>NC_140045.1:7807271-8484771 GCF_963513975.1 Fringilla coelebs | reverse complement strand
CCTCACCTCATGCAACTCACCCCAAGAAGGTGTTTGGGTATTTGGTATTTTTAAAGGTGACAGAGAGAGCAGGTTAAATTAGGTACAAAGAAGAAATTCTTCCCAGTGAGGCTTGTGATGTCCTGGCATGGATTGCCCAGAGAAGCTGTGGCTGCCCCATCCCTGGAAGTATCTCAGGCCAGCTTGGATGGGGCTTGGAGCAACCTGGTCTGGTGGAAGGAGTCCGTACCCATGTCAGGGGGTTGGAACTGGATGATTGTTAAGGTCCCTCCCAGCCCTAGCCATTTTATGAGTCGGTTTGGAAGAGTGACACATGTAAGATGCTGAAATACAGTCAGATATCCCAGAGAGTCATCTGAATTGTCCTAGAGATATACAGCTCAGTCAGAGCTAGAGGAAACCACGAAGGCTGAGAGTGACCCTGTTGGGTCAGATGGCTGCTCACTTTCTTAGGCTGAGTTGTGCTCACTCCAGAGCCAGAACTCCCTCGGCCAGGGGGAGGCTCTGAACAACATACCTAGCATCAGGTGAGCCGTGGGGTGGGTCACACTCTTTCCGAGAAGGGACTGTCACCTTCATTTGTCTTGTCTGGAAATTGCTCTGAAAAGAAGCATTTTGTGAGCCTGAACAAAAACACTGGGGAGCGCTCAGCAGTGAATTCTTTCACATGCTGCCTTTTTGTTTTGTATGATTTTCAACGTTTCTGGCAAAAACATTTCCTCTGACTGTTTTCCTTCTAGAAACAGCCTTCTTCCAGACAGAGCTACTCTGACACTATTTAGCTGGGTAGACACAGGGCTATTTAAAACACAGAGCTGGAACGCTTGTCTCATTCCAAGACAAGCAGGGAAGGGGAGGGTGCGCACTGCTGAGTGCAACCTTGTTCGTCCCTGGGAGGTTTGTGCCTGCATCATGCCGATTTGTGTTGAATTTAAGGCTTCTGGGGATGAAGTCTGTGGCAAAATCTGACAAGATTTTTTAGAAGCTACTAGTTCACAGCCTTAAATATTTATGATTTTTGGCTGCCAGGTCTCACATACATTGCGGTCAGCAGTTTAATTATTTACCAGGCTCTGTACAGTACCTTTCAAGCAGCAACCATCAAATCTGACATTTTGATAATGTGAGGGTAATTGGGTATTTTTTTTCCTTCCCCTCCCACCAGCTCCAACCCCCTATTCTGCCAGGAGATGCAGAGTCATAGCTCTGCTGGCTTGGCTTCCCGCCATCTCACTGCTCCTTTAAAACCCCTACCTCCCATTGAAGGAACTCAGTGTCCTGTTCACCAGGAGGACGTCAATGTTTCTATGGAAACTCTTCCCAAAGATTCTTGCTCCGCGCTGCTGCTGCTGCGTATTGTATGACTGGCTTTGTGCACTGCAATTCATTATCCAGGCTGTGACGAAAAGGGAGCAGCTTTCTGCCCAACAGGAAAAAGCATTAAAGGAAAAAAAAAGACCCAAAACACTAAGCCCCCTGCTCCACCACCTTAATATTAATCAAATAAGCCACTAAAACCAAAGGTGCTTAAATCGTTTGGCATTTGAGTTATGAATGGAATCTGCTTGCCTATGCTCCTTGCAGTGAAAAATACCCTTTCCTGAATAATTAACTTAGCTGAAGAAGCTTATAAATTCTTTGTAAGGTCCTTTTTCCTTCCAAGTAGTGAGAAGAAAATTTTCCACCCCTCACAATTGCAATCCCGATGATGGATGAGTGTCACGTAGGTAACAAATGTGCCTGAGCAGGAACCCTCTGCATGAACTGCGCGAGGACAGGGGAGGCTCAAACCCAGGTTCAGATTTTGCATTTGAATTAATATCTGCAAAGGGGATGCAGAACTAATAGGCTGAAGAAAAATTCACATTAATTTCTCATTTGCCTCAATAACAGGAAATATCTGGGACCAGCGGAGAACATGATGACAACGTTTACAGACATGTCCCTTACTAATGATGTCCAAAGGTGGCCTGATTACTCACCCCTTTGCAGATGAGCTCCAGGTATTACACGCTTGACAGGTAAAATGGTCTAGATTTTGTTCCTACCTCTATCACAGATTTGCTGTTGTTTTGTATTCAGACATCACTGTTAACTTTGAAAATCTGAATTTCTAGGTGGTGCTCTGAAGAAGCCTGGAACTTGATTTTCTTGACTTCCCACTGGATCACTGATGGGCTATTGGCACCTCAGGCTATCAGATTTCAGGTGTCCCAAAGCATGTACCTCAAACCCAAGGTACTCAACTTGTGACACTTGCAGAAAGATAGCTCCTTAACTCAGCAGAACTTTGAGATCTGAAGAAAAACATTACACTCATCTACTATGCTGGGAACCAGCGCTGAGTAAAAACCTGAGTAAAGATGAGGATGAGAGGAGACAGGTATTTTATTTTTAAACCTTATGAATTTCTGAGTAGTTCTGCTTTCCTAGAGAGGAAGGCAGGGTTGGGAAGATCAGATTTTCAAACTCTGCTCCCTCCCTGATAACACACTAAAGACTTGTATTACCTTTAATTGATGTTTCTGAGTGCATCCTCATTGATTTACTCCAGCCGTGCTGTTTATGCAGGGAACATTCTATTCTCAGAGCATAATCTAGACCCATATGAACAATATAGATGTTTCCTGATAACATAATTTAGAAAGAGGAGATGTAATTGCTGCCTGTGCTGAATGCACAGCATCTCTCTGCTTGGCAGAGCACTGCAAGCTCATGATCCCTTTGGAATCCATACAGGGAGAAAAGTCCCAAATCCTTCAATGTGGTTCTCATTTTGTCATTTCCATCTTATTAAATATGCTGTTCCTTGTGCCTTTGATTTTAACTTCCTAAGAATAGCTCACGCTGAAATTATTTAGAAGGCTCTCAGAGGCTTTTAGATTAAATTCAGGGATCATGCCTGCAGAAATGTGTCTGTTTGTGGGACACAGGACAGCAGCAACTTGGGCATCGCTGCGGAAAAATGGGGAGGGGACCCAGAAAGTTCTTCCTCGTGCAACTTGTTCTTTTAAAAAGTGCAACAGAGCATGCTCTTGTTAAGGAATTCCTTTAAATACTTGAAGAGGAGGTTGAAAGTCATCTGACCTGCTCCAAAACCAGTTGACTTGGCTGTGCATAGTCCAATTGCTGTGATTTAAAATGAGTGGTTGGAGTGCTTTTGTCTTCTAAATCATCCTACAAGCATTGTGCTTCACTGTCTTCTCTCTGTTGGAAGGATATCCAGGGTGAGACATCGCAATTCAAGTTTTCATCTCTAGGGTCAAATCTGTCTCAAGTTCTATAATGCCTGGAAAGCACTGCCATGCAGTGGGGTTTGATGTGTCCCTCCACAGTGCAGTTAATCGAGATCCACAGCACAGACAAAAATCACCACTGTAATTGCTCTCTGTATCAGCTGCCTCAGGAAAATATAAAATAAAATCACAAATAAATAAAAATAAATGACTGAATTGGCTCTGGAGACTGAGTTACTCTCCTCTGTTATAGAGAGTGGTCCCTCCTGAGCAGTTTTCCACATTGCAAAGCCACCACATAATGGAACAATTCAGTTCCACTGACAGCCCTGGCTAAAATAGCCCTAGAGCAAGATAGGGAAGGTGTAGGTCACTACTAAGATGCTTGGCAGGGCTGGCAGTGAGAACTGTGCCAACACTATGAGTTTTTCAAATTACTTCAGTGAGACCAGGCTTAGCTTGCAAGCCTGGTGCAATTGTTCAGAGAGAAGCCGTTTTATATTTTGGATTCATGCTAATTGGTTATCAGCTTCTCCCTGTGTTCTGCAGCAGCAGCTTTCCTGGTGACCGTCTATTAATGGTCAGGTACAGGTTGGCTCTGGAATCCCTTGTCAGAAGAGAGGGCTCAACTCTCCAGCTTGTTTCTTTCCTGGGATCTGACAGAGCCTGAATTTAATTTGCTCTATGATCCTGGCTAAAGTCCCACTACACATAAAAATCATGCAATGCTTTAAACTCTTTAAGTATGGCCTTCAATAGGCCTTAAGAACAAGAAATACCCTTTATACTTGTTTCTCATTATCTGAATTGGACATGAGGGGAGCAGGAGTTGAGTTCAGCAACCATTGGGATTAAGAACAAGGAGACTACCTTTATAGAAAATAACAGCAACCAAACACATTGTGAGCGAGCGGACAGTCAAACACAGTCAAAGAGGGACCAGTTGACAAAAATGATGCTAAATATCACTGGTATTTAGCATTAACCTTTTTGTCTTTGTCTTGCTGTGCATCCTCCCAAATCTCATGTCTGGTGGGAATGGACAACCCAGAGGGTTTGGCTTATAACCAGTTCAGGTTAATTCTGCAGAATGAACATGGGTGAGACTAAACCATATAGCTCATGACATAACAACATTACTCTATTCATGATAAGAAGCCAAACTGAAGTTCAATTTGTTCTAAAAAGCAGCATTTCTAAGGCAGAAGAGCAGCCAAATCAATGACTGAGAGGAACTAGAGGTGAAAGTTGAGAAAAAGAGATATAAATACACTTACTTTTAAACATTTTAATTTCAAGTGAGAGGAAAACCATTCAATGTGTGTCCTGGGTTTTCTTTAAGCAGGGAAAGAAGATTAAAATACTAATCTCTGCCAATTTCCCTGTGCAGCAGCAAAAATGAGCATGGCTCAAAAGACTGACCTGCGATCAAAGATTAAGAGCAGGAAAATTTGTATCGCTTGGCTAAGCAGCAGCCATGAAGGACACACTGGCAGAGTGCAAAACCAGAGAAAATGGAGTATTATTTGGAAAGACAACAATATCAGGGTATGAAAACTAAAGAAAGATCAGGCAGAATGGTAAAGTCTCTATTATAAGGAGTGAAAGCCAGAACACTCCAAGCATACAAAGACAAGGATGAACTAGATACTGGTGTGAGGATCTTTGGATGTGACCAGTGACTTTAAGCACTTCTATTCCCGAGTTTCCAAAGAAAATCGCGTTTAGAAATGGGACAATTCATACTATAAATCATTTCTTCTTAAGCTCAGCACCAGCAGCCGCCAATCAGTTCCTAAAATCTTGGGTGAAAAATAAACCAGAAGGAACAATCCTGTGCTCTGAGGGAATGGACAAGCTAATCTAATACATCTTTGTCATCTGTGGTTTCCATGACAGTTGCATAATCAGACATTTATGTAAGTAGAGGTTTCCTCCTTAAATAGCAGCCTATGATCTCATCTGCACCTACGGTATAACCCATTTGGATGGAAACGATGTGCCAGTCATGTGTACAACTAATTTTTTAATGCTTCTCTCTTATTTTTGTTTCTTTATTGTGGAACATCAGCCTGCACAGTGCTGCTTACACATGATTAACTCTTCTTGTTGTGGTCTTCTCATGGTCCAGAAATAACCACAGTCCCCAGGTCCAATTAATGGCTAGGCTCCCACTTGCTCAGCAATTCGCTGTGGAAAGTGATGGTGTATCGACAAACCCCAGTGCAGCACCTAAGCCTTGTGATGGTGTATCCACAAACCCCAGTGCAGCCTCCTAGAAACACAGAAGGGTTTGGATTGGAAGGGACCTTGAAAACCATCTAGTTCCAAACCCAGGGGTAGGGACATCTTCCACCAGACCAGGTTCCTCAGAGCCACATCCAACCTGGCTTGGAACATTTCCAGGGATCCAACAGCCACAGCTCCTCTGGGCAGCCTGTGCCAGGGCCCCACCACCCTCACAGGGTAAAATTTCTTTCTGATATCTAAACTTAACCCTCCCTGTGCCAGTTTGAAGTCATTCCCCCTTGTCCTGCCACTCCAGGCCCTTGTCCATAGTCCCTCTCCAGGTCTCTGGCACTGGAAGGGGTTCTAAGGTCTCCCCAGAGCCTTCTCTTTTCCACTCTGAATACCCCCAGCTCTCCCAGCCTGGCTCCAGAGGAGAGGTGCTCCAGCCTGATCATCTCTGTGGCCTCCTCTGGATCTGCTCCAGCAGGTCCACATCCTCTTTATGGTGGGGACCCCAGGGAAAAGTATTTTGGGGGAGTGATTCAATAGTGTCACCTTCCTTGACCTGCTGATGAAGTTTCTTGTGATGCACCCAAGATGTGGTTGGCTTTTGGGGCTGCCAGTGCACATTTAGGGTCATGTCCAGCAGCCCAAGTCCTCCTCACAGCTGCTCTCACAGCAGCTTTCTTCAAGCTGCTCAAACGTAAAGGTTATGGGCTGCCCTCAGACCCTGCTGCAGATTTTCCAGGAAGTCAGGATTTCCAAGCCATACCTTTCCCCAAGGGGCTGGGGTGAGGACCATAGGACAACTCCAGGGATTTGTCTTGGACAATCTAGGATATCTCAGGGTTGGAGGAAAGCTCCCAGGACCACTCTACCCCTGCTGCAGAGACTGTCTGGGGACTCCTCTGAACTCATGCAGAGTATCATAAAGCAATGCCAAAAATACAGATCTCTACCTATACGCCATATCAATTGAAATTAAGAAAAGCAGGCCCAGTCCTTGAAATCTCACTCCTACTCCCATCTAAGTTGATGTAACAAGAGTGAAGGCAAGCAAAAGTAACTGCACTTTAATCTGCATGCAGAAATTCTCAAAAACATCTCAAAAAAAAAAAAAAATCAGCTACCTGGAAGGAGTGACTTTTATCTAAAGGCTGCAGACATCAGCAGACCAGGGAGCTGATTCCAGTAGGCAAATAGTTCTTAAAATGGGTGTCCAAGGGTATCAAAAACTCTTCAAAATCTGTCCAGAAGCTGAGAAGTGAGTTGATCCTGAAATGTAAGTGGTTCTATTTAGACCATCCTCTTAGTGCTTTTTTGCATCACTCTGCATCAGCCACTGTGCACAAGAATATGCCCCAAAGCAGAGGAAAATGGGCAAGAACAGAAACCTAATCCGATCTGCCAGCCTTCACAGCCTCAAATTTGTGGGACTCTTTCCAGCCTTTGGATGTTGTAGCACCTTCTCTCAAAGATATCACTATTAAAACAAGTATATTATGCACTATTGTTTCCAACATCAAATAATCAGCAAAAATATCTCCTCTTGCTCTTCAGCCTGATCTCGCTTCTTCCACTGAAGCTGATTTAGTGACAAAGATAGAGAGAAATAGAGTGGATTGAGGTTTGCGAGTGATTGTCAATTGGATTTTGTGAGCCCAGCAGTATCTCGGAGTAGGTTTCAATTTTCCCTGAACCCCCTGCAGCTCCTATTAGCCTCAATAACTGCTTCTAATTTTGGCCAGGACATTTGCTCAGATTTTTGAAGGAAGGGGGGTGACGGGGGTGCCTTTCCCTGGTGCAGAGAGACTCCTGCTTCTGTGCAGCAAACATGGGCTGGGTAATGGCTTAATTACAGCAAGAATTCCTGCCCTGTCCAGCCAGGCTCTGACACACATTACGTAACTGGATTGTTAATGCTTTTTATATGTTGGTGGAACTGAAATTAAATGAGGAAATTATTCCTCTGATGCTCAACTCTAATCCCCATCTGTCTGTGTTTTTACTTTTCTGCACTTGCAAAGCTCCCTGATCAAAAGGTCTTGAATAGATTCCAGATTTCCAATTTAGTTTGCTTATGTAACCCAAAATATTATGGCAGTCCTTCCTTGGGGGCGATTAAGCATATATTTTCAGATCCTCCAATTCTCTCTGTTCCAAATGTGCTAAAAATGGCATAAAGCTTTAGCTCATTCCATACCATTAACACCACAAACATTTTTTTTTTTAAATACTTTTTTAGGAAGATAGGAATAGCCAAGAGCTTTACAGGGAAGGAATATATTCTGGAAAAAAAAAGGGGGGGGGACTTGTTAAATGTCTCCTATGCCTGAGTGAAAGCAGGCAGAGAGTCTATACTGAGAGAGCTTTGCATGGTATATAGAGGGAGACTAGACAGGTGAGGAGGGAGCTATATCTTCAAACAGAGTAGATTCCTGATTCCAAAAAAACTCCAGAGTTCTCTGGATCCAGACTTTTGCTTTGTCCCATCCAAAGGATAAACTTCAGCTGGACAGCTGAGAATAGATCTGACCCTTCCTCTGGTACTATGATCATTCCCATCTGAAAACTGACACCAGTTTTTTTATCCATTTGCTCTTCTTTCCCAGTCCTTCCCCTGGTGCTGGAACTTCAAGTTCAGCAGCTGGTTTTATTAGTGGGAACGAGGAGGCTCCTTATGTTGGAAAATGAAACTTTTACCGAAGTCACCAGCAAATGAACCAAAATGCTGCTGTAACAGTTGTGTTTTATTGCTTCTTTGGTTTCTGAGTGCAGGATGGGAGGCAGGACCCCCAATGCTCACCTGGATCCTGATCTGTGTGATGCTGTCACACCAAAGAGAGCAGTGGAGAGAGCACTTGCGACCACTGGTGTTGAGTGCACTGTTCTTAAAGAGATTTTTTTGTTTTGAATACAGAAAGTTGAATAAAGAAAAAGTCTTTATTTACCCACAGCTGATGTGTGCCTGCTCACATGGAGCAGTCAGCAAGACACAGGATGGGGCCACCCCTTCTGGCCACTAGTCCTGGGTTTGTGGCAGCTACGGGATGATGGCATCACGGTGCAGCTCTGAGTCTAAAATCTGATTGACACTTTTTCCAAATTTGGATTAGGGAAGCTGTAATTTAATTGGTGAGTCCCAGAAAATACTATGTTCTGGCTCAGCCAAGGCTTTCTGCTTTCCAGGATAATTTGATTTGAGAGTCCAAAGGGTGTCAATCTCCCAGGTTTCAGAGAAACTCAGCACACAAACCAAACAGGTGATCCTGGTGGAAGCCCTGGTGATCTCAACCTGACTGGTTTTGTTAAACTCAGGGGCAGATCATGTCTGCTGAATATTTTGACAAAGTGCCAAACCCTACCCTGAACATCTCCAGGCTGAGCTTTCCCTTCAGTAGGGTCCAGTTTTAAATACACCAACACACTTGAAGCCTAAGAGCAGAGAGGGCATTGGACAACCCCCATCACAGCCAGCACCTTCAGGAAAGGCCTTGGATGTACTCAGCAGAGTACCTTCTGTCAAATCACACAAGCCATTATCTGTATTTCAGCAACACCCACAGGCTTCAGGCAGGGACCTGCACTCTGCCTGTATAGCAACATCCAAATATTGAGCAAGACAACAGCACAGCCACAAAGCTTCACTCATTCCAGAGCATCACCCTCTTCCCTGCCCTGACAAAAGCCCCTCCAGCCCCAAACTGGGGAGGAGCTGCTCTTGCTTTTACCAGAAATAGCATATTATAAGGTGCTTGGTTTTTTTCAATCTTTTTAGCAGTGTGACAGATTCACCAGTTCCAGAAAGCCAGGAGGATAATCATCTGCCAGAGCTGCTCAGGTTCCAGGTTTGAGGAATATTTAAGCATATGCTCAAACTCCCTTGTCTCTGGTTAAAGCAAAGCATGTGTTTAAACACTTTGCTGAGCAGAGGTGGACTTAAGGACATACCTTGCTTTAGGCATGTGCATAACTATTTTGTAAAATTAAACTGAAGATAATCAAGTGCTTTTACTGAATCAGGCCCAAGTGCTCTGCAAACCCCCATCCTCTTAAGCAAGGCTGCTTTCAGCAACATTTAATTTGAGAACACACTCAGAAAATATCATTAAAAACATTAAAGAGCCAAAAGCTTTGGAGAGAGGAAATAAATAACTAAAAAGATATCTGAGGAAATAATTAAACTGCACAAACCAGGACTGGGCTTTAAAAAAAGAAACTTTGCCTTGTGTCAATTCAGCATTTGCACATCGGTGAGAGATGCTTCAGCTGCAGGGACCTGAATTGTGTTGGATTTTCCCCCCAGTTCATGCCACCAACGCTGCTACCAAATCAGGCAGATTCAGTCTCACACATTTGCCCTTCAGCCCAGGCCCAAAGGGGGTTATTTTGGAGAGGGTGGGAGAAAACCTGCTGGCAACAGACACACTCTGGGCCAGTCTGTGTGTATGCGTTCTTGGGTGCTGAGAGTTCCATCCCAGAGAGGTCCCTG
Organism: Fringilla coelebs; assembly: GCF_963513975.1. Lineage (NCBI taxonomy): Eukaryota > Metazoa > Chordata > Aves > Passeriformes > Fringillidae > Fringilla > Fringilla coelebs. Next base: position 8,474,814 of record NC_140045.1, on the reverse strand, counting down.
ATCAAACATTGCTGCTCTCAGACATGAGCACCCTATGTATAAATAACCACACATTCCATTTCTCCCTGACCTTTGTGTCTCAGCCCTTCCAAACCAGTTCTGTGCAAATCCAAACTTAAGACAGTCACACCTCTGTCCCAGACAGGCATCCCTGGGGGTTTTGGGCTTCCATTCCAGCTTGGGGTGATGGTGATGTCCCCTACATAGGGAACCAGCCCCCAACCAATGACAACATGGCACAGTCATTCCCAGATGACCACAGCTCAACTGGATTTGACATCAGTGCCTTTGGGGTGGTTTTCCAGGAGACTTTTCATTGAAAAAGAAGGGGTTTCATAGAAAAGGTTTGATAAAGAGATTTGCACATTCTCAGATGTCTTAATACAAACCAGCAAATTTGGGTAGAAATGGAATGGTACGTAGAAATTTAGATAGAAATTAAATGTAGCTGTGCTTTGCAAACCTTTACCTGTTTTTAAGTGTGCCTTTTGAATGCAAACTCACTGCAAATAGAATTGTTGAAGCTCATATAACACAGAGATCCTCTCCCCCTCCCCAGACTTTCATCAAGAGGAGATTTCCTGGTTAGACTTAGACTTGCAAGTCTTAGGCTGGATTGGCAGTGTTTCAAGTCAATTTGGGCTGATTTGGAGCTTGGGTACATAAACTCAGTGACATGAAACAGGAGGAAACGTGGCTGTTCCTGCCTTTGTCCCAGCCTAAAGTTACTGACCGGGCCATAGAGTTTTGGACCAAACTCACCCTGAATATGCACCCAGGGCATCCCAAATACCAGCCCCACCCCTGCCAAACACCTTCCTGAACACACACAGCCTTCTTGTCATTTATGGTTCATGCAGCTTCCCTCAATGACTCAAAAATAAAATGTCATTTCTTTAGGAGAGTTGCATTTTTAATTAAGTCTAGTGGCCCAAACAAACCTCAGGTGTTTGCCCATCTGATCTGGGCTTTTTTTCTTGCCATAAAGTGTCTATTACCAGGTGTTTTCCTCAAACTTTGATTTTGAAATTTTATCAGCAGTGAAAAAGAATGACAAAGAATTCCTTCCTGAGTGATTTGGTATAAATATTTAAAGGGTTTAAAAAAAAAATAAATCAGAGTCACCACTGATATTGCTGAAGCGCACAGTGCCCTGCTGCCCCACTGCTGGAGTGGCATAATCTGTTTTCTGCAGGGTTTTTAGCACAGGTGCTTGGGGGGATGCAAATTTTTAGTATTTGCTTGATGCCAGCATTCCCAGCATCGGCTGTAAAATTGCCAGCAGCACAAGGCTTTGCAGAAGGCAAGTGAGAGGGAGCCCTGTGCTGTCACTTCCCAATATACTCTGTGGTTGTGATTCCTTCCTGCTGGGACAGGTTGTCTCTATGAGCAGCAGAGCAAATGCTTGAGTGCATTTTGACATTTTCCACTGCAGGAAAACCCTGTTTTGAAGTCCCAGTGGTGTCTCATGGAAAACTTTTTAAGAAATGTGCTGGATGAAGGCAAATCTGCTTATTTTGGGATAATAGACCCGTGGTTCAGTGGCTCTATCTCTACAGGACGTGGGCTTAAACATCAAGTCTCTGGTAAACCCACCAGCCATCAGTCCTTCAGCATCCAAATAAATAACAAATGTGCTGGGTAACAACCTTCTGAGTACATGGAGAAGTGAAATAGCCAAAAAAATGGCCTTAAGAAGTTGATGGAATTATGGGTTTGTACCTCTAGACCAAAACTGTCCGGCACACCAGGAGCAGGTGTGTAACACAGGGCTGATCCAGGAGCAGGGATGAAGCCAGCTGGGCAAGGTATCTACACATCCTTCAGGGGGACTGAAGTTAAACTCTCACACTAAAGACTGGGGAGAGAGCATGTGCCAGTGTTTTCTCCCTGTCAGCAGCTCTTGAAGGCTTAAGAGCTTTGCTTTGGTTTTAAAATGCTTCTTTCAGCATTGACAATGCCCAGGGATGTTTTTTAAATTTAAATAAATAAATAAATAATATATTTTAAAAGTTAGGGCAGAAATTTCTTCATGCAAACTTTTTTTTTTTTTACTTTATGCCAATTTTTACATTCAATTTTTTCTTTTTTAATGAAATGCTCTAAGCACACCAATCTTTTCAGTGTCTGTTTGCTCACAACCAGTTTTAGGGCTGGGCTTGTTTAAGAAACCAGAGCATTTGGATGAAGCCTGGGTTACTCCCTGTTTATTTGGAGAAGTAGGTTTCAAAACCAGGAATTTTGCAATTCTTTGTCACCATCAGTATAGGGCTGAAGCTGTGCTGTGGTTTTGCTGTGCAAGAAGCACCAAATGGATCTGGGTAAACTCCAGAGGGATTTTAAACTCAAAGTCATCTTTGTGGGGCTCTGAACTTCCTTGTAATTGACAAAACCTTTGATCCTGATAGCACTGAACTGCAGCTGGATAGGAAACATCCAGGGGTGTTGAATGGGTTTGTGCTCTACAATGTCAAATTAATTTTACATAGTGACACTGCCTGTGCTATTTGGGATCTCATAGGGAATTGCAGCTCATCCCAAAAATATTTCCATCATTGGCTCTTCCTGACCACCCTGTGAACCCACGAGATCTGGTAGTTCAGAGCGGTTTGTGCTGTGCCAAAGCAGAGCAAGTTCAGCTCAGTGATACCTGTACAGAGATTGGGTATCAAGCAGCAATATTTAGGAAAATATTGTCCCTTTTTTTCCCCCTCCTAAGGTAGATAATGAAAGATCTACTAAATTGGAAGCTGTGACCATGCTTTCTGGCTCAACTATTCTGGTTTTAAAACAGCACCATAATACTAATAATATTACAAAAAACAGACAAACTGGCTCAACTATTCTGGTTTTAAAACAGCCCCATAGTACGAATAATATTACAAAAAACAGACAAACAAAATAATTTAATCCAAACCACTATTCAGTGTAACCCTCACTTTAGGGATTTTGCATCATTATTAAAAAGTGCAAAATAGTGATATACCAGGTCAGACTGTGACTGCTAGAAATAGTGTGCAACTGCATTTCAGGTATTTTAAAAATGCTTCCAAAAGTCAATATATAGGATACTGAAACAAGCTATGAAACTTCAGATCAAAAACTTCCTTTGTTTTCCCTTTTGTCCTTGGTACCAGCACTGTCCCAAAACCTCAGTGAGGAAGAACTCAGCTATCAATGTGTCATGGGCACCTCTGCATTTCATAGGAGGCGTCACCAGGGGACCTGCCTTGGGAATTCTCTGTTTGAAATGGAGCCCTAAAATAGTGCAACCTCTTGGGTAAATACAGTTGTGTAAAGTATTTTATTCCTCTCAAGAGTAAGAGAAGCTGCAGGTTCCTTGGGGACTTTTCATGGATTTCAGCTCTGGATAAGCCCTGTGGATCTGGTTGGATGGGGCAGCACTTCAGTGCCTGAGGAAAATCTGTTATTTCCTGTAGGATCCCTCTAGGAGAAGCTGATCTCCTTTATACACACCTTTACTATCACTAGAAACCATCAGAGCTGGATAAGAGATAATTGTCACTGGTTACAATGCAGATAAAACAAATAAAACAAATAAAATTTCCTCCCATGCAGATAAAACAAATTCCACATTGCCCTTCCCTGCTGCAAAATCAATATGTTGCTAGAAAGCTCTCCACTTTCTCCCCATGCCCACTGCCATTTGCGCACAGGGGTTAGCAAGAATAGCTAATATGGAAGAACAACAAACTTTCCCCTTCCTTTCTTTTGGAATTAATTTCCAATGAACTGGCATTTAAAATTTCTTGATAGCAAAGCCTAAAACAAGTATGTTTTCAGTATGGCCTCAGTGCAATCTCAGGGCATTGTAAATCTATCAAAAACTGTCACTTGTAATTTTCTGTGTTCACAGGGAAAAAATATTGTATAGTAAGATAAACTGAACCATTCTCTTTGAATTTTCCCTTTGTTTGAGTTAAATACTCTGGAAGCCACCAAGTTAACCACACTGCAAAACCCATCAGGTTTGCAAGCTTAGATTTTTTTTTTTTAATGAGCAAGTGTTCCTTGTGATAACTTGAATTATACTTTCTGAATGGTGGGAAAATACACAATTGTGTCACATCCCCCAAACTGAACACACTATTCAGGAAACACAATTAAAATTTAAAAACAAATAATAATTCTTATTCTTCTTCTTTTCTGTACTGGAGATCTTAATTTGGGGATTATAAATCCTCTTGAAATGTTCCTTTTTAATGATGTCATTCCTATTCATGTTCCTTTTATAGCATTTTCTGAATTGTTTTCAGTGTTTGGATCTGATTAGTTGACTTGAAAAATGTATTTTCCCCCTTCTAGAGTAACTTTAGATCTAAAACTCTTTCAGTTCTGATGTTATGAAGTAGGTGCTCTTGAGGCTGCAGTTTGTGGTGCAATTAATCTTGTTTCATTTCCAAGGATAATTGCTATTTCTGCTACAGTAAATCACTTGTTTCCACTGACTGGCAAGTCTTGGGGGAGTTGCTGGTTTCAGCTCTCCAGTCCTGCCTGCACAGTCCAAGGCCCAGCACAAAAAACCTGCCTCACATCCCCTGAGCTGTGCAGAAGGAGACCAGAACAGTGAGTCCAACCTCTTCCAGTGCCTCTGCCTTTAGTTTGTACCCTTCAGGTAATTTCTTATCAACAGAACTTTTTACTCCTTAAAATCTCAGGAACAATGCAAGGTACATATAACTTGATAGTTGACAAGGATTGAGGCTTGAATGGGCCTGTGGGAAACAGCTGAGCATTTTCTGAAGAGCTCCCTGTGCAGCAGCACCTTTGTTCAGCTTTGAAGGTCTTGGATTAAACTTTTCAGCAAAATTTATTTTGATGGGGTTTTTTCCTGTTGCAACAAAAAGCCATGCCAGTTCAGGAGAAGCCAGCCCACTACGACTGGAGGAGGGAAAAAAAAAAGAAAGAAAAAAAAAAAAAAAAGAAAAAAACAAGTGCAAATTGCAAAACATGGCAAGTTTTCCAGGATGGAATGAGCCCAGATGGATTCTCCCATTCCCTGTCAGAAGCAGAAGTGACTCAGAGCTTATATGTTTCATGGTAGAGGCTCAGCACCCTGCAACTGCCCCAGGAAGAAGCCGGGGACAAAAGAGTGAAGGCAGGTTCAAAAATCAGACACTTTTCAGTTACAGGAGATCAAAGAACAGACCCCAAACATCCAAGCTGAAAGACGTGCATCATGCTTGTTGCTTATTAGGATTGTCTGTGTTTTTCCCAGAAATTTGTCTCCTTGTTTCCTTAGTAACCCCTCTTGGTAGAAGTTAAGGAGGAAGTAAATGCACCTGAGCACAGCTTAGCAATCGGAATGTTCTCCATCCATTGCTGCATCCCTTCCCACCCCCACACAGTGTCTCCAGGAGCATCCATGCTGGCCCCACCGCGCTTGGAGTACAGGCGGAACACTGGGGGAGGAGCTGCACTTGGAGAACAAGGAGCCCACTAACCAAAAAGTCTTAGCAAAGAACAAAAATAAACCTCACCAGTCACTTCTTGCAAATGTTGCTCCCAAGGGATGAGGGGAAAAAGATGTGTACTCCAAGATGTACATGAAGGAGCTGCCTACACTGCTGCGTGGGAAGGGGTTTAATAGGGAGCCGAGAAAGAGCCTGAGCGTAGGAGGAGAAAAGAGCAGATGTTAGCAGTGCCTTTTTGTTTTCCTGGATGGCATAGCAGGCAGGGAAGACGGAAAGAAAAGCTCCCCTTCTGCAGAAATAGAAGCTGAAGGTGGGTAAGCCTTTTTCCACTTGTCCAGGCTGAGCTCAGAGGTGGTTGCAACATCCATAAGAAGAGGATCAGGGCTCACTGCCAGCACCACCCACTGACCATCCTGAAGCACCATGAAAAGACAGAACCTTGTTGTGAGACACCAGACTTGGAAATTACTCCACTGTGCTTATGAAGGCTGGAGCAGGTCCCCTTAATCCTCCCCCAGGGACTCTGGAGTTGGAGACAGTCACAGGCTGCCAGGGGCATCTCCCATCAGGAACCTGGTGGCAGGTTTCTGAATACACCAAGGATTCCAGTTCCACTACAAAATTTTTAGTGACTTTCTGAAGAATCATGTCTCTCCCCAAAACAGCCCTATGGCATGCAAGTACATGTAATGTGATGTGTAACACTCCAAGCAAGGGAGGGCTGGGTAATTCACTACATCAGACATCCATGTTCCGTTCCCAGGCCATGTTATTGCATTTAATATCTTGCATTTTTATGCCAGGCTGTTTGATAATCTCCAGTGCAAATTCCAGGTGAGTAACCATGCCTGGTGAGCTACTGGACACACACAAACTCTGCTCCTTGTGTCAACAGAGAGGCTTCTTCTCAGAAGAAAGGACTTGCAAGCAAGATACAAAGTGCAAAATTAAGCCAGAAAATGAGCAAACAGTGTCACAGGTGCACAGGACAGGAGGCTGAGAGGATCAAATGTCTGTACTTACCACAGATACCCTCTGTTACTTGGTTTGCACTGTCATAGGTTTTAAAAGCCCTGAAGTTAACCTGTGGTTAACTGCACTGCACTGCACTGCACTGAAGATGTCTTCTCTTCAAAAATCTTCTTGAAAGATTTTTGACTCAAATATTTCACGGAATTTGTTCTTCTGTAACTCAGAGAAAGGCTGGGACTGCATAGATCCTTCAGAAGTGCCTGGGCTCTGCACACAGAGGCCATTTCAGTGTCCAGTTGACTGCTCTGGGTATGTTCTTATATAGTTTTGTTCACTGGCAGAGAATGCACAGACTGCTCATCCTATCTCCCCACATCTCCCCATCTGAGCAGGGCACAGAGGCAGGGGCCCTTTAAAGCCTGCATGAATGAGGCTCTCATTAATTCCATATTTGGAATTAATGGCTGTATCCTTTGGTCACAAAAAGAAAATAAAGCTTCATGTAACATACTGTATCCTGTAATCCTGCTGCACAAGCCTTGTGCCTGCATAAATCAGCCTCTCATGAATATTGCACTGTACCTGCAACTGCCTGACCTGGGAGTTTAAAAAGGATGAATCAAAGGGAAACAAAGTGACAGTCACAGAAAGGCTTCACAAACAGCGCCTGCTTTCTGGGGGGCTTAAAGGTCACCAAAGCAATCTGAGAAGTGCAGAGTTTTCAGGGACCCAATCAAAGCTGTAAAAGGAGGAGAGAGTGGATATTTTGCCTTCTCTCTTGCCACAGTGAAGCAAGCCTTGGAATACACAGCAGGAGTTTTGTGGTCATGGAGAGGAACAAACTGTGGAACACCCAGAGTGTGGAGAGGAGCAAGGATGAAAAGCTATTTTATAAACCTTGGAGGGGGAGGAGGACTATTATTATTGCTGCATTTAATGAAGGGATGGGACTATCATCGGGTTAAGAACAATTTATGGCTCAAATAAACATCAGTCTCAGAGAGGCCGTGAGATCTATGAGAGCAAGTAGTCGGCCATAGCTCAAAATAGTCACAAATTTTTTGTTAGAAGGTGATATATAACTTTCTAATCCAATAGATAGCTGCCAAAATGTTTATTTTGCTTTTTTAATCTATCACCTTTACTTAATTTTCCTGCACTGTGGAAGCTTTTATCTAATGGGCTGCTGTCACATGTACACCTATATGCTTCTGTTATAACTTCTAAACTCTTAGCTTAATCTATACAATTACATTGCTACATTATAAACCCTTCACCATCTTATCTAATAGTTTCTTACTTAAGGCATATTCTTTCTTACAACCATAGAAACATAAGTTTATGTTTAATGTCTGTGTATTGTATTTTTATATTAATCCAAGCTTCTTCCAAGGCTGTAAATTCAACCCTCCTGTGTCTGTGGAAGTTTCTGTTTTTCCAATTCCCGCAGAGAACCTGAGCTTACACAGAGCTTTTCTATCAGAAAAAACTCACAAAAACTTAGGATTTCAAATTCTGTCTTGGTTAAATATAATGAACTCTCACTCACTCCATTTATTTTTTTAATTCAAAAACTTAAAACAAGAAAAAGTCTATCTTGTCCAGCTCAAAAAACAGACAGCAGCAACAGTTTTTATTAACAACTTCCTCAGAGACCTAAAAAACACATCACAGTGCTCAAGGAGAGCTTTTTGTTCTGAAATCTTCAGTAACAGGAAAGAAAAAAATTCAGCCAAGACATCCCCCTCAGTCCCCTCCACCTTACCCAGTTTATTTGCATCCCAGCAGCTCACACCTCACAGAATTTGTGCACGGGAACAGCACAGTGGCAGGAAAGGGAGTCCATCTTCTCTGAATGGATTCAGAGACCATGGGCTAAGATTGTCGCTCCCTGGCCATTAACTTGCTTTGCAACCTTTGCGAAGTTAAGCACTCTGCCTCAGTTTCCCCACTTGGGAATAGTAAAGTTTTGTATTTCAAACTCCATGGTGTCCACCAAGCACATTATGAGAAGCCATTTGAGCTCTGACCTGTAGAATTTTATGCAGGGGTTTGCACAGATTTGCTGTCTGCCACCTTCCCTCCAAACTGGATTTTTTCTTTCACAGCATCATCTCCCTTTCAGCTCTTCAGTGCTAGTCATGTCAGCCAGAAACACAAAATACCTCATGCTCCCTGTTCCTGTGTTTCAAAATCCTACATCTTAAGACATTCAGGAAAGGTTTGTATTGCAGCCAACAAACACTGTTAAAGGGTATTGAAAGCTTCTTCCATTGCCATTAATTGAGTGAAGAGAAAATTAGTTCAGCTATAAATAGCTCAGCTTACTCACTGTTTTCTGTTCCTCTTTTATAAGGTCAAGGCTGCAGCCAAAAGGAGTAGCAGCACATCCCAGAGGAGCATCCCTCTCTTCTGCTTGGATTCAGGCAAAACAGCGAGACAAGGAGTGCATCTGTAATCAATGATCCCAAGGCTACACAATTACATAATAATTAGAGAAATAATTAGTCCTATTTAGGTAGGAAGAGTATTAACAAGCCCGCATATACGCAAATTTACCTTAGCCTAATTAATGAGTATTTTCAAAACAACTTTAGCTAAACTGCCTTTGTTTTTGTTGGATGATGCTTCTGTATCGACTTGGCTTTATCTTTGGTTATTTCTGCATTAAGTAGAGCTTCTACATGAGAAAAGCCAGTGGAACAAGCTGTGACACCAAGGTATTTTCTTCACCTTAATTAAGGGCTTTCAAACCTCCCTTTGTGCAAGCCCTGCTCTTGCATTTGCTGCAGTTGATTCTGTCCCATCTGACACTTGTTAGAGGTGATAACCTGAATATCCAGGCACTCTGATAGCACTAGATCAAGATACTATAAAGATCTGTAAGAATAAGCAGTTGTAGCAACTTGGATCCCAGTGCAGATCAGATCAGCAGATCTGCTCTGTCCCTAGATGTATATAAGGGACACTGCTTTAGAAAGATGTGCATTGCTTGACACAAACAGCAGCCATTCTGTGTCCCTTCACCTTTCCTGCTGCATTAGCTTTGCCATAATTTCAGAATTGTCACTGTGTTTCAACAAGTAACATCTTCAGTATACAACAAATCAAATCTACACTAGATGAATAGATTTCATAGCTGCATTAATTAGAAGAGATCTCTGAAATTGTATAAGAATGCTCTAACAGAACTGTTTGCATGAGGTTATTGTTATCCCCAGGGAATATTTCCCTGATGCTCAAGGATGCACTTCTGTATTTAGCTACTTTTGGGTGATGTTTATTTTGTGCAAGTCACGGCCTCAATTCCAGACCATGAGCTGCACAATGATGTACTTAGATCTATCTCTAGCCACTGCATGCGACATAAAATATTCCTTTCCTTCCTTCCTTCCTAATTTCCCAACTCTTTGCAACATCATCAATAACAGAACCCTCTTTTCCCATGCTCACTCAGGGCTATGCAAGTGGGGACTGGAGTCTCTCTCCACTGTTCAAAGCAAAAAAAGATTTTCTACAATTGTTGAGTTTTCACAGGAGGCAATGGGAGTTAAACATCCAGCTTGAAAAATGTATTTGCATTCAGACAGGTCTGGCAGGTCATCAAGTGGATCCTGACCTACTCCCAGATATTTTTTTCTGCCTAGTCTCACATGCAACCATATTTTCCAGGTACAATTATCTACCTGTCACACACAGTGATGTATAACCCTGAAGAAAGTAAAGCAGGTGATTACCTTTCCCCAGTCAAGTGTAGCAGAAAGGTCAGATTTAATATGAGGCTGAGGGGCGACAAAATGACACAGAAAATGTACAAAAATAGAGCGTAGCCATGCTGGGAGGGATGCGGGTCTGCTCATCCCCTTGGAGCAACCAGCAGCACAGACACACCATTCATCTCTGCACAGGCTCTTTATTTCTCCCTGGTCTTTGATTTGGAACTTGGCTCCACTATCATGGAAGATACATTTTTGGGAAAATGTAAATTAGGCAGGTAAAAAATTTCATTCTGCATGGCCTTCAGCTTCCTGTGGTGGCTGCCCAGGCTCTGTACAGAGCCTCTGACATTCAGCATCCACCAGCTCCTTGAGCCCTCCCAAAGGAATTGGATTGTTCCAGGCTTTTATGATGGAAATGATATTTTTCCTCAGTCCCACCTTTTCAATGGCTGGGGAGCTGCTTGCTGTTGTATACACAGTCCTGCAGTTACTTATTTTAATCTTGGTGGTGTCTTTGAGCATTGCTGAACTACAAAATCAGCACCTAAATGGAAATAAATGCACAATGCTGCAGCTCCCTGCATTCAGAGGAATTCAGTGTGGCCCCCCATGTCCTAAATGCAATTGAATGTTTCACAACTTCTGCATCTAAATTAGTTTTTCCCATGCAAATCTTTCTCCTCTTAGTCCTGCCTAAATTCAGAGCAAATTCCAAGGAGAAATTCTCCTTGGACCACTCACTAGGGCTTGAGCCCTACATCCAAAGCACTTAGGCTGAAGATCAGCTACAGGAAACAGAAGTTTCATAGTTCCACAGTTGAAAACAAGCTCCTGCTTTTATTCTCCCATGTAATTTTGAGTTCAGGATTCCAAGTGCCTTTCAGCACTCAGGTCTGTGCAGACCCGTTTGGCTAGACGAATGCCTTGAAGGTTATGGGTAAGACCTCAAACCTGAAAGTGGCTATTGTCAAAGCTAAGAACGGAAAATTCCTGAAGGTCTTCATGATAAGTTGATAAGAAACAATGTAGAATTGTTTAATTAAACCCAAAGAACAATTCATAGCATCACTTATTTATCCATAATCCAACAATTCATCCATTATCACAAGAATTCATCCATAGCATCACTTGTGATAGAGACATTGTGAAAGCTATCAGAGGAAAGTCTGCATGCTAAATCTTTTTAATATTGAAGAGAAATGTAACAATTTACTGTCCATTATGAAACCTGGGCTTCCTAGAAGGCTACCTTGCCTTGCTGCTTCTTCATATTCCCCATGTCTGCCTCTGCCTTTCAAATGAGTGCCATGAATCACAGTCTAATAGCAATGTTTTAAAGAACTACTTCTTTCCTAGGAAATCAGATGAATCCCACTTATAAGTGAACTCAGTGAATGTGCCAAGTATTTAGAGAATAAATCTCAAACCCAGAAGTGATCTGCTTCCTTTATCTGCAGACCCTAGGTGTAATGCAGATACCAGCACGCCCAGCATCTCTTGCAGGCCTGTGGTGTGAGTTCATGAGGGGAATTAAGAAAAATTTATATAGAATCAAAAGTAGATTCAGAAAATTCCACCGACAGCTAATTCTGGCCAGCTGAAAAATCAGTATATCATCTAAATTAGTCACCTAGACCTTTGCTATTGGAAGTTAGATTTCCTCACAGGGTGCCTTTGAACCACCCCCTCCATCTGAAATGTAGCACCACCAACTGAAGAGGTGGTTTCAAACCTCTTTAAGACCCATATGAAAAGTCTATGCCCTGCAGCAAATTGGCAGTCAGCACTTACAAAATAAACTCAACTCCAGTATGATTGTTTGCATAGTGCATGGTGACTAAAATTAGCCTGCCTCAACTCCATTGCAGGAGGAAATCTGTGTTGCCATTGCAGTTTCAGGTTTATTGGCTTTCAGATAAATTTGTAGCATCCCAGGAACACAGATGTCTTCTGTGTTTTCTGTGCAGCTTTGCTCATCTTGGCTGCCACTGCTCTCCCAAGCTGCATCACAAAGATGTCCTACAGCACCAGCAAAAGCTTTGTCCTTCCTCACATGGGAAACCAGAATGTGCTGAAACGTTTGAAAGCCTTTTTTTTCAGTATGAAAATGTTTGGGAGATAAATTAGTAAGGAGAGAATGCACTACAGTTCACAAATAGTCTGTCCTGGGTGAAGAAAGGGTAAAACCTCCTTGAGAGTTATTTACCACAGAGGTTTCTCAAGGCAGAGGTGTCCTGGAAGGTGCTCTGCAGGAGACATACACCATGTAAAGTTGGGTTAGGACTGGTAGTTTAACCTTCAATAGCTGCTGGATGAAGGTCAGATCCTCAACCTGATTCTCAGCCATCGCCCCACAATATCATTGTGTATCAGAGCTTGTGTTCCTCTGTCATAATTTAATACTGTGATTTGGCCAGCCAGAGAGCTCACACGCTCCCTTGGTCTCATTTTATTCTGCAGATGAACAGATGTCCATAGGAGGTCGTGCTAGTCTACCATGAATGTCCCTGTTAAACTTGAATTATTCAAAAAGTCAGTCATCAGCTAAGTGATAAGCTATTGTGGCTTCTTGGGGTTAGTTTTTTGTTTATTTTTCAGCTTGAGAGGTGGCTATAGCTTCTCTCCCCAGGATGCATAAATAGTTCCTGCAGTTATGAAGTGGGATCACTCAGGACCTCCGAGAAGAGTGATGCTGGCTGAGATCCCCCTCTCACCTACTGAACAAACCCAGGTCAGCTCCTTTCCTTCATCCACCCTCCACCCGAGGTCAGGCTATGGGTCCTCAGGCCACATTTCACAGAGTTTTGGTTCCTTTATCCCTGCCAAGGTTCCAGATACCTTTGAATCCAAGATCACAGCTACCAGAGACTTGTAACTTAATATTTGCAATAAATTCATACAAAAAAAAACTTGCTGTAGCAACAATCCAGTTAAGTACTTGTTTTTATATTTTATATGAATGCAAGCCAGCAAGTAATTTCATTTGCTGATGTGGCGTAGAATTGAAAGGTAATAATTCATCCTTAAAAAATACATTTAAAATTATTTAGTAAGTACTCTGACTATAGTATATATCTTCTGGAGGGAGCCCAGAGTAAGAGCTCAGTGATGTACAGAGTGCTGCTTGGATGCAATTGGGAAGAGAGCAGCCCCATAATGTGAAATCTGATGATACATTGAACTTCTGACCTATAAGAGAAATCTGATCGTCACCATCCACCTTCTTCATTTCAGCTCTGTTCAGGAAAACAAAAGTCTTCATTCAGCATTCAATTTTCTCTACCCTTCACCAATGGAATTTTTATATGAGCTGAATTAAAGATGCCAGACTTTGAGGTAAATGTCCTGAGTGGCTCAGTGATATCCATGGTGCCTTTCTGTTTCTTTAGCCATTGTCATGAAGCCTCATTCTGTTCTGATGTGGCCCTACAGGAAAGTGAGGTGCTCCTATGTCCCGCTTCACTGTGCTTTAAGCAGAATAAAATACTTGCTATAGCACTACTGGATTACTTTATGTCTGAACTGGAGGCAATCACTGGGTTTTGCCTACTTTAGCCACAATCTCTGCTCTGAAGTTACTAAGTATTAACCCTGAAGTCCTTATTCAGGATTCCCAACATCCAAGGCAAAGTTTGGGGCAGACACAGACTACACAGAGTTTAATGACCATGCAGAGGTGGTGAATTGGGGTGGAAGCACCCAATAACCTGCAGTCTGTCCACCACAGGGCTGACACATCTTCAGTGTGGCGTAGAGATAATTAGGCCTTAAAAGACATGGCACCATGGCTGGATGGAGGCCAGCTCAACAGTCCTTACCTGAGCTCCTGCCCAACTTCAGGCACGTTGCTCTTTGCTCATCCACAGCTTAGCTCCCTGGGACCTGGGCATGTGTAAGAGTTGACAAGGGCTCTACCCACCCCTGCTCTGATAAGCTAAAAACAGAATGAAGGTCTAAGTCAACTACACTTGAGCATGTGATAAAATTATTTGCTAAACTGGGGCGTAAGTCAGTGTGTTCTTAGGGTGGAACTCAAATAGCTGCTCTTGGAGGAGAAAGAACACGCACAAAAATGGAGCCAAAGGTTCTCCTGGGGTGATGGGCTGGGGTGAGCATCAAGAGCGAGAGCAAATGGGGAAACAGCCTGATGCAAGAGGAGGAAGGATTGATGTGACTGGCTGTGTGGCTATGGCTTGGGAGGAGGAATTTCCTCGTGGGAATGTTGCCAGGAGGGTGAGGAAATTTCTTGCTTTTCTAAGCTGAAGCAACTAATGAAGGAGGGGTGAGAACAAAGGTTATGTGCTGTGGGCAGTGTCACTGAGACACAGCAGGAGTGGTGATTTGGGTTGTGGGGTCCAAAATAGCACACTGGCTTCAAACCTTGAAAACTCTGAAAGAGTAAAGTTAAAGAGATCTTCATCCCAGATAAATATCTGTGGTAACCATTCAGGTCTAGGGCAATGGCTTGTGGAGTTGAGGATAAAAATAACCCAGATCTAAGATACCAGCCCCAGATTTCATGCTAAGTTCTGGAGACCAAGTGTTAGCTGAGTCCCTTTCCCTTAGAGCGCCTCAATACGCCAAGCTGCTGCTGCTGGACTGCCTGTTCTCTCTGTGCTTTCTTTGGGGCTTTTGGGCCACCTAACAGTTCCTTGTTGTAAAATATACTGAAACTTCTTCATCGTGTAATAGGGGAGAGCTTCTGTCCTTCTGAAAGAATTTGTGCAAAAGGCATGGAAGGACTAGAAAGAAATGGTTCAGGTTTTTGTCTCTTTTGGAAAAAAAGTAAATTGCAATATGGGTGGAGGGGACCATAACTTCCCTGGAAAACACTTCAATATATCAGGAACTACACTCTGAAATTGTTAGAGATATGTGTGCAAGAACGCAGCTTCTCCACTGACAAAGACACTTCAGCTACAGCCAAAAAATCTGTGAAAGAACCAACCAACCTCCCAAAAATGCATTCCCCCTAAGGGGAGTTTTGGGCACTGTTCTGGCTGACAAGAGGCTTGGAGCTGTGCAGAAAAGCTGTTTCTGGAGATATTCTTACTACACAGAGGGAGAGAAAATTTCATGCCTGCAGGATCTCCTAGATTACATCTCCATTTTGTAAGCACCATCTACAACTGGTTAGAACCTAAAATAAGCAATTTCTTCTGCTCAGAAGAGACATCTACAACTGGTTAGAGCCTAAAAGCAGCAATTTCTTCTGCTCAGAAGAGACAGCAGCCTCTTTTCTCTTCTTATACCAGAAAAAAAATTGTTTTGAACTGACTCTTCTAGACAAATAGCACTTAGGAGTGTAGTGCTCATGATGAATCTCATGTAGGGATTTGCAGTTGCTTTTCATGCCACAGATCACAAATTAATTAGGAAAATCTTGTCTCTTGGAAACTCTTCTATTCACAGTTGCATCAAGTCACTGTAGCAGTAACTTGCATGGAAAAATAACATTAGGGATATTTTTATTTTTAGCTGTCTTAATGAAATATAGCAGATGGAAATGCAGAGGAGAAGCCTATCCTATGTGACTAGCCATCTGTCTGGGGATCAGCAACAAGTGTTTCATGGATCACAGCCAGAAAATTAGTAGGTAATTAACGTCAGTCTTCAAGCTACCCTACAATTCTTCACACTCATTATTGTACTCTATAGAGTGACTTTCAAATGCCACCCAGCGCTTACCCAGCTGTGAGAGATGTGCTCCTATCACCACCCCTGGCTTTAAAATACTAAACCTTGGGCTGAACACCAGCAGTTCCCTCCCATCCCGCCCGCCCTCTCATACAAAGACGACAGTGACCACATAAAATCCACACTCCCAACTCCCAAGATCCCAAGGACTATTCCAGTCATTTACCTTTTCCTAAATTTGCCTTTAAGACATTTCTGTCCCATCCTCAGTTCTCCAGCACATCTAGCACTGCGATTTTGCACTGGGCATGCCATGGAAACCAGGTTACCAACATGAACAAAGGGTAAAGAGCTATTCTACAAAACTAATTTTTTGTCTTGGGTTTATTTCTGGCATGCGGCTTTTCCAAGTCCATTGAGTAGCTGGTCTGGAATCTCACTCTCCAAACCACTCCAATGACTTCCACACACTGCTCTGCTGGAGGAAGCCTGCCTTGTTTAATGACATCCTAAACACACAATCCCGAACACTGCTAAAGGTCAGGCAGCCTGAGCTTTTGGAGATGAGATACTTTCTCAGTGTTGTCATGTTACACCCTCTTGGCACCCACACATGCTGCAGTACATCTCTGGGTTGCTCTCCCCTTCCTTTCTTGGAAAATCAATGCCTTCTCACAAGAAAGGTTTTGTATTTCACCATTAGAGAGTAATGGCTATTCTTTGGTACCAGGATATTGTTATCAGGCTGATCTAACATTGTTTATTACCTCCATTCCTCAACTGCTGCAATTGACTTGATACAGGTTTGGTTATTTTTATGCTTTGATTTAAGAACAGTGTGCTCCAAGGCTGCACTTAAAGAAATGCCCAAGGAGTGGAGTGAAGGGAGTCATCAACTTATTTACTGGGCTGAGCTGAGCCCAACACAATGCCTTAGGAAATAACCTCTCTTCCTGGAAATCCATGGATAACTGTTAAACTCTACTGTATGGCATCAACATAATTGTTTTGTGAAGATTTGTTCAACAAATCTTCACAAAACCCCGGGCATGCAACATCTGAACATGACATAGCAGGTGGAAATTGTGTTATTCTTCATACAGGGAAAGCGGCCCCACTGACAGAGCTTAAATCTAGGGCATCCTCTTTGTAGACCTACTTGAGTTTTGGCTATGTCTATTACTTTTATGGCCCTCCTTCCCCCCCCCCCCACCCCTTCTGAATGAGTAAGCAATCACAGTTTGCTGTCAAATGCCAAATATTTGCAAACGTGTTTCAGTCTGCCCTTTCCAAGCTTGAAGGTAGATTTATAAGTCATGGAAATGTTGTTTCCCTCCACTCTGCATCAATGCCTTCACCATCTCCCCCCCTCTTCTTTCCAGCCCATCTCAGAACAGGTGAAGGAATCAGGGCTGGGATGGGATTGGGATGTCAGTAAAGGGATGCCATCAATCAGCCTGTCCCTTCCCACTTTCCTCTGAAAAAGGAGAAACCTTACCTGTAAGGAAATCATTGATATATATCCCAGCTGATCCCACTTGGGCTCACCTACTGAGGTGTAAATTAGCTGAGCAGATGTGGAGGTTGAGTGTGTGCTTCCTTTCCAGGTGAGCCATCCTCCCACAGCCGTGTCCCTTGTGGGATGGTGGGGTTCACCCTTGTGTGCTCCTGGCTGGTGGGACATGTGAGTTGGGTGGTTTGTCTTGATAGAGTTGATCTGCTTAAAAGTTGGGTACTGTAGAGCTTCCCCTCTCCATAAAGACACCGTGAGGATGATCCAGTTAACACAGAAAGGGTTGCTAGAGAACTGCAAAGGGAGAGCTTATGAGACATAAAATGCCAATTGCTTTTTAATGAAAAAAGGATCAAGAGATTATCTTAAAAACAAACACAGATACAGTGTCACGTGCCTTCTGGGCATCCTTTGCTGTGGCCTAGTTTCTGTTTCAGTTGCCTGTGCACATCTGGGCATGCACATCTGGAAGGGAGATAGTGCTTCTTCTGCTTTTTTACTGCCTGGAAGCTGAACAGACTCAAGAGCAAGTGTGCAGATATACTGCTGCCCAGAGAAAGGTGATCCCCTCTTTCCCTACTTTGCTGCACTCTTAGCTACACGCTAATGTACAGCCAGAAGATTGACTTCCCATGTACTTTATACCCAAATTAAGGTCATAGAGACAGCAGGGGTGTTCCAGATGTCTCCCCCATTTCTTCTTCTAGAGTTTTGAGCAGCCAGAAGGTTGCCCAGAGACCAAGACAAAGGGAATTTCTTCATAAGCTTTACCTAAGCCAAATTCCCCAGCAGTGAACCTGAAAGTTATTTTGGAAAATAACTCTTGGCTCTTTGCTGTGGTTTCTGATTCAACCCCAGGAGCAAGGCTGAGCCTTTTGCAAGGCAGGCAGCTTCCTCTTCCCAAAAGGGCTCCAACAAGGAGGCCAAGTTCAGACCTGGCCACAAATCCTGTCCATGTAGTGGAGTCGCCACACAGGGCAAAAGCCTGAATCCACTGGTTTGAAGCTGTCTGGGGATTTAGGCAGGCACACACTTGGGGCTCTGTGGTGCGCACATCCTCAATTTTCCTCCCAAGGACCATGAGAATCCTGTGCCAGGTCTTACTCTACCTTCCTTTTTCCACCCATTCCAGCCTGTTGTCAGTACCTGTAGCAACAGAGAACACAGAGGTCATTTCAAAACCCTCCTCTGCTCTCATGGCTGAATTAACCTCTGTTACGATCCAGTTTAAACACAGAAGAGCAGAGGGAACAAAGCCTCTGTGAATAAAATGGATCAAACACAGAAAGTTTCAAAATACACCCAAAAAACATGATTAAAACCAAACAGGGTTAGATGTGGGTGCCAAAACTTTGATACATTTCGTTTAACAGTGGAAGGGGCAAAGAGAAAAAAGAGAAAAGAAAGAAATAGAGAAAGAAGTGGGCGTGGTGTGGTGCGGCACAGTGCAGCATGGAGCAGTGTGGCCGTGGTGGCAGCGGGGCACCCTCACCATCCAGAAGACCAGATGGAGGGGAGCAATGAGACATTGCTGGGACCCCCAGAAGGGTGAACATGTTTCTACCTAACCCCTGTCACTCCTTTCCTGTCCTCCCAGCCCCTATGCACACTTCTTGCTTTCTCTTTCTTTCTCTTTGCCTCTTTTAATATTAAACAAAATGTATCAAATTTTGTCACCAACATCTAACCTCGTTTGGTTTTAATATTTTTTCATGGGTATATTTCAAACCTTTCTTGGATTGATTTGCTTTATTTGCAGAGACTTCATTTCCTCTGCTCTTCTGTGTTTAAACCAGATTGTAAGGACCTCCCAGCTATCCAGGAACTGGTAACCAAGCCTGGTGTTTCTGGGGGCTCAATGACACATGACACAACCATCCTCCCTCTCCACACTGCCATCCTATACAGAGAAACCCAAGCCTTTTCAGGATGTATTTAACCTGCAGCTCTATCTCCGGTAGGGATAGGGCCCGGGTTTTGCAAATGACACCACTGGGAATTTCTTGTTCAATCCAATTGTGTTTCCAGGGATTCGGCAAATAATTCACAGCCTTTTTTAAGGCTCTTGCACAAAATGGCAATGAACTTGAATTTGCAGGTTGTCCATGGAGGCAGACTGCTGGTTCATTATAGCACCAGTTAAATGTTATTTATCTCATTCATTGTCTCATTCTAGTTATTCATTTCCCCTGGAAACACAAAGAGTTGGACACATGAGATGGCTGGACAAAGTTCTTCTTTCAACTCTGTCATTCTCTGTTTAGGAATAATATCTAGAAATATCTTTTCCTGCAGAGTCATAAGCCTCCAGCCAGGGCAAACAACTTGCTTAATACAGGAGCTCAGATCCGAAGTTTTCCGTTGTTCGTGGGGCGCCAGATACAATGTTTCAGTCTGGCTGAAGGTAAAGAAAGGCAAGCAAAGCTGAGTAAATCCAGATCTGAACCACTCCCAGTGTCCATTGCCAGGGACTGGGCTGCTTTCATTTCATCTTCAGAGAAGCCCATGGCCTAAGGTGCAAAATCAATTCTGGAGCACCAGAAGGGTTTGAGTAAAAATACATCACTGTTACTGACACTAAATAAATACATTAAGTAAGACCTGCTGTGGTGAAGAAAGCTGCATCTAAGTCGTGACATTTGAATTGCTGAGCTGCACCCTTGGGATTTGTATCCTGGGTTTGCCAGGGGATGGTTCCCCTGGGCAGGCAGCCAGCACCATTCTGGGCTCCTTGGAAAGCTGCGAGTGTTTCCCGGGCTGTAATATAGCCTAAAGGGCTCCGGTCCCTGCTCTAGGTGAGGAATGACACAGCTGCTAGGGGCGCTGAGAGAGACCGGAAGGGTGCAGACAGCTCGTATCTGCCATTTGATCTGAGGAATCCCAGCCTAGGCACTGGCAAGCCCCGGCAGGATCACTCTGTGGGCTGTAATGGACAGGGAAAGGAGCAGGAGTTGACCTTGCGCTTTCGGCAGGATGCCCCCGCAGTGACAACACAGCTGACTCCCCCTTCCCAAACCCAATCCTCCCCCTGATCCCTCATCTCCCTGCTCAACACAAACACAAACTGCCCTTTGCAGCTGAAGAAAAAGGGCAACCAGATTTCTTGCCTCTGTCACTCCTATCTCCCATTACAGTGTTGGCAGTTCAAGATCCCCGTCATTTTTTGAAGCCTGAAGGTTGCTGAAGTGCAAATGCTTCCCTGCCTTTACCTTTTAATGATAGTGTTTGAGAACTGTTTTCATTGCAGTAATGGTAAGAAACTATGAACGAAAAAATAAACCACAAGGTAACCCTCAGATTTTTACTCACAAATGGAAGGAGGCAGATATAGAAAAGTGATTACAAGCCCTTGCCCAATATAAAATTACAGAGCAGAAAACTCCATCCTGCTCTTCATCACCAAAGGTCTCTTCTCCGGTAAAGCGTACCTCCTGAGTTGGGGTATCTCCCAAATGAAAACAAGTTTCAGAGCCACGGTTTTGGATGCCATTTCAGTGGGCACCTGCATGAATGCTCTTCTGAACCTCTGCCTCCCTAATTACCCCTCCGCTGGCAGCAGTGGGGATCCTTATGAACAGATTCTTCATAACCCCCTTGAAAATGAAAATATAAGCAAGCCAGTTCCTGCTGGTGTTGGTTTTACCTGCCCTTGCCCAAACATCACCTTCAGTTCCCAAACTTGCTGCCCTCTTTCTTAGGACCAGGATGATCACTAGGCTTATTGGGCTAGAGGATCAGGAAATCCAGGCTCTTATCCTTCTGCCTCAATATTTGGGAATTTTATTCCATTGTCTATTTTAGCCACACACTAAATAACAGATGTGGTACATAAAAAAGGGAATAAAAGCAATATCCTTATCAAAATACCCTGTGCCTAGTGAGGCACCAGGTGTGCCATGTACTCTGCTGGCTGTTTGAGGTTTGGCTGCTGTTCTTCTGGAGCTGGGGGGTGCAGTGTATGCCCTTGGCCGCCCACCCCATCACGGGTAACAGGCTTGAGCAGCAGTGCCTGCTGCCTGTCAGGACATGCATTTTGATCTTACTCATGGCTCAAAAATAGCCAACCTGCTTTATTGTCACATCCGCTACAGCAGCGTGGAGTAAGCTAGGCTTTGGTTCAGTCTCAAAGGGCTGGAGACCAGCCCAAGTCTGAGATGTTTTAGGGAAAAAAGTGTTAGGGGGTGAGAGAAAATAATTCAGGAGAAACTTGCTGCTACTTCAAGCCACACCTCAGGCATGACCCAACACGAACATAACCCTTTCCTCTTAATTTTTTGTCTGGCCTATGGGCCCAAGTTGAAGGTGTGTTTCCAGCCTAGAGGAGGCAGGTGGAGTCAGTGCTCTCCACAGCAGAGCCCCAGATCATCTCACCCACCTGTTTGAGCCTGGTTTCCTTATAGTGCTCAGGGGCATGGGGACATTGTTATTGGCAATCCTCAGAATGCCTTGCCCAGAGGGCCTGATGAACCTCCTCATACTGACTGAATACACACAGAAAGACCTTGCTACTGCCACCCAAATTAGGGAGGGGGGAAGGCGGTGTGTGTGTTAAATAAGTACAAAGGATTAATTGTCCTGTTCATGTAATGGAAAGAAAAAATAAAAAGTAGAGAAAAAGAAGCTTTCTAAAAGCTTAAATTTGGGGCCCATTACTTTGCTGAGCAGCTGGGCCTCCCATGCTGTCTAGTTTGAAGTGAATCTCTCACACAGAGACTCTGTGTGCTCAGAGCCCCCACTATCCACAGGCAGACACGTGTGCATGTGTGTGTGTGTGTGCGTGTGTGTGTGAGAGAGAGTGCTACACACCACCAGCTCACAGGTTCCAGCTAATTAGCAGAAATACCCTGCTATTACATTTGGTCAGCTGGTCAGTCAAGGAGAATCCCATGGTCCTGCCTGGTGTCCATCCCAGGACTGCAGCCATCCACTATTTGCTACTAAAATCTAAGTCCACAAAGGCCCAGAGAAGCATCCAGCTGGTAACACCTCACACCAAAGCCCTGGACTTGGGCTTAGCCCTGGCTGCAGCAGAAACCAGCAGCAGGGGGGATACAGCAGAAAACCAGCACGAAATAAACCCAATCTTAGCACCAAGCTTGATACAAAAAGTCATAAAAACCTACAACAATAAAAAAGTGCATGGCGAAAACAAAGTTCAGACTCTGACATAAGATGGTTGGTTTGGAACAGGGTGCCTAAAATTCTCTCTCCTGAAGCCTATCACATGTCCTGTCCTAGTAGGATTATGGCTTGCACACAGCAGCACACGTCAGCTTTTATTCATTGCCCTAAAGTTGTACACTCCACAAATGACAGCAAGACTCGAGATGCTGCTTCCCCCTGCCCCTGTCCATCCCTGCTGCTGTTTCAGCTGCCTGTTCCATCCATCATCATCCCATCCCCAGCTCCACCTCAGCATATGTTGTAGAACAAGAAATACAGTTCAGTTCAGAAGATTCACTTTGAGGTAACCAGCTGTCTTGCACCACCTTGGACGTGTTTCCCACGTCTCAATTAGCAGAGGGAAAATGGCAGCAGTGATGGTGGAGGTCTGGAAGCCCCTGCTTCACTGCAAAGCAAACTGTATTCACATTGACGTAGAGAAGCATCCTCTCGAGGAACACACCCTGCAAAGGCTCTTGAAGCGCTGCTATGGACTTGGAGAGGATTCAACTCCTGGTGCTCTTCACCTGCTCACATCCTGATTGCCTGTATGCAGGATAAAGCTGTGACTGTTTTACTTTAGGGCTGCAGGCTTGGTTTATTACGGTCAGATAAACAAATACAGGTTGTGAGTCAGTGCTGTCACTTCTGGATGCTGGCTGGGGGATGTGGTGGTGGCAGTGACACGCATACTGAAGCAATGTGGCACAGGAGCTAAACGCACAAGTCAGGATTAGTTGAATGCCTACAGCACAGACATCCACCAAGACCCTGTGACAATGGCATCTCCAGATTGATGATTTACAAGGAAATGTAAAGCATTTTAACAAAGAAATGCCTTGTTATTCCATAAAATAACAGGACAGAACACCCCACCCTGTCAGTCAGGGCCCAGACTCGCAGCCCAACAGTTCACACAAGTCAGCAGGGCTGGTTTAGTTCTCTCCAAAACCCCTTTACTCCTCTGCTAAAGGCTTAAATCCCTCTGATGACCTTCAGGTGAACTCTTGGCCTGCAGAGAGGGAAGGGATTATACAGAGGGGATGGGTGATGCTGGTAAACCAGCAAGCAGCAGCTGGGAGAAGCGGCACTGATGGGAGGAAGCCAGACACTGTCTGGGTCACTGCTCCAGGGGAGGGTTTCCCTATGGATGTCCATGCTGTGTGTCCGCTCTCCAGGGAACACTTGCTATTGAGGTGTTGGATGCTTCTCTGGGCCTTTGTGGACTTAGATTTTAGTAGCAAATAGTGGATGGCTGCAGTCCTGGGATGGACACCAGGCAGGACCATGGGATTCTCCTTGACTGACCAGCTGACCAAATGTAATAGCAGGGTATTTCTGCTAATTAGCTGGAACCTGTGAGCTGGTGGTGTGTAGCACTCTCTCTCACACACACACGCACACACACACACACATGCACACGTGTCTGCCTGTGGATAGTGGGGGCTCTGAGCACACAGAGTCTCTGTGTGAGAGATTCACTTCAAACTAGACAGCATGGGAGGCCCAGCTGCTCAGCAAAGTAATGGGCCCCAAATTTAAGCTTTTAGAAAGCTTCTTTTTCTCTACTTTTTATTTTTTCTTTCCATTACATGAACAGGACAATTAATCCTTTTTACTGCTAAGTATTATTTAACACACACACACCGCCTTCCCCCCTCCCTAATTTGGGTGGCAGTAGCAAGTGGCTATTTCTGTCCCCCTGTCAGCAGCCGGGAGCCCTGGGGTATTCCTCTTCCAGCCCTGTGTTTCCCCCAGGGCCAGGTTTCCTCCTTCTGTCCCATCCAGCTCGCTGGATTCCTGCCAGAGGCCCTGGTGCCAAGGGAGGGGTGATACAACTCCTGTCTACCTGAATGGAGCTGAGAGGGACAGGGGAGGCACTCGGAGTTATCTGACTCATGTGCCTGTCACCCTGCTGCTCCCTCACCTCTGGATGATCCCACTGTGCTGGGAGGACCACCTTGGTGTGGGATGTGCAGCAGGGATGTGTTTTACCTTGCTGAGACCTCACCAAGCTCACACTTCAGTGCTGCAAACCACAAAACAAAGCCCCCAGTCCAAAACAACACCCCATTTCTATATACTCGGCTGGGTTTGGAAACAGCTGCGACAGACCCACCATGGGCTGGGTTTCCAGCAGGAGTAGCCATGCCTGAAGTGCAGGTCCTGCCCTGGGATGGGGCTTTGATTTGGGGCTCAGCTGCCACACGCTGGCTGCAGACCGGGCTGGGGGTCAGCTGCTGAACAACCAAAACTGTGCCTGTTCCCCCACACCAGCAGGTCCTGTTGCCTCGCAGCATCTCGTGCTGTCTGCAGACAAAAATACTTCCCCAGCTGCTGCCCACCTGGTGCTGGAGACGAGTTTAGGAAACAGCAATAAGAAACTGAAAATAAATGGCTGAAAAGAGGGAGATACAGGGCTCATACCAGCAGTGAGAGCACTAACAATAGTGGTGATACATTCCATTAGAGTTATAAAACATAATTAAGCACTTGAGTGTCTTTGGGCATCAAGCAAGTGCCTCTCCACTGAGGAAACTCACAGAGGTTTAACAGGAGAGACAGTGTGTCCTGGGCTCCCAACACATCCTGGGCTCCCAGCTGGAGACTGCCAAAAATAGAGGATGTATGGACAGTGCTGTCAAGGGCTAATGCCAGGCACTGGTGGGGAATTGCCCCCTTGTTCTGTTTTAGGCTCCACCACACTCCTTTCACCCCCAGCCATGGAAATGTGGGGTTTTCCAGGGGATGAAAAAACCATTCCTGCTGGGAGAGTAAAGGGCAGGGAGGAGCAGGAAGGCATGGCCACCCCTTGGGGCACAAGCCCACTGCTGTATCCCCAGTAGTTCTCAGGAGCTGCTGGGATATGGATACACCAAAAAGATGCAGGAGCAGCTTGTGTAAGGCTCAGGCACATCAGCCAGCATCGCCTTCATGGTGGTTTTGGAAGGAGAAGCCACAGCTCTGAGCCATCTTCCAGTCCAGAGATGATCCCTGCTTGCTGGACTGCCCTAAACCCGGCAGCTGCATCTTCTACGGGGAGTTCCCAGCCCCTGAAAGGCTGGCTTGATTGCAATCCAAGCTTCTATCCAAACCCTAATTGTTGTTCAAGTGACTGAAATGATCAAGGCAAGACACCTGGATGTGCCCTTACCTCATTGATGAAGCCTCAGCTCCACCCCTCCCAACACAGTTGTGCAGAGCATGGCAGAGTACCCCTGGCCAGCAGGGACTACCCATTCTTGGGGTGCCCCATTTCCCCAGGAAAAGGTGGTTTTGTGCCAGTAAACTTCACCAGGGATAGGCAAGAGTGGCCCATCAGGTTTGGTTCCCTGCTGCTGTGCCCATCCCAATGCCTGTGGGTCTAGTGTCTAGCTGAGCGTCCACACCAGTGATATCATGGTCAGCTAAAGATGCCTCTCAAGTCAATTTATGCTGCTCTTTAGATTCTGTATAGAATATCATGCATGAGATTGAGTGGAAAATGTCTTTAACTCCTCCAGTAGCAGGATTATTTAACTGAGCTACTGTTCCCTAGAAACTTTTGACTCAAGCCTCGCAACATTGCAATACAGGAGAAATTAATACCACAACAGCCCTTAGCTAATCTGTTTTCTCTTCTGGGACTTGGAAAGCTCAAACTGGAATAAGGAAATTTAAAACCAGTTCAGCTCTAAGAATAAGTGGTAGTTAAAACCAGCATGAAATAGGCAAGGATTTTGAAAACAAAGGCATGGCTGAATCAAAACATGATCCTAAGTTAAAGCAGCTACAACCCCAGTGCTGCTCCTGCCCAGTGCGTACAGAGTATGTGAACAGGCTGAAGGATACGGCCGCCAGCGGGAGCCGAGACTAAGGTGAACTTCATGGCACAGACTTGACTACCAGGAGCACTGTGACTAAGAAGAGGAGACTGATGTCCACTGTGTGGCCATGGCTAAGGGTGCCACCCCCAAGGGTATCTCATGCACCTGCAGCTGCACAGCTAGACTGCATTTGAGTCAGAAGAGCTTGAAAGTCATAATTTTCTCTCATTCTTTCTATTTTTGGCTTCAGATTCTTGGATGTCTCCTGCCCACTCCCCAAATATGTGACAAGGAGTAGGTTTGAGATAGTAACAATATGAAAATGAGTCAAAGCACAGATAGAGCTGAAAGTTAGCACAAATGCAGGATAAAAACCTCTCAGCAAAAAATAAGAGTCAGGTAGGCAGAAGATCCTCAGGAAAAGACTGGGGAGCAAGGGAGTACTGCAGGCTCAGTGAGGTCCCCAGTGCCACATGGTTTAGGAAATCTCACAGGGACACTCACACTTCAGACACACCCCGCTCAGCACTGCCCAGGCTGAACCAAGGAGGCAAAAATCCAGAGTGAAATGGGAATGATCCCAAAATACAGGCTGTGAGGAGAGAGAGGGAGATAGCCAGCAAATAAACTAATTCCAAGATATTAAAGGCCAATAAGATCTTGCATCCTCCACAGCCATAAAACCTGCAGAAATAATGATGCCAAATACTGACACCATTTAAAGGGAGGGCACAATATTCTGTCACCATATGGTGATGTGGCACTGGCCAAGACCCTCAATTAGAGTACACACACACCTGGCAGTGCCTCATTTTTTGTTTATGCCCATCTTTCCTCTGGGGATATCCCCTGACTTCCTGCAGGGTACATCCTCATGGGATGGGGAGCTTTCCCCAGCAAAGAATTTATGTCAAGAAATTATTAGCTGGCTTATTCCAATCACAAAGTATTTTTATGTTTTTAACCAGAAGCTATAAAAATCCAGGAAATGTGGATTTATGGCCTATAAAAGGTTTAGCTTGAGCTATGACCTACAGTTTTATGTAATTTGCTACTGGCCTCAGAGTGGACTCCAAATCCAGCACCCCTGTGAGCTCTTTTTGGAGCATTTCTTGATTTGGGCTATTTAAAGCACAGCTGGGCCATCAGTCAGATATGGGAGCTTGGAGGACAGCTGGGCACTTGCCCCATGGCACAGGAAAGCCAGGAAGTGCCAACTTTCAGTTTCTCATGAAGACTGTGCCTGTGCCAAGTTGGAAAACGTCACCCCAATCTTGGCCCTTAGTGCTTTCCCTGGAAACAAGGTGTTTGCTGATGGGACTGCTCCTTTCTCACCCCTCTCCATCTCTTTAGGTGCCAGCAAGCCAAAACCTTTGAAGAGATAAATTGAACAGAATGGTTGTATCCATGTCTTGGCTTGTAGAAGGATCTGCCCCAGGGCTTGTGGGGGTGACTCTGGAGCATCTCTTCACCACAACCCACTTTGATGCCATTACTACCTTGGAGGCTTCTCTGAAGATTCAGTCCTGACACAGCCCTATGAAGGAGCAATGTAGCATCATGGAATATGCTGAGTTGGAAGGGACCCACAATGATCATCAAAGACCAACTCCTGGTCCTGCACAGGACACCCCAATAATCCCACTATTGTGCCTGAGAGCATTGCCCAAATGCTGCTGGAGCTCTGGCAGCTTTGGGGCTGTGACCACTGCCTCGGAGTAACTTCGTACCTTGAGAACATGTCTGGGTGATCCATCTCTGGAGGGGAAAGAAGGTTCTGCAGCATTAGTGATTTATTTAGTTTGTGACGAGAAGTGATGAGAGCTGCTCAAGCAGAGCGTGAGATATACCTAAAAAATGGAATCTGTACAAACAAGAAAGGAAATTGCAGCTGTGGAGCAAAGCTCCTGCGTCTCTTGTCCAAACACCAAAGCTTCCCTGGAGGAATGTGTGCTGCACACTGTGCCCTGAGGCCAGTATTTGTGTGTAGAGTAACTGGAGGGCCAAATACCAACAGCCCTGAAGAACCTCCAGACTAGTGCCAGTCTGATCTGCAGCTGGCTTTTTTGCTCTGATTTTTTCTTTTGGGGAGCAGTCTGAGAACAGTCCTACTTTTTATCATGGTTAAACACCAGCCCAAAGCAACACTGAGCAGTAAGAAGCACAGTCTAACTTGGTATCATGCAATCCAGCTGCTCAAGGTACAGAGAGCCCTGCAAAGTCTGCTCGAACCATAAGAAAAACATGGAAACTGCCACTTCATCAGTAGATAAAGACTTGCCAGTGCTGCCTCCGTCTGAAAATTCTCCTTATGACCTATTCACCCTTCCTTCACTTTCTTATTTCTGATTTCAGATCACACCTCATACAGCTTGCAAAGCCCAGCTCACAAAACAAGAACAGTTCAACACCCAAGTGCTGCTGCTGTCAGCCCACAATACTGCTGGTGGCTCAGCAGAGCTTTGTTAAAGTCTCTTCATCCCTCCAAAAATTCTCCTCCATGCTTCCTTTTGAAGGTTTCTGACCCATTTGTGTGATTTCCAGGCTGAGTGAAGGGATGAACCCCCTTTATGCTGCCAGCCAAGAGGGACTCCTGTACCTCTAGCCCTTCTGATGGACCAGGCCATTTTGAGAACAGGACATTTCAGGCCATTTTGCATCAGGCATTTCAAAGAGATTCTGACCAGCAGAGCCCTGAGCATCCTGCCAACCAGGACGGCAGCAGAGCCTGGGCTGTGAAAGGTGTGAAGAGCTGCAACTTCCCAGGATGAGCAGCCCCACAGCGATCATGGTGTAAACTCCACCTCACCATGTGCCCAGCGTGGCACACCCAGCTCTCTGCTCAGTTTGCTGCAGTTCAGCCACAGCTTTAGCCCAGAGGGGACATCTGGGGCTTTATTGCAGATGCAGGTTGCTATGGTGAAATGACTTTCTGAGCACCCTGTAAAGTTCAGAGAAGGATTAAAAAGGCTTGCAAAAGCCAGTCATTGATTTGCTGTGCCCAGCTGATGGCAGGTTGTCACCCAAAAAGCAGCAAAGCATTTTCCTCACCCCCTTTGCATAACACCTTTATTCTGTCCTGGTGTTCTCCAGTGCTGGCACTGCCAGTCAGATGCTGCTGGGATGTTCCTGGTGCCTTCCTTCCCTCTGGAAATGTCCTTCCTCATTTTCTCATCCCACATGTGGAAATCTGCAAAGCCCTGAGCAAGACAAGGATGGGTACCTTGTGTCTGGTGCTGAGTTTGTAATGCTGAGGTGGGGGGGTCCTGCACCCCTCGAACCTCTGAGCTTGGGCCCGTCTGAACTTCCATCCTTCCTCCCTCCTTCCTTCTCAGGAGGAATGAGACACAAGCACATCTGCACAGGGCAGAAGAGCTTTTTTAGCTCCCGAGCACCCACACAGTGTTTATTTGCAAGTGAGTCAACCGGACTCTAATGGGTTTGTGGATGCTGCACAATTCACTCTCTTTTATCTCAGGGATTTTCATTAACTTTTGGGCAATTTTGACAAGGATTGAATTTTCTCCACCCACACGCACATCCTGCTGTTCTCTCATTGAACACATCAATTAGCAGCCGAAAGAGTCCTCAACACCTTTTCTCCTCTGGATTCAGCCTCCCCCATCAGCCTTTAACAACATTTCCTTGTGCAGTTACCCACCCCAAACCAGGTCTGGCCTGAAAAGACTGAAACACTTCACATCTGATCCATGTGCTGCTCATCCCACACATATCTCTGTGCCATTCCAGAAGCAGAAACCAAATGCCCCAAACAAGGACAGAATCATGTACAGCACCTGCAACCCTGCAACAACATCTGCCAGGAGCACCCATGCAGTGGCAGAACAAGTGTAAAATTTTCTATCATTCTCATTCAGAGTATCCAGAGTATTTCAGAGGTATTCCAGCTGCCTTTGCAAACCAGTAAGCTCTCTGATTTCCTGATTTTTAGTCCTGCTGGGATACAGACAGCTGCATCATTTTCCATCAGTCCAGTTGTTTCCACAAGGTAGAAGCTGATTCATCCAGCCTGGAGACACAGGAGGATCCAGGGTGACCTGTGGGACACCTTCCCACACTCCCGCTCCCTCCTCCAGGTGTTACTTTCAGCTGCCATCAGCCAGGACATCAGGATGTGTGTTCTGACCCAGGGCAGCACCATCAGCTCCCCTTTTTCCTTGAACTCAAAGCAAACATCAGCCAAATTTAATTTTAATTTTAAAGGGAGACCCTGAGATCTGTGTCTGCAGACCAGGCTTTGGGAAAGTCTAAGGATCACACTGGGAGGAAGCTGCTATCACTACCACAAAGGGCCTAGCTGGTGGCAGCTCCATCCCTGCCAGCCCTGAGCCAGGGCAGGGCCTCAGGGACACAGGATATTGATCCCATCTCAGCTCCATGTGCCGAAAGGTGCATGTGAAAAGCAGATGTGATGTCTGGGAAAGTTTTCAACATGATTTTTTTTTTTTTTTTTTTTTTTTTCCCCTTTTCCTCTTCATTTAAGCTCCAAATCTGAGACAGCCTAAAAGGTACCTGGACACAGCAACATTCAGGAACAGGAGATGGCAGCACCCCCAAATATGCCCCAAATCCCTGGGCACTGGAAGTAGGCAGGGGAAGGTCTGGGATAGACGTAAGGAGCATCAGCCCTCTCAGCCCTGCAGCCCCAGCTGCTGCTGGCTTATGAGTTTAGAACTGGGGCCTTTAACATCACACCTGCAACTGGAACAGAACTTCCCTGAAGGCTGGAGAAGCAGCAGGAAGGGGAGTGCTGGGGAGCAGCTGCTCAGCCCTTGCAGTGCCAAGAAACCTCATCTCCCCCACCCTGCCTGGCTCTATCCCAGTGCCCAGCAGGACCTTTCTCTAATAAAGGAAAAGCTTTCCCTTTCCCAGATGTTAAGTGAATTGGACTGGAGACCCCAGCTCCAGAGCAGACAGAGGCAAATCCCAACTGGAGCACTTACAGGGGTGAGGGCAGGGGAGCATCTCCTGAATTCTGAGTGGCTTGGATTCTTCTGTCCTTCCTTAGACACAACAGCTTCACCTGGGAGAGCTGTTTTAGGGAACCTGAAGCTTGGCTGCTGTAGGAAGCCTAGGAGAAGGGAATGCTCAAGCAGAATGAGTTTTCTCTCGGGCTCCACATTGTGTTTGAATTGTAAGAGCACCATCTTGTGTCACAACTCAGACTGCTGCTGCACCTGGCCAGAAGCGCAAGCAGAGTGTAATAAACACCAATCCACATCTCTTCCCATCAGCTCCCTTCCTGCCATCATCTTGAAGTGTTTTAAAAAGCAGGAAACTATTTGCACTCAAAATAGGTTTTTTTTTTAAAGATGTGTAACCACACAGATTCACAGCAAGTCCTGCAGGCCACCCCAGGAGTTAGTCCAGGTCCCTGGCCAGAGGCCCCTCACAGCTTGTTCTACAGTAGAATTAAGGAGCACTTGTGAATCAGAGATCACCACAATGATCAGTACAAGCTCCAGACTGTATTGCTCAAGACAGGACACTGAAAATGGGAGGTGAAGGCAAAAAGAATCCCAAATTTTTGGTTTACTATTTATTCCATTGTAGAAAAAGGGAAATAGTCTTCCTCAGTAAGTTTGAGGTTTAATTTCCAAGAAAAAAAAGTGGTTTTCAATAAAAGCATTCCCAGTAAAAATGCTTTCCCAGTAAAAAAATGCATTCCCAGTAAAAAAGTTTAATAGTGTGTGTGTATTCTGCCCTGAACACCTCTTGGTGTAGGAGACTTATACAACTGAGAGAACTATTTAGAAATCTGCCTCAGAAACAGGGAATGCTTTTCCCATGATCCCATGCCCAGTGCAGACAGGTTTGTTATTTCCAACGGCTTCAAACTTCAGCCTCCAAACACCACTTACAACTCCTTAGCTCAGTTCAGAACTCTATCTCTCTCCTCACCAGATCTGAAAAATTAAATTGCTTCTGCACAGACCAGAGGGGGTCCAGGGCTGCTGGAAGAGCTAAAACATTTCCAGAGTGAAGATTTATGATTTTTCTTCCCTTTTAATACAGACACACTCTGCTTTAGCACAGTGCAGTGTGTGACCTGCTTGGGAATGGACATGGCCCCAGAACCATCACTGTAAGGAGAGGGAAATGCATCAGGACATATGTTCTGGAGAGGAAACAAATCTTCCAGGAAAACTCCACTAACTAAGCAAAAATTATGGTGGGTTTGTTAAGCACCAGGTTTATAAAGCTTCAAGGTGATACAACAGTGGTAACAGGACATTTGGTGGTTCTCATCCATTGGATGATTCCAGTGTTTGCACACGCATTTGCACAAACAAATCTGAAGCAATTTTGTTCTGGAAGTTTTAAACAACTTCACATGAGCCCTTCACCAGCCCAATGGCAGCAGTAGCACCTGCAGTGACACTCACAGGGAGGGGAGGGGGGTTTTGTGTCCCCAGCACAGCTTTCCACACCCAGTAGGACTCCCTCAGTCCCGGGAATAGCCAGGGGTTCTTGGGGACACTCCTGACACACTGATCAGGACACACAGCTGGGACATATGTGCTTAGAAAGGGGCAGGTGAGCTGGGAAAACATGAAACCCTGGCTCAGGCCAAGTGGTCTGTTTCTGCAGTCACCATGTCCTCATTCTTCTGCCTTAAAAGCACATCACTTCCTGTACTGAGCATGAAGTAACCAGCAAGGATTTGAGCTCTGATGAATTTCCGCTAAAACAATTCCAAAAATAAATCTCAGTGTCAGCATCTATTTCATCTGATATAATCTATTTCATCTGAGCTGCATTAAGCAGATCTCCTCCAGATCTGTATATTAAGAGAGGCACAGACATCATAGCTTTTCTTCACAGCTTTTGTCTGAGCCCACTACAAGAGAGCAGGATAACACTAGTCCTGGACTGACCCAAACAGATCATTGATAATGACAATATTTGTCATTAGCGTAAAATCCCCAAAATTGTGTCTTCTGATAGCACCGAAACTCGGCAAAATTAACATGAGATTACAAAGAACACACTGACCCAATGCAAGTTTCATATACATATTTATATATATTTCATGTACAAAGTTACATTCTGAACCTCATGGATTCAATAATAGAAATAAATACTGAAATAACTACACTGCTATATGAGCTCTTCTGCTCACGGAAAAGAAGCCTCAAGTTTTAACAGACAGCGAGTTTAATGCTGTAGAATCCATCTCAGATTACAGAGGCAGGTAAAATTCAGCATAAAGTGTCCAACAGACAAAACTTTCAAAAATTACGGACCATAAAATGTTTAAAATATATGTTTAAAAGATTGAGAAATGTGCATCAACAAAATTAATAAAGGAACCTTAATCTTGTTAGAGGGCAGGAGATACATTTATTGTATAGAAAAATGCTTTGAGGTGCAATATAGGTTGTTACAATATGGCATAACCCTGTTAGAAAAGAACATTTAATTTCCCTAAAGAAGAACTGTATTTGAGTTTACCATGTCTTGTTTTACAGAGCAAGGCCTTCACAAGGCCCGCATCAACAGGGCCATTTACAGAGTGCTAAGTCAGGTTTAATCCTTTGGTAACTTTTATAATACTCACATGGAAATAAATATTCAGTTACACAGCATTATTTAAAGACATACGTTCTTTAGAACAGTTAGTATAATAAAACAGATTAAACATTTGTTTATTACTAAGGCAGCCTATGATAAAGTGTCTATGCCCTGTCAGCTCGATCCTATCCGGCACAGGAAGACCTTCCCAAGGAATGGACAGTGCAGCCTCACCCTCACCATGCAAACATCCTTACCCAGACAAGTCATGTGCTGCATATTTTGTGCTCGAAATGTTTCCAAACTATTAACAAGCTGTAGATATCAAGAGATTAGCTCCTATTTATATGATGCTTTAATCATGAGTGTAATGCATAAACACATTCTTGAGACGGAGTTGAGGGTGTATTGTCATCACAGTGCCTGGGATTTGCGTGCTTTATTCACCTTTCAAAGTGACCTTAAGGGGAGTTTATACAGCCCAGCACACTGTGATGGCAACAGGGACCCAGTTAATCTACTGTACCTTAGGACAGGGGATAAAGTTTTTAAACGAGAAATAGAGAGAAGTGCACATGCCTTTATCTACACCCATAGTGCTACATAGTTCAACTACTGTCTGCTTTAAAACCCTTCCACTTTTGAACAGAAGAAATCCATCGCTCTCTGAAATATTCGCAAGGGCTGGCCCACTGAAGCTAAAATGGCACGGGGGGCCAGCACCATTTGGCAAAAGACCAGGTACACACTTGCCAGGTTGCACTGCTCCAGTTGGAGCAGTAATGCCACTCAGAGAAAACAGCTTGTCTTTAACAACAAATTAAATCCTACAAAGAACCAAGGAACAGAATTGTGCGCTTTTCTTCTGAGAACATGAGAACGTGACAATCAACCAGTGACTAAAAACCTTTGGAGATTGTGTTTTCCAAAGAGAAAAATAAAATAAATTCAAGAAAATGGCAGGGAAAACAATGAAACGGCACCACTCACAGCCAAGATTCTACACAACAGTAAAAGTTTAGACAGCATTTTTCTTAAGACATCCCATCAGCTACTTCAGATGTGCTTCATGTTCAGCATACATGCCTATAGGTTTAAAATAGGTTTAAGTGTGTTGACTCAGGTTACTTTTGTATAATTGGTATTTGTATAATTTTTAATAAGCTTCCAGACTTTATATTTAAGCCAAAGTATTTTAAGAGTGACATTCAAGATGAATATGGAAAGCAAAGTATGAACAACATGCTCTCATTGCTTTTGGCATTCTGAAGAGAAAAATACTACCAAGATATTAAACATCTTTAATAAGGATTTTTACTACATAGTTCATGTCCTAAATACATATTTACGAGAGGAACAGCTGTGTACAAAATATGTTGCTTAAAAAGTATTTATAGATATAAATCTAACCAATAGACCTGAATGGAGATTTTCTGGTTTATCAGCTATGATATGCATTTGAAAAAGCTGCCTAAATATATATTTACACAATAGACCTCAGCTAAATGTGTTCATTTTAAAAATTAAGAAAATATATAAACACATGTTTGCCTGATAGACCAGAACTGCTCCTATTGCATAAAAATGTTTAGGCAGTTTTAAAAAAGTGTTACTATATTTACTCCTCTGAAACTGTTCAGTTCTCTCATATAATCAAGTTACTAAATTTCTCTGCTAATCTGAACAGCTCCAGCCTTTTGCGGGTAAATGCTGGATGTTTATTAAAACCCCTCAAAACTTACTTTCCAGAGACTAAATTAAAGAGCAAATCTGGATTTTTAAATCTTCTGAAGTACAGAAATCATGAGTGTTTAACTTAGGTCTGATACTAATGCAGAAATTTCAATGTAAAAGGAAGACAGTTTTAAACTCACATTTAGGGTTAAAAAAAAGATGGTGAGTAGACAGAATGTCAGCCTAAGATTAGTCTCTTGACTTTCCGTAATTTTCTCTGTCATTGTGTTACCGGATAATATTGTTGCTGAATTATTTATTTTTTTTAACTAAACTGGGATATGGAGCTACAAAAAAAATACAATTTGTACCTAATTATCTGGAACTACACTTCCTTTGATGCCTCAGGCATCACCTTTATGATCTCACTTGTGCAGAATCTGGTTTTTTTCCTGTACACTCTCAGTCTTTTCTCATGCTCTAATTGAGGTCTCCAACCTTCACACACATAGTGCCTTATGAGTTTGAACAGTTAGGCAGAGAAGATCATTCTAAGTGCTTAGGACATAAGGGATTAAGAAAAGAACAAAACATATCCCCTGTCTGAGAATTTTACAGTTATTTTCCAATTTATATCAACCTAAGAATACCCTTCAGAAACAGAGTTGTTCCATGTCAGGGAGATGGAACACTATACTCAAAAAACATTATGCTCAAAATTGCTCATTACTGAGGGCAGCAGTTGTCAAACTTTAAGGTTCAATAGTGAAAATATGATTTTATTTAAATATTTTCATTTTAATTCCTATACAGCCTCCTCTTTCCCCCCACAAATTCTAAAGAATGTAACAAATTAAACCGTGTATACCATATGAGCAAGAGTTTCCAGTTTTGAAAACAAAAGATGAAATATACAGTTTGCTTTAGCCCTCACTGAGTATTTGGATGAGTCTTAATAATCCATCTTTTAATTTGCCCATTTTTTTCATACTCTGGGAATAACTTTGCTGTTTTACCCAATGCATTATACAGTGAAATGAAGCTCAGTTGGAACAAAGCTGAACTCAAGTGACACTACCAAAGAAGTGAACACATGAGACTGCTGTGGTACAGTAAAACTGTATCAGCTGCTCACTGTGGTGTGCACACAAGCTGGAGAAACATCTTATTTCCTCTCACACTGTTCCATTTAACACGGGTGCAGTAAAACAGCACAAGCTAATTCCTGTATAGCTAAAGTATGACAGGTTTCAATATAAAGTTAAACAGTAAAGAAATGCTTCAACATCATGTAGTGGAACAGGTTCACAAAATAAAAAAAACATGCAGAAGCTTTTTTTTTTTTTTGTTTTTTTTGCTTCCCCCCTCCCCCCCCACACACCATTTTTAAGGTCTCCAACTGCATCCTACAGGCTCACTCACTGCCACACATGACTTGCCACACTATCAAGTGACTCCTCTCAGCTTTGGCTACAGAAGGTTCTAGTGGTAGAGCTTCTCCCAGGAGTTCAGATTCTCCTCCTTCATCACCTGGAACAAAACAGCTTTGGTTGAGGCAGTCAATAACCAGAATAGCATCAACAACACATGCAGCAAGACAAGAAAAAACGCTAAAAAGACAGTGTCGCCATATGCTGATATAAAAACATATTAAAGTCTGTGAATGTAAACAGAGTGTGTTGCATAATTATCTCAGAGCCCAGCGTTCTGCTGGCGATATTCTTTACTTCTAGCCCAAAAAATAATGGCAGTTTCATAAGTATTGATATTCTACATCTTTCATTACTTATAACTCTTAAATGTAGAGAAACCTAATCTGCAAACTACCAGGCAGACATAGAGATGGTTTTGACACTACAAAGTGTTCTGGGACAAACCCAAACATATAAATGCTCTGGGACAAGAGCTGCAATTGAGCACACGTGAGACAACACAACATTCATGTCTATGGTCAATCTTTCCCGCTCTTTCCTCCTGTGCCAGTTATTCCAGCTTGTCACAACTCTGCCCATAGTGGCAAAGACAGCCTTGAGCATGTTCTCCATTATTGCTCTTCAAAAGGAAGAGCAGTTTTGTAGCTGCACCTGAACTCTGGGTGACAGCAGCTGACTGGGACCAAAGGTGACACTGAACTGCACATGGACAGCCAGGACCATCAATGCAGAAGGTCACTTTAATCACAGGAAACAGGAACTAGCCTACACCTCAGGAAGGTCCCAAATCAAATTTTGGCTGGTGTTCTGGTTAGACTCCTTTGGAGGGCTGAGGGAGCTAAACACAGAGTAACCTCAAACCCCCTAAGTTTGCTAGGCTCATGTGGCACTGGCTGGGCTAAGGCAGCACTGGCACTCAGCTCATGGCTTTGCCAACATGCCACAGGGAGAGGAAAACGAGCATTTGGAATATGGCTGTTCCAGCTGCCCTGAGTGACTGCAGCACTTGAGCCCTCACTGCACTGTGGCACAGAACTGTGTCCAGTCCTGCCTCCCACAGATTTCCAAAACGGTCACCCCAGGAACCTGCTTGTCACTGATTAGTGGGATGACAGGATTTGGAACGGCCTTCCTGGGTTTTCCTTTGTAATGGTGGGTTGTTGTGCTGTTTGGTTGGTTTTGAAAGATTTAGGCAAAAAGTCAAAGGCAGGTCTAAGAGTTCTGACACCTTTTTATCCACTTTTTGTCAAGGTCTCCGGCTGCAGATTTATAGCACAGAATCACAACAGCTCTCACTTTATTTCCCCAAACAGTTCAATTAAAAAGAAGATAACATGTTTACACAATAAATATTTTATGGGCTAGATCATGCCAAACTGCCACCCAAGAAAAGCAGTGATCAAATACGATGGGCATGCAGAGATAAGCGATCTACTTTCCCACTCAAAAATTACTAAATTTTACACTGAGTATTCTTCACTTAACATGACTTGTTTTCAGTCAGTCTGCATATTTAAGTAAGTAAGGACATGTTTTTCAGCAGCTTGAGACAGAAGATTAACCTGCCAAAGCAAGACTGAAAGCATAAACAGGAAGGTGGTACATGACTCCAAAGCAGAGTTTCAAATAAACCTTCTCACACAGTTATTCCTGTTATAGATGAGTAATTAGATGGTTGACTCTCACAATTAAGGGGTAAATGTTACGTGTATGTTAAGAGAAATTTTATAGATGTATAGTTATGTTACTGTAATATGTCCTCTCCCTTGCATGGGGATGGCCTTGGTAGTTGGGGC
This sequence comes from Fringilla coelebs, assembly GCF_963513975.1. Lineage (NCBI taxonomy): Eukaryota > Metazoa > Chordata > Aves > Passeriformes > Fringillidae > Fringilla > Fringilla coelebs. The sequence continues at coordinate 8,436,130 of NC_140045.1, read as the reverse complement.
GTTTGGGGAGGGGCGGCCTGTTACTACGGTAACACCTGATCTCCAATCAAGATGTAAGAAAGTGAACTCCACCATTAGACAGCAAAGAAGGAGATGACTGATGAGACTTTGGGAGGAGCTAGAGGTATAAAAGGCAGAGCATCCATTTTGTAAGCAAGCACATGGTGATTGAGTCCTTTGCTCCCAGTGCTCTATTTTTTCCTTATTTAGTCCTTTTGTTGTATTTTTGTTAAATACAACAAGGTTTATTAAACCTTTGAAATTTTAAAAGTGAGCATCATTTCTCACATCCCAAAGGTCATGGTTTATTAGGAGGAGGAGGAGGAGAAGCTGAAGGTGTGTGTCAGAATAAAAATACTTCTACCCCTGCAGTTTATGATAAAGACTGTATATATACTGACCACACAAATGCACTCACTGCAATTAAATGCACTCACTGCAATTACAGCAGCAGTTATTATGTGGTTAATACCCTTTCAGTATGAAGTACGACTCATTTAAAGCTCAGATTTCTTACCCATTCTGAAGTCAATGTATCCTTCTCCACCGCTTATCACCAACATTGATTTTAAGGGACTCTGGTTCAAGGACTCCTGGGCTTGTTTATCAGCTGTTACATCTGTTCCACCACTACTCTGAGGGCAAACAACCTGACCTGGGTGAAAAACAGAACACTTTTTTACACCTTACCTCAGAGTAAAAACTTCTGAGCTTGGTCATTAGATGACAATGCCTAAAGCAGTTGAATGCCTTCTTAACAGGCAAGTGCTCACTTAGCACAGCACCTTTTCACAGAAGGAAACAAAGTCCTTGCATGTGATCAAGCCCTTTTCTTCCTATTAAACAGGGCTGTACTTAGCAATCAGACAAGGCTTTTAATTAAAATACAATACATTGTTTCTGAGAGTACTCTTGCTATCTTTGACTAAGCACCTTGTTTAACTAAGTGAATGAAGGAAAAAACAACAAACAAAAAATCCTAACAAAAAAACCCCACCTCTTTTGAAGGTGGCAACAGAACCTCACCTGGTACTGCAACAAAGAATTTCACAGCATCCCGGTGGCCATGGAAGCAGAGCTGTGCGTGCGCCATGGAACAGTAGGGGATGAATGTCCCTGGAGTCACTTTGTCACTGTGCTCATCTCCATACACACGGATCACACTCCCCGGACGGTTTCCAGAGCCTGCTGCTGATTTATTGGCTGTAAAAGAAGAGGTTGTTTTCTACCTCAAAACACAAATTGCTGAAGTGGTTATTTGTTAAGAAACCTTATGATACCATCTAAGAGCTAAAGCCAACTTAGATAAAAATGAAACAGGAGGGCAGCAATGCCAATTCAAGACAGAGCTGGAAAGAAAAAGATTGCATGCTTCGTTATTTTAAGTACATCAGAAAATGGAGTAGGATTCTTATTAGTCTAGCATATACACCAGATTTCAATATCCTACTTTTGGGAAAAAATAATTTGTGACAGGACTATCTTTCATAGAAAATAAGTACCTCTAATGTGTTTCAGTATGAGCAAATTCCATGTACTTAAACATGTAATTAAAGACAGTTTCATTCCAACTAATCATAATGTATGCCCTTGCCAGCAAAAATTGTCTAGGAACAGCCACCTGTGGGCATGAAAGAGCTACCCTATAATCATTCTACATCTACATTTTACTGTGAAGTTTTAAACCAGAGAAGTACTCATGCTAGACATACAAGACATCTCCATTCCAAAGACTATCAAAGTAGTGAAAGAAACAGTGATTTGTAACAAGACAGCAAATGATGTGGATTAATGACAAAGTTATAAGATGTGATATCACATTGGCCGGAAGAGAAAGTCTATATGAGAGTTCAGCTGCAACACAGGATGATATGCTAAACTGCTGAGCAGATTGGTGGCCATTTAGCAAACATAAAACTGCTGCAATGCAGTAACTGCAAGTGGAAAAACATTTAGGAACATACAAAGGGTAAATCTATAAGGAGTGGGAAACAGCCTCAAAGTGGCTATTATAAGCCTGAAAGTAGGTTTTGGTTCAGGATCTGCACTTACCCCGCAGCCCCAGTAAACGTCCCTGGTGGAGGATTACAGCTAGTGAGAAAGGAGGAAAGGGGAAATGGATAGGTATGACAGTAGAGGAGAAGGATTAATGAGAACCCACCGCTCATCTTTTGGTTTTTGATAAGGTAGAGCTTAAAATTTTTGCTCCTAAAAAAACCAATAGATATTTAATTACAGAAGATTTGATCAAAAGTCACAAAGAATAGCATCTTACTATAGAAGTTTCAGTACAAAATAGACCACAAAAGCACTGTCACGTATTTTTAAGTTTATTATTGATTAGAAAAGTTTCCCCTTTCTCTCTTTCCTTGGCAGGAGGCTCCAGAATAATACAGAATGACTCATGTTTTCAAGTAGCCTTTTGGAACATCATCTGCTGCCCTGCTACTAGGACCCAGGGGATTGGGAGATGCCACTGCTTATGCAAGGATGTGACTGCTTTATTAATATTTCTCACCAGGGTTCTCAGCCCCACTATCAGGCTACCCCCAAAAGGCTGACCCACAACCAACCAACAGAAATGAAATGCAACTGAACAGCTTTAATAGGGATTTCTTCACATTGACTTGTGGTTTAAAACAAAGTCCACTGGAAACATTAATTTAAGCTTGATGCAAATGAAGAGCTATAATTTTTGAAAGCATGATTTAAAGTGTCTCAAAATCCATGACAGGAAGCCTGTCCTTCCTCAGTACATTCATGCAAAAAAAAAAGACAGTTACTGAATGGATGGACAATGCAATGGAACATGAGAAACAATGCGTATGTTTGCTGTTCAACAAAGCAGATACAACATGAAGAGTTTTCACTATTAAATCACCCTAAAACTCCACCTGTCAGACTGCAGTATGTTCTAAGTAACAACAGTACAGTTAGGACTATCATAGGTCTGCATTTTATTTTCTGAAATTTCTGTCCACCTGTTATAACATTAGTCTCAGGCACAAGTGTTGAGGCTTTTTTTTTGGTTGTTGTTTAAATGCAATCAATTTACACAGAGATCCTTCCCAAGCTTTACCTATTTAAAATTTGGTTTGCCCTTGAGCTGTTATTTTCTCCTGAGATTCAACTGCCCTCAATTAGTTTCAGCCTATGACAAGAGTCTGGGGTCTGTTATGAAGCAAAAACCAAGATTTACATGATTGGAATTTGACCTGGATGTTAGTGCCCTGTTTGAATGTATTTACAGCCCCTATAACTCTGAACGTGTCCTTTAAAGCAGTCTGTGCTATTTCTGTTCCAGTCCTGTATACCCACTTTGAGATGAATTCTCAAAAATTAAAGCAAATCAAATTGTATTAGTAACAACAACATGCTCAAATCAAAGAGAAATGTATTTTGTGATCACATGGCAATCAAAAATAACATTAATAAGAAAACTAATGATGCCCTGTATAAGCAATAAACGTCTATCAATGCTCTTAATGCTCAGAACACCTCTAAGGCTTCAAAGCGTCCCTTTGATTCAAGCCAACTCTGCTCAAATGGCAGTACAGGAGATTCTGGAGATGTATTATTTTCTCAGGGTAATTTTCACCACATGCACAGATACAGGTGCTAAACATCACACAGGCCTCAACTGTTACAAACCTGAAAGAGTCAGAGCTGGCAATGAAGCTTTCTATCCATTAGCAAGCATCTGAATGGTGTTTAATGCTCTTTTTTTTATGCCTACAGCATATTGCACAGTACTATTCATTAATATTTTACTTACTTTCTGTTAATGGAATGGAGATGATGACACCATTTCCTGTTCCTACCCATAAACGATTACAAGACACCATAAGTGCTGTGATTCTCACAAATGAGAATCCCAGTTTACCAGTACCTAAAAACAAAAGACACTTTTCATCAAAAATTATGAGCAAGAATAATTTTAGTTCTACAACAGAGAATCTAAAATCCAACTCCCAAATCACACAGACAAGTAATTCCCTCCCACTTTTGACAGAAACAAAGTAGAGGAGCACTTTTAAGTTGTAAAGATAACCTAGAAGGGTACGACACTGTAATTAAATTGAGAACCTATGTTTCAAGAGTCTAACATTAGCTATGAGAAAGCAAAAAAGGTCCTTAATGCTGCACAGTAAAATCTTTTTGGGGCTTACCAGCTTTTAAAACAAACAAAGTGTGTTTACAGATATAAGACAGTATTTGTAATCCATTAAAATTAATTTCTCATTTGTTAGCAGGATGAGGGGAGCACAAGGCTGACACCAGCCATGTGCAATGCACAGCAGTGACTTGTGAAGGATTTCCCAGAGCTTACTAAGTTCAACAGCAATAAAAATTTCCTATCTTGAAGGTTGGTTTTTTTTTAAAATTAGGCAATTTTTCCAAGCAGGTAATGGATTCTTCTCATTTTTTGCTATGAAAAGTTGTATCAGTATAGAAAAAGAGAAAGATTGTAGTGTCTCTATTGGTGCCTGCCCAACTCAACCACTACTTTCCTCATTAGTTATGAGTTTTCGAGGACACTTTACACACCAGGTAAGGTCAACAGACTGTAACAGATGACCCATCACCCCCATCATGCTTCACAGACTGACTTAGGCTTCTACTTCCAGACTCAAGTTTGCACAAACTGATTTTAACTGGCCTTTCCACCCACCTTTACCACAAATCTGCAGTAAGAACTGCCTGATCTCTAGTAGGAAAAGGAAGCTGCAGACAGCAGGAACACACCAGTTTTTCCTGGGAACTTACCAAGCATTTTGCTTACATAGGGCTCAATGTCCACGTCCTGCAGGTGCTGATAGGTGTGGGCGTGGTAGAGGCGCAGGGTGGAGTCCAGGCGGATGGACACCCATACCCCATCCCCCACCCATGCCAGCTGCCTCACTTGGCTCTCCCTCCTTGGGTGGGCATCAAAGGACTTCTATGAAACATTGGGGTTCAAATCAGAAGGTAAAACAAATGGAAGAGTAAGAAAGGTTTCTCTGTTACTCTCATACAGTCTGAACTGGCAAATTCAATCAAGCACAACCCTCTGATTTGCAAGATCACAGACAGTGTTTAGCTCAGTTACAAATAGCATGTGGTGCTCTAAAATTGCTTCCCTTCCCTGAGTGTGATCTCAAAGCTGTAATTTCCTACTTGGTCTTCATTTACACATCTCATCCCATCCTGCTCAAGCTTCTGTCTCCCTTGAACTTGAAGCCTTTTTGGTCTGAGATCCTGCTGCCATAGCACAAGGTACATGCGCCCAAAAAATGTCTTTCTTCCTTGTTCCATCTTGACTGACTCATAAACAACCCCACCTTGTGCAAAATACACACTTATCCACCAGCAAAACAATCAATTTCACTTTTATATGAACTTCATTTCAGTTTTCCCGTATATATTTATAGTCTTCTTCACAAAAACAGGTTATTGAGTGATTGATATTTTCGGAAGAGCGGAGCAGTCACCTTCAAAGGCCTGGCTCATGTCTCAGGAGCTGAAGCACTTATATTGCTCAAGGCTTGCAGAAACCTCAGCCACTTTCTGCTCCTGAGATGACAGACTAAACACTGCAGACAAAACACCAGCTCACACACCTTGCATAAACTATTCTCTAACTGGAAGAAAAGTACATTCCAAATTAACACTTACAACCTCTGCACATGGGTGAACAAAATGAGGCACACAGAATAAGCTGGAAGCTGGCCTTACAAGCTCTGCACAAGCACAGTTTCCAGTTTCTGGCCAGTCAGAAGTGGAGAACTAAATCTCTCAAAAACTGGTTTCAATAAGTGAGAACTGAATCATCATAGCTTTAAGTCTTCCAAAACTACTATTTAGTAAAACAAATTTGCTAGGTAGCCTGTTTCCATACTGATGAAAACAGATGTTTCTGGAGTTACTTTGGAGTCTGAGCTGCAGCAATAAAACACAACATTTAACTATTTTAATCACCATTGGAACTTACCTCTATTTTCATGGCCTTTGGCTGAACAACATAGATTTTGTTCCTGTAGCCACACCAGACCTTGTCATGTACCACGGTCATGCACCGGATGGAGTGGTGCGGCCGGCCCAGGTCCAAAAGGTGATAGTTTGACAAATCCCACTGACCATCTGCAAAAACAGGAAGAAAAAAAGTAAAATGCACAGGAACCTGAGGTTTAGTTTAAGGAAAATTTAGAAGTACAAGCAACTATCTTAAAAGTCTAATTTTTTAAAAGATTGTAATAATCTGGGTAAATCTGTACAAGTTTATGGCTAGGCTCCTCATTAAAAAAACAGCAACTAACATCCCAAATGTTACCTTTTCTAAAAAATAAAGTTGGACAATGATTCAGGTTAAAAATCCATCAAAACATTTTTAAATCAGCAGGTTACCCTGTGCTACAGGCTCTGCTTGACTAGGACCAGTACCTCTGAAAACAAACAGCTTCCCACACAGCACCAGGCACCTGCTGCTTGGCTGAACATAGAAGTGCTGGCCAGTGCAGATTTTTTTAAAATATGCAGCAAGATCTTAAAAAAGGCACCTGAAATCTACTAAAAACATACTAAATTTCATCATTCAACACCAATTAAAAATCTTCTGTAGACTGAACTAAGGCCACAGATCATCAATGATATTCACTAGAGAGGCTTAGGTATTGTAAACTACTGCAGTGAGTTTTAAAAAAATAAACAAAACAAAAACCACTTAAAACAACTTAATCCCAGCTGCATCTTTTCCAGTATTTGCATTAGTGTTGTGAAACCTTTTAAAATCTTTTAAATGCTGAGCACAAGGATTTAAGCATCACAAGGGAAAGATGAAATGAATAGGGTGGAAAAAACAAGCTAATAGACAAGTTTCAGTTACTCATAATAAGACCTTCCCCTCCAGGTCCTATTTCTAGAGGGTGAAGAAGGAAGCTGGTTCAGGAGCAGTTTGGGCAGAAATTCTGAAGGCATGCTTACAAAATTCTCATTGGAGGACTTGCCCAGACACAATTTTTATCATTAATAAAACAGAAGACATGACTATTGAGCATAATGAAAATGCAAGAGAGATGGTAAAGCAGACTTTCAGATGGCTTTTCCCTATTTAGCAGATCTATCCCATTCTCCATTTCAGAGTAAGAAAATACTCCATGAATGCACCACAACAGTGCAAAAACAGAACTTGAATCTGCAACTGAAATAACAAGAAATATTTCTCATGACAACTCAGAAAAAGGTCAATGGGGAATACATTATCAAACATTACTTATAAATGGCACATTTATTTCTTTCCTAACAACTGTTGAAAATTCCCCTTTCCAGATGCAACAGAACCTTACCAACTCCCCGGTGAAAGATCGCAAGCGTCCCATCTGCCAGTGCAACCAAGACTATTCCTTTGACATGTCTGAGGAAAAAGGAGGCACAACAACACACTCTGTTAGACTGCTCTGCTCAGAAAGCAAGTTTAAACTAGGTATAAATATTTCATTTTTCAGCATATTTTTTACAGTCATTTTTTTATTAGCCCCAGTGTTTTGATTTCTACAATATAGCTCAAGAGAAGGGATGTAACAAGGGATCAAAATCCAGTTCAGAGAGATTGAAATATATCTGGTTACAATGCCTGAAGAAAATAGCAAAAGTAGCAACCCATAACTGTTTTGCATAGCTACAGCTCATCCTTTGGGCTATGTATTTCCAACAGGTCCAAGATTCCTTTTATTTTCCTTACTCCCTAGAAGTTTTCCACTGTCCCTCAAAGAGCATGCAGGCAGTTATGGCAATTGACATTCCCAATATCTGAGGAGGAAATATAAAACTACTTTGGAAAGTATTTTAACAGAAATTCATTATGATTTACATGACATTCTTTCAGGACTTACACAATACTGAGAATAGAATCTTTAAGTTTAATGGCATGAACACATTTCCTCCACTGGGCCACTGATGAATGAACATACAGGCTGCAAAGACAAATCAGGAGGGATTAAAAGCACTACCAGACAAAAACAACCACAAGCAAAACCCTTATAAACTGAAATCCACAATCAAAGGGAAAACAAATTTTAATCTTCCACTGGAAATTATGTGTACACTGAAAGGAAGAACTACATGAGCAGCAGAATGGCTTTTTCAGAGACCTAAAGCATTACAAACTCCCTTGCAGATCCATCTGCAGTAAAAATTACAATACATTTTTATAGCATACTAAAATATTGAAAGGTATGTAATTAACAGACCATAATTTCTTTGAATACAAAAAAACCCCAGAACCTCTCTGCAGATGAAGCGTTATCTAACAAAACAGGACTTGCTAATCACCTACAATACTTCCTTTGAATTCTGAAATGCCTAAAAACTACAGCAAAGCATTCAAGGTTTTGGCTCTCTTGAGATCATCCTGTGCTTAATCTTGACTTGAGACGGTTTCAGGCCTGTAGGCACAAGAAGCAAGTTTAAAGTAATGATTATAAATAAATATAACAAGATTAGCACTTCCTTACCATCCATTCTGTGCTCCAAGCCACATGGTTGGTAAAAGGCTACTCATTTTCTGTGCTTCTTCTCTCACTAGATCTTGCTCGCTTGGCAGAACTGCAACATCCTTATATAACTCTGACTCAGTACTAGAAAAAACACCAGTTAAAATACATTTAATGAAGTGCACAGATTACTCAGGCTACAAGCCAGGTGTTTTACTTCACAATTGAGAGTTCCTACACTGGCTTTTTAAGTACATGAGATGTTTAAAAACACAGTAACCACACATGAAAGTACAATACAGATGAAAACCTCAATAACCATTAATTTCTTCAAGTGTACATTTACTTTTACAGGGAAAACTAGGTTCCATTCAAACCTGTCAGTATTATTACCTCTGGGGAATGGCAGAAGAGAGTCACAAAGCACAGTCTTATACCAAGACTACTTATATGAACTTCAACACACTTAAAAAGGTAAAAAAGTAATCATTTTGTCTCCATGCTATGTGCCTACAAATGTTATACTTTTTAAAAATACATTTTAAGAGGTACGAGGCCTGAGACTAGGTACTTAGGCTGATACACCGGAGATGCCCCTGTTGTATGCTGTACTCCCAAGGGATCTGTAAAGACATGCTCTGTGTAGATGCCAGTTTGTGCAATATCAGCTGTGTCTTCTCCTGTCCCTGCATTGACTTCTGTTGCTTCTGTTGCCTCCTCTGCCGTTGGAATGTTCTCATCTACTGAATTATTTTCAGCTGCAATATCTATGAAACAAACAAATTTGAAAAACTTTTTAACAACTGCGATAGAATTTGCTATTGTTTAAAACAGCCAGAACTTGATACTTAAAACTGAAGTGAATAGCTGTTATAGCCAGACAGCTACAATTTCCACATCAGAAACAAAAAACATCACATCAGAAATGCCCAAATTTTATCAGGTGGCACTGTATAAACAAACGTCAAATGCACTTTTAAGAATCGGCCAGATGGCTCAGACTGGCCATTAAATTATTAACTAGGACAGCAGTAAACAAGGCCAACCACCACATATCCATTGACAATCATATCACCATATAGGCTCTGCAGGCCATATGACAAAAAAAAGTATGAATGTCTACAAAATAATCAGTTTCATTTAAATCTCTATTAAGACTTGACAAAATCCAAGGCATTTATTTTAGTCACACTCTGGCAAGATCTGCATTTCAAATACTACATAAAAGTCTCTCTCTAGAACACAAGAATTCTATCAAAAGTACATACAAGAAGCAGCTTCCAATTCCCATTTCATGTCACTTCCACCACTTTTTCAGCTACAATTTACAGATTTACAGAGAGTTTGTTATCACAGCTTACATGCTGTTAACCTCAGTAATTGCACCACTTATTTCCAGCTGCATCTCGAGGTGTTTGGCCAGCCCTGACACACCTATAGTGTTTATCACATACCTGACTGTTTCTCTGCCACAGGTGAGGCCCCATTGGTGTCATGGGCACCAGGAGCCCCCGTAAGACCCTCAGCAGTGCAGCCCACCACAGTGATTCCCCCCAGCAGGCTGTCAGTCTCAGCAGAGCTGTTGCTGGTCATACTGCCACACAGGGAGGATTTGTCCACTTGGCTGGAATCTGCTTCCTGGGACCCTTCTTCTCCTGCAGGGTAGTCTGTTTCTCTTGCCCCTGAAAGAGATTAAACTCAGAATAACATAATATCCTGAGCTGGAAGGGACTCACAAATATCCAGTCCAACTCCTGGCCCTGCACAGACACCCAGCAATCCCACCCTTTGTCTCAGAGCATTATCCAAATGCTCCTGGAGCTCTGGCAGCCTTGGTGTCATGACCACTGCCCTGGGGAGCCCTTTCAGTGCCCTATCATCCCCTGGGGAAGAATCTTTTCCTGATATCAAGACTAAACCTCCCCTGACACAACTTCAGGCCATTCCCTTGGAACCTGTCACTGAGTGTTTTTCATAGGGATAAAGCCGAATCACTTCTCTATCTAATAACTAAGCTTCAAACTCAATGAGATCTCCAGAGATTAAGCATGCAGACAGATCCTATCTACAAGGTTAGTTTCACACAATCAGCAAATGTGGAAGATGCTGTCACAAAGCTCACAAAACAAAAGCAAGATTGACATATGCTGCACTACAATGTCATTCACTCTATTTCAATCTGCAGCTTTCCAAATAGTTTATTTCAATTTTAATTATATCTTCTTCTAAAATCAGATTTCATAACAGTGCAGGTACACAAGGGCACCTAACTATATCTTTATGAAGAATTTAGGTACAATAGAGCCCTGGTTCTGGAAGAAAAACTTTTTCTCATGTCCCATCCTCTTACACTTTCAAGACTTAAAATACACTCAAATGCAGAAAAGATTCCCTCTGCAGGGAGCTTGCTTATCTTCAAGAGGCTGAAGAAGTCAAAAAAGCAACAAACATATTATTCTTTTTGTGATGTTCACAATTCCATGAAATATCGACACTGTCGCAGAGTTTATAGTACATCAAACAAAAGAGTCCCCCTTGGCTGCTGACATCTGATTTTCCGTTCATGTAAGTCAACAGCCAACTAAAGAGTGAAACCATAGGTAAAAATGCTGTAGTTTAATGTACAACTAACCACTTTCTTATTGCTCTGTTACAGTAACTTTTCACCATACTAAGTAACAAACCTGTGAGTTTTCACTGCCTATGAAAAATTGAATAAGAATCAGTTAAAAAAAGCAGGAGCTGAACCAGCCCAAGTGTTTACCTGGCACACTGGCAATACAAAGCACGTGAGAATTGCAAACTATGAAACTGTCCAGAATATTCCCTGGTTGGTTTGCATCAATAATGATAACTTTTGTAGCAGAATGTGTGCTAGTACAGATCCAAACTAGACTGGATAATTCTTCCTGGTGTTTCAGTTCCTTCTGCTGATCCTGAAGGAGAACAAAGGCAGAAATGAACAATAAAAAGGGGGACAAGAATAGAATTACTACATTTGATCTTTTATGGTCTTACATTTACACCTACAGAAATATACTTAACTTCCCACATGTTTGTGTATCTTCAATGCCATTGTAAAACTACATGTAGTTACTTGTTCTTTATGTATCTGAAGTATAAAGCTCCCTCATATTTCATACTTCTATTAAAAATACATAAAATAGTATAATTACACTGCATAATTATACAGTTAGACCAGTATAAAATAAAAATATTATTGACATGCCAACTGCCATACTCAGTATCACCACAGGTTAATGTGATATCCCAAAGCACTTGAAAATTTAGACTGTTTTTATAACCTTAATATGAATTCCATTCATGGCAGTTAGAACATAAGCAGGTCTGTCACAAATGGTTTTTAAAGGAGGTAGCACTGGTATAAGCAGTACATCATTTTGATGTAAAATTTATTTGCTCCTGAGATTTGCCAGCAAGGGAAGATTCAAAAGTATTTAATAGTTGGATTCAATAACCCAAACATCCTGGGCTAATCACTAACCAAGAAAACTCTATTTGTTACCAATGAACCTGATCAGAAAATACTTTAGTACTCTATTGTTACACAGTAAAGGTGTATAACTATATAATTTATTAAATGTGCCTTGCAGCGACCTTACCTTGAGCTCTTGATCTAGTTTATCTAAACTACTCTGGGATCCTGTTTGCGGCTTGTTGCCATCTGCATCCACACCAGTCACATCACTGTAGAACACGCTGGCACCAACCACAGATCCTCCATCTCGTGTCTTCCCTCCTGACAGGTTCACCCCTACAGCACACCACAGCTTGGGAGAAAAAGAAATGTATTACTTGAATCTCAAACAAAAAAGGAGAGAGAGAGACAAGCATTGTTAAATATGCTAAGGGATATCAATATTATTATATATCCAGAGTCCATTTTAAGTTATTAATTACAATTAAAGTCATATACATTTTACTGAGACAAATTCTTCACTATGTTTTAAAAAAACCCAACTTATTGAAAAAGAATGTAATTGAGTCCAAAACAAAAATATTCAAGCTATAGTTTGCCCAAGTCTCTTATCATCACTGGAAACATCCTACCTTCATAGAGGTATCCTTCTCATCCAAAGGTCTCAGGTAAACAGGTACAGGCAAGTTCTTCATCTTATTTTCACCCTGTCCACCATTTGCCACCTAGGTAAAAAAACAAACAAACGGAAAAAATTTTACCTTTAAATGATGTTTACAATCTTTGGAATCAGTTGCTCAGAATTTATTAAACAAAATTAGGAGTTTTGCATTGTTGTCTCCTTTAGAAAGATTCTTTACTGCTAAGTTCAACAAAAAAAAGTTGGAATCAAACACAAGCTGTGAAATCACACCCTCTTCAAGTGCGACAAAACATGAAGCTGTTACCATTACACTTGAAAACATCATACCTGTTTGTACTTCTGAGGTAGACTCCAGCCAAAAGCCTGCACTCTGCCATCCTCCTTCTGGACATGAGCTTTCACCTGGCGGTACTGCTCCCTCTTCTGCTCCCGGCGTGAGGCTAAACTGGCTTCAGTTCTGGGCAAGGATCAGGATTGAGGAACTTCTTACTTATGCTCTTTAGAAACTCTTGTGCAATAGGAATTGCTGTTAAACTCAATAACCAAGATCACTGTGGAAGCACTGGGTTACCAAGGATATCCCTAGGTTTTTTTCACCTATCAAGACACCAGGTTTCCTGTGGGCTATTTTTAAGGGACTGGGGAAAAACAGGCAAAATCAGAAAGTGTATTGCCAGCATCCTTAAAAGAAGTTAACTTGGGTTGTGTAGCTCTACTAGGAGCTTTAAAAGTTGTAACTCACAAGGACGTATTGCCAAAACAAAGCACAGAAGAAAAAATAATTACAGATTCCTGTTAGCCTGACTCTTAAGTGAACCTTAAGTACCTGAACAGTTATTGCCCAGCTACAACATTTTCATATAAAAGTGTACCAAGTGTTGCCTCCTGTGCCTAAATGCACTTTCTTGAAAGACAGTAGTATTTACCAAGTAGATTATTTCAGCCAGGTACTCAAAGTATTCACCCACTGCTGCACATTTTACTCTGCACTATCTCGATGCCTTATGAATCAACACTCACTTCAGGAGATTATACTTCACTTAGCAGCAAGCTAATAATCTCAGAGGACTAAAAGAGTAAACATTTGATAGAGCATATCTACTATAAAAACAAAATACTTACTCTTCACTTAGGAATTCAAAGGCTTTAGATTTGTCACTGGGTAATTGAGATAAAGTGCTGCTTCTTTTCTTGACTGATGGAGTAATGTGTGAAGTTGGAGCATTATATTTAACATTGACAGGAGGTTCTGGTTTCTTTGCTGTATTGCTGGATGAACTGAAGAGCCTGCTAAAACTAGAAGAAGAGAAAAAGACAAGAGTCAAGACTTGTCAGATACATCCAAATTTGACTATGCAGGCAAAACACAGCATATGCCAGCCTGTTCAAGACAGTTAAAGTAAGAAACTGGAGCCCAACACGCTCAGCAACACTCTAAAAGCACAAAACTCATGTCCATAAGAAAAATTCTTAAAGGATTATTATCCCATTTATCAAATTCAATGGGAACTTCATCTTGAATTAACATCTACAGGGAACCAACAAAATCAGGATGTGAACATCACACCTGGAAGACAGTTCTATGAAGGACATTAGTTCATGCAGAGAGCATTTTAAAAACCCCACTATTTTCTATGCAACAAGATAAAACAGTTATCAGCAAATCACAACATCAAAAGGATTATGTGACAAACATCTTGTTGAGAAAAATACTGGTTTAGATTTAAAGAGCTTGAAGTCAGAAAGGAGAATGTAACAATTGGTAAGCTGTACTTCACAGAGGGAAAAGAAGCTGAAATAAATTCAACCCACACACGCTATACAGGTTTCTACTTTTCATCATAAAAATGAATCTGGAAAAAATGTTCAGAACAGGAATCTTGGTGCATATTCAGCTAGGAAAAAAAATTCAGCACTTTGGCATTTAACTTCATTAAGTGCACAGCCACTCACTACATGCTGCAGCTTACAATACATTTTGTCTTCCAGAACAGTCTTACCGAGTTGGCATGCTGGGCAACAAGAGGAGAAGTGTTAAGATATCTTCATCTGCCAAAAAATAATTAGCTAACATACACAAATGTGCCAGCTAATTGGTTAGGGTCTTTATTTATTTCTGCCAGTAAGTTGTGTTTCTACACTTACAATTGCCAAATGCTTGATCTTTTCTTCTCTTGCATGGCTGGATTTTCTCTGGATGCTCTACAAGAAATTAATTCCAAGTTTACTAAGTAAGCAACAACTAAAACAGGAAAAGGAACGGAACAGTGTGTAACTCTTATTTTTTAAAAAAGGATAATATCTTGAAAATAATAAAGCCTGTTTTTTCACAATACTACTTCTTTACTGATAAGAGCATAATACTGAAATTCCCACTACAGGAAATAAAGTTACATAATAAACTTCATCCACATTTCTTTGGATTCCAAACAAACTGGCAACTTTTCAAACAGAAGAGACAAGTCTGCATAACACTTTGTAATGAAAAAAGCTTGAGGAAAGCAGCAAACCATTTAAAATTATTCTACCCCCTATTTAATATTTTAACCATTGTTTTTTGTTTTAAAGTCTATTAATCTTCAATACATCAGGAAATAATTGAAAAAATGTTCCTGTAGCCATAGATTAGAGATAGAAGAGGATTTCTTCAGCAGATAATAGCTACAGAAGAACAAGCCATGGCATGATGGGAACACCATCAACCCATGAGCACAATGGGAACAACTACATGTCACTGCTGTCCATGGCCTGCAGGCAGCACCACAGCCTCTGGTACCTGTGGTTAGGGCAAGGATGAGTTGGTCTGAGGCAGAAAACTTAATGTTTTTCAAACCATACCTTCCAAACAATGGACTATTCAGGATGCAAATGAGACCAAATCACCACCTTTATTGCTTATATTTAACATACCTTGCACAACTTTAAACTGCTTTATCCTGAACAACTCAAGTCTTTCCAAAGGAATTATGCTCAGTCTGAAGACAACATTATTCCTATTTTGGCAGCACAAGGCACGTGTACGCACAGAGTAATTTTTAATGCCCACCAGATTAATGTTATTTACAATTACCAACTTTTGCAATTGTTCCAGAATAAGCATCCCTAAAAAATGTGCGTATTTCACATCATATGAAGTAACACATCTTTACTGAGGTCTCACCAAGAACCATTCTGACAAATTATATACCCTTAACTTAAAAACAATGATCCTCGTGGGCACGAGGAAAACAAGCAGAAGGCAGTGAACCTGCTGACCAGATCACCCATCTAAAAATCACAAGGAGCTCTGTCAAAAATTCTATAAGAGCCTTTTCACCTTATCATCTCAGTCCATCGCACAGCCTCCTGCAGCTCCATCAGCCTCTCCTTGTACTGGTTCCTCTCCATCAGCACTCGGGCCATTTCCACACGTGTGAAGCGTTTCCGCTGGGCCGTGGGGACATCGCTCTGGGCACACAAGTTAACAAACATGGCAGGGACAAAGGTGCACCACAGGACCCTGCAGAGCCACCCTCTGCCTCCTGATTAACAGCCAGGCTAGGGCACAATTACAGATTTCAAATAGTTTGGGGCTTTAAAAATCTGGGTTTCACCTTCCTCTCCTCCCATCCTTAGTACGCAATATAATGTGAATGAAAACAGCTCTTCAAAAAAAGAGTGTGAAAACAGCAGAAAGAGAGCAAGCAAACTAATCACTGTCAATTTAAGTTTACTTGTGCTCTTTAGATCTTCTGTCATTTCTATACAGGGAGGAACTTTACCACTACTTACTAAGCAGTAAGTTTTAGTAGCACTCACTAAACAGACAGACCTCTAACGTCCCACTGAATTACGCACACAAAACCAGACATACACACATACATCATCATCCTCTTTAGCCTTCTGTCTTGCTTCTTCTGCTTCTGCACGAGCTCTAAATAGAAAAGAAAAAACAGCTGCAATAAATACCACAGTAGGGTTTTTCTTCTTTTCCTTTTTCACAACCATGGAATTACACTTACTTTCTCAGCTCTTCTTCCAGTTCTTTATTCTTCTCTTCAAGCTTTTGCTTTGCTTGTTTTATAGCTTCTAATTCACCTTGTAGTACATCCTTCTCACAGGTCAACTCATCCACCTTTGCTATTAAATCATTCTTCACCACATTCAGTGCATTTCTACACAAACATTGAAAACATATGGTTATAAGGATGGCCATGGTCTCACAGTTCAGCTTCAGCCTGCTTTTATTTTTTAAGACCTACACATTTCTTACACAGAGCTGTTGTAAAAAGATACAGCTTTCTTAGAAGTCAAATCATCTCCTCCCAAATCTCCAACATTCAGACACATTCACATTCTCTCTATTAGAAAAAAGTACTAATAAGTAGTTTGCTGATTTTCCCTCAACAGTGCTCCAGTGGATTTGCCTCTGCACTTAAAGCTGTGTTTCTGACAGGGAGTTAATCTCATCAAGACACAGCGCTGCATTTCTTGGAGACTTACAAGGACAAAAGCAGATTTTTCTTATTAGGTCCTTAATTTCTAGAAGAAGATCAACTCAGACAAATACACCTACAAATTCAAAATACTCACACCCCCATTATTCTGAGAACTGAGAGCACATTTGTATAGTTTCAATTCTGTATCAGGATATTGAAGATATAATGAAATAACAGAAATAAAGTCAGTATTTTTTACATAAACATTCTCCCTTACTTTGTCTCCAGCAGCTGAGTGTTTTCCAAAATAAGGTTTTCGACCTCACGCCCCATTCCTTTTCAAAGGAAACAAACACATTAAATTAGCAAATAAAATGGATGTTTTTACAAAATTTATGTTTTGCTATTGACTAAAGTAAAATGAATTTTACGTATGACAAAGTTGTCAGAAGAACTGTGAGCTATCTGAAGTTTCAGGTCCAACCTACCTTCTACAATTAGCCTTCCCTCCCACTTTCTCCCAGCCTGACTTCAATTAAAAAAGCCCTAAGACATCCCTTCCTAAGCATAGGCCAGTGCTGCTACTCTGTATATTTAGAAGATGTTACTGTACTAAGTCAAAAAGCAAACACAGCATATGTTGCAGAAGTATTAGACCACAAAATGTTCAGTTTAAAATGTTTAACTGCCTTTTACACCATTATCCTTATCGCTTTTAGATCTTGTATAAATAGATTGTTATATACCAAAGTGTATCAGTTATAGACACAAGACATACTGAATAAAGTTTAGATTGTGAAAGCCCTGCAGATTTCCCCAAAGCAAATGATACCTTACCAAAGTAATTATGGTCTTTAAAGCCCATGCATTCCATGTAGAGCAAAAACAAGAACAAGAAACATTTCATGTGAGGTGTAGTATGATCGAAGCGAAATAAAAGATTAAGACTTAGGAAGAAAGAGCGAATTAAAACAAAGCCACCACCAAAAATCTGAAGTGGGATGTGATGTGATTAGAAGCAGGATTTATACAGAAGACTGATGTGGAAGAATTTAAGTTTGTCACAACCATTTCCATTGGTTAAACCTCTTATAAGAATCAGTAACTTAATAAAAGTCTCTCCTTGTCTGTGAAGTAATTTAGAAGCACAGTCCTTGGAAGAAATTGTAAGCCATTCAGAAGTTTCCAATTAATATGCTTTTATGGAGAAAAGTGAATATAACTTTTCAAGTAACTACTTCAGTGTTACTTAAATTTCTGAAAATTAATTTCTTACCCTATTTTTTGCATACCTAATATAATTTTCAGAATTTTAAAAAAGGTAATTTCAGGAGAGAATAATTATTTTGCATCTTGCACAGCAAAATAATCATACACAGATAATAGCAGAAGTTATGTTAATTCAAGATTAACATAATGAATGAAAAAGGTATATTAATGGTGGAGGCTTTTTAAAATACTTTAGGAACACAATCTTCTAAGCAACTTTGGTGGGAGAAGACTTTAAAGATATTTGAATAAAGAAGAAAAGGTATCTATAAATAGACATGCAAGTCAAAGTTCCCTCTTTTGACATTTCCCTTTCTGGGTTTTGGATTAAAAGTAAATGATATTTACTGAAGTAACTTAGATCAAACATGGTTAATTTATCAATATCTGGAGAAATTCCCTATACTACAGCCATCAAGAGATTTTATTCAAGTTGCTATTGCTTTTTAAACACTTTCAATATTCACAGATAAAAGTATGTAGGATCATGTCCAACAGATTTCAGGATCTTTTATAATGCAAGAACAAAAACTAGAAAGCCAGAGTGCAATGGCAAAAAAAAGTTACCAAGCAGGGAAAAAATGCAGAGTACATATTGTATGAGAGCAGCAGCCAAGAATGCCTAACTGGAGAAGCAACAGATTTCAAAGATTTTTTTAAAAAAGAAGCATACACACCAGAATATTCCCCTGGGTATGCAGCCCAAGAGAAAACAGATTAGAGAATCCCAATTAACTATTTTTAACAACTCTATACTGAAGTTTAATGCTCACTTAGAACAGGTCGAAGTGCTTCAAACACACAGACTATCCTGGATGCAGGTGTGGCTTTTCAGATTTTTGACTATGGTTGTTCTCAAAGCGAAATTATGGTTCTAAAATAAAATTTTCAGACCAACACATTCTGCGTAACAAATGTAAGTATAATCCTAGGCTTAGTGTGCACACACTGGTGTTTCCAGCAATAGATTTACAGAAAATGGTAATAAACTCACTGACAAACCTTAAATAAGTTATACTAAAAAGTATACTATTTTTCGCCCATGGAAAACAAAGCATTATGATCAGGATATCTTGACAATAGTTTCATTTCCTTAATCAATTTACCACAGCTAAGGGATGGATGTTGCTCCATGTTAATACTTCTCCAGTATCTGTATTTTTGCATGCAGAATGTGTGATTAGTTGTCCCTGTGAGAATGGAATGACATCCAAGAGTTTTAGATGGAGTATGTTGCAGTAAGGATGTGGAGAGCCTCACTGCTAAGAGTGACAACAAAGAAAAACCATCTCAGACTGGAGATAGGCTCATTACTCCTAGTGAGTAATACCTGCAGAAATGTCACCTGTTTGACATAAAATAAGTTTCTGGAGGAACACTGAACAACCAGAAATACAGATTGCACACAGGAGTTTTAACAGTCCTAATAATCTGTATTTTTGCAGGGTCAGAGGACAGAAGTAAACAAGCTGCTGA
This sequence comes from Fringilla coelebs, assembly GCF_963513975.1. Taxonomy (NCBI): domain Eukaryota; kingdom Metazoa; phylum Chordata; class Aves; order Passeriformes; family Fringillidae; genus Fringilla; species Fringilla coelebs. Next base: position 8,416,417 of record NC_140045.1, on the reverse strand, counting down.
TTTTCTGCAAACAACTCATTCCAAAAGCACCTGAGAGTAGCATCTGCATTTTGTACATTCCATAGTACCAGCTTTCATTATTTCAAAATGAGGCCTGAACAATTACAGAGTAAAAATATCTTGCTATATTGTTTATAGAAAGATTATTCTTCTGATGACCTTTTTGATCTTGATCAACTCAAAACTCAAATTTATTTCAGTCAGCATAGAAGTAACAGCAAGCTCTTAGGGAAAGGAGAAATGTGGGTTCTCTCTCCCCTATCAATTAATAGTTTGATTCTCAAATTACCACCATTTCATTTGCTGCAATTCTCTTCCAAGTTAAAATCTCTAAGGAGGTGATAAAGCCAGGCCACTACAGATCAGGCACAACCTGAATAAAACTACCTAAAACTAGTTCAAGACAAAAATTCTTCCTTGAGAAAAAAATCCTTATGTAAGAGAACACACAGGGAGAAATGGAGGATAGTGTAGGAAGTGCTCCAAAAGATTAGGATTGTTATACAGAAAGAAACAAGAAACATTTGCTTCTGGTTTTGCATTCTAATGATTACCTTAGAATGCTACTCAAACAATTTTAATGCAAATGAAGCATAACAATAAATCCAGCAAGGCTAATTAAGCACTTCCTAAAAAGGAAAATTACTATGTACACCATCTTTCTTACCCAGTAAATCTGCACCTTCATCCACATCTCCAATTAGGCCAGAACCAGCAGATGACAGCTCTTCAAAGAGTGACTCTGTGTTACGGTCAAATGCTTTGTTCTTGATGCCTTTGGTGGGAGTGCTGGGCAGAGAATTAAACAAGACATGAAAAAGCAGGGAGATAACACTCCTACAGTGAAGAAAAGCTTTCTCTGTATTTTTCACCAGTAGTTCATTTGTTCCCTCAAACAAACCCCACAAGCTTTCAGTTGGCTTACAAGTTCTAGATTCTATTTTCAAATACTGCTTTGCCATCAAGATCCCAAACTTAAAGCAGTTGCTGATACTGAGCTGGAGAGGATTGTAATAAATTTAAGCATATCAGGTTTTGGCCTATAGAAATTCAGCTGTGTTTGGACTTAGCCCAAATGCCTGCAGAACAGACAGCTCAGCTAAACTGGAAGACATTTAATATAACAAGAATGCAAGAGAACTGAATAGTAGGAGGTTAAAATATTCCTCTGGTCAGAGAGGGGGCACTTTTCACACAAAGCTCTTCTTACATCCTTAAGATTCACCATACAGGATAATTTTATCCTTCTCATCACAAAAATTAAACAAAGACAAGAAATGGAAAATTCCTATACACAGCATCTTTAAATAACTTTCTAAAATTTGTCTTCTTCCTCAAATCACAACACACAACTTACCTGGAACCCTTATATCCACTGAGATCTTTATCCATATCCAACTCTGGAGTTGACTCAATAATTGCCTGAACTTCAGATTTTTCTTCATTTTCATTTCCCCCTGAGGCAAAGCAAGTGGTACATGCCCATAAACAAAATCATCATGACATATTAACTTCATGTAGTAGTTCTTAATCAATCACTAACTTTGGATACTTCTGTACAGACTTATCAAAATAATTATATTAAATTAAAAGACCCACAGATTTTCATAATCTAGCGCCGACACTGAAATTTCTAGGTCTCTCCCAAATTTAACACAAGTCATCCAACAGCACTTATTTCCTACTACTTCTGTAATTGAAACCAAGATGTCCAACACTTCACAACTCTTTGTGCCTTTTCTACTGCCAAAGAAATGTCTTAAATAATTCTGATTCTGAAGCAAAAAGGACTAAAGTCACCAATAAACAACAGACTTCTCTCTGACCAATATTCTGTACTCCTTAAAATATTGAGTAAAAACCCCGTTCTCATTTGTGGCACAACAAAAGATAAGTGATCAAATATGAGGTCCATAATAACCCTACATTAAGAAGTTAAAGAAGCTCACCAGTGCACACATTTCTTGTCTCTTGAGCTACCTGTACTTCAATATTCTTGCTTACATCCAGCTTCTCATTTGACATCTCTGTGTCCTTTGCAAGCCCTTCAACATTTTCCTTTTGAGGGGTTTCAGCAGGCAGCACAGGAACATCTGAAGCAGCTGTGGATGCTGGCGTAGTACATTTGGAGCCTGCTTGGCTAACATCAGAGAGCTCATCCTAGAATTTCACCATTACAAGTTAAAAATGAACATAAAGTGTTATTAGAAGAGTTGGGCATATAAACTAAGGTACGGACAACAAAATCACTGTATTTTACTGCAAATTATCAAATGCAAAGACAAATGAATAAAAATAATATTTTAAGCCAGTGCAGTCACCTTTAGCCTATGACTGTTGCACTCTTGTTAAGGCAATTATAGCTACATAAAAATGCCTTTATTTTTAATAGCAATGTTTGATCTCAGCAGATAATTTTAGTCACTACTTTTCTATGAAGGCTTCCAGAAAACAATCAGTATTCTCATTCTAAGAGTCCTTCAGCTGCACAATGAACTGCCTAATCTTCCCAAAGCTGTTATAAAATTAATGGTTCTGAATACACATGGTACCTTAAAAAGCAGTCACTGAAGAACTGATGCAAATATGGATTTACTAATATAAAACTGTAGTAATTCATAGAATCATAATCACAAAATGGTTTGGGTTGGGAGGGACCTTAAAGATAATTTTGTTCCAACACCCTGCTGTGGACAAGGACACTTTCTACTAGACCAGGCTGCTCCCAGCCCTGTCCAACCTGGCCTTGAACATTTCCATATTTGCAAGCACTTCACTCAAGTTTTATGCGTTTTCCAGTCTGAACTGCGAGCGCTGACTGAGACTGGGAATGGAACATGGAATTGTGATAACTACTTGTCCAGTTAGATTTCAGATCAACCAAGGAACATCAGTAAACAGTTCCTCCTCAGAAAATGATTCCTGGCAACAATTCACAGTGACACAGTATCAAGACCCATAAGTATTAATTACAGACTTAATCCAGCTGCTGGACTCCAGATTGGGACCATCACTCAGAGCTGCATCAAGCACTGTGGGAAGGCAGAGTGGATTGTGTGTGACACAACCAGAGGCCACTACCTGAATATACCAACAGCCCTTTTTCAGCTCTTCTCTCATCTCTTTCATTCACATTTTACTGCTCATTCATGCCCAGACCCACATCAGATGTCTGATCTATGACTTAAGCAGCACATGACAGTGAACAACAGCCCACTGCAGAGAGAGGAAAACAAGTTTGCCTGTTTAGGCCATTAGTTTCTAGTGCACACGATTAGAGGAATCTAGTTGGGGAAAATAAAGATGAAACTTGAGGCTGCTGTGTGCAAAATGGAGGCAGGATGGTAACATTTTATCAAAAGTTCTTGTAAAGTTTGTTTGGAAATCACAGGTGAAAACAAGGCTCCTGGACAAGTCTGTGACATTTTTTAAAGAGAATGTGACTCAACTTGTCAAGAACAAAACAGGTTTAGATTCTGCAAAGCACAAATCACTGCATGCCTTTTTGAGGAAGAAATGAAACTGAATTTTAAGGTTATTAAAAAAAAAAAAAAAACGCAGAAGAGACCTGCATGTAGATGTACACTGTCTCACTTGTACTTAGCATAAGATTACTATGAATTGTAACCTACAGATTTCTCCTTTTGGAACTAAGGCAAAATTTTTATTTGTTTGGGACAGGGAGGAAAGCATACATTTATGTATATCAGTATAAATAAATAAACCTTGCATCCTATAGAAACATCTCCACATTGAATTTGCAAGCCCTAGAAACAAAAATACAGCACTCGTTGCCTATCAATTACTGACAGTTCTCATTGCTTTATAGTAAATTGCAGAATAATCAATTATTAATATTTGGTTTTCTGTCAAAAGTATTCAGAAATACAGGCACCTCTAAAGGAATGAAAGAAAATAAAATAAAAGAAAAAAACACTCTGCAATTTACCCAATTGCCTTCTGAATGGGTGAAGTTGAGGCCTTGGCTAATGGTTCATACTCGAGTGAGCAGATACAGAAGGGAGGAAGTGGTGCCCCTTACCAAGGGCAACCAGAGCTCACACAAACGAGAAATAAAACCTCAGCAGAGTTGCTGGCTGTGTTTAAATATTTCCACATCTTTGTATTCCAAGAGCATCCACTAACTGATGCAGCACAAACCAATCACTGACTTTCACACACAAAGCTCAAGGAAAATAGCTTGATAGCACAAGAAAAAACAAGGAAAAGAATGGTCCTGTCCCTAAGGGAATTTCAAATCACCCCATATATTTTATATTTCTGACTTTATTACCTATGGTATTTTTTTAGCTTACTCTTGGAAACCACACAGATTAAACTATTAAAAATGTTTGTTCTAGAACTAGAGAAAAGCAAAGGTAATTTAATTAAATGACACTGAATTAATTGGAATATCTCAAAGACTAAACATTTGAAATTCAGTGCTGTGCTGACAGCAAAATTGACTTTTTTCATCATGTTGCCAAAAGACACCTCCAAGAAAAAAAATTAAGTTTAAAAATTCAATAATTAAATCTGAAGTGCTCATCTGCAGTGCTGTGCAGGAATGAGTAAAAAAGAATGACTGGTACATAACTGCATGTCATCTTACAATGATGTCCAGTGATCTCACTATTGCACAAGCTAGAGAATAGCAGATCTTTTTGTCTCTGCCTATCTGCTCCCTATTTATGATAGTTTTGGAAGAAACACTGGCCATTAAGGAAAGGTTCAGGCATGAATGGAAAAGAGATGCTAGAAAGCAGCAGAATCTTGTTTGTGCCTTGTACTGGATGTTAAAAACATTCAGAAGAAAAATATTAGAGAAAAAAATTTCAAATGCTGGTTTTGACTTCAATATATCAGGTTATTCAACAGGTTCAATTCAGAAGTACTTTACATTCATAGCTACAAAGTAAAGATGTTGCTTTGGACTCAAGGTACTTATTCTGAATAAATATATTTGAACAACTACAGTTTGTGCTATTTTGTGAATTCTCATTTTAGTGGTGCATTATTTTTAGAAGAATTATACCAAGAAGCCTGTTTTGACAATATGGATTAGCCAATTTTCTGAGGGAAAAGATGGAATCAGAAGCTTCCCTTTCTACCTCATCTCCATCTACTCTTAGTCATAACTTGTCTTTATTGTACATAAGTTATATTTCAGTCAGCTTTCCTAAAATCTGCCAATTCACTAGTGTTAACAGCATTAAGACAAAGGGAATTGGACATATTCAAGATCCAACTTCCTGACTAGCACTCTTTTTAAGTGAAAAATTTCTGGAAGCAAACTCACACTGTCACTTTGATATCCCTATAATTAACCACTACTTACTTTTCCCATTATCTCCTTATGCCCTCCATGATAACTAAATGGGTTCCTACTACCTCCAAATTGTTTTTGTAGTTCTCATCAGTTAATATTCCTGTGCTAGGCAAGTATTAAGTTCATTTAAGAGGAAACTCCTCTCAGCTATATGCCTTTCCAAAAATAACAGTGCATTTCAAAAAACTTCATGAAGAAATATATATTGGGAGGATTTACACATTCTGGAGTTCTTCACCCTGCACATCTTCCTCCCGCTGTGCTGTGAGTGCACCCTAGACTGCCAGACTCATCACACTCCATCACCACTCCCCAGTTCCTCCACTCCTGCAGATTGTTTTATTCCACCCTCTCACCCTTGGAACATAGAACAATTGAAGGAATTATAGCCAGGCTACAAGTAAGGGAAATCATGCTCACAGACTGATTTAGGTCATTCGCAGCTCTGTGGCCTCCCTGCACCATAGAGCTGGTAGTAGGCTGAGGCGGCATGAAGAGCACTGCCCAGGTAGTAACCAAAGCTTTCCTCCTAAAGCAGCATTAATAAAGCTAATCAGACTGTTCCTACTACCTAGTAACATATATAGTGTGGAAAAACAAGTTGGAACCTTTGGAAAGGGTTCCTAAGTCAGAAAGAATAGATCCACTACTGAGAATAAGAGGAGAACTAACCTATATTATCACTCATTTGGAAAATGCCCCCAACACTTTGTTTCTTGTACTAAGAAAAGTTCCCTCAAAGTTCCCTGGAGTAAGCAACACATTTGGCTTACACAGAAATGTTTTAGGGGTCTACCTCACCTCTTTCAATTTGGTAGGTTTTTGGATTTTTCCATCCTCCCAAAGATCTATCATCTGTTAGGGGAGTTTTTCCTGCCACACAAGGCAGGCAGGCTGCACTCACCTTGAGGCTGGTGTGGGACCGTGGTTGGCTCAGCTCATGGAATTTCCAGTGCTCTGCTGCAGGTGTTTCTGCCACCTCCCTCTGAGCCTCGGGCGTGAGGAGAGCATCTCCTGCAGGTAACGGGAAGATGCCCAGGGATATTGGACGCTCCTTCCTGTTGGAAAGACATGCAGGGTTCATCAGCCATCTCAGTTTATTTTCCTGCGGCCTCTGAAATCAGCAGGGAAGTGGTGACATTCCAGGTTCAAACATCCAGACACTCTTCCATTGAATGCGCAGTGCAGCACACCCAGACTATGTCACAGTACCCAATAATTCCTCATTTCACAACTGCCAAGTCAATTCCATGGCTTTAAATAGCAGTTATTGATTTAGACTACAGCTAAAGTTTTATGGAAATGAAACACCTATTCAATGGAAGTATAATTCAAAAGTGTTTCCTTACTTCAGATTGAAAATAGTTTTCAGTGGCCACTATTAAAAATACCATTTTGCACCTTTTTCTCCAAGATAGAACCACATAATTTCTACAACAGCAAACAGCTAAATCATCAACTGAAACATTTGCAAAATTGTAAACAGTAAGCCTCAAGCAACTCTTCTCAAATCATGGCGTATTTTATTCCTGAAGATCACAGAAATGGATTTGTGTAAGAGAAAAGAACTGGGTCAGGGAATTACCAATGTTACAACTGGCTCAGCTAAAAATTGTGTAGTTTTACCCAAGATCCGTTCCAACACTCTACTTCACCCTAAAGCTGCACAAAAGCTTGTGCCAGCAAAGCAAATTATTTCATTCCAAATTTTCACTTCTTCACTCTTTCTACTTCCCTATGGCAAATACCATTTGGAAATTCCAAAGGTTTACATAGAAACCCTCAAAAGAAACAAAAAAATCCCCAGTCAGTAGTGTACTCAGTAAACAAAAGGATTCATTCTTCCTGCTAACAAGAGACAAAACCATTGTGTGCAATGCCATTCATAGGCTACTGTGGCCAGCCCTGAAAAGGAAAAATATCAGCCAGGCCTACAACTGAGATAAGCAAAGTGTTTGTTCAGGCAGAACAATGTAATGCAGAAAAAAAATGACTATAATCAACTAGCACAGCTTTAAGTATAGTAGGCTGAGAAAATAAAAGTGTGCACACGTGATGGCATAGTTTTCACATTTTAGCATTATAAAAAGCCAAGACACAACCACATGTGCTTTCTTTCACAAGGCCCTTCACAGATTAAGCATAACCTAGGCAGAATTAGTATCTGCATACAAAATACATGTAAATATATAGCAAGGTGTGCTGAAAAGCAAAAGCTAAGCATTTTTGGACATATTTTTGATTTTGTTTACTTACTTTGAAGAAAAGTTAGTGAAGAAGGGATTTTATTTACCAATTATCAGTAAACTCCCTTTGGTAAATTTTACATTGTCAAAATCACAATGATAAAACAGCAAACAATTTGAATTGGCATGAACCTTTCCAGTCCAGGTGTACAAAGATGCTCCTTGTCACAAAAACCTTTGCACCTAATTCTCACATTGGAGCTAGCTTGGTCTTTCAGAAATATTAGTCCAAATTAAGTCATTAATTGTGAAGTAGTTTAGCACAACAAAGCAGGCAACAAGGTAAGTAAAGCAAAATCAGTCTGGGTTACAAAATTCAAAACATCAGATAATGTTCCAGCATCTGCAACTGCTGGAATGAGAAACCCCACAGTGGATTCCAAGATTTCCCACTATTGTAACTAACAGGCCCTGCTTTGCTTTCGATTTCCCACAAGTCTCGGGCATGTGAGGAACAAAAGGCAGGCCACAGAAGCTGAGACTATGTCAAAAGAGGGGCTGAGAACATTTCAGTGGATAAGTAGTGCAGGAACAAAAAGGAGGAAGAAAAGCTGCCCTTCAGTAGTTGATAGAGCTGCATTGTGAGAGGCCCAGCCTAATGCAGAGGGTCCAGCACATTTCCATATTGCAGGACATGTCACAAAGCTGATCTGCTTTGCAATCCTCAAAAGAAAGAATATTAAATGGATACTGTTTAAACAGTTCACACCTGGCATCATTTTTTTTTTTCAGATTAGTTTGAAAAAACTTTATTATAAACATATTTTGATGTGTTAGAACAGAGGTCAAGTGCATTGCAAAGCTGTACAGTAAATGAAGTTTGCAAAAGAGGCTATTTTGGAAATGAAGCTGCTTATGTGTCTGCGTTAAAAAAAATTATCCAATTAGACTGAAGCAATTTCAATTTATTTCACTGCTTGTTAAGCAGAAAGCAAAGAACCTCTTCTGCCTCCCCAGTGCACCAAAAAAAAAAATCTGAAAATGCCACAGTGAGCAGAATGAAAACGCATATTTTAAAAGCCTAAACTACTAAGAGATGCACTGAAGCATTTGCAGGAGCCTTTAGGAACTTTTAGATGCTCAGTTCCAAAATCTGACTAGTGTTTAAAAGTAGAAAAAATTCTTCTACAATTACATTCCTTCATCCTGTATTTTTATCTCCTTTTTAAAATTAATAAAGACTAAGAAAGTGAATTTTAATTCATGCAATTCCTAAAGCAAATTAGAAGGGCAGGAAAAACCATAGCTTCCCCAAACCCCTCAAATCCATTAAATACTCCAGGGGAACAAAAGCACATTTGAAAAAAAAAATCTATTTCTCAAATCCTCTGACTTATTTAAAACTTAAAAGTAATTTGTAAGTTACTGAATATGAAGTTCTGGTTTTGTTTTGTTTAGTTTTAGAGTGGGGAAATATTTATTCTGTATTTGGGTTTCTCCCCCTTTTAAACAAACACAGCCTTACTAACTAGGTCAATCTATAGAGTTTCACTTGAAATTTCTTTTATTTCTTCATATTTAAATACTCATTCAAGTTTTTTATTGGCTACTGGTATAAACTGGTATTTTTTTTCAATCTATTGATTGCTTTTAATCTTTGGAACAACACTCCTGCGCTCACAGACCCAAGTTAAAAGCATACTACCATACGAAATCTGTGTGCACCAAGTATTAAGGAGGAAAAAGTCACATTAGTGACTTCACAACATTAGTGTTCAGAGAACACTAATTTCCAGCATTTTTCCCATTTAAAATAAAATTTACCATTAAATTTATAACCGCAGGTAAAATATGTCAAGTTTTCAGGCCAGAAAGCTGCATTTTAAAACCTTGCCATCTGTGATTATAGTATTAAAAGATGCCAAGACTACTTTTGGTCACAATATTCTAAAGCATTTCTGTCTGCTACTACTCCAGGCACATAGGACAAACAGAACATAACCTGAGCAGGGTGACAGACCGCGGGCAACTTGCCATACAAGTACTGAAACAGAGGAGAGGGCAACATTTGGCTGAACAATAGTGAATACACTTAAAGAGCTCTAACGCTTAAATAATGAAAGATTTTTTTCCCCCACCAACCAATAATCAGATTTCTTGAAAATAACATGATCAATTAATTACTGTGGTTTTAACATCAATTAACTGATCTTACATAAGCCTTTTTATTAAAACAGGTGCAGTTTAATAGTAGAAAGCTTTGGACTGCATACATTTATGCTATACAAGGTCAGCCAAGTAGCTGACAATACACTGAACGTGAGCTTTATCCCTGACATTAGCACTGCAGCTTTTGCAGCAGGTTATAATAAACTGATGCTAAAGCTTTGCACAGAAAAGAGACACATAAACTGACATTAAATAAAAGGCAATGATAAAAAATAGACTATATCTCCATACATAGACACATTTACAACAAAACCTGACATTTACACATGATTTACTTCCCTAATTTGTCCCTGTTTGAAAAAGCAGGAGAACAGAAAGCAGGGGAGCAGCGAGAGCACACAAAGACGGGGTTCAGTGGGTTGGAGTACCTGAGGATCCTCGGGAGGTTCTGCGTCAGAGCTGGCACCCCAGTGGAAATGGAAAAGTGCACAAGCAGCAGAACAGAGAGCGACACCAGGATGGCTGAGTTAATGACCACCGCCCCGCCAACGAAGCCAAACACAAACAGCAGCATGCAGCCCGGATTCATGGCGCTGCGCTGGCATGGTGGAATGCAGGCTCCAAGACGGCTATGCAGGGGCCAAGGGGGGATCTTTGTAGCCAAAGTCTGTCATTCGGCCGCCACCACAAAAACAATGCCATCAGCAGCAGCAGCATTCCACTCTTCTGCAGCAGCTCCAAAGCAATGACATCACCACCCTCCTCCCCCTTGCCGCTCCTCACAGCATCAATGCAGTAGCGCAGAGGCACAGCCAGCCCGGGAGTGCTTCTCCCTCCTTCCACGAAGGATTCATAGATTCCAAAGCTCCCAAATCTGCATAATCTATTCCCAGCAAGCCCTGAGGACAAGCAGGTACCATGCATGCACACAAAGACGCAGCTAGACCGCAGCCATGCTGTGACAGTCACTGACATTTTCCCTGCCTGCCTCAACACAAACACTCCAAAAAGCTCAAATTGTTTAAGGCTAATTAATCTACGAAGTATATCTCAACGCTTAGCTGCACAACAGCAAAAGCCGCTTTCTACGGATTTCTACGCTGTTCTCTTACCACATTCCAATCGTACAACAAATCTTTCTGATTCAGCCGAACTGTTATTGTAGGATTAAAGAACAAAGTCTTGCAAACACAAATGAATTGAATTTTTTTCTCATTTCAGGTTGAGAGCAATAAATAGCTTACCTAATTCTACTGTGTGTTGTGGATTCTAGCTGATCGCCCCCTGTTAGTTGATGAAGTTTGGTTCTTTCCAAGTGCTCCATATAATTGTGTATCATCTGTTTAAAAGGACAGAAACAGTAAGAAATATTTAGTAACATTTACTTGTACTACAACTGCATAGTTCTTGACGAATATATTCTCCCCCTGTAATGCTAAATAGTAAAAGCATTTAGAGATATTAAAGAAATAAAGAAAGAAGAAAAATTATACAATGTAAAACCAGAAGAGAAGTCCATAATAAATTAAAAATATTGGAGAACTTCCTTGTACATTCATGCACAGGAAACATCCTAAGGGTAAAGAAAGTGCATGCAATATTACAAACATGAGTTTGGAAAAGAATTCCCATGTTCAAATGCATTTTGGAGTCTGAGACCTCTATGTCCAGCAGATATTAGCATTTTTTACATTATACATAATAGGCACTATAGGCCTGATTGCAAAGTACTGTGAAGGTCGGACAATATGCTCCTCAAATATTAAAGACTCTGAATCCACAGGCTAATAATAAAATAATTTCTGTAGGCAGAAATATGAAGTCCCCACTTCTTTTTTCTTCTAAAACACAAACTTAAGCTTTCTGTATCTTCTACAAGGGAAGTTTGGTTTTAAATTATCTAGGCTGACATCTCATCAAAAGGACAGAGTGGCTGTGGATTTTCAGCACTTAAGACAAGTTCTGCTTGCTCTTTCTTTCTCACAAGTGATAAGCACAGGCCAACATGGTATTCCTACAGTCATGACTTGTTAATGAGCCCCAACTCCCATGGCCAAAGGATGCTGCTCTCAGCATGTAACTGATCCAGGACATGCATGGAGAGAAGGACGAGGTATCACTGCATCATTCCAAGGGCTTCATTTGGACACACATCTCTGAACTTTAAACTGGTAAAGCCTGAGAAGCCCATGTACAATTTGGTATTTTTAGCACTTCCAATGTTCACGTTCACAGATGAATAGGGGTCTAAGAACAATAAAGGAAGAAAAATCACAGGTGTACTGCAGAGGAATTTAATGTACTTTTTTTTCCTGAGACAAATTCAGGTCACAACAACTTCCTCTAGGAAAACAAATAAGCAAACATACAACCTATTCTTTAAAACTGTCATCTGCTATTCTACAAAGGGTACACAAATGTTATGAACAAGAAATAGGTTATCCATTTTCTTAGGCTGCTAAGCTTACAATTAGAACCCAGAATTGCCAAGTGGGAGTCCGATTGAAAGTTTGTAATTACAAGTTGGTGGAATGTTCTGTAACAATGTACTTTTTGCTGCCTGTTCTCAGTGACTGCGGGGCTGGTGGGAGCCGACCCCCCCCACCTTCGGCGCGGTCCCGCCGGGGCTGAAGACGATGTAGGAGCAGCTCCTCCCCAGCGCGGGTCCCAGGCGGGCCGGGGAGGTCCCCGCGGGTGGTGTCAGCGGGGGCCGGCCCGTCCCGGGAGCGGCGGGCTGCCCTCCCCCATGGGGCACGGGTACCAACGGGGAGGGGGCACTCCGGGGGTGACAGAGGTGGGGGAAGAGACTGACCCCAGTCCCTTCCCAGCAGAGACAGCTGCAGGGCGTAGCCCACTGTCTCCCGAGTACTGGTAGATTGAGATGCTAATGTAGTAGTTAACGCTGTATTGTATCAGTATTACCTTGCCTGAGACTGTTTCTCGAGGGGATGGGAGGGAGATATCCAGAGACATGTAAATGAATCCTGGACCCAAAGTGCAACGGGGGTGAAAACCCCCAAACTCGTTTAATAAACCCCCAAAAACAACGAGCCAACTCAATTAAGAATAGAGCGGGGTCGAGATATCAGAGTTCCAAGCCTGCAGGAATGCTGGAAGCCTCGGTCGCCCCTCACCCTAGCTGGAGAAGACCACAGCTCGAGTGAGGACCCCGGGACTGGCCGGCAAGAAACACGGCTAATACCTTAGCACCCTTGTGAGGACGGGACCCCCAGCTCTGCCTCTCAGGGCACAAAGCTGCTGCACGATTCCTACTCCTCTGAGTCACCCGGGAAACAGCGACAGGAGCCGCGCACCTGCCGAATGCCCCTAACCTGAGCTGATCACTTTTAATAAAGGCATCAAAAGGAGAATTGTCTCCTGCCCATTTATTACAACAAACACTTCAGAACAGTGATATTCCAGGCATTTGTACACCCAGTTTATATAATCTTTTCTTTTGGGGGCAGCTGCACACATGAGCTGCACACATGAGTACGGAACTCAGCAGGACCTGGAAACCTACATTTATGAGTTACTCTCAAGACAGGTTTGATGTGTCAAAGTTTCACCTTCAGATGCCACCAACCTCTGCTACTTTCAGCTTCTCCTCAAATGCCATTTGCCAGCATTAGCTACATAGGAATAAATATTCTTAGTTTCAGATTTTTCTGATCAAACAAACTGGCTTAAGACATCCTGACTGATGAATATTCTACAAATCAGTAACTTATGTTAGGTGCTGGTTACATACAGATGTTCGTTTTCCCAGCATTCACCTGAACTAATAAATATAATTCAGACCAGAACAAAATAGCATGCTATTTTCAGAGAAACATTATATAATATACTTGGACTGCTGTCAAATGCTTAACATTTATCCTCCAACAAAAAGCAGTGTTTCACCAGACCATCCTATTTGTTTTCTGGTTTTTAATGCTTGCTCACACACAGTGACAAACAAAAGGCACAAAAGGACTGAAAGCTCCACCTTCAACCATCCACATTTGTTTTTTTCCATTTTAACCACGCAGCCAGAAGTAGGTGTTCTGCTTGTTCCTTTGCATAGTTTAACACAAATTTATTATAATGCAGATAGTTTAGGACTTGGGGGGGGGGGGGGGGGAATGACCCGCAAGAGTGTATAACTTTGAAATGCACATTAGACTATTCCATATTCTGTTCATGTATTCCCTCATGACAGGAGGAAGATGTTACTGACCTGCCTACAAAAACTCCTATTTTCAGCACACCAATTGGTTTCTCAAAGTTAAATTTTAAATAGAACAACTGTTGTGTTTTCAGCCAGTGAACAGAAGATGAGTATCTAGTACCTCTCCAGGGAACTGTTAACCCATAGGAAAAAATAATAGGGTCAGTAACACCCACACAACTTTCCTGTTTTGCAAAGGACATGGTTTTAACCTACTCTCTCCTCTCAGTCCGTTCCTTTGTTTACCAAAACGTCTCATCACATTTATTATCCACAGAGGCTGGAGGGCAAGTCAATTTAAAGGACTGTTCAGTTTCTATTGTTCTGCAGCTGAAAATGAAGCTGGTAACAAAATATGCAAATCAGTAGATCACATACTTGAGTACAATGCATATAAGCTACAGAAACAAAAAAATAAAATTAAAACCAGAATGTGCAGTGATGCATGGCAACTGAAGATTCAAAGAATCATAAGGTTCCATGTGCATGTGCTACACAGCAATTTCTCCACAGATCCAGGCTATATGTGCCTGTGGTGTCCAAAAAATCAGAACAGTGGTACCACCATGTAAAGCCCACTCTCTGCATCAACTCAGGGTCCCAAGGATAAAAGTTCACAATACTGGAATAGTGTCCACAAGGAAAAGAGTTCCTTACCCTCCCTTCCCATGGGATGGAGAGCTCCACAGCTGGCACTGTAGAGTGATAAGAAATGGTGTGTGAATTCCCAATCCCAACTTAATTCGAAGGTTAAAGTAATAAATACTGCAGCTTCTTTGCAGCTTCTTGAGAAGTAAGCCCACTCTAACTGCTCATCTGCAATAAAACTTTGAAGACTCACTCCAAAACCACTGGGATTTGAACCAGATGACATTCAAAAATCTTTTCAATCTAAATGACCCTCAAGCCTTGGCATATCCATGAAGTGCCATTCTGATCCAAAAACCTGTAATGAATTAATGCACTAGAATTCTGAGGGTTCAAAATATGATTAGAAGTTCTACTGTTTTGAGATTATTCCACTGTTGAAATAAAAAGGTTGTAATATTACTGACAATTTTGAAATAGAGTTAAATGGATTGAATTGCTCTCCACTCAGCACAATTTTTACTGAAGTTATGCTGGATGACTGATGAAAAATAATTGACTGTATCTACCCATCTTCAACACAAGCTGCAGTAAATATTTAGTCATATATAACCTTCCACTACGGACAATTTGCTCTGCTGCCCATGAAGTTCACAAGTATTTTCAATACAACCAATTGCTCCTAGGAACACACATCACAAACACAGAGCACTTCAGCATTGTTGTAATTGAACACCTTGCTCAATTATGATTAGCTTAGGGGATTAAAGATAAACTCAGAACTTGGAAGAATTACCTTAGTTAACAGCAATTCACAGTTCAGGTGTTAATGACTTTAAGGCACATATACAAACAAACTACAGCATGCCTTTGAACAAATTACAGAGTGAACATGAAATCAATTCCCTTTGAATGCAATGTCTTTCCACCTCATAAAAGTACTCAGATTGGTTTCCTTACAGGGCACATGACAAGTCTTACAACTGCAGAAGTGTTACAAGGTTTTTCTACATCTTAAACTTCAGCACTCAGTAAAAGACAATGAACATCCCGGCACTCATTTCAATTTCCACCCTTACAAACACAACCACTCCCAGTGTACACAAGCCTGGCACTTGTCACAAACAAATGTGGATATGCCATGTTGGGGATGTTGTTTACCTGCACATTTGCCTTAATCAGGCTGAGAGCATCTCCTTTATACCTTCCTTGCTCTTTCGCTCCTCCTTCCTTTGTGTGTCACTGCTTTAGCTCCCCCAGACAGGTTTTAGTAATTCTTTGGCTGTCAGTCTCAGTACTACAGACCCCACTGCTTATCCCGCAGATCCAATCAGACTGGGCACAAGCAGCTCCTCCCTTTGGGAATGTGCACCCAACTGTGTGCATATAGATCTTTCTCTGTACCAAATAA
The DNA here is from genome assembly GCF_963513975.1 of Fringilla coelebs. Lineage (NCBI taxonomy): Eukaryota > Metazoa > Chordata > Aves > Passeriformes > Fringillidae > Fringilla > Fringilla coelebs. The sequence continues at coordinate 8,400,524 of NC_140045.1, read as the reverse complement.
TCTAGATTTATTGAGGTAACAGATATTTATAGAATCTCCTTGATTCGGTATCAAAGTCCTAAACATACTTCCATGTAAGTACCTTTTTTCCTTTCAGTGTTTGTGGTGAGTTTCTCACCTAAGTAAAAGCACCATTCCCACTAGAGAGCTTGATGCATCTTTATCCACACACAGGATGATGTCGCTGGCAGATACCTTAGTATGTAAAGACGTTGCATCCAGGTTTTATAGATCAAGCTATTAATGCTCAGCATATGGCTTTAGAAAAACTATTTGCTTAAATTGATATCCAAAGTCTAATCTCACAGACAGTGTGACAGCTGCTCATGCTTAGCTATAATTGTAAACAGACAACTCCACTAGCCTTCTCTTCCTGTCCCCTGCCCAGGGACTTGCTGGGGATATGTTTATCCTAATGAACCTGGCAAAGTCCATTCCCAATGCCAGAGCTAGGCTCACTGTTCTGTCACATTGTATCAGTGCAGAACACTGAGAAACTTCCAACGGCCCAATTATGCTTCATTAAACTAAGCCCATATTCTATGTGTCAGGGAAACATATTGAACCACCTCAGCCTAGTATTTCCCAATGGAGAAAAAGAATAACTTCCTTAAATAGAGAAAAAAAGAGGTCTATTTTGGAAACCTGTGTAGAGAGAGGCCACAGGTATTAGTCAATTCTCCGGGAGATCTCAAGTATTGCTTTGCCTCAGTTTCCCAAATGAGTAATAAAATAAAAGCCTTAGCCAAGTCTTTAAAAAGCCAGTGTCATAGTTATAAAGTTAACGTCCTTTAGCTCTGCAGAAAAAAGTAAGATCCTTTACCTCCTACTCACCAGGCAAAACCATCCTGAATGGTTTGCTCTGAAAGAGGCAGCAGCAGCAGTGCATCATCTCAGCAGCAAAGGCAAAAAAGCCCTCACAGCTACAAAGAGCAGACAGGCCGGCTTTTATCCAGGAATGAAAACAAGCCAGATTCTATTAAACAGAACACATATAAGAGGTAACTGACAGAATTCCTTTCTAATTCAAAGAGCAAAGTCTTGAAGACTTTAATGTTAGACCACCATAAACCATTCTGCTTTCCAGCACACTGCCCTTGGCTGTATAATTGCTTCCTTCATGTAGTCCTTTACAGTCAGAGAAAGATGGAAACAAGATTTTGCATAGTTAGCTTCCAGAAGTTCCACCTCAGGAACTCCAGCACACTTTTGTCAGTCATCTCATCTGAGTGTTAGAGCAGAGTATGATCAGCACAAGATCAAAACCCACTGCAAGCACAGGAAAGACAAGGAACCAGAGCACAGAAGTCAGAACATGTTCAGGCTGTTCCAGCCATTCTGTTCTGACCAAACATTTTATCCTCTTCACTACCCACTACACCCCACCTTCCAATCTGACTTCTCAACTGCTCAGGTTCTTATACCCTAATCCATTTAAATTCAAGCCAGTTAGCCCAAGTACAGTCTTATGCGGAAGGAGGCTTATAATGGGATATCCTTGCACTCACACCAGCCAGCCCACTCACATTGTACGGAGGTAGGGTTGGTGGCGTTGGGTGTGAGGTTAAACAAGGGTGATGGAGGGTAAAGCCTGTCCCCAGAGCTCTCCCCATCCAGGGCAAGGGGTGGTGCTGGATGCAGCTGCAGACACTTCATTGCTGGGCAGGCTGGTGCTGGAACTGCAATGCAGACCCTGTCTCTGGCAGGTTGAGCTCCAAGGGGAACTCCCAGCTCTCACCACAACACACACACTGTGGAAAGGAATTGATTCGGCTCTCTGCTTCACATCTCTGGTAGAACTCACCAAGGTGACTAGCTTCAGTAGGTCTTGGTCCATTAGGATTGAAAATGGGTGACATTCCCTGGTGTGCTGAGCCAACACCTTTGCTAGGCAGTGAACTCCAGCAAAGGCAGCCACAGACAGGGAGGGCTGAAAGATGGGTATTGTGAAGGACATGGATACAGAGCCTCAGGTCAGTAGTTGGAAGAGAAAGACATCCAACTTTGAAATAATCATCACTGAAGTAAAGAATAAGGTGGGGGTGGGAGGTAGAAGGAAACAAATAATGAAGACAGAAGAGAGAAAAATTGGTAGAAATTAAGCTTGTACAAAATGTAGTTACGTTGCATCTTTAACATGACATCTGTCAAAAAAGCATCTTAGAGTTAAATTTAAAAAAAAAATATTTCTAAATGCCCTGTCCATTATTTAGTCAACTGAAAGAAAAACAATTGCCAACAATTACTAAAGATGGATCACTTGTAAAGAAAACAGTGAAGTGGACTCAGAAGGAAAGAAGTATCCCTTCCTAGTAAAACATGGAAGAATAAAGTTTAAGAACCAAGTATTTGATAAAAATATTTGATCCAATAAAACTGATAAACCTAAATGCTGAAAGGAGGTTTGCATTAAAAGAAGAAAGTTACTACACAGATATAAAGTTTTAGAATTTGTTGGGAGAAAGCAAAGCAGGAAATCACAAAGGGAATAGAGAGTTAGGCATTATCAGCCAGTCCTTTCCAGTTCCCAGGGATTTCTGTCCCTAAGTCTCAGACATGCAGCAGGATACAACATTAAAATATTGACAGGCTCCATCCTTTAAAATCTTTGCAAGATTCACTCTGGTCTGGAAAACAAAGAATCAAGGAAGCAAACATATTGAAAGTGAGGAGCACAGAAAACAGGAGACCTGATTTTAGAACAGAGGTATTGATATACCATGGTACACTACAAATTATTTCTTTATGAAGAAAGGATAGCTACTTCAGTAATAGTAAAGCCCAAGGAAACATCTTTCCCTACACCAAAGAAAGCGAATTTAAGATGTAAATGCATTTAATAAATTGGAATCAAACCAGCAGAGGCTGTTGTCCATTTTGGAGCAAAACTAACACAGAACATGACATCCAGACACATCGTGACATGATATTCAGAACATGACATTAGCGTTTCATTGAATTAACGGTGCCCAATACATTTAATATTGAATTCTGTGAAACAGGATTCAATAAAAACCTGCCAGTTCTATTGTGACAGAACCCACAGGTTCAAATTACAATAACCAGAACTCTGCAAGCACCCAATACTCTGAAGTACTTCCAGATCAAAAGGAGGCCAAACCTCAGGGGTAGCATTAGGATTTGTTACTTCTCATTTTATTTAGATTTCCAGTTTTCAACAGATGTGCCATTCTAAAGCAGTTACCTAGTAACAAATGTGATTTTTAAAATGATATCATTTCAGTAAGCGTATTATTTTTAAGAGCTTCAGAAGTTTTGTCACACAAGCACTACAGAGCAGTCATGGTTCCAAGTCACTTTTCAGCTGCTGCCAGTATAAAACGCTTAAGGTTGCTGAAAGCATTCAAGATAACCAAATCTAACATCAGTATCTGCTTCCCCTTTCCCCACATGGGTCTTTTGGACTGGGAGCAGTAAGTATGGCATTGATCTCTTTGACAGCAATGATCTAAAACCAGCTCTCTGACCTTCCAAAGGCAAAGCAAGGAAAGAAAGGAGAACTGTGCTCAAGTGGGACTCTAGATTAATCAGAATAATTCAAAGGACCTAGTGACTTCCTCACTAAAATATCTATATGACTTAGGCAGTAAAACATCCCTGCATGGGAAAGAAAACCTGCTAATGAAAACAGAAGCACTGCAAGTCCTGATTTTGTGCTTTGCACCCAACTTAAACCGTGTGACTCTTATTTATTTAAATTAACAAATTCAAACTTTTTCAATCCTCATCAGCAAATCCCATTTTCAATAGCTATCAATAAAGTATGGCAGGGAATTTTTTAAATCACAAATGCCAGCAGGCCGGGTTTTGAAAGGATTTTTTCCTTCAATGGTACAAATAAAGCCAACACAGAAAACTGACAAAGAGTACAAAAATGCAATTTCATTTCTATTTCTTTGAAGCCTATTAGTGTGTTTTGAAAAAATGCCTCTGAAATATGGAAGAACAAATTCCTTTTTAAAACTTCTCCATATCTGACAAAGCTATAAAAATGACAGATGTGTAATCAAACATTGAGAAATAGTCACTCAGATGTGAATGAGAAAAACTACATACCAAATGAAGGCTGGTTACAACTCAGTGTACAAACCAAAATATTCAATAATTTTCCCAATTGCTCACAACACAAGGTTTTCCACAAATATACATTTTTACAGATACCCCAAAATCATCTTGATGTAACAACCTACCTCGGTATGTCTTGAATGAAGTGCATTGTATTCCTTCTTGAGTTCTGCCTCCCGCTCCTCAAGTCTGCTAACTGGAAGAAAAAATAAAATAATTAAAATTAAATTCAAAGTTCTAGTAAGTGAGACTGACGTGCCTGGGACTAAGCAAACAGAATCAGAGTATTCCTAGAAGTGAATAGCACAAAGCAGGATAAAAAGTATGTCAGTGTTTATGTTTTTAAGCTCTTATCACTGAGCTTTCTAAGAACATCAACAGCACCACAATATTGCAATTTGCATTCCTCTAAAGAGCCCCAGTCCTATTTTCCCCTGCTGATTGCTAGGCCAGTGAGAGGGGATTTTTCTGTTCAAGGCCAGCTTACTGCTCACCGCAATCCAGATTGTTTCACATAGAAACTGCGGAAGAGGCAGAAGCCATGTCACTCAATCCCAGATGAAGCCATGTGCTAAGGTCCTACATCAGTTCCCTAAAACACATCCACACAATTTCCAGAGGTGATTAACCAGGACAAACATAGGCAAGGTTTCTGTTAAAGACAGGTTCAAGCCCTGTGTGGTACAGAAATTAAGGTTTCTGCTGGTATTCACTCACACTTCACTGAGCATTATGGCAATAGATTTAAAGAGAGAAAACATTTGAATACTTCTGTAGGTATTCCAAGAAATGAAAAATACATCTAGCAGATTTAGGAGAACTTTAAACAGTAAGTTCTTATTAGAGGGAAATAAAACCAACTGAGCAGCTCAGTTCATCTGTGCTGTGCTTCAGCTCAGATGAAACTGAGCAGAAACAAACTGTTATATCCCAATGCAATTAATTTGCAGAAAAAGTAACAGAATTCACAACCTTCTACACATAACTTATTGTGTCATTCAAACACAAAACATTTTTGCTGCTTAGATGTGAATTCTATTTTTTATTCGGGTATTTTTGAACACAATATTCGTGTGACATAAGCACATGTATCAAATTGTGTAACTGAGCTTATTCTACTTGCTATGTTTAAATATCCCTGGGAAAGTTCAAATTTATAGTTCCATGTTTCCAGAGAATCACTGCCAGACACACGTTATCTGAAGACAAATGCCAAGACCTTCTCTGCTCTTTGCATACTTTCGTGTTGCCAGCTGGGTATCCTGAAAATTAATTCTCCATATATCATTTCTTTTTGATCTGTAATCTGTATTTTGGCACAGTATTTTTTCATAAGTATATTTCAATGAAAAAAACCCTTTGCCCAAGTCAAATGCTGGAACCAAAATATGTAACTGTCTACTCACTCAAATCTGTATAAATATATTCTGCACTACTGATCTAATCTTGCTCTTATGAGAACATTACGCTCCTTGATACAACCTTTTGCAGTCCACCTAAAAATATCTGGCCAAAATATTACATCAAATATTATTTATACCATTGCCAGATCTAATGCTTCCATTTCTGCCCAGTTATTGAACGGAACAAAAGCTCTTTGGATCAAATAGCAGCAGGAGAGGCACAAGTATCTGTAACACAACATAGAGAAAAATGCATTTTGCAGCACAATGCATGCATCAAAAAAATACATATTTATGTAATGCAGAACACCACTAAATAGAAGCGTTCCATTTATTGTTTTGAGGCACAAGGTGTTTTAAGACTCCTTGAACATTTGAAGTACAGTTTTATGGAAGCCTTTGGTATGACATTACAGAAGTAAGGGTCAGAACTTATAATTAACAAAGCTATGATGTGACAGACCATATTTTAGGCACTATCTTTGCCTGATTATCATCCCAGTCATGAGTTATGAGATGTTAAACAGCTGCCCATCAGAAATACTCAGCAGCTCTCATGTGAGCACACTGTGCCCAGGCTGTGTACCACAGATCCCAGAGGATCTCCCTTGTACTGTGCTAAACCTTCTTTGGGAAAACAGGAGATCAGAAAGTGCAAACTATATGACTGATGGACCTTGTATTTGCTGAAACCAGCTCCCTCTCCAACAAAGTGTCCAAGGAGCCTCCCCTGCTGCTGGGTGGTGAAGTCATGATTCAATTCAGCCTCGCCCGGAACTCCCACACAAACCAGGGTGATGCACCCAACCTTGTTCAGTGAGGTCCTGTCTAGACAGTGTAGCCAGCTCCAGGGATGAACTCTGTAAGTGGATTCTGGGAAAGTATTCAAGCATACATTTAATGAAGACTAGCACTACATCAGGTGTTACCAACACCATTCTTTGCAGCTGCCTAAAACCAGCCTTCAGGAAAGCATTTCCCACTGTTACAGATACAACACACACTTGTACAGAGGTTGAAGTTCCATAAAGAAGCACACCACTTTTTCCATCTGTGAAGAAAGAAAAGCTTTAAAACATTTTTAAACTTTAATGGCCCAATTATAATAAATAGTTCCTTGAATCAAGTCATTGAAGACAAATGTACATGGCTAGTGATGCTGCACAGTCAAGGGGGATATCTCCATGAGATCTGACCACCGTTTTCATTAAGAACAAAGGTTAGAACTATTAAGGGCCCAGAAGATGATATAACTGATATTAAGCACTTTCTTCTGGAAGGCGTTTCCAGCTGTGCAATATATTACACTGCTAGAGGTAGAAGTTTCAGCCAGAAGAGGATGTACACCAAGTTACAGAACCTCAACAGACACCACATCAACAGTCTTCAGAACTGGTTTTTCTAATACCAGCAGGATGAGATCTAGCACCAGAAATCTATTCTACCCAAAAGATGCCTCCCATCAAGATAAGACCTTGCCAAAAAAACCAACGGAATACACTTTATTTTTCCAATTAAACATTGTGCAAGAGATCAGATATTCCCCAAGGATCAGAAATCACCACCAACTTGATCAAAGAGTCAGAAGAATTTTGAGGAAGACCACCAGATTCTCACCCCAAAAACTCTGAGAAACTTAAGTCACTATTAAAGGAACATTGCCATTCAGCAGTAACAGGAAACTAAATAGGAGGGCAAAATGCCTTTCACTGGCATCCAGAAACACATTTTAAACTGAATTGTTGCCAGTTCCATTTTAATACACAAACATACAAAGGAGTAGAAGTCTGGCCCTGATAACATCCCAAGAGGAATGGAGTTGTGTGCTGGCACTGCCTGCCACATTCTGAGCCTGCCAAGTGCCAACCAGACATAGTTCCTATCAGACTTAAGTAACAATACAAAAAAGTTCCTCTGATACTTCAGTCTCAGACTTTTTTCCACTAAGATGTAAAATTCTTATGGGTGGATGATAAAATTAGTTTGATTATATATATCCTAAAAGCAAAAGTATCCATTGTCTCAGTTGCAATGTGTCTTTATAAAGCCTTGTCACATCAAGGAAGATCTCACATTGCAAAATTACATTGTTTAAGATAATACATGTGCAAAATATAACATGCAACAAAAAAGTTGCACTACTCACTCTCAGAAGCTTATGTGGAAAAAATACAAAGGTCTTCAAGCATCATAAGTATGAGCATAAAATGCAAATATTCTAGTGCTTTTAGGCTGATGAGAAAGCATGCCCCTGGAACATCTCCACAAACTCCATCTCCAAGGCCTAGTGCAAACTTCTCCAGCACTGCCAATGTTCTAACACCTTTAATGACCTGAGATACCAATCTTGATCAAAGTTCTCTCAGCAGAAAACCATTTAAGTCTTAAAATGGGATATTAAATGTAATAGTAAACTAGAGAAACTGGAGTTTCTGTCTCCTGACAGCATTATGAGGAACTAGGCAGCCAAGCTGCTCACCCTGCCTGTTCAAAAGTCAGAGCTTACCTCCCAAGTCTGATGGCTTTTACCAAGTTTGGAACACCCTTCATCTGTATGTTGTCCTCTGCCTCAAACTCCTGATAAGCCTGAGGGGGAGAAAGAGAAACAGACCTGCTAGAATGGCAAATCCAACCAGTGTGATGCCTTCAAGAGGAATTACAAGTTCTTCCTACACAAGCCAGGACAGAGATCCAGCTCATTAACAAGCCCCTCCTGGCACCAGGATTGTCTGAAGACTCTCCTTGGACAGCTTTCATCTGGCTCTATTGTTTAATGCAGGCCCCACACCAAAGTTAACATACAGATCCAGAAGGACCTTGTGACCTCCTAAGCAGTTGCCAAAGAGCACACATATCACTCATGGACTGCAAAGGGGACAATCAAGCTCTCAAACAAGTGTTCAACCTGGAAGTGGTAAGGCCTGCAAATCAAACTAGCACAGAAAACTAATTGTAAAACAAGTGAAAAATTCAACCACTTGACAAGACCAACATGTTCAAGTAGCTCTTACACTGTGAACTACAGTTCTAGATCTCAGTTTAATAAGTAGGGCACTTGAAATTATGAAGATAATTTAGCTGTCAAGAATGCTCTGTTGACAGCAAGTATCAACACATGCAGCAGCAATGGTCTCATCCCTGACACTTCTGGACTGTTCAAGTTTGCACTATGTCTCAGGCACACAAAATCCCTGCAATTTGTTACCAAAAACTCAAAACAAAACTTCAAAAATACAAAACACTTTAAACATTCTGCTACAACATTTAATATAAAGACAACCACATGCCAGGACATTCCTCACACAGGCTGAAACTCAAACAATCAAGTATACCAGAAACTTCTACACAAAATCAAGCCCAAAATCCAACTTCTTAAAAAAAGTGTTTTACTGAGAAAACTTTTGATTGACTGCTTTGCAAACAGTGGGATGCTCCATTTATACACTTTGCTATTGAAGCAACTCCCTGTCTGATAAAATCCACATCAAGTCAGTATGGACACAGAAGCTTTAGCAGACTGGATTTGTTTTAAAAGCCAGTGAAAATTCAGGAATGTAAGATTCTAAGACATTTAAAGTAATTTTCTTAAGTTACTGCCGTATTTTGAGCAACAGAATCACTATAACAACCCAACTCTAGCATATAAACTACAATACTCCCTCAACTTAAAAACACACATGAGCAGTTAATTATACACCAGTGAATTTTAAGCTCTTCTCACCACTTTTGCTCAGGTATATTAACAGCTAAGCCTAAAGCAGGCCAATCACTGTTCTAATTTCCTACTCCTTTTTATTTTAGCCTTGAGTCCTGTAGCTTGGTACTACAGGAGCAGTCGATGCCTGCTCTGAAGACAGCTGTACCCCCTGCTCCATCTAGTGGGCTGCTGGCTCCCAAAATCACACAGACAGCAGGTCTTTGGGAACAGAATCAGGAAGCCAGGGAAGGCACCATGAAATGCACAGTCAGGAGGACAGCCTCCCTTTCCAGTGCACCCTGGTACTCACACTTCTTAGAGAGGATTTTTCAGGTGTAGTGACTGATACCTGAGGCACAGTGTAGCAAAAGACAGCGGGAATCTGCCTGGTAAACAAACCTGAGATAATGACTGATATCAACAGAGATGAGGAACATCCACACTGAGAATACACTAGCAAAGAGTTCTGTTCCACACCTGCTAATCAAGAAATACAGAAACCCAAGCCATTCTGTTCCTTCTTTGCGGGAAATCAGATTAGTTCTACTGCTGTCAGCCTGTGAAAATGAAGCAGGAACCATCCAGACCCCCACTGAACAAACCTGAACTTTTCAAATCTTTCCAAGACCTATAAAAAAGCTTTCTGGTATTCCTTGAGATAAACACCAGTTGAGCCATCCCTAGAAGCAGCATTTACTGACAGAGCTGTTTCACACCAGTTTAGTTATCCACATCATCTTCTGTGCAGATACGCAAATCAAATCTGAATACAACTTTCTGGGAAGTTTCTGTTTCTATTAAACTTCACAGCTGAAAGTTCACATCAGAGTCTCCCTGTTAATTACAGAGCCACATGAGCTGCATGATATCCCATGTGCAGAGATATCCCAGATATTGGATGCCTTCAGATTATCTAAGAGTCACTGTCTGCCTGGGTGTACATTACAGCAATGCTGGTGTCCTGAGAGCTCAGAGGAAAATCAGATATCAAACACCATCTGCAGAACATTCACAAAACCTGGTCCTGCATCTTCACTTGAAGCCGATGAAAGCAATAGTTCTGTTTAGTTCTGAGAAAAACAAATGTTTTTAGGTCAGCTTCCACAGCATTTGTCTCATATACCAAATAAAACCTTCAGCAAGCAATATCTGCACAGTATCACCTGACATGGAAAATACCATCATGGCAAGAGTTGTGTCACAACATTTACAGCTCCAAAACCCAAGAGCTGTTTCTTGGGGTTATACCTATTTGGGTTTGCTTGTTTGTTTCATTAGGTTTCTTTCACAAATGCAGTTTTCTCCAAATGTAATCTATCTTGCACACAAAGCTCAGGTTTGATAAAGTCAGGTATGTAGATATATCTGTTTTCTTGTCAAATTCAGTTTGTTATCTTGGTTGCACTTTAGCACTAGGCAGAGCCAGAAAAGGAGCCAAATCTTTCAAGTCCCACAGCCTACCACCTCCATTAGAAAGCACTTCAGTCATGCAGACATTGTGTTTTTCAGATTCTCTAATAAATAAGTTACTCCAAGAATGATTCCTCCAGAAAACTTATGCCAAAACTGTTCCATTCCTGTAGTAACTCAAAATACACTAGTCATTTTTCACTCCCAAAAATTTAATTAACTTATAGCCTGTAATACATAAAGAAAGCTGATATTCCCAGAAAGAGGCAAGGAAGGAAACTAAAATAAACCTCTGTAGCCTGCCACCCCTCCCCCCCCCCACCCCAGAACTCAGCGGAACATCCCATGAGCTCTGAGAAGACCTTATCCCTTCCTGTAACTGGAGACTGAGCACTATCCCAGCAGTATCATGTGCCTTCAAAGAGCACTGCTGGACAAATGAGCTGTGTATTGCTATTACAAGATTTTAACAGCCCTCTGTTTTCCAGGTCCAGGGTTGACATTTCAAATATTTTAATGCTGCAAACAAATTACAAGTAGAACAAGAGGGTCTCACAACAGCAAAGATTTGAGTAATGTGGAAGTCAGGTATTTTCAAATTCTTGTAAGAAATACTTAAAATTATATCAAAGACTGGCATTGGCCTCAGATACACCATTGCAAAACAGAAGAATGTTATTTACTAAACATGTGGCATTATCATGTTCACAGGTGCCCTCTGCTGCTGAGAAAGAAAAAATTACATGAATTCTAGGTAAGTCATAAACCCAAAAATAGACATTTGCCAATACTCAGTAAAAGTTTACTATAGACCCACAGCAAGAACTTCTAAAATCTTTGCCTGTACCAACATCATTCCTAAACAAATCCCCAGGAACTCTGTGCTTTTTAACTTGCTTGACCTCTTCCCCATGGCACAGACTCTGAGAGCACAGGCTTTGCCTTTCCCCCCTCTCTGTCCAGGTACTGCTGAGAGCCAGGCCACACAAGGGACGGGAGCAACTGAGGGAAAGTTAGAGCCAAGAGCAGCAATGCAAAACGAGATGAAAAGCTGGATCACAAGCCAAGGAGCTTCATCAGTGCTCTTGATATGAGCCCATTCCTGCGCTCAAATAGAAGCTGCAAATTCTTATACCCCTCCTCTCCTTTAAGCAGTTCTAAAGTTTAATGAATTTATCCCAGAGTGCCACATATTGCACCATTTTTTTGCAGTGAACTTGACTTAGGCAACCACCACAGCCCATCAAGTATCAGGACTGAGTGTTACCCGTCATGCAGCAGATCCAGTGCATCTGCTCCCACCGTTTGGGATTTCATCGTCTGCTAGGCTAACAGTCCTTCCAGCAGTGTTTTGCTGTCATCTTCCCCTCTTTCCACCTCCTCCTAAAAAAGAACAAGGTAGTTCACTTGTGTGGCAGCAACTGTTTCAATTTCTGATGAGGGGAAAAGAAGTCAGTGAACCACAGGAAAGGAGCAATTGGTTGACACAAAATAACCTCCTGATTTCACTTCATGAATTTCAAACAGCAGCCTTATTCCAACCACACGGCTAAGGATGCAATCCCACAGGGTAAATTTAAGCGCAAAGAAATACTTCTTTTTTTTCTTTTCGTTTAGTATGACAACCACTTAGACTGCACAAACAAGTACTTAAAATTCAAGACATAACAACCATAGCTTCTTGACTGGCACACAGATTTAAGCACATACAATCAAGCAGAACTCAACCATGTAATTTAAGAGCTGCCCCGGCTGACAAGTCTTCACTAAATGCTCAGCACTGCCAGTGTTAAAAGAGAATGAGTCAAAACTTTTTAATGGACAATGTAGCAGTGTGATGTCATAGTTTGTCTCAGGTATCTCTATCCTTTCCCAGGTGTCAATCACTTTCCTTCTCCCCACCCCTGACTCCTGCTGGTGCTGTTGGTCAACTCTGGCATTCCAGAGGGGCATCAAGTGATTGGCAGAGTTCAAAAGATGCCCTGCATCCCTGGGGGCCAATGGCACGTCCAGTTGTCCCTTGCACCTGAGACCTGCCCACCCTGCACCTGGTTGGTGGGATCCCTACTCCTTCCCTCCTCCTCTGCTTAGGCTTAAAAGGGCTAGCAGCCATGCGGTCAGTTTTCTGTTGGTAGCTGTTACCAGATTCAGAAGCCTGCCATCAGAATAAACTCTGGATCGAACTCTCTAGCAGAATCCACTTCTTTCCTTCACCATTTGCCTTAAAGCATCTGCACAGAGGCAAACCAGAGCTTTGCCTGTCTGGGCATGTCCATAGGGCCAGCTGCAGCTTCCAACAGCCAGAGGCATCTCTGAGGTGAACACTGCAGCTGCCGCCTTTCGGCCAAGCAGCAAAGGCCAGACAAGCCTGGGAAGCCACATCCGGACATATATTGGAAATAATTTCCATATGACAAAACTTGTTCTCATAGGCTTTGCTTATTTGAGGAAAAACACACAGAGCACAGGCAGCCTACATGAAGCAAAAAGTCTTGTAGGTAAAGTATGACATAGAACCATGTCATAGAACCTGTTTTCCATTCTAATCTATTACTTATATCACCAACTGATGTTGTGATCTCACTCTGCACTCCAGACCCAGGTTTTATTTGGTTACTTGCTCTGTGCCAGACATTTGCAACTCCCATTACCAGTGATAACACTGCCACCATTTTGAATGTCGACATGATAGCACAATTAGCAATACCAGAGCCTAACTTAGATGCACAGGCAGTACTATAGGAAGAAGAGAAAAAGAAATATAGCTAAAAGAATTGGAGCTGAATTAAAGTGACACATCAGTGATTGGGACTGTACAACATGCCAGTTGCTGGTCTATAAAACAAAACAAGGTAAAGCAGTAAGGTTAAGCTGCTTCACAAATATGTACTTGTATGGTTTTCATACCTTAGAAATTTAGATCACTAAAAAAACCAGTTAACTTGCGTAATATTCATTAGGTGTTCAACAAATGTGCTTATGTCCCCTTTGATCTTGCTCTGCATCAGCAGCATGCCAAATCTTCCCAGCAGGCTTTCATGCTGTCCCAGACAGCTTATCAAGGCCAAGCATAAGCAAACTCAGTGTTTAACTCAGTCCTATTGTTTCTCCAAATATACAGTTTTGCCATGACAAAGTTTTTCTCCAATACAAAGATTTTTTTTTCTCCAATAAATAGATTTTGGAACTGTCTAAAATCATTATTTTATGACTAGAGCTTTATATAGTTATGGTAACTGTTTTTAGCAACATTACTTCTTACAAAAAAAATAGTTCTAGCAACCCTCAGTCCTTCTACTGGAACAACTGAGTTTCTTGGGCAAATACTTTCATTATTATTATAAATATACACACACTATATAAATAAAACTTTAAAATCATACATATACTTGAAGGCTTCAAAGCAAAAAGAGAATTTACACCAACAGACACACAGAGCAACATAAAATGTTGTTATCAATATATGGTAAATGTAATTTCTATTAGAGAAACTCCAGGTATGCTGCCACATACATTGCCAAAAGTCCAACTGATTTTTCGTTTTCGTGCAACCACTCTGTCCTTTGGATTGTATTAACAGAATAAAGCCCCGGCCTACAGGACAGGATGCAATCTTGATCCACAATCTTGTTGTCAGAGAGTGGGGTCTCCCATGAACAAGCTGTTTGGGCTGTGTGTTTAGAGGACAGGCCTTCTAGAAACAGTGTCTTTGTCATCAAAACAGACCACTTAACTCCTGCTACAATGTTTTCTTTTCCCCTCCTGTGAGGCTCTTAAATACACACACACCACTGTTCCACAAGAATTGCACGCTTTCTGGTACAAGTCTCTAAAATTATCCATTTTAGCCTGACTTCATCTACAAAGAGACAATCCTAGGAAATAATCACCCTGGTCTCTGCTAGGAAAGATTGCTTGACGTGCTCCTTCATCCCTGCCTGTACAGAATCTGGGAATATTTGAACAGTGGATAATGAAGCAGGTGATACCTCTAAGATTTGCCAACAATATTCTGAACTGTCCAAATTTCAGTAAAGTTCTGCCCTAAGTGCCACCTACATTCATCTTAACACTCTCAGACTAATACTCCTGCCCTGCTATAGACTCAATCATGCCACTGAAAATTAAACTTTACAGGAAAAGTTTTAGAGCTTCAGCTGGAGAAGAGGCTATAACTTACTGTGTTAGGGGCAGGAAATGCAGCTGAGCAGAAATAAAGGAAGAAAGAGTAGTGAAAAGGGGCTACTTTGATGACTGACACTGCTTTTAGAAACTGGTCATCTCTCAGCCTCATCATAGTCTCACTTTACATTCCTGCAGGGTCCAGCAATAAAAGCTAGATATTAACTGATGAACACACCAGTCTCATATCAAAAGAAGATGGCTTAGAAGCTTGAAGTATAAAAGCAGAAAAACTCATTATGAAGTTTCATTCAGTGACTGTGTAACTGAATAAGAAGCAGCCCAGCAGAATGCCTAAATGACAATATATGTAACTTCAAGCATTTCAAGACAACTGATCACTATTATCTTTTTCCAAAGTTTCCAGAAGTTTTTTTTTCAATTACACAGAAGATCTCTAAAAAGGGAAGTGCTCTCCCTAAACTTTTTTCTATAAAAACTAAATGTCTCCTAGAAATAAATAATTTAGCAAAAATTATATAAAAGTTAATGAGAATCACCATCAATGCTCTTCTCCTCCCAGCTGTGTTTCTAAACCTGAAGATTACCTTTATTTTAACACAGACAACTGTTTAATAGGAAGAAAATATATCTTATTTTTTTATCACTAACAAGGAAGTAATCAAAGCATCTCCTGAAAAAGTTGATAAATGTGAAGAAAGCACTGTCTAAAAGGTAAACAATGCAAGCACGATACCAAAAAAATCCATTACAAGTCACAAGCTCATATCTGACCTGTTTGCCTTAATTTTAAAGAAAACAGACTTGCACAAGAGTTAAACCCAATTACCTGTCTAAGTACAGAAATCAGAGGGCACAGCTACTTAGCCATATGTATTATCACTTTACAGAACAAAAATTAAAATGCACTAATACCACTTAAAAGGAGAGCACCATGTTTTACTTACTTTGATCAGCATAGTTTTTTGCTTTTAGTTCAAGTTGTCGAGTTTGTGACTCTAATGCTTCCACTCTGGTCTGTAAGTCCTTTTTCTCTTGTTCTTGAGAATCTTCAAACTCAATGAATTTCTAAACAACAACAAAATAGTTAAGTTAGACCAAACAACTAATTACAGGTTTTGCAGCAGGCAGAAAGAAACACAGCAGCCCTTCACAGCCAGGAAGGTGCAAGGTGGTTTCCAAAATAATTTAATAGATCCACAGGCCACATTTTAACACAAAGAACTATTTCAGTCCAGGTCTATCAGTCAAGCACCCAGTCTAGGTTATATATACTCTGTAATAACTTGCAACTAGATGCCAGCTAGCCAGAGAACCTGCTTGGGATTAACATAAATATGAATTATTTCATCATTGTCAAACTTAATGTACAACAACTGCCAACAGTGCATGTGAACACAGGGAGTCTTGGTATCCTTAGTCTGACTAATCATCAGTGAAGTTATTTTCACCCATAAGCCACAAAGGTACAGACACTGCAACAGGGACACACTAGCAGGACTGCCAACCAAAACGATTTTATATCTTTTCCATTCCCACCCAATTCTGCTATAAATTCTAATAGTCTTCATCAAATCCTTAATAACTATCTACAGTCTGTCAACTGCACAGAAAACTCTGTGCTGATCGCCATCACCTTCTGTTTCCTTGGTTCACCACACTTGTGACTTCCCATATTCTTGGATGAATGCAACAGTGTTTACATTCCCTAGCATAAAAATTGCCAACACACCATTCTAACAGCTTTGAAAGCACTTTTTTTGCTATTTATCTTGCCCAAAAGTCAAGAAATTCAGCGTGTATGGCTGGCACAAAGAATACTTCTAAAAGCCAAGGATGCTTTAGGTCATGCAGTACTCTGTGCTCTGCATTGCAAGGAGAAGACAAGGCCACCAACACAAGTTATGCAGAAGGCTCATAGAACAGGGAGGAGAAGCAGACTAGAAACCTCTGCAGGAAAAAATCCTAAACATCCATGACACTTAAAGGGGCAAAGGCAGCTGATGACCACATGGAAGAAAAGGGACAGTGAAGGCAGCAACTTTAAAACACTAACCTGATTTGACTATTTTTTCCTATGTATTGTTTGGAAAATTTAGTGGGGAAAATATTTCTAATGGTCATACATCAACTGTTAATGAACTATTACTACACTGTAGCCATTGTACACACATTTTTTTTACAAAAGCAAAAATTCATAACCTTATGAAAAGGGCCTCAGTTGAACAGCATCATCAGAAGTTCTGACTAAAAAGTACTTCAGATGTAGAAATGCATCAAAACCTATGAAGTAAAACAAGAGTTCCTTTCAGACAAGTGCTGCACAGCTATCACAGGACTGGGCATGGTGTTCATATGACTGTGCTTGAAACTAAACCACAACAATTGAGGAACAGTTGCTATAGCCCAGGTAGCTCCGCTTTGGGTATTGCCATCGAAAAATCCCTCTTCAAACACAGATGTGCAGGAATCCTTCTACCCCCTCCACACAAAGTTAGGGACTATTAATCAGGTAATTTGAAAATCTTGATGTTTAAGTTTGTTTCATTTCTTCTTTGTAGTAACTGATTCAAGACTTTTGCCCCTTCAATATTCAAGTCATGTCTGGCCTATTCTTGGCAGACTCCCTTTTCAAAAAGGGCTTCAAAGTTTGACACAAATTTGGCACAGGGGCTGAAGTTACACTAAATAAGGGAAGTTTGTTACACTAAACATGAGAAAACATGAAATAAGAATTATAAAACTGTAACATCTTTGTTTAGTTGTTTCTCTGATTATTTCCCAAAAATATGCCATAGCTTGCTAAAGGCCAGGGACAATTTATACTCATGAATAACAGCCATTCAGAGCCATTAATGTCATTGCTACTCATGAAACTACAGATAGATATAATTTTGTATTTTCCTCTCAAGTTCTTCAACTGCAAGTGGTAAAACTGGTTTTTCCTAGAACGGTTTTGTTAACCTTCCACTAGTTTACCTTCATTTTGTTTAAGTTCAAATTTGCATTACTATACTCTAAAGCATTTCTGTAATTACTGAGCTGAGCATTTTTCCTTCCCCTGCTGTAAACTATACCTGATCAGATCTCAGGATTGAGAACTTTGGACTTTGAATACTTTTATTTAATTTCATTTCTCCTTCTGGTGATAGTATAATCACAGTCACAGCCCCTGCAGATTGATCATCACACCCTGACTAAGCCTGCACAAGTATGACAGAAGAACTAGCAGGATAAACCAACACAGCAGCCGAGAACAGGCTGAGCACCCATATTAAAATACTTTTTTTTTATTAATTTACATTGACAATACACTCAAATACTACTTATCTCCTGCACTGTTTAATGTAAATCCAGCAGCATATGTAGGAACACATTAGGCACCCAACAGTCATCCTCTCATTTCAAGCCCAGTTACTGGTTATTCAAAACACTGAGGCAGACAAAAATCTAGTTTTCCCCATTTTAAGTGACATCCTGTTTGGGCCACAAAGATGTATCTCTGTGGCCCAGACTCTAACTAGAAATGTGAGAAGTGATATTTTTGATACTTTTTTTTTTTAAGAGCAGGCTGAAGGACACCAACCTGTCTTTAAAAAAATTATATAAGACTACAAAAAATACAGCTGGAATGATCCTTAAAAGGTCATGTTGTTTCCAGGTTCTGATGCTCAGCATTGGATGTCTGGATCCTAATTTTGATTAGGCTATGATGAGGTGTAACACAGGATGCGATGCAGAGCTCCTCCTGCATGTGCCTGCTACTGAAACCCAACCTGTGATGCCTTCATTAGCCATGTTTGGCAACTCCCATTTAATCCCATCCCATTTTCTCCAGGCATGATCACATGCATCATTTCACACCTTTGTCCAACTATGTTCTTACAGACCTCATATAAAAATTGTAGAAAGTCCCACACAACTAAACTCATGTAATCAATGTAATCAATTTTAAACCTACTTGAAAGCTTGCAGAGGTCTTTGGAATAAATAAGAACTCAAGGCTGCACAAGAGCCCAGCACATTTGGAACCCCCTATACTACAAACAACTGAAGCACTCAGTAACACATTATTAGCCAAATGAAATATCTCTTCCTAAATTTCTGTCATCTTCTGTCTCTTCACATCTTGACTGGTTTTCCTGTCACAGGACCCAGGTACAATGCTGAGCATATCTGAGTTCAGGGTCCCACCCACTTGGCAATCTTTATTACTCTATGACTTGTCCTTCAGCAATGTGTATTGCAACAATGACAGATTCTCAGCCAATGGCAAGTTCTTGGAGAAGGAAGAAAAACACCACCTAAAAAGCCAGTTCAGATGGACTTGGGGGACAGAAAAACATGCGAAAATGAAAACAACCTGATAGCCGTAGAGTGAAAGTTTTCTGTAAAATGCATCTCGGTTTTGTTCCCTCAAATTAAAAATACTCAAACTCTTACTGCACAGTGTTTACTCAACATACAATCCTAAGGAAGAAAGTTACCTCTGGGAACAGTAAGAAAAAACAGACATTAAGTTAATGCTATGACTTAAACCAATTTTAGTAGGGGTAAATCCTTTCTCACATTTGCCAAAGATTTCAAAAACAGCTTAATCCCACCAACAGCAGAAAAGCCAAAAGATATCCTAATTTGGCATAGCTAGTGGAGTAGATTTTATCCTCTTTCCAAATGCACACAAAAGACATGCCAGCTACAAGTGCAGGTCTGAAACAGCACATTGCTGCAGAAGTAACTCTTATCAGGGTATAAAGTAGCAGAAGCGCAAATGTTGGTTCCTCTCCCACTTCTTTGGGGCAGAAATTGCTACCTCACAGTCACCAAGTGGAAAGGTAAGAACTGGAAGTAGAACAGCAGAGCACCTGATTCCTCCATTCCTTCAGCAATATCAAAAAACCTACCATGTTACAAGTCAGACAAGTGATTTCACAGCAACTACAAAGATCAAAACTGTACCCAGAGGGTTAAGAAGTAGGCCCAGAACTTCTGTCAGGGTGACTTTAAAAAAAATTATTCCAGAAATCCACAGGCAACAACTTTTAAGATATTTCTTTAGTAACACTTTCTAAGCACAGGAAATAAAGAAGGGAAATTACAAAAATGGGGTAAGGAGACCCCTACCCAAATAGTAAACTATATAATGTTCATAAAGATACTGCTGCAAATAAATTTCCTACAACAACAAGCAGAAAGTAAAAGAAAGTGTGTTAACTGCCCAGAGAAGCTGTGGCTGTCTCATCCCTGGATGTGCTCAAGGGTGGGCTGGACAGTGCTTGGAGCAACCCGGTGTTGCAACAATGTCCCTGCCCGTGGCAAAGGTTGGAGTAACATGAAGGTCCCTTCCAACCCAAACCATTATGTGAATCTATGAACAGATGACAATAAACATGGAACTCAGCAGCTCAAAATTCTCCATTTTGACACCACATGACACAGGCAAACTCCAAACAAAAGAAATGTGCTAAGCCAGCAACTTTTTGTCCAAGGAAAATAGTGCTAAATTTCTGTCCCCTCCTTTTATTTCAACCATACTGCACCCATCAGGTTATCTCAGCATTGAAAAAATAATTCAACAACCATGCCTGACTAGCACATGTGCCTCTCCTGAATACACCAGGCTGTACCTAACACTTTCACACCTGTACAGTGCAATTACCTCAGCACATGACAAAAATGACCTTTGTGCTTACCATGAAAACACGGTCTTTGGTCTAACTGCCCTTTGGAAAGCATCAGCCAGGTGTCTTGCAGCATGAGCATTGGTTCTTCAACTGCATAAAGCCTGTCCTCTCAAGTTAATTTATCATGACACAGAGAAATGGAGATGGCAGTGAAGCACACTACCAATACAGGCACATACAGTTCCTGAAAAGCTACAACAACAACAAAATTCTGTTTCATCACATTGGAACGGTTTCTGTCCTGCTGCCCAAGGTCTGTTCTCTGATCCAGCAAATGCTGCCTGTGTTTTAGGCCTGATGGATTTTCTTATGAATTAGTTGAGAAAGTATTTATCAATCCCTTCCTATTACTCTCAATATAAACATATTTTCTAAAAGACCCTTTTACATCAGTTTGTGTCAGAAATAGTGTGGCAACTCCAGTCCCCTATGGGGATGCCATAAGGCATCATAAAACCACTATGTTTGACAAGGAGGATGAATGATCTATCAGTCCAAGAGCTGGGGGGACACCGTTCATACCACAGTTCTTCCAAAAAAAACTGAGTCCTGGAATAATCTACAGACAACATTTTGCACTCACTTATAACAGAAACAAACAAGTATTTGTACAGGACTAATGCTTTTTAAATTAAGGTTTTACTGTTAATACTGTGTTCACCCTCACTGCAGTTGTTCTTCTGATGTTTGGAAAATTTAGAAGGCAAGCAGAGCCAGAGAGATTAGCACAGGACAAGGGGTCTGGAAATACACTTGTAAGATGGCTTGTTCCATTACAGATAATGCTGCAAATCCAATTTCCTTCAGGAGTTTGGCAAGACAATGAGCTGGAGGAAGTTATCCTGCACAGCTGCTTCCCATTGTATTGCTTTATAATATCACATTAAATAATGCCTCGCACGCTTGTTTATGCTGAAGTGATTCTTGGTACAAACACTACAATAAAAACATTTAACATCCCAAATCAGAGTTGACGTCACTGGAGAGTCCACACCACCTGTTGCTGCCTGTAGCTTTATGTACCAACTCTGAAGGGCTTCAGCCTACACACTGTGTATTTCCATGATTTTTGGAAAGCGTTGTCACTATTTTTGCAAAAATGAACAACCCGTCTCCCTCCGCGGGGAGCATCCCGCGTGGCCGTGACAGCACAACCAGCGCACGGTTCCATGTTTGCGCCGCTGCCCTCCCGCGGCCCCACCGGCAGCTCCGCAGGGGTTACCGGGGATCCCTCCGGGACGAGCGGCGCAGGGGACCGCAGGCACACGGACCCGCACGGACGAGTCCCGCTGTTGCTTAGCTGCACGGACCGGGAGGTACTCCGTGCCCTCCTCATCCTTCTGCCAAGCTGCGTGTTGACCCCAACTCCGGCCCCGCGCCCGGACAGGGCAGCCTCGGTACTCGCTCCCGGCGCCGCCCGCTCTGCCCCGGGCAGTCCCAGCGCGGGAGATGCGGCCGCCCCCACGGAGCCGCCCCGGCCCAGCGCCGCGCTCACCTCCTCGGCCTGTTTGCGCAGCGCCTTCTCCCGCTCGTACTGCGTGAGCAGCTGCTCGTTATCGTCCCGCAGCAGCTCCAGCTCCACGCTGGTCTCCTGGCTGTGAGCGCACACCGAGTCCAGGTTCTCCAATACGGCCACCACCAGCGGCATCAGCTCGGCCACCACCTCCTCGTCGTAGCGCCCGATGAGCCGCTCGAACTCGCGGTAAATGGAGCCCGCCAGCCCCGAAACCCGCTCCGACATCATGGCGGGGCCGGGCCCGCCGGGATCCTCCTGGTACACCACGCCGTCCGCCAGCTCCATGGCGGCGGGGGGTTGTGCGGGGCCTGGCGGGGCCCGGTAGGTCTTGCTCGGAGCGGCTCCCTGCAGCGGCGGCAAAGCCTCGGCAGGGCCGGGCGGGGAGCGGCGCGCGTCTATGACCTCACGCGCCGCGCCGGGCGGGGTCTGCCAGGACGGCAGTGTGGGGCGGAACTACGGACTAGAAGTCAGTGCGGGGGGGTGTGGTCTGCCGGTGATGTCATCGAGAGGCAGGGCCTGTGTGAGGTTATGGCGGTGGCTGCTCGCGCGGCTGGTGTTGTGTTTCGGGAAAATGCATTTGGTGGGAGCAGGGTGGCAGCGGGACGGTCTGGGCTGTCGGAGACGCGTCAGGGATCACCGAACCTTGACAAATCACCGAATCGTCAAGATTGGAAGTGACCTTTAAAAGGGCAATAAGGCTGGGGAAGGGTCTGGAGCACACTTCCTGTGAGGAGCGGCTGAGGGAGCTGTGGGCAGCTCAGCCTGGAGAAGAGGAGACTCAGGGGACATCTTAGCCCTCTCTACAACTCCTCTTGTCAGGAGGGTGTAGCCAGGTGAGGGTAGGGCTCTGCTCTGCTGTGTCCCAGGGAACAAGGAACAGGACAGGAGGACACAACCCTGAGCTGTGCCAGGGGAGGTTCAGGTTGGATATTAGGAAGAAATTCTTCACAACATGAGTGATTGGTCATTGGAATGGGCTACCCGGGGAGGTGTCACCATCCCCGGAGGTGTTGAAGAAAAGACTGGATGTGGTATGCAGTGTCACAGTCTGGTTGACAAGGTGATGTTGGGTCAGGTTGGACTGGATGATCTCAAAGGTCTTCTCCAGCTTAGTTGATTCTGTGGTTCTGTCACCCAGTCTGACCATGTACCTGGCACTGCCACTGTAACTTCTAAACTAGTAAATCACATTATGTGGTGCTCTGAGTACGGATGCCTCTTAAACAGCTCTAGTGTGGTCATTCCACCACCCACTGAGCGACCCCTTTTAACCCCTGACCACACAAACAGTAAAACAAAAAAAAAATTTCAAATATTTAATCTGGATCTCCCCTATCTCAGCTTAAGGCCATTTTCTTTGGTCTTGTCTCTGCAGACACAGCAGAAGAGCCCCATCCCCACCTCACTACATGTTCCTGTCAGTAGTTCTAGAGAGCTGTGAGGTCACCCCTGAGCCTCCTCTTCTTGAGACTAAACAAACCCAGCCTCATAAGACATGCTTTCTAGCCCCTTTACAAGCCTTGTTCCTCTTCTCTGGACACACTCCAGCCCCTCAATATCCTTTTTAAAGTGAGCGGCCCAAAACTGAACACAGCAGTGCTAAGAACAGTGGGACAATAATTTCTCTGGTGCTGCTGGCCACGCTATTCCTTATACAGGCCAAGATTCCCCAGGTCACCAGAGTGAATATCAAAGCCCTGGTGCCATTGGTGGGGCTCTGAGGGCCCCTGACAGCAAGAGGGTTTGGTTCCTTTAGTCCCTTACTGTCGGACCAGGGTGTGGAACTCCAGTTGGATTGTGGGGTTGGGGTGTCACATAGGCAGCTCCCTCTGTGAATGGCAGATGTGAGGCAATGCAGTCTGACAGCTCCCAGGGTATTTGTTTACCACACCCATGGAGGCATAAATAAACCCAGTGATTCACTGAGGAGTGACTGAAGGAGTTGGAATCTTAGCTCCTGGATTTTGGGACTCCACAGCTCTATGTTTGCTGGTGTCTGGCACCAAAAAGGCCTTTCTTTTCTAATAAGGTCTCCAGATAATATCAGAAATCCTGTTTTCTTAACAATAATACAGCTTAAAAGGCATCTTGCACTTGCTGAGAGAGATTGATTTTCCTAGGATTTGGAACAGGGAGTTCCCTTCTGGATCATGTATTCTGTCATGGGAACAATGGGAGCTCTTACAGACATTTACAGTAAACTTGAAAATACCTATTGAGGATGAAAATTTTCCAAGTTGTTTCACATCCTTCATTTTATCGTGGGGTTATTTAAGCTGGGAAAACCCTTTAAGACCATCAAGTCCATCCATTAACCCAGCACTGCCAAAGACACCACTAAACCATGTTCCCAAGTGCCACATCTGCAGTTTTTTCAGATGCCTCGAGAGATGGTAAGTCCATCATTGTCCTGGGCAGCCTCTACCAGGGCTTGACAGTGCTTTCAGTGAAGAAATGTTTCCCAGTATCCACTCTAAACCTCCTCTGGTGCAACTTCTATCATACAACTTGAACTTGGGGAAATCAGTATTCTTCATTAGGTAGTATCATGTGTACAGCTGAGGAACCCAGTGGCCCAGCAGCAGTCCAGGAGCAAAGAAATGAAAATGTGCTTTAAAAAAGGCAGAAAGCTTGAGAAGGGATGGAATTTTAACTGTGGTGATTGCATTCAGCTCCACTGGAGTGCAGCAGAGCCTTGCACTTAATTTTTCCTCACTTGGACTGGTTCTAAGGCAGGAACTGTGCTTTAAATGCATGTGCTTTCTTGTCTCTTCATTTATCGAGCCAGTGAGTCTGCGCAGGAATGACAAAGAAGAAAAGACTCCAGCCCTGTATATCAGATTTATTGTGAGTCCTGTTTAGACATCATCATCCTCCCAAGCTAATTTTTAAAGTAGTACAGCCAGGGCACAGGCAGTTGAAATACAATTTATAAACATGGCAAAAGAAAAAAAAAGCTGTTTGACTTTTAATTATTACCAAAAAATTACATCATTCCAGCTAAAAAATATTTTTAAAATACATGATGTGTACTCTCATACATATTCTCAAGTGAAATTTTCATTTGAATTATTGGAAATTATCTCTATGAAGGATTTTTTTTCCTGTTTCTCTTTAGCAGTTATACACTGCCCTAGTTTGAAAGACAGGTGTCCACAAAGGAAAGCAGGAACCTCCCTTGGAATGGAAAATGTTATCCCCTTCCCTCTGAATTATTATAACTTTGAAATTAAGGGGTTTTCAGGCAAAGATATGGGAAAAGGAATAACAGTTCTTTACTAATGTATACGTATATGTATGTGTATGTATGACAAGGCAAACTGACAGCAGCAGCAGCAGCAGCAGCACCGAGCAGAGCCCCGCACGCAGTGACAGCCGCCTCTCGGCCGCAGGGACCTTCCCCTTCGGTGCAGTTCTGGTCACAGCCGGCAGGGGCGCTGGTGGCCCCCGTCCGGGCAGCGCAGGGGCGCTGACTCCCCCGCGGCTGCGCGTGGTAATGGTGGGCGGGCTGGCGGGAGGGATAGAAAAGAGGCTTCCTTTACAAACCCACAGGTGTAGCCAGTCCCGGTGCCCCTCCAGATGGTGAAATGGCTGTAGAAGGAACCTCAGAAGCAGCCAACTGGAACAGTTGAGGTGAGCAGACCTGAGGTGACAAAGTATAGCAGAGACTCTGGGACCGACATGCTCCTGGTCCCAGCGTGGCATACAGTGGCTCTGGGCTCTCAAGCAGCAGAGAAGCAAGCTCCAGTCACAGTGCCAAAGGGAAAGAAAAAAATGGGCAAAAGCCACATGGCAACAGTATCTCTCGTCAGAGAGATCGCACTGCAGGCCACTGAGATGAAATCACCCCACCAGGAGGATGCAACCGTCCCTCACCCTCAACTCTTGCAGGAAATCCTGGGCTGGCTGGCTCTCACCCATCATGATACACTTAGAGCCAGGGAAGGAGGAGGGGAGCGGCAGTGACCACCCCAGACATAAAACAAAAACAAAAATGGGTATGGGATAAAAAGCCAATCCCCAAGACATTTCACCCCTTATCCCATACCATATGATCAATACCTAAATTAATACATTTCAACTGCAAAGACATGTATCTATCTATAACTCTATTCATCTGTGCATTACCCTAATTATATAAATACATACATCTAGATCTAGATACAGGCACAGTGTAATGGACGATTTACCCCAAACATTGACCCATTGAGGTATGCATCATGTCACTCCACCCTTCTGTATCACCCACTAGGTACAACCTGGCCCTTGAGCAAAGACAACCCCATGGACTGGTTTGTCTTTGCTCAAGGCAGAATTAATCCAAACAGTTTTTCCCAGCATACCTCTCATGTGTACATGAGGTACATATACACATGAGAGGTACATCATGCTGGGAAATAGGTAGGGAAAAGATATCCGCTGGAACCTTATGTCCATCTGTTGTACCCAAGGATTCAGATTGGGCAGGGTCCCACCTGGTTAGGGGAGCCTCTGGTATTAACTAACCATGTGGCCTCTGCTAAATGCAGCTCCCAATTTTTGAAAGTCCCCCTGCCCAGTGCCCGCAAGGTGGTTTTAAACAGTCTGTTGCACTGATCAACTTTCCCAGCAGCTGGTGCATGATAAGAAATATGGTACCCCCATTCAATGCCATGTTCCCTAGCCCTGGTGTTGATAAGGCCATTCTTGAAATTAGTACCGTTGTCAGACTCAATCCTCTCAGGGATACCATGCCTCCAAAAGACTTGCTTTTAGGTCCAGGATACCATTCTGAGCAGTAGCATGAGGCACAGGGTAGGTTTCCAACCATCCATTGGTGGCCTCTACCATTGTGAGCACATAGTGCTTGCCTTGGCAGGTTTGAGGCAGTGCGATGTAATTGATCTGCCAGGCCTCCCCATACTTATATTTGACCACCGCCCACCATACGAACAGGGGCTTCACTCACTTGGCCTGTTTTATCACAGAGCACATCTCACAATCACTGATAACCTGGGAGATGCTGTCCATGGTTCGATCCACCCCTTGGTTTCGTGCCCACTTGTAAGTGGCATCTCTGCTCTGATGGCCTGAGGCGTCATGGGCTTATCAAGCTAGGAAAAGCTCTCCCTTATGTTGCCAGTCCAAGTCTATCTACAACACCTCTAGTTTTGCAGCGTGATCTACCTGTTTGTTGTTTTACTTCTCCTTGTTAGCCCAACTCTTGGTGACATGGGCATCCACATAGCACTTTCCCAGGTAGCTTCTCTACCAGAGTGGCAATGTCTTGCCATTCATCAGCAGCCCAGATATGTAGGTCTTCCTCTACGCTGCCAGTTGGCCTTTTTCCACCTTTCCAGCCAACCCCACAGAGCATTGGCTACCATCCACAAATCCATGAAAAAGTATAGCTTTGTCCACTTCTCTCTTTCAATAACGTCCAGGGCCAGCTGGACAGCTTTGAATTCAGCAAGTATTGAGTTCACATTTCCCCTTCAGTAGTTTCTGCAACCTGTCGTGTGGGGCTCTATACAGCTGCTCTCCATTTTTGATTTGTCCCTATGACAAGGGAACCGACATGAAAAGAGCGTAGTGTGTTTCTTCTTGTGGCAGTTGGTTGTACGGTGGAGTTTCCTCAGCATGGGTCACCTGTTCCTGCTCCTCTTCATCAGTCAGACCAAAGTTTTCCTCTTTGGGCCAATTTGTAATTATTTCCAAGATCCCAGGGTGTGGGAGCTCAACACATCAGTCCGCATGTCCAGAGCTACCGAGAGAACCCTTTGGGGGCTCGGAGGTCCTGGAATGTTGCCAAAAGCACCTGGTGGCTTGACTTGGACCCTTCTAGGGATGTGCCACCTGTGTATTAGGACATGGGAGTCACTTGGGTTTGAATGGTGCAGGAATGATATATTTACAGGGTAAAATATAGATTTTAGGGCTTTGGTACAAGGGGGTTGTGGAGACAAGATGGAGGAATCAGGGCCTGTCTTGTGGTTCTTCTTTCTTCTTCTTGTCATCCATCTTCCGTGTGATGTTGGCACTTGTGGATTGGTTCATGGTGAAGGTGCACTTGTTAATAAGGGTGAAAGGTATTGGGAATAAAAGGTAAATATGTTATAGGTAGTTTTTACTATAAAAAGACACTGCCACCCCGTGGGCGGTCAGAGTGCCTTTGGCTGCCTTGCTGGTCAGATCCCAGCTGGGCAGAGATAAAATTCTGTAGAGAAGAAATAATAAACAAATCCGAAGACTAAAAACCAAAGAGTCCAGACTCGTCAGGTCCAAGTGCAGAAGGACTCTCTCACAGTCCAGGCAAGGTGTTCAATTGCTTAATGTCCTCTGCCTCCACAGCAGCTATTCCAATAACCCACCTGAATCCTTTGGGTCTTTGTAATAGCCACTCCAGAGGAAATCTATGTCCAGAATACAAGCGACCTCTGGACCAGTCACAATAGGATGTTTCTGCCACTACTTCCCAGTCAAGCTCACTTCAACTTCCAACAGGGACAACTGCTGCAATCCCTCTGTCACCCCAGCACTAGAAACAGCTTCTGCCCCCACATGTCCCAATGGGATTAATGTGCACTGTGCACCAGTATCAACCAAAGCTTCATATTTCTGCGGTTCTGATGTGCCAGGCCATTGGATCCACACAGTCCAAAAGACACAATTCTCCCATGTTTCTACCTCTGGCTAAAGGCAGGACCCCCCCCCCCCACCAAGTAAATTGATTTGCAATTTACCAGGGAAGAAAATCAGCCCTCGGATCACTCTGGGTTTAGAAAAGTTTAACTGGCACTTTACCTAGAGGAAGGATTTTTATGTAAAAGTTTAATTCAATTGTGATTTATACCTTAAAGCACCACAGAAATCATGATAAAGACCCATGAATGATAGCAGCACTCAGAAAATGAAGAGTAGGATATCCTGGAGCAACCAAGCATGTCAGAGTGAGGACTCTGGTTACAAGGAGCAAGAGACACACAGCACAAATTATGAGTTTTGATGAGAACCCCAAATATTCCTGGTGGTACAGACAGAGGCTGTGAGCTGAGACCAGTGTAAAACTGGGGCCAAACCAGCAAAGCTGGAGCTGTGTTAAATTCTTCTGAAGTCTGACACATTCACAGCCAGTCGTTTGTCTTGGGCCTGTTTTAAAAATCTCTATGGTTTTAAGTAATGTGGAAATGGTTTGAGCTCAACAGTTACACTTACTTCACTCACTGAGAACTTTGAAGGTGTTTACTTCTCTCCCATGATCAGTCCATTTTCTGGAAATTGTCTTGATTCTCTACTTCTTCACATTTTAGACAAACATGTAATTTCCAATGTAGTTAAGTGATCTTGGTAAAATTTGCAACCAGCAAAAGCTCATTTATACAGTAACAACTTGCTCTGCTAATCATGGATTAATCTCAAAAGTGGCAGAGTTGACCCTTATTTAATGAGGTTAAAAGACTTGGCACAGATCACAGAACAGACCTATGGTAAAGCTGGAAGTCGTGCTTGCCCACCTTAGGGCAAGTATACTAATCTTTAACCATTAAATGACGTAGATTTAACAAGACTGTAAATAGATGCCCTTTTGCTGCTTTAAACTTGATATTTTTATAAACATCCTGTTTCTAGAGACCTTTCTTCTATTTTTATGTATTATTATGCCATAGTGAGGATTACAGCACTAAAGTTTGTTTAAATAGTATGAAACATCTTAAATAAATGTGTATCAAAGCAGGAGAATAAATTGGATTGGCATTGTCAGGAGACTACTCAGAAACTCTAATTTCAAAATAGCCTCAAGGAGGACTTGCTAGAATATATGACACTGATTTTTTAAATATCATCTGTTAAATCATAGCTCTTGGAAAGTGTGATGGAAAACAACCCTGAATAGAAGAGAGCAGGTTGGTTGAATAGATGCTCAGATCTGGAGTCTCCCACCAGAACTAAAAGTACCTCATGATGTGTGATGGACTGTAGTGAAGAGAAGGGATCCCAAGTAAGGAAATCCATGTTATCAATAAGCTGAACTTTTCCCTGTCAAGCAGTGAAGTCCTGCCCAGAGAGAAGCAAAATCTTCATTGTTTTGCTTTCAAGAACAGCCAAGAAGTGGAGCCCAGGAAGTTCATCTCGGTTTGGAAGCAAAAACAGGACAAGCATGGATTTCCATCCAGATGCTTTATCCTCAGTTCTCTTAAAGGCAATAAAATGGTCAAGGCAAAGCAGCTCAGTGGTAAATGGTTGTAGGGTCTTTTGACTCAAAGAGCTAATATAGTATAACCAGAAAAAAACCAACCAAACAAAGTTAATTGCCCTCTTTAAAGAGGAAATACAAGCAGAACTGTACGATAACGAGATTTTTATTAAAGTAACATTATGGGCCTTTTCTTAAATTAAAACCAGGATCCAGCAGGCAAGACAAATACTGGAAGGGCTGAGCCCGGCACCCTCGCTCTAAGGGAAGAGGCATTGGGTGGGTGCAGGTGGTACCCGGGCGGGGGATCGGGGACAGGGATGGATCCCGAATCCCCGCCTCAGGAACGGGGCTGGGGGCGGTAACGGCGCTCTGTACGAGCGGGAGGCCGCGCGGTCGCCGCGGCAGCCGGTGTGCGGGGGCGGGGGGGTGGGGCACGGCTAAACCGGGTGGGAACCCGCGGTGACACGTCTTAACAGAGCCACCGGGACACGGGCTGCCAGAGCCACCGGGGAAACAGCGGGGGACACGGGCTGTGAGAGACACCCAGGGAACAGCCGAGTATTCGGGCTCCGACCCTCACCGAGGCCACCAGCGGGGGATACCGTTTGCCTCAGCCACCGGGCCACCAGCGGGGGACAAGGCTTCAAGGTTTGCCAGAGCCACTGGGCCACCAGCGGGTAAGGGGGGTTGCGGGTCAGCGGGAAGGGCCCCCCTGCCCCCGAGCAGTGTCACCGCACCCTCCCGCGGAGCCTCCCCGCAGCCCCTGCATCCCTCACCTGCCCACTCAGGTGTGCTCAGCGTAGGGCTCAGAGTCCCTCTGGTCCTGCTGGTTTCCAGGTGAAAACTCTGTGTGTGTACTAATTAATTAATTTATTGCATGGCACTGGAAGATGGATCTGTGGAGATCATTACCTTCCTTTCCGTTCAGAGTTTTTCTGATTTCAGCATTCGCTGACTGTTCCTACACTTGGCACCCTTCCACCGCTTCAAACTCACTCCTGCAGCACTTGGGTAAACCTGTGTGCTGCCACTGGTTTGTCCAAACGTTGGAGACCATGGACTACTGACATTCAGATGCAGCAAATCTAATTACACTTACAGCAGACAGGGCTGGGATGGGCTGGGATCACACAGTCCTGGAATAACAAATTTTATTGCTTCCCTCCTCAGAATCATGGCTGCCATTGAGGAGCGCACCTTCATTGCCATCAAGCCTGACGGTGTCCAGAGGGGGCTGGTGGGGGAGATCATCAAACGCTTTGAGAAGAAAGGATTCAAACTGGTAGCGATGAAATTAATACATGTAAGCTCTCCTCAATTGCTGTGTCTACTTTTTTATATCAGTTGTAGCCTTCAAGTACGGCAGCATGCTATAACAAATGTGGCCTCTGTAACATTTAAAAATGAAATTTTGAGAAGTTGTACTTAGGATGTTTTTGGAAAAGTTCCAATTCCCAGCTCTGGCTAAATGCTTTAGACGTGCTAAGCACACTAATTTTAGTAACCTGATGCCCTTAGTCTGAAGAGACTATTCTTTCAGGTGCCTCCTATGCCAAATAAATATCTTTGAGTATCTTTTACAAATCCCAGGTCACATAAACTGCCTGTATGGGCAACAAAAACTTTTCTAAGTTTAGCTGGAGTTAAAATAAACAGTTCAAATTCATATTGACCAAAAGTACTCCTAAGAAGGTGCTAGAAAAACTGAATTTTAAAGTGCGTGCAAGTTCAGGATTACCAATGCTCCATGGTTTATCTCTTTGGTTTCACTATGCTTTAAGCTCTTACTGTAAGCTTTTTTCTCTGTCTGTCTGGTTTTCAACCCAGGCGTCTGAGGACCTTCTGAGGGAACACTACATTGACCTCAAGGACCGGCCATTCTATGATGGCCTAGTGCAGTACATGCACTCGGGACCTGTTGTAGCCATGGTGAGTTCCTGGCAAGGAAAACCACATTGCTTGATTGTCTTCCCTGCAATGAGATTGTGTCACGTGTTGAATTCCAGTTTATTTTTAAAAGGATTTTAAAATCTGGATTAAAATACTGAGTAGGAAGATGTGCTGTTAACTATTTTTCTTTAATCTTTTCTCATAATCTTTCTCTCCTTTGAGTCAGTTTTTTGAGGAAGAGGGGAGGGCCAAGAAAGGAATTACAACCAGGACCTTGAGAAACAGTAAACCTGCACAAAAGCTCCACTCTGAAATGCCATGTAGTAAGCAAGCTGAAAAAGGATCGGGGAACATTTTAACTTTAGTTCTCTTTTTCTCCTTGATAATGTATTTGTTAAATAGTTGAGGCCTAGCTCACCCATGAGCAAACAGATCTGTGAGACTGTTTGACATACTGAGATGGAAAATTGTTCTCTCCCCACCCTGGGTGAGGAGAGGGATTGTACAGAAGGGGACCATCTGAGCAGATGCTTCAAGAATCTGACAGAAGAATTGGAGATAAATTTGTCTCACTGTGGCAAATATTCAGATGGTGATTTGTGCCATGATGGACAGCCCTGTGTTCTTGTGGATGGT
This sequence comes from Fringilla coelebs, assembly GCF_963513975.1. NCBI lineage: Eukaryota > Metazoa > Chordata > Aves > Passeriformes > Fringillidae > Fringilla > Fringilla coelebs. The sequence continues at coordinate 8,367,883 of NC_140045.1, read as the reverse complement.
ATAATTTGTCTGCTGCTAAAAATTTAATAATCTGAATGGAATATTTTTTTTCTTTAAGGTGTGGGAAGGTCTTAATGTGATTAAGACTGGAAGAATGATGTTGGGGGAAACCAACCCGTTCGATTCCAAGCCTGGCACTATTCGTGGGGACTTCTGTATCCAAGTTGGAAAGTAAATTTTAAAACATTTGGTATCATCCAAAAGCACTAAATGCCAAGTGTTATGTCATGATATCTGCAGGAACTGTGCTCCATCCTTCTCTGTTTTACACATGGAGCTGCCATTCCCTGTGCCCATGACATATTAGTATCTAAGGACAGGGATCAAATCATGGTTGTTGCCATTGACAAAAATGAGGAGCAAAGCTGGCACTGCCTATGCTGTGTCTTTTCCTACTTTACTGCTACTTAAAGCTTCTGTCCATAGTGGGAATCACTTCAAAACAAGAAGCTTACTTTACTTTAAGAATTCCTTTTCTCTTTTATTCACCTTTTCTTTTCCTAGGAACATCATTCATGGCAGTGATTCTGTGGAAAGTGCTGAGACAGAGATCAATTTATGGTTCACTCCTGAAGAACTGGTTGATTACAGAAGCTGTGCTCATGAGTGGATCTATGATTAACATCCAGCCTGGATCTTCTGTTACTCCCATGTCCATGAGCAGCTGCCAGCCTCTAGCTATTCCAAAGAGTTCCCTGGTAGAAACCTCAGAAAACAGTGAAATTGCTCTGTTGTGGATGTTAGAGTCAGTGCTTGCTGCTCCTTTGATTTAAAAGTTGTCAAGTTATAAATGGAATTGCACATTTTAAAAGCTGCTTCTAGGACTGAGAGATATGAGAGGAAAACACAGAATAGATAACATATATATTTTCTGAAGCATTTAATAGTCATAGAGGGTATTTTGGTAAACATTAAAAAATGGTTAAAAATTTATTTGGTAAATAAATATGCAAATGGCTCAGAGTCAGAGCTAAAACTTTGCTAAAACATTAGAGGACAACTGATGGTGTGTAAAGGCATTGATAATATGCCCAAATGTTGAGGATTTACTTAATATTAAGTCAAGTGTGTCCCCATTCCTAAAATGGCTGCAGAAAAAAAGGCCATTTTTCTCCCCAGAACATGCTGTGCCCATAAAGAGCTCAACTCAGGCTAAAATGACAACTGGCCTCCACATTGACACTGTTTCAACTTGCTCTTTTTTCTTTCCACATGGGATTTATGTAGTATTTTAAGGACCGATTAACCAGCCAGGCTTGATGAAATGTCCTTTTATGTGAAAAGAAGATTAATGTGAGGATAGATGAGGGAGATTCTACCTTTAGCCACTTCAGTGCAGCAGCTCTCTGACATTGCACAGAGCAATAAGTGGTGTTTGCTTTGCCAGCTGCTAATTTAGCTGTGTTCCCATTAGTGTAGTTTCCTCAGTAGCTGGAACTACAAAGCAAATGGTCCTTGGATAAGTTGTTTTAATGGTCCTTGGATAAGTTGTTTTAGAAATTACTTTATCACCATTGTTTTGTATTTATTTAATGATGTAAAGAAGTAGAGTCATAATAACGCAGAAGGTATATATGAGGATGTTGGGACTGATATTATGTATTTATTTCCCGAGCAAGAGTTTCATGGAATTAGTTGCTCAAGCTCCATGAATTTTTTTTCCCCCACAGTGAGTTCTTGTATCTGAATACTGAACTATGCAGTGAATGTTGAATTGAAGGCTTATGATACCTTATGGTGATATTGAGCTCCTAAAAAGAGATGGCACAAAATAAAACAATATTTGCTGTTTCTTAAGTGAAATAAAATGAAATTTTAAATATTTTGTCTTATATTTAATTAATGAGTAAAAGGAGGTGGAACAAATGCTCTAACTATGAAGCTGTAGGTGAGGCTGTTATAAATAAGAAGCTTGACTAGGCCAATATTCAAGCAGCAATCAATTTATTAATTAATATGGTTAAGTATGATCAACACAGCACTGGGTACAGTGGGGGAAGTTTTCCCTCCAACTGCACACCAATAGTTGAGGCCTACAGGTATTTATAGGGGAACTCATAAGCTTTCTCAGCAGTTTCTATTCCCAATTTTTACTCATCAGCAGTTTCTATTCCCAATTTTTACGGCACAATTCTATACACTATGGTGATATAATTTTTCTCAGGAGGTATCAGAAAAAGGAGTATCCCCCAGATGTTGGTGGTTCAGTTTCCAAGAGAAGAAAGACGAATGCCATCTGGTGAGGTCCCGCCCCCCAGACGTAGGTCCACCTGTTTTGTAGAAAAGATCAAAAACTCTACAACTCCTGAAAGTTGTAAAGTAGGTATGTTTATTGCAGCGCTGGATGCATGCAGGGATTACTCCTCTCAAAAGGCATGCGTGTCTCTGGGGGGTCTAAGTCTTGTTTTTATCTTTGTCTACAAATGCATATGCATACAATTTCATAATAGGTTTATACATATTCATTCTACTGATTTCATGTGACACTTGCTACTAATTCTTCAGAAGGAACTCTGAAGAATTGCCTTGCTTTGCTTTCTTCTTCTCTTATCTCTTGTCTTTTGGCTGAAGCAGTCTCTCTTAAGCACAGGCTTTTCAAGAGGGCAGTGAGACTAAACAGCAAGCTAAAGACTTAATTCAAAGATGTACATTTCACCTAAATCAAAATGGATTTCTACTCTGGAAAATTTCTACTCTGTCTCACACCTTTTAATTACAATGACTATAAATCTCATAACAGTGATGTCCAGCTTCCCTTGGTCAAAACTATAAATCCTTGAGATGATGTTCATCTTCCTTTCTCAAGCTGCTTTTCTCTGTTTTGTTTCTCTGCTGTGAGATAAGAATATTTCCTTTATATATATTCCAAAGCTATAGTTTCAAGGATACAAGCAATATTCTAAAATTATACTTCAAAAGGTTATTATTGCAGAACTCTTTAAGGCCTAACTGCAAGCAAAAAACAACATACTTAACGCTTTAATTCAAATGATCCTACATCAACCAAGGTTAATTGCAAACAAAAGATAGGTTCAAAAGCCTTCTTCCATACTTTAGTTTCCTCAGTTATTATTAGAATTTGTAACTATCCCATTGTCAGTCTCCACACATATCACAATCACAAGTACACATGAAATAAATGGGCAGGAGATCTTTCTCCTTTTTGTTATATATGAGTGATTAATTCATGCTGTTAGTAAATATATGTATGTATAAAATATTACATTGATCCACCACATGTCCTTGACCACTCTTGCCGGGAGCAGAATCTCATTTCTATTCAAACAGTTCCCGGAACATGCTAAAGATAACATCAAGTCTAGCTTATGAAAGGAGCCTCCTCGGCCATGAACGTCAACTCTCTCGACTATTCACGAAGGCAACACCAGGAGCTGATTACATTGGGCTTCCCAAAACACCGGCACCACCCGAATACATGTGAAAGACAGCTATACAGACATCGAGGCATGCCTTTTGGGCCATCCACGTGAAAAGAACATCCAGGAAGGACTGAGAGGACTGTAGAAGCACCAGGACTGACTTTTGCATCCCTATGTTCTAACTCTACGTATGAACAAACACAAGGGACATCCTGTGTTATTCAGGCCTCGGGAAGAATATAGGGTATATAAGCAGGCGGTACGAGGAGACGATCGGGGGTGAACCTCCAGGGAAACGCTGGCACTCTGTCAGTTGGATCCAGGTTCACCCAGCGCCAATTTCCAGAGTTGACGCTGTCTTGGCTGTGGCGGATTTTTTTTTCAATTTGTAATTAATAAATCTTTGTCAAATTTTTTATTTAATTTGGCTGTGGAGTCAATAATTTATAACATTAGGACTCCCATTTGGCAGTTATTGGTTTCAGTTGTGAGCTTTGCAATCTAAAAAAATGGATAACCCTTTTTTTGTTCATAACACACACATTGCCCGTATGTGCCTGACACAAAACACAGCTGTGTATTTCACAAGGCTGTGAGCCTCTCTTCTGAATATATTCAGTGTTATAGAAGATAAATCATTAGGTTAAAAGAAGATGGAGGAAAGGGAATATGTGACAAACCTGAGCATGAGATGAGTGGTCTCCAGTTTAAACTTTGCTTGAAAGGTTACTTGAGATGTCTCAAGTCTACAAAATAGAGAATTGTGGTTATCTGGAGGTGTTTGGGTTGTCAGGAAGCTGCTGATTAGTGTTTCTAATGTGATGTGACTGGGAGGAGGTGGAGGCCAGCAATCCCGCATGAGTGAGGTGTCTGGGCAGGTCCAGTGTGAAACCACGAGTTGACCCCTCAGTAAGAGACAGTGCAAGGACTGCAGAGGTTATTTCATTGACATCCCAGCTGCAGTGATGGTGCGCAATTATAACTTGCTCAGGCAAAGGGGCTTATCAACTAGGAAAGAGCCCAGTAGTAAACATCATAAAAAGTAACAACACACTCCATGCTTCATGTTTGACATGGGTTCAGGGACTGTGAGGCTTTGACACTTGGCAGCTTCATCTTCCCAATAAAATTATCAATAATGTTCCTGTGTTATGAGTTCCACATCACTTTTCTGTGATAAATATGCCTTCGAAGAGCTGTAGCCATGCTGTGCAGTGCAGCCTGGTTGGCAGGACCAATCCTCAGGCCGCGGGGATACCTGAAAGTATCCAACCCAGCAAAAAATTAGTAAAAAATTATCTAGTTGTGTTAAACATCCGCCGTCATTTCAGTGCCTTAAAGGCTTATGCCACAGTTGTTGCGTCTGTAAATAACCCTCGAGGCGGCGGAGGCGACAGCTGCGGCCAGGCCTGGCCAAGAGCCACCCCTCGGCCCCTGGGCCTGGAAGCGACCGCTCTCCCGTCTAGTCCCACCTCATCCCGGCCCGGCCCGGTTCCGCTTGGCGCTGGCGATCCCGCCCCCGAAACGCCGCCGGCCCGGCGGCTCCTCCTCTGCGCGGGGCGGGGGATCCGTGGCGTGCACGCCTCCTCCTGTGCCTCTTCCTCCGGCGGCAGCGGTGCGGAGGGTAGCGGCGGCGGCAGCTCCTGACAGGTGAGGCCGGGCCGGGTCGGGCCCCGCGCTCCAGGGGCATGGGGGATGCAGGCGGAGGGGCTGGGCAGTGTTCGGCGGGGCCGGGCGGGCTCGGTGAGGCCGAGGGGACATTCCGTGGCGGTGCCGCGTGGCAGGGCGGTACCGCCATGGCCGTCGCCGACCTTGAGGCCGCGCGTCCCCTCACGCCACGCTCCCGCCCGCAGCGCTATGGCGGGGAACGGCGAGCGTACCTTCATCGCCATCAAGCCCGACGGCGTCCAGCGCGGGCTGGTCGGGGAGATCATCAAGCGGTTCGAGCAGAAAGGGTTCCGGCTCGTGGCCATGAAGTTCGTACACGTGAGTGCCCGCGCCTTGCCCCCCAACCACGTCCCTGCCCTGCCCGAGAAGGGCTCACCACACCCACACCGAGAATCTCCCCTTGCGGGGACTCCTGCGGCAGAACTGGGGCTAGATGGCGGATGTGCTGGAGCGCGCGTCAGGCCCTTCTTCCTGCCCGGCACACGGCTTCTGCCCTTTCCAAAACCAGCGAATTTTGCTTCAGAGGTTTAATGCAGCCCGATTGAGAGCTGGAATGGCCTAGGCTGGAAAGTTGTGTTGGGTAACATCACCCCGGGATCCTGTACTCCCCGTACTCTGCTTATCGCAGATGCTCACTGCCGTGCAAAGAAATCATATTGACAATTCCCAGCAAAACCACAAAGAACTCCTTTAATATTACAGCAGGAGCTCCCACTGATACACACAATAGCATTGCAGCATTGTTGGTACCATTAATTGTGAATCTAGTCACTAACGCCATAGTCTTACATCTGTAACACCTTTTGTTCAATGACATTCAGAAAATGATATTTAAAGTTACATCTGTCCTTTTAAAGGCCTCTGAAGACCTTCTCAAACAACATTACATTGACCTGAAAGACCGCCCCTTCTTCCCTGGTTTGGTTAAATACATGAACTCTGGACCTGTTGTGGCCATGGTAAGTGACTTCATTTCAGTTTAAGAGTATTTTCTTGAATATATTTTTCTTGCTCTATGAATTATTAAGAATATTCAGAGATAGCACTGCAGAAACATTTTTTCAAACTACCTTGTTCTGATAGTGGTAGAAGAAAAAATTAGGACCGTGAAATTACTCTATAATAAGAAAAGTGCGCATATAAAATGGGTACTAAAACACCTAATATATAAATGTATAAAGCAGAATTCCTGAAAGCAAATCTTCTGCAAAAAGAATCTGTTTTGGGCAGAAAAAGGTCAGGCTCTCTGACACAAAACCCCAACTTCTGTGTCATTCATTTTTACATTACCCCAAAACAAGGTACTTGCTCTAGTAGCATCTCCTGGTGTGAACTAGGAGAGAACACTCAGTAGGGTGTCCCTGTTCCACCACAACACAAAGGGTTGGGAGTTGGCTTTGTACATTAACTATGAGGCTTGGTAAAGTATCTCCTTCACTGCAGTAACAATGTTGATAGTCCTTTTTACAATTACTTCCAGTTCATATGTTTTTTCCTCTTGTCACCTTTACAAGCCCAAGATAATCCAGGCAAGGTCAATATCTTTAATGGTAGAACCTTTGTTTCTTTGCAAAGTATGGTAGAGCAAAGCTGAATTGTCAGTATTTTGCATAAGCATGGCTTAACAGAATTTTTGTGTTTTTTATCTTAAGGTATGGGAAGGACTCAATGTGGTTAAAACTGGGAGAGTAATGCTGGGGGAAACCAACCCTGCAGACTCCAAGCCTGGCACCATCCGTGGTGATTTTTGCATTCAAGTGGGAAGGTTTGTACTCAGTTTATTAATTGATAATAACAACTCAACAACTCCTACTTCGCTGTTTACCTGCCAACACAAAAACTGTTGGCAGTCTATTCTAGAAAGCCAAAATTGGTGGTAGAGACCTTAGTGTGATTGTATTTCATTTGCAGGTCACAGTGCATACCTGCTACTTAGGAAAGTGGTACAAAGCTGACTTTGTTTGCAGTCCAGCTCCTCCCCAAAGCAGCATGTAAGCTCAGGCAGGGGCTGTTGCAGAACAGTAGCTCTAGAGTGACCCTGGTAGGCATAATTAGCTCCTGGAGGCGGGGGATGGGTGTTTGAACACCCTACCTGAAATAACAGCAATAGTCTCCCCACTCTAGATGCTTCATCCACGTTTTTGCAAACTGAGAACAAGGCTGCTGGAGGTATTTTTATAGGGATCGATGTTTGTCTTCTTCCACAGGAACATCATCCATGGCAGCGACTCTGTGGAGAGTGCACAGAAGGAGATCAACCTGTGGTTCAAACCTGCAGAGCTCATCGACTTCAAGCCCTGTGCACATGACTGGATCTATGAGTGATGGGTTCCCCCAGTGATATGTGCCTTCCAACACCTCATCTCATTCCAGCTGCTGCTCTGGGAGCAACCACAGTTATCTTAGTACTGAAAGTGACTGTCAAATAAATGGGTGTGAACTAATTCCTTGTGGTGCATTCACTTACAACAGAGCCCCTGTTCAAATACTCACAAAGGACATTTTAATAATTCAGGAGCCACTGACATGTGACCCTGGCACAGCTGTTGGACTCAAGCAGCAGCAAATTTGCACCAGGAGAGCTGGAGGGAGGCTGGATCTACTTCCAACACAGCTAGAGGACAAAAGGGGGGTGGGCATTGGATTGGATCTATAAAGCTCTCCAAAATTTTCCTCCTTACACAAATATTAATACTAAATTAAATGAGATGAGTGCAAAGCTTGCTCTCCGAAATGCTTATTGAATTCACCTCTTATCAAACCCCTTACCTTGTGCTCAGGGCCCCAATACGCTTTGTCGTCACACCAATATACTTAAAATAATAATGTTATTACAGACTGTGTATTTTTAATAAGGTTAAGAGTGTTTTAAGCAAAACAATCACTATTCAGAAAAAGACTTTTAATCATTTTTATTTTGTGTAAAAAAGGCAAATTTAGTGAATTATTTTCATCTTGTACACAAAGTTATGATTTTAATGCTTTTCACATCCATGCTGAAAATCTGCAGTCTTGTAAAAATGAAAGTAACATTAATTTTTCCAAAAGCATTTTTCCACTGTTATGTACATTGCATGAGAAAGCTTTAAATACTCCCTCACTGACCACACAAATTACCAAGAAAATAAAAGATTAAATTTGTACAGATATTGATCTATATATCAAATACATACAGAAATTACGTAAAAACCCATTTGTTTATTCTTGATTCCTGCCCCAACAATTTCCCAGGGGCCAAAGCTGATGCCTTTTTTGTATAAATGGCTGTGGCTTTTCATTTTAAATATGAAAAAAAATCAAAAGGAATAAAAATTCAGCTGAAATCACAGTTTTTAAAAATCCCTTCCCAATAAAGGATTGTTACCAAATGTATTAGCACCATCGTACAAAGATCAAGGGAGGGTATTCACATCACAGAAAACAACAATAAAAAACCCAAAACAAACACTGAAACCCGTGTTAGTATCTGTAGAACAAGGAATCAGTAACTGCTGTAGCCTTCCTCAGATGCAGAAAGGAACAGGTTAGAGAGTTCTACTGAAAATAGTGTAATAATCAAAGATCATCAGAGAGATCTGGAACAAGAAGGACAGCAGCCAAGTCAGGGACAGGGCTTGGGCTGCCTCATGGTCAGAAAAACCTGCTGTGCCAAATGCCAGAATTAGTCCGACCCCATTGAAGGTTTTAGGCGTCCAACATTTGCTGCTCCCTCAGGCAGGTACCACAGCTTGAAAGCCATGAGAAACATCCCAGAGCCACAGGAATGCTTTGCAAAGCCAGGGAGCTGCCACCGACACCCCTCAGGTTCTCTGGGGATCACATCCCTAGTAGCACCTTGCTCAGGTTTTCCCTGAGCTGCTCCTCAGCAAGTGACTTCCAGCAGCTCCTTCCGTGGTTTGCTTAGCACACAGACGTCACTGTACTTGACAATTACACAACTGAGGCATATTGTGAACCCAGAGACACAAAAGGCATTTCACCAACTGCTGAAGTCACACAGGTACCTGAGAACATACATCACCTCACAAACTTTAGTGTTTGATGAATAACAATATTATAAAGACTGACAGATTTTAGAACAGATTCTTATATTTCTCCCAACACAGGAAGTGTGTTAAGGACTAATTTTACCTCTTGACATTTGAAGACTGACTCAGAAATCAGGGATGAGCTGGGGCAATACTCAGTTTAGTGACCAGGCAATGCACCTCAATCATTAACTAGCCCAATCCTCTACATTATGACACACTTATTACTGCAACAGTTTTTCTACTGAAGTCAGAAGCTGTTGATGAGAGAAGAAAGCAAGACTGTGAGAATCTTGTTGCAGCTGATGGGACAACCTGCAAGTTGTTGCATTAAAAAAAAAATGAAAAAAAAAATCAATAGTGCTATACTTACCAAATGAAATCAATGCTTCCAGAGCTGGATTTTACAGCAGATTAAATTGAGAACACAGGAAAACAAGCAAGGCTCAAACTGTCACTAGAATGGTCTCTAATCCTAGTTCTCCAATCTAGGCTGTTGTTTATTTTGATGTCCAAAATAAACCTCATGGGTGTGTGAGATAAGCTGTTTGAAGACTACCAGGTCCAACAAAGTCCTTTTTATGGCCATTTTAGGGAGCTAAAATGTCTTTACCACCTGAAGTTATAGATTCTTGTAATCAGATTAACAGATTCCATCAACAGAAGAAGCTGTTGCTAAAAACAGGTTGTAATTTAAGAAATTTTACCAGTAAGGGAGGAAAGAATTCCAGACATTCCTACACTATACATACAGCACATTTTACTTCCTGTAGTAAATACAAAACTTTACATCATTAACCCCTCTTGCATAGAATGAGGTAAACCTGTGTACATCACTAATACTATGTACCCAAAGTTGGAGCAATACGTTAGAAAATAATAAAATTGCTGGTTTTTAACTTTCTATGCAACTTTTTTTTTTTTAAGCTCAAACAACAATATACAAAAAAATGGTCTCCCGGGGCTCTATGGGGTTGATATCCTTAAAACACTTCTTAGGCTGTAGGATACAGATGTCTTAAAAAAAAAATTGATCAAAAATTATAAAGTCTTAATTTCTGGTCAAGAGTCAGATGATCATTGTACTACTCTAAAAGGGACCTGTGAAGACCCAGAAGCGCTTACAGAACTTATAATTCCTGAGAGTTTAATAAATGAACCTTACTGGTAAAAGCTAAAGCTCTTGATGCACATTCTTTCAGTCACAGCTCTGCAGGGCTGATCAACCACCTCACTCATCAACTCCATTTACAAAAATGTACAAAAGTTAAAAATGGGAAATATAAAATCCAAATTATTAAGAGCTTCTGCAAAAATACTTTGTGTTTAAATGGTCATAATTTTCACCCTTTTATGTGACTTTTGCCTTGTAAAAATTTGGAAGTTGACCAGTTGGGACCAATGGGATGCTTGACATGAGACAAGAATTCCAGGCAATAGGCAAATCCAGTTTATGAATTATAGACTAAAACCATGTGATTTTGATACTGTTCTCAACTCCTGTGTTACACTATTGCAGCAAGACATAAATATTGCAGGCTATGCAGGACTGAACTAATTTTTAATCCACAATGCAGGGCTCCTTTCAGGTCACCTGAAACGATGTGGCACATCATCTGAATGATCACAGATAAATATTTAAGATGGTAAAGAAACATTTAGGGTTTTCTGAATGGGAAAAAAAAAAAAATCACAAGAATACTCACAAGTTCCTTCCCACTACCAAGGGAATCCTTAGCGACTGTCCATCTAAGCTGCTTCTTCAGTCAAAATTCAGAGCTACAACTAATCTTCCAATGACAGAATTTTCTGAAGTTCCAGTTTGGTATTGGAGTCTGTAAACATTTGCTGAAGCATTCCAAGACTACAGACATTCATATGCAGACAAGAGCTTTATAGATCCAATCCAATGCCCACTATGGTCGGCAGAGACAAGGCTACTGATATTAATGGGCACTGAATCAGACCCTAAAGAATGTTAAAAAAACAAAAACCTTATATAAAAAAGGGTATTTTAAACTAAATAAAAACAACTTGAAAAGGTAAAATCTTCCTCAGGCGATGGCTCCGTTGCACTTGGGGCTACTCACTGAGTAGAGCTTTACAGGACTGTCTTCCGTATATAATTTATGCCTTTAAATCAGGGCTTTAAAGCCTTATTTTCACAATTAAAAAAACAGAGGCGTGACCAGTGCAGTTCACAAGAGTCTAACAGTCTCCCAACTTGTACCAAAAAGGTTCATTTGTTATGACAGTTCATTTGTATTTGCAACTATATCTTCCTCCAACTGCTTCCCACAATCATGCTAAATAAACTTTAATCTTACAAAAAAATTAGAATTTCAGTTCTTGTTAACAATGCACAATAAATCTGAACTTGAAAATATTACAAAATTCTTTCAAAAGCTTCAAATACAACACAAAAGTGTCCTTTGTTTTTGTTTTTAATAAATTGAAAAAATCTTTTTCACTAAAATAGTTTCCGCGCCCTTCCAAAAAATTCTGAACGGAGTCTAATTCATCTATGTTTAGCAAAGCACCCCAGGCACAGTCACCTGAACTGCACCATCCAAGTGGGAACAGAATCAGTCAGTCTTGGTGAAAGGTTCTTTTCTTATCACCGATGCTGTGCCCCTCACTCCTGGGAGCTGCCTCAGGGTTCCTGTTTGATGTAGTAGCTGGCGGAGCCATTGCTTTCCTGGTCAGACGTTCCCTGCAGGAAGCTGTACTCCTCTCCATCCAGCAACTCCTCCTTCAGCTGTAACGAAGTCACTACAAATCAAAAATTCACATTAAACATCTATATAACTTAAATTTGCTTAATATTATTGATATTGGGAGCATCCCAGATTCCCCATTTTCTTATATGCCACATTTCAGTGATGCTTTAATGCTCAGGATCCCACAGATAACCGACACTTTGACTGCAGATGGAACTGTAAGTTATGCTCTAATATTAACAGATTTCAAACTACTTACAATAATATATTCTCCACCAGATTTTCTCAAGAACTGAGTATTTTAGCATTTTAAACCACTTAAACTTTTAAACCACTTTGCTTCCTATTTAATTGTTATGCAAGTGAAAATTGGAAAAGGCCAACATTAACCTACAATTCAAATTACTTAGCAAACAGTTATTGCAAACAGTCTATGTGAGATGACAAAACACATTAATAAAGATTTCTCAATCCATCAATAAAATTTTAAGATCCCAGAAGGTAAGTTTCATTAAAGCAAAACAATTTTTGTACTTTTAATCTTCTCTTCTTTTGTCAAAATTAAATAGAAATGAGATTAAGAGAAAGATATTATGGATAGCAATGTCACAATTACTTCCCTGGTTTCACTAACAAATAGAGATGATTATCAAAATATGAGCACAATGAAAAGAACACTGAAAACAAAACATGCAAACATTCATTAAAGGTGCAGTAGCCACATTAAAGGGTTGCTTACACAAAAATAAATTATTCTCTATGACTAAATCAATAAGAAAAGTACCAAAGTTCATAATTATTCAATATATAGTTTACATACCTTGTCAACGTGTCTTGAAATGCAGAAATATGCAGTGAAAGGAAAACACCCCAACCCAGAACCTGCTGCTACTGATAGCCCTGCAGTAAATTACAAGCTGTTTGATTATTCTTTTGTAAATATTCTATGTTGAAACAAGATCTTGAGTTAAATAAAAATAAAATCTGAAAATTATGATAGTAGAAGATGTCAAAAGCTGCTGCAGCATAATGCAAGCTCTCCTCATCATTCTTTAATAGATTCCTCCTCCCACCTACAGAGCCCACAATTCCTTCCTTATTTTTTTCTCCCAAATACTTTTCCCTGCACCATGCCCAACTCTGACCAAGATTCCTGATCTCTGAGGGGCACCAAAGTGCTGTCTAAATGATAAGACACACAACTGGCTACTTGGCTATGCTGCAATGCCTTAAGCAAAGGCTATACAGAGGTCAGAGATACAAACCAACCCACCATGCATGTTGTTTCCCTTCTCTCCCCTGAGCAGGAAGCTCCTGCAGGTACAGGAGTAACAGCGGTTGCCATGATATGTATTACCTCTGGCTCATTTGAACCAAAGTTGTAACATTTAGATATTTAATGATTTCTTACTTTATTTGTTCATATTACACAGCTTTTAACTACAATCCTCCATTAGAAAAGCTTAGTTACAGCTACACACCAAATTGCTTGAAAAAAGAAAAAGGAAAACTAACTGAAGTCATCCAACTGAAGGAAAAAGGAATGCAGATTGGGCAAGGTACTTCCTTTTTACATTGTCTCAGTGATTTGCCAGGACACAGAGACACACTGTCAGATGTCATGACATTCAAACCTCCCAAAACCAATATAAATAGAGCAATATGCTCCACAGTCATGTGAATCTCTGGGAACAGTCTCTTCTTCTGCAAGACTGGCTGTACGTTCTTTTTAAAAATGAAGCAGTCGAACAGGTGAATTTCAGTGCTCAAGAGATCATTTCAGATGACTGAAAGATGCAAAGTACTCATGCACCCTAAAGCAGCACCAGTAATTGCCTAGAGAGCAAAACCACTTCATACAAACCAAGGTGAAAAGCTGAACTTTTCTCCTGTGCTCATGATGATACAAAAGGGGAAAGAACTGGGTTTGAACCCTTACTGAGATCTCCCATGGACAAAAAGTTTCAGAACAGATGCTGTTTTGTTACTAATCTTCCACTGATTCCATTCAAAGCCATGAAAACATCCCCTGCACTGTGTCTGCATATGACCTACAGCTACTGCAGTATCAGGCAATGAATGATGCTGAGGAATATGCACATAACTAATGAGTTCTGGCCAATCTCAAACATGCTTTATATTGATTAGATGGTATCAAGGTGATGCCTCCTTCCCAGAGACTGAAAAGGTATGGTCTTGCTGGTTTCAATATATATCTATCTATCTTTGGACAATGACAAGGCTAACCATACCACAAACAAAATTAACTTTGTCCAGCCTTCCCAAAACTCAGTGTTGAAAAGTTCCCCTCAATTCATCATAATCATCCCCTCAACTGATCACAGAGTATCAGAAACCAAGGAATACAGGTGTTTCATAGGAACTGCAAGATCTAATGATACAGAAATTCAGACTGTGTATGTCTTTGCACTATAGAAATGCAATACAGGTGTAGATTTAGCACAAAAGAACATTTGGGCAGAAATAGATGCTCCAGAACACTCTCCCATAAGCAAGGCTTCTCTTTGGCATCAAGGACTTGTTAAACATGGCACGTACAGACCAGCAGGAACATGAAGTGAAACTAAAGCGTTCCTTCAGAAGTGTTGAGAGGTGTGCAGAAGAGAGTGAAGGTTTTCCTCAGGGTCCAAAGGTGGCATTTGGGTCCCTTTTTTCCCAATCTGTTAATGGATAACACATGGACAAGAGAAACTGTTCTGGATGTATTCCAGAGTCAGTACAGAGTGCTGACAGGGCAGCCTGTGCAGACTAAGGCAAGCTTAAGGGAGTAATCAAGCAAATCTGAAGCTAAATCTATCAACCTGGCAACTGTACTGCAGGGAGAACGTCATCCAGTCTGTATGACAGCTCCTATTGCTACAATATATTTGTTAGCAATAATTTGCTGCATTATGTTGTTAGAGATATCAGGAAAAGGGAAGAGAAAAACTACCAGATCCTTGAAGTGAATTTGTATAATTGAAGATTGATTACGTAATATAATTATAATTGAAATATAATTATAATTGAAGATTGATTATGTAAACTATACTTAAAGAAGTTCAACATTTTAATCGATTTCAATATTACCAATTAATTTTAAAGAGTTTTTCTCTGCTCACTCATACAGATGCACCATTACACTGCTTCAAATATATTTTCTTAGTAATCCACAAAAATTCAAATAACATATTCTGAAGCTATTTTCCCAGATAACTGCCTTTTTCTGATACAGTCACAAAGATCTATTTACAGCATACGGTTATTTTCTCTGCAAAGGATAAGACACAATAATGACCTACTTACATCCAAAACTCCCAGATCCACATTACCATTCAGTTTTACAGGGTGCGTTTTTTGTATCTTAACAATCTGCAGAGCCCCTCTGGGATTCTCAGTAAGTCACACCTCAACCTTCTTCCTCTGAAATTCTAAGCCAGCTGCAACCCTCAGCTATGATTAATTCAGTGACATGGTACATCAGCAAGAATAAAAAGCTCTCTAGCAGAAAAAATTAAACCAACTAAAATTTAAAGGAAAAAAAAGGGAAAAAAAGAAAGATTAGACGAGTCAGCACATGACACCCTGGACCATAGCTTCCCACTCTGCAGTGAAACACTGCCGTGACCAGTTACCTGTTTGGAGGCTGGGATTACACTCCTGGCTATTCCTGGGAGGCTGGAAGGCCTCAGGGGCTGTCTGTGCTGGATGGGCTCAGTATGGAGGAGGAATCATCCCCGGAGAAGCTCCTCCACACCTCACCTGCCACGGGTGGCCTAGACAAACTGACAGGTTTCTTTTCAACAGGTATCTTCCTCTCTAAACATCAAGTCAAACTAAAATAAATGCTCAAGTTAAACTGCATCAGGCAACTCTGACTGTTCACTGAGAAATGGCTCTGATTGATAGTCACCCACTCTCAAAAACCAGGACCTGTACAATGGCACCTTTTAATTATTGCTCTCAACAGCCACATTTTAGTCCCTGAATTCTACAGGCAACGGGTATGACTTCAAGGGCATTGCTTAATACAATGACCCACTTATTGCATGCTCTATCAATGAAATACAAATGCTGTGAATTACTTCAGCTGCAGCTACACTGCACAGTCACACACATTCCTCTGCCTGGACACCCAAGATATCTGGCTCAGTTTCAGGCTGCAATTGTTCAGTGTTTCAGCCTAAGAGACAGAAGGATGCTTCTGGGGAAATAATTCTCTCCAAAGTTTATCACCTCTAAAAATACATGCTCTTATTTCCCTTATAATGGTATTTCCCCTTGTACCTATAAACACAAATAACTAATTTACTGTGTAGCAAAAAAACTTCTAAATGACCTCGAATTATTAAACACTGCATTAATGAAAAAGTGTTATTAAAACACTTCCCACACAAATTACCATGTTTTTCCTTTATCACTAAGATGCTCCTATTCTGTGTTCAAGGCATGTTCTCTGAAGTACAAGATCTGTATTGAGGGTACAAGATCTGTAACACAAATCAATGCTTTCAGCTACATCAAAACTGGCTGCTCAGTCCTATCAGCACTATCCTGTCAGACAGACAAATAAAAGCCCAGCCCTGAAAAGGTAACTGATTATGCATATTCTAAAGATACCACCCTGCTTAAATATTCTTGTAAGACAATTTCAGGATAGCCTTATAGAGAGATTAATGAGGCAGAATGGTGTCTAAAGAATTCCAACCTTGAAAATATTGGTCAGATTATCATTTCAGTAACCTTATTCTGATATACACACCCAAGAGGAAGCAGACAATACCAGCAAATAGCACACTCGTCATTATTAATTAATTGTCCCGGCATGCTAGCACGTTACCTTTCAAGAAGTCACCTGCACAGTCTTTGGAGCACCAGGAACCCAGCACAAAACCATACTCACTGAAACAAACACTATCAGAAAGGGAACTGGGGGAGGTACTCAAGTATCCCCAAAAGCATTGCCCAAGTGTTTATGATGCAATCAGTTCTGCTTCTCAGTGAACATGTGCACTCCCAGTGTCCCCAGGAAGGAGGGGACACTGCAGCAGAAATCTGCATCGTTACACACAGCAAAATGGCTCAATGACATCCATGACATCCTGGGCTGTGTTGTGAGCACATGAGAAAAATGTGTGGAAATAACCCTGCCCTGCTAAAACTAACCTAATTTAAGACACAGTTTTTTGTTAATCATCTGTGGTGACTTTAAATGGTACCATAAAAACATCATGGCTACATTATATGGTTTGGTGACTGAAATCCTTTACAAAATAACTTTCTATTTTATTTACAAGTCCTGAACAAGAAAAAGCTTCAGAAGACATTTTTAGTGTTATTTCCCATGACTCAGCACTTCCGTTACCATAACCCATTTCGAAATAAACCCATATAGGAGGTAGCTGGCTCTAACTGTTCATGACATTGGTCTCTCATCTTCTGGTGATTAAGAGGATTTCTTAGTATTGACCCAACAGTCCTGAGCACAATCAGAAATTTTCTTTGCTTCCACAGGCAACATTTACCTTAGGTTAGGGAGAAGTGAAGAACAAACTTCCCTAGACTAAATTTTCTAAAGCTAGACTAAAGCTTCCTATGGCACTAAGTAAGATTAATTTTCCAGGTTTGGGTCACACTTACTTTAAGACAGGTAGCAGAGGTAGTAGGAAAGGGATAAGGTAAGAAGTATGATGGTCTAGAACAGCTTGCTAAACAAAATCTGCTCAGACAGTGCAGAATTAGCCAAAACCAGGTGTTACACAAAGGTAATTAACCATAAAGCCATATTTCCTTAGCTTAAAGCAACAGCACTCACAGCTTTCCCTGGATATTCTCAAATTGGGAGTTTTCCAGTACCTGAATTTTATTTTAAAAATACTGCCGCAAAATTCTGAAAAGGATCTCGATTTTACTGTTTATTTCCTCCAACATCAAAAAGGAAATCCAGTGCATTGTTTGAGGCACTTAACATGAAGTTCTAAGAACTTCTGAGACACCTGTTCTATCTGTGGCACTCATCAGCCAACTTCTTTTCCTCCCCAAAGATCAACACAGCATAGGTTCTATACTCAATGACTGGGGAAGAAGGTTCCAATTTGCCTTAATAGATCCATTCACAAACTCACCAGGAAGACAAGGTTTTAATTCTTCACATTAGTTTGATACAACAACAATATACTCTGGAAACAAGATTAAATTAAGAAAGCTAATTTTATATTTTGACAACATGATTCCAAGGGAACCAATTACTGTGGAAAGTACCTGAACACTGCAGATTTTTAAAAATGTCATTACTGTGTTTTGCTGTGACAAGAACAGCCACATACAGCAATGCTGTTTGTTTCTCAAAGTAATAATACAAAAGCTTAATTTACATAGATGCCTAAACCAAAAAAAATCTGGCAAATAAGTAGGCTTTTTTGTTTCAAAGTGAAGCCAGTTGGATGATAATTTAAATTTTCTACACCTCATTCTTTCTGATCCCAGTGACTTGACTCTTATTCCTTCACCTGTGTTACAGAGAGCAGAGGGAAAAGTGTGTTGATATCTGAGTATTTTGCACAAGGCAGCACAACTACCAATACAGTACACAGCCAATATATTATTTAACTGAAATTACGTCAGAACACAAAAATATTTTAACCATTGTCCATCTACAATTAATAGATTATTATTATTACTATTATTATTATTATTAGCAACATCTACCCTATCACGAGTTATAAAAAATGGTTATTCTCAATGAAAAAGTTCTTTTTGTGGCATACTGCACCTTTAAGCATAACACCTGTTTAGACACAAACATTTCCAAATAGAACAGACTTAGGTAGAGACCACAAACTTTAACACATCAGGTAAAGCGCAAACACTATTTTGTCACCCACTTTTCTTATGTCCTTTGTACTGTTGTGATTTAGCTTTTTTCTTCTGTTTGGACGAACTTGACTGGCTATCTCTTGATGCTGCAGAAATGAAGAATTCAAAATTTATGTTTATTAAAAAAAGAAAAACAACTTTAAAATGTGTCAAAGGTGCTACACAGTTAAAGAATTTTTCTTAGTGACTGAACAAAGAAATTTAATGTGGAAAATCAATTTGCATTAAACTACTTAACAAGAACTCGCTCATTACCCCCTTATTAAAAAACAGTTTTTGAAATGCATTTCATCAGTTACTATCACTTGATCTGACAGGACAAGTTGTGATGTAATAAATTACAAGCAGCTTCTGCACAGGCAGAGTTCCACCAAATTCAGGAGGTGGAACAGATACACTGGCAGTCTTAAAGCAATATAAATTCTCAGCGAGCTCCTCCAGAACTGACTAGAGGCTTTCTCCTGGCATCAAATCAGCATCTTCTGGCATTGAAAAATAGTAAAAGACACTCCAAAGTACTTTAGAAATCAAAGTGGGAAAGATTAGAACTGTTAATTAGAACTTCCAGGCATTAGCAAGAGTTTTTTTCTATTTTTGTTATGCCTGGGGACCTAACTGGAAAAGGTTAGTAAAATGAGCCCCCATTAAATTAATTTTCATTACTGACAAAGCAGGACTCACACTGCGGTGCTGGAGGCTGGAGCTGGTATCCAGTGAGCTGACACCAACCCACAGGATACAGATCTGGGGACTCACAATCCACCCACTGATCATATTCATCTTCCCATCCATCGAAGTGTATCCTCAGAAGCCTGTGAATAATGCGCGTCACTGTGGCCACACACACCAGGCGAGGCTCCATCAGATCTACTGCCTCCAGTTTCATGCCAACATGAAACCCATGATTTGGAACTTCCTGGGGAAGCAAAGAAAGCAAATATCAGTAAACAGACATGTTCATCAAGACAGTTTAAGCGCAATGCTGAAACAGGGATTTCAATCCACTTAATAGAGAAAAAAAACCCAAGTATCATTGATGAAGTTTCCTGTACCTCTGCATCTGTTTAACATTTCAGAGATACCAAACTTTGTTTACTCAAATGGTTCTTATCTCTAAAAGTTTTAGCTTTTCAAAACTGTATTTAACAAATGGGTCCATCCCATGCACTATGCAATAACGTAAAGAAAATGCTAATTCCAGTACAAACACGTATAATTTCATTACCTTATTGAAGAGCTTTACTGGTGCAGCTATTGAGTCAGTTTCCCTGAGGTAGTCAAACCATTTAAAAGGGAGTTTTGCATAACCTGTGAATTTTAAACAACATTTTCATACATCAACTGCAAACTTCAAGTGTAAGAACAACAGCAAAAATAGCACATTGGGAGTGTGTTACAACTAAAAAAAACCAACAAAAGTCAAACATCAGTAGCAGAAACTTCCACTCTCTGAGCTTTGATCTAAGGGACAAAAAGACACCTAGAACATTGCCCATTTGCAACTAACAAGAAGAATGAAGCACTGGGTAATGTAAAAGATATCATTCCAGTTAAGATTAATCACTTAAACGGAAAGTTTTTTGTCCGTGCAGATTCTTATCTCAACAAATGCCCTACACAAATGACCCAGAACAGATACGGAATTGAGACCATCCAGTTTCTTTCCTGTGGGGAAATAGCTCCACTACTGAAACACTTAAATTGTCAGGAACAGAATAGCAAGAACAAACATGGATATTTTAAACATTTAATAAGGGTAAAAATAGCAGTAATATGTAATATGGAAAATTAGAGGATTTTTTAAAAGCTATTATAAAGGGAAGAAAATAATCTCTAAAAAAGATATGTAGCTGCTACTGAATATGCATAAAACACAGGAATATCTTTTCCTTTGAGGAATTTTAACAACTGCTTAAACTAATAATTCTCTAATTCTAGCTGAAGGAACAATACCCTGGAGGATTTCTCTACATCAGTCTGCAGTGAGAGACATCCTGAAAATCTGCAGTGCAGTGGGCATAGCGTGGGAGCTACAGAGAGGTCTGCATCTCACCTCTGGGGGGGTAGAGGGCTGCCACTCTCAGTATCCACAGTCAAAAATTCAATCCCATCTCTCAAAATGCCTAAGCATCTTCATCCTTTACTGATTTCAGCATGGGATGAAGAAGTTTGGGAGGAATAAGCTTTGCAAAGTCCAATGATTTCACAGCAACTGAAGTTATCCACAACACTAAATGAAACTCTTGTATAAGAGTGCTCACAGTGGCAACAAAATCTATCCATGACTAGAGGCAGCTGGAGAGTTAATTAATAATGGCAATACTCTATCAGTTCTGCATATTAATGTTTTTCTTCTCAATGTAACATTCCTCTGCTACACCAATATATTTGTACTCAAGTTCATCACACAAAGGAAATGTGCACATGGGCCTTGTCAGACCAAGCAGAATTAAGAAGCTGTCCATTTTCCAACCCATAATTTGGAAAGCAAAGTGCCCTCCTCACTGGAGCTAAGGAGCTTTGATCACTTTGGACCTATTAACTGCTAATGCTCATTATGCTCTGTATTTTACTGCTAGTAATTCCTCTTCCAAATAACTTTTAGATTATTGAACATGTGATTTATAAATCACCTCTCACTGATGATACAGGACTTAGGAAAAACTGCAATAAAAGGGAAAATGTAGATGGAGGTAAAGAATTAGGTTGCCATGATACAAGAAGTATCAAAAATGTGCTAACAACAAAATCCACATTTTGAAAGTGCTGTTTCAAGAGTGAAACCTAAAGGCAAGTTTTTCTCCTATTCTGTCTTATCAGTTTCATATATGCATTTCTAAACTGATTGATATGTATTGATATACAAGCATTTTCTCCCATAAAAACTTCTATTGCAAGAGTCTCTGCACCTCAGATTTTTGAGCAACGCTGGTGCCCATGAATTTCTAGGTAATAAACTCACTAAATGAGCTGACTGAAAAAAAAAAAGAAATCTGTATAACTGCACTTTCCACACACTCTAGTGTGACAGAGCTGTCACTGTACCACAACAAAAACGGTATGAAATTACTTTCTTCATGTTGCATTAAACTGTAGTTATTACCTAGAAAAATAATTCATTAAATACAAGTAGAAGTCTGCAAGAATGAGAATGGAAGGAAAAAGCCATAGAAAATCATTGTCATCTGTCAGCTGTTACACAGCTATAATCGTTTTAAAATGTACCAGACCAAGGCAAAAAATGGGAAAAGGGAGGCAAAGTCTTCTGTAGGCACATGTGCTTGTGAACAGACAGCTTTTCCTCACAGAGGGGCTTATTTACTGTACAGTCCTACAGCTCAAGTTTGTGCATAGCCTTCCAAAATTTGACTGGTGTAGTTGTGAATTAGCCTGAGATTCTTTACAGTGTTCATTAATTGTTTTGGTGGGCAGGGCATACCAACCAGTGACACTTTCTGAAGAGCCATTTTAGTGGCTCCCCCACTTTCCACTGACTTAGTGGAATCCTCAATTTCTGACAGCAAATCCAAATTATTTCAGCCAATAATCAATCTAACTTTTTCTAAATGAAAAACTGGTGACCTCTGGTTTAGATTACTTAAAAGTAAAGTTGTTGTATTTGTTTCAGACTTGAGAAAGTCCTAAGAAGTGACCTGAACTTTGTAGACTGAGATAAGAAACAAAGTATATGGCACATACAGTATCACTGAGCAGTATTAACAATAAAAGGTGTCAGAATGCTACCTGTACCTCTGGGTGGAGTTAGTTCAATCATGTTAATTTCACAGAAACCAACAGGGAAAATAGAAGGGGAAGTAGCATGGTAACAAAACCAATCAGACCCATCTGCTGCTTCTGAGCCATCAATCCCAATCATAAGATATCCATCTGCTAACACCTTGGTAAAGAGAAACAAAATTTCACATTAAACACCTTCAGCTGGATGAGAAAGCTAGAAATAAAGCATGCCATGTTTCAAGAGTGAAAGCAATTCAATAATAATGGAAGCACACTTAAAAGGACATTCAATTAACAAAAACCCTCCAAATCATATCTGTCTCTAGGACTGTGAATACAGCTGTTACATGTACTTTTGATAACTGCAAAGTTATGAGATGAACATTTATTTTTCTGATCTCTAGTTTATTTTTCTTCTGAACAACAGCTCTATTTCTAAATCTTTATAACTCAGTCTATTCTTCAACTTGCAAGGATATTCAGTACACCATTACTCAAAATCATAACAATTCTCCTCACTGGAAAAGTTAAACAATTCAGCTAAGCTGCTTTTTACATTTTCTCTTTTAAAACAGATTTCACATGGATTGGCTCCCTTTCAATCAAACTAAGAAAGGAGGACAGCCTTAAAACATCTTCATAGATTTCTGCAAGTCAGCAAGACGAGGTCTGGTTTTGAACAGTTGCAAAACACTTGGTATAATTAGCAGAATATTTTCCTGAAAATTCCTCTCACAAATACACTCTAATTAAAGGTAAGGCTGAATTTCCAGAGCTTAAAGTCAAATTTACATGAGCACATTTTCGTAGTGGTTGTATATAAACAACTGACAGACATACCCCATTCACTGTGCCAATGAACTCTCCTAATTTTGGATTTGAGCTTCTTGTTTCAAGCCTAAATAAAGATTAGGGGAAAAGGATTCCTCTTTGGCTCCTCAAAATGCACATTTGCTTTCTTACCTTTCTGATAGTTGCCACACATATTGCTGAAAGGTTTAGGGGGTCTATAGCTTCCAATTTCATTCCTTCTTTAAACCACTCTCCAGCTGCATCAACCTCTTTTACCTAAGGAATCACAGAACAGCAGCAGAAACAAAGAATTTAATGAGCCTGGAACAAAACATACCACCACACTGCCAAAGCAACAGACTGATATATCTGTTTTACCACCTCTGCTTATCAAGGAGGTCAGATTGGATAAAACAAGCAGAAACACTTGTGCTGGGCCAGGATGTAAACAGAGTTTCAGGTCTGGTTTACACACAACAGGAACAGAAGATCAGACTGGATAACACAAGCAGAAGCACTTGTGCTGGGCCAGGATGTAAATAGAGTTTCAGGTCTGGTTTACACACAACAGGAACTGAAGGTCCTCAATCAGATCTGCAAAGAGTGTTCTAGCTACTCAACTCACCTTCATAAATAAGTGTGGGGGTGCATCAAAATGTCCATCCTGTTTCTTTGTAATATCTACAAGGAATAATAATACTACTATAATATTGTTCAGAAGTTTTGTTCACAGAGCACACAATATGTTTTTCTGAATATATTAACCAATACCACACAGTCACTGGTGTTGGGAGGCCCATAGTTTATTAGTAACACTACCACAAAAATCAGGAGGACATAATCCATCCATTTTCCTTGCTGACTTCAATCTGAGCTGCCTCTATAAAACAAACATAATTTATAGAAAAAACCCAATATCTAGTATTTACAAGACCATTTGATTATGTCACAAAATTGATGAAAGTATTACATTGAAGCTTTTGCAAAAAATGGGCATGTTTAAACTACTTTGCACTATACTATGACAGAAAATTACATTTATATATATTTTTATATAATTACATATAATCCCTTTAAATACATACATATATGTGTGTGTGTCTCTATCTGTTTATAAATGGTTTCAGAGAAAGTTGAAGCATTAGGAAAACTGAAGGCCTTTCCCTGAAGGGAAGCCTTGTGGAATGCTTTACAGAAATTCTGTCTCTGACAAGTGATACCAGCTCAAACAAACAGAGAAATAATAAAAATTCCAGACTTTTTGTTTGTTTAGAAGCCTTAACTATTTCAAATTACAATTGCTTTTCTATTTTAGGTAGCAAAGGCTGTGTCCCTTCTACCACACTGTCACTTCACCTTCCCAGCCCATTCCATAATGCCCTCTAAAGAATGTAAATACTGCAATATAAAATATTAGATGGTCCTTAAACTTGCCAGTAAATAGAAATTCTGTTTCTACTAGGATATGTGTCCACGTTACATTGTGGAAAGAAGGAGTTAGATGTGAAGAAACTAGGAGTTTGCGGAGTAGGGCTGTAATTCCAGGTATCAGCATGAAAAGTGAAGTTTATCATGCTTGAATTGTGCAGTTTAAAGGTTTTTCTACCTACAGTTTGCTGGCCTCTGTTTATCATTGAATCTTCTAAACATTACAAATCAACCTA
Organism: Fringilla coelebs; assembly: GCF_963513975.1. Taxonomy (NCBI): domain Eukaryota; kingdom Metazoa; phylum Chordata; class Aves; order Passeriformes; family Fringillidae; genus Fringilla; species Fringilla coelebs. The sequence goes on along the minus strand of NC_140045.1, from coordinate 8,343,017 downwards.
AAGGTTATTCTGGCTTTTCCACTGATGTATAATATGTTAATTGTAATTTTAACTGAAATTCCTGAGTGTTGTAAAATTGGTAAAACCCCAGGCCACGTTACATAACATTCTCAAGTACCATTATTCAAGGTAGTTTGATTAATTGTATAATGCAACAGAACTGCTAAAGCCAGACAGCTCCCAGCCAACACTGCCTACAAAACACCTCTAACCCAAACCAAACTTACCAGATCTTTTGAACCTGTGTCCTATACTTCGAGACCAGCCAATATGATGAATGAGTGGGCTGTACATATGGCACCAGAAGTCATCAGTTTTGTCCTCACTCTCTTCATACACCAACCTCAGACGGCCCCCAACAACACTATCCACCACGGCCACCCTTGTTCGGCAGAGGTGCGTCTTGTCCACTACTTCTACCCTCATGGAAGTTTTGAACGGGTACTGCATACTCTCAGACACCTTGAAACAACATAAAACATACATTCTGTAAGAATATGCTCTGGTTTTCCATTTCCTGTCTTTTAAAGCACAGTATTGACACGCTTGTAATTTAATTGAAGTACGTGTTAATCAAACAGGAGAAATGACACAAATTATTTGTCTTCGATTTCATTGTAACAAAATATTTCAAAAAACTAAGAACAGATGTTACAATGCCTTAATTGTTGCAAGGTCATCCCCTAAGATGAGATACAATTCTTGCCTAAATTAAAGGAATTTTCCATTGACATAATGAAAGTTTGTTCAGTTGTTAACAATGGGTGAAGTTACCTTGAGAAACAACTTAACCAAGAAAAAGTTCAAGATTTTTTGTTCTTGCTTTGTCATCCACTCAAATACAGCATTTTAAAAACAGGATTAAAATGCTTCGTTTTAAGGCATGGAAAACAATCCTTCAACATAATTAAAGCTGGCCATTTACAAAAGTACTTCTTCAAAATACACAAAAGAAAGGAAACAGATGTTAATCTGCCCTGTGAAAACAGACTGTATTTAAAAATCAGCATCTGTCACTTGCCATTTTCATTACCACCTCTCCAAAGGACTGAGATCTTGCCAATTTAATTTGGCTTCCAACTGAGCCAATTTTAAAATAAAAATTAACAACAGCAGAAAGGCATTTTGGTTGGTTTTAAAACATTACATGCAGTGTAAAACAATGACTTGTTGTGGTTATTTCTACTAAGAACTATATACACCATCATCGCACAATATTGGCAAGTAAACTTCCCGCACACTATACAGCAGCTGCCACGCCTGAAGACATGACTAAGACAGAAAGAAACCTAGTCCAGAGCAGGAAAAAAAATCTTTAAATAAGATTTAAAAAGTATGATCTTCATTCCATCTACATTCATGCTATATTAACATATTCTGTTCAGATTCTTGAAATAGTGCATGAAACAAATAATTCCTGAATAAGAAAAATCAGTTTTCATTTTTCTTAAATATCACATGGTAACTCATGAGCACTTCTGGGTTTTCTATGGATTTTTTAAATGGGGTATTTTAAAATTAAAATAGATCAACTAGTTTTTACAGACAGCTATTCTTTCTAGAGCAAAGGTTACCAAATACATACTGACAAGTATGGACATAACAGGAGAAGGAACTCCAAGGAAAACCGTATCTAAGGGAAGAAACTACTGTACCTCCTTCACTGCAAGAGGAGCTAATGTGCCACTGTAAAATATTTCAGTTCTTCACACTGTGCTGCAGTTTTCTTTACAGAACATCACTGATACTGGATCAGCCTTACCTTCTGAGAAAAGTCAGGAGGAAGTGTTTTGGCACCAGTAAGTCGTTTCACTAGAAAAGCTTTCCAGTTTGTGTATTTGTGTTGGATGGCTGTTGCAAATGAAGGGGAAGAAATAAGCCACTGATTTTTAATTGTGCCCATTAGAGACAATATTAGAGTCTGGAATATGTAAAGAAGAAATCTCAGATGACTATTAAAAGGCCTAGATGACAATAATGACAAAAATCCTCTTTAGAGAATGAGTGCTACCCAGGATTAAGTTTATAGGCCAGGATAATCAACTTAATAACAAAATATAAATAAAATCATATTCCCATAACTGATTAGCAAACTGCTGCCACCCCAATCTTAAAAGCTTTGAGTCACATCAGATGGGCTACTCCAAGAAACATAGCATCAGTCAAAAGTTAAAATTATTAATTCATAACTGTTGAAAAAGTTATTATGGTAAAAGAATATTTTGCTATCCGGATCATGAGCAAATTTAGTTTAATAAATAGACTTTGAATTCAGTCAGTAAGACTACTATTTACATACTGCGAGGAGGAACTAAGGGCTTCCCACTGGTTGCACACCAACCAACTGGGTGGATGTCAGACCCACAAATGTTGCACCAGAAGTCAAGACTTGAATCATTTTCAAATCCTTCATATCTCAGCAGAGCATTGTAGCCTGAAAGAAAGCATTTAAAAAAAATACAAGAATGAAACAAGATTATAAAATATGTATGAATATTTCTTGACCAATCATAATGTACATTATTTTGGTTTTCTAAATGTAATTTTTAATAGCAAGTTGGTTTTTGTTGACACATTTCCAAATGCTATTAATGCACAGAATCAATTACTTTGATAAATGTGCATGTATTATCATGTAAGTCAATTTAAATAAGATTAAAATTCTTGAACTATAAACCTTTAGAAGTTGCACAAAAGAGGACAAAATTAATTACGCACAGTATCTGCTTTTTCATATCTTAGATCTGCAATCTTGAATTTCTAACTTTTTACCAGTGATTCATATAATGAGGCTTCTTGACAGCTCTTATACCATGTCTCCTTTCAGCTCCGCATTACTCTTATCACACTGTAAGGCAATATTACAAAAAAAAAAAAAAACAAAAAAAAACCAAACCAAGGATAGACATTCTCAAGCACCACAGCAGCCAGTGTAGAACAGTGACAGCACTACAAAGTATAACCTACAGACACAGCTCTGCCAGCCTGACCAGTGTCAGCATTACTCTCACCAGATGATCAGTGACTAAAGTACTTGATCTCTTCACATAGTTCTTTAGATTATTTTAATTTCAACTAAAACACATTTACCTGCTAATTTTATAATTCCAGCTATCCAGAAGACTTTGGTAGGTAGGCTGCAGTCAGTGTTTGGAACCTCCACTCGCACTCCTTCTGCAATATCACCCCAGCAAGTCCCCATTGGTGCCTGTCAGGGTTGGGGTTAAAATGTCATCAGCTTACCATGTGAAAATATTAACTTTTTGTTATCTCAGTGCTCTACAAGCAACTTAAAAAGACAAAACATTGAATATACATATAACAAACTTATGGTTAGAAACCACTGTCTCTATGAGAACCTACTTTTGTTTTGACAACTATGTGCAATACCATATGTGTATCCAATTATTCCTGTGTATTTACTGAAAAAAACCTATAGCACTCTAAGTTTAAACAGCAGTTAAGCACAAATTGTATATTCCTAAAGGTCAGTTTTATTTTATGATGTTTCTGTTAGGAAGAAACTACTGATATTAGTAAGAATGATGGAAATCACTATGCAATTCTACTTGCAAGAAAATCATGGTACCTGTAGCACAGACATCAAAACCCTTAAATTCTGCAAGTCAGGCATGCTGCTGGAAGAATGCCTAAAATTTATTTCTTTATTCTATTCTGATGATTTATTATGGTAGGGTTTATCATCCACTGGCTCACATCCTCTCAGAGGAACAGGCTTTCACATCACCTGCAAGCGATCACTCCATGGAGCAGACAAAAAGAACAGAAGGCTCTGAGTGGCAACTTTTTAATGAACATCAGAAGGAAAGGCACAGCAAGATCCCTCACACTGTCCCATGTGAGGAATATGTTAGGAACAAGAAGGAATATCTGCCTGATGAACTCATAAGGGTTTGCAGAAGCTGGTGATAGAAATCACATTTAGTTTGCTACCTCCAGAAGAAAATTTTGTTGAACAGAGCATAATGAAATATCAGTCAAAGATGGAATTGTAGATACCAGAAATGCACAGTGCTGAAGAACCTAAATTCTTAACAGTAACTCAACCGAAGTTATATTGGTAACAGGCTAGAAAATTTCTCAGTCTGCAATAAACTTGAGACTACCCAGGAGAGAGATATTAATATTTTGGGTGTTTTATAACATCCGTCATATCAATTCTGAGAAAGATAAATTCTTATCAGTTTAGAAATTACCCAGCTATCACTGGGACAACTGAAGGAGGGATCCTGTGGCTCTGCACTGTGTCTCATTCACAAAGCTCTTTGCGAACCCAGAGAACTGAACCACTCAGTGGGAATAGCCTCCAACTGCACAGAAGCTACAAGTGAAGAAATCTGGATTAATCCCGAATAACTGAGAACTGCAATATTGGCATTTTGCTGGCAATCAGCAATTGTCATTAGAAGCACTAGAAACTGAATTTATCTTAAAAAAAGGAAACTAGTTTATTCACTAGTTGACTTGAGGTTATACAAAAGTTAAAACTAGTTTCAACTCTTAAAGGAAATGTAAGTATGCCAGTTTCTATTCTTGAAGCCTGGTCTCTTCGTGTTCTGCTATATCCCATCTACAGCAGTCTAGACCACAGAGCTCTCTTCTGCCAACTGGCAGCCAGAGAAAAATCCAACTGAAAAGACGATGGCTTATTTTCACACACAAAATACGCAGATACAACTTAAGTCCCATCCTGTGATCACTGCCCTCTCTAAATTGACATGTGTAGGTTTTTGAATTGAATTGGGGAAATAAACTTTTCAAATTGCATATTTTAGCAAATCTTGTTGGTCATATAGAGATACAGATGAGGCCAAACAATCCAAAATAACAGTGCTGACTAATTTCATAATCCAGTTGCACTGAACTGAAGTACATTTTATTGCCTGCTCATCTATTCAGTTGATTCAGAGAGAACAGTATATCAAAACACTTCTCCTGACATCAACTTAAAATGGAAATTTCAATTCCAGAGCGTGGATTGGTATAGACGGAAATAGCAGAAAGTTAAATTTGTCCTTGTCTGTGAAAACATTGGTTCTGCTAGTTCTCCTACACCAATCCATATGGCTCACCCTTTCAAGAAGGAAGCCATCCTGTACAGCATCATTGCTGAAATGTCAGGGATGGTTTACAGCACACCTGCTACACTGCACTATCTTAGTCTCCTTCACTTATTAGGGATATTCTTGAAGCAGGAAGACCTGGATAAACCAGGGCTGTGACAGCCATCTTACTTCATCTCTCGTCTGTCTCATCTCAATCAATCAATGTTTGAAGAGTGCTTTTAAAAACTCAAAATGCACTAGGGAAGTGTTAAGTCTTACTTATATGCTGACTGAAAAGTGACTGCAGTCTGGATTGGCATAGTGTGAACTAGCAGAACCATCATTTACAGGTAAGAACAAATTTACCTTTCAGACTCCTGATGAAGAGATCCACGTCACATCACTCTCAAACAAGGAAGAGCTGGTTCCTGGCTTCCTGCTCCGGGACATGACCTGGGAGGGGTCTATCTGTGAGCACCAAGGGCCTTCTCTGCAAGGTAAGGTGCAGTCAGGAAGGGCCTGTTTGACAGGAGCACCTAAAGGCCAAGTTTTCCACATACGCACCTGAATAAAGAGCTCACATGGCTTAAATAAGTGGCTTCTAGAGGTTTTGGATGGCATCAACACTGCCATGACTCCGGACTTTAAATTAAATCAGGATTTTAATGGCAAATCCTGATGGCGATGCTACCAATTCCATCAGTACCATGGTGACGTTACTAACTCCTGAATAGTATGGAATGCTGAAACTTCGTGTGTGAGCAGTGCCCCAACAACAGGTAATGCCAGAGTAGAAAACATGCGAAAGGGTTTAAACAAAAACCTTCAAAGCAGAACACTGCCACCCAGTGTAGCATCCTGGAAATGCTCCCTTAAATGACTGGATATAGTTTAAAAACAGATGAAATCAAGAGAATGAAAATATTTCAGTTCAGAATAAAATTCAGGTGGAAGAAAGAACTTCAGGAAACGTGCCTCTCATTAGCAACAGAGTGAAAAGAAACAACTGCTCTTAATTGTGCATAAAATTGTCCAGTAAGTAGTACTGAGAAATAACTCAAACCACTGTAATTTGCTTTCACTGGTAGGAATGGTTTGAACTAATAAAAGCAACTATAGAAAAGAGTAAAAAGTGTTTAGAGGATAAAAAGGGGAATGCAGGTCAGCAATGAGCTCACTGTATGTGACTAAACTATAACTCAATACTGAAAACATCAAATTGAGTTTTTTCTCCTTGCAGCAGCTATTGCTGTGTGCCTGATTAATGCAATTTGCCAGAATTCCCATTTGTGCACCGTGCAGCCTCTTTTTTTTTTTTTATTTTGTCATTGTCATGGGCTTCCTGTAGGACATAAACCAAAGCAGTTCCCTACTTCAGTTTACTGAATGCTGAAATCAAGGGCATAGCCACTCTATTGCTACTGAATTTCACTAGTGTTACTCAACACTCAAGTCTGGAATAAACGTAACATGGAAGCACAAAAAGCACATCAAAATACTTTGAAATTAATTCTTATCATAAAGAGAAAGAACTTACCAAGATTTAGATACTTCAATTCTAAAATGTTGTTGTTTTAAATTGAAGAAGAAATAACTTCCCAGGAAAAAAACAAAACCAGAAAAACTGATGTGTGAAATCTACATCAGACTGAAGTATGCCAGGTTATTAAAAAAAAGCCAAATCTTACAAATCATAATTCCTCTAAATTTTCTTTAATATTGATCTTAATGTTCCTATCAAATATCCATACAGATATACCCAGTATAACCAGTAAATTCAATATATTTTACTGAATAACAAATTTAAGGGTAGATATGTCATGATTTTACTGTCAGCTCAAAACTTTGATCTTGAACAGAATAAGCTTTATATATTCGATCACACACATACAGGTGTATGAAATCCATAATATGGATGGTAAACAAACAGCAACTAATACAAACAAACATTTACAAATCAAAGCAATACAGCATACAGAAAATAGCAATAATCTTTCCAGAAAGTCAAAAAGAATACTGTTTAATTACCAATGGAGAGCAGGACAAAGAGAAGAACCTAACAAAAGAGTACTGATGTGTTTTTCAGATTCTGACTGGTTTAAATAATGTACTTTTCAAAGAAATAATTACAGTAAAGTTAAATGCAAATCATACCCTTATAACACTAACTCATATCCACCAAAGAAGTAGAAATCTCCAAAGAAAACAGCAGGATTTGCATTTTACTTGTATGAAAAAGGAAAATGAGGACAGAAAAGAAACAACTTTCAGGCTACTCGGCAGCACTGTTGCCATTATCTTGTGAAAATTTTTGAGGCACAGTGTGACCATGAGTGTCATCTTGGTTCACATTACTGGGGCACTGTGCAGTTAAATGAATGAAGCAGTGAGAAAGGGAGATACAACTGCTTTTAATAAAATGTAATGTTAGAGCATAATTTACAAGTGATCTGATGACTGTAGCTGTCTCTAATACAGGATGCCACACACCCTGAGACATTCGTAGATCCAATAGCACAGTCCATGTTATCAAACGATACTTTTTGATCTCGACTATGAAATCACTTATTACATGTACATAGCTGTGAAAGCAAAGTGCAAACATGCTGACTCAAGCATGCAGAATTTGATACAAATTCCCAAAGTTCTCCTAGCACAAGGCTCTGTTCTGGGCAGTAGCTGAGGCCTCTGAGCATAAAGGGTACTATTCACAGACTGCCAACTGCCAGGAGCCCTCAACTCCCACTGGTTTATGACCTGAGAGGGCTCAGCAGGAATTCTTGTGCTGAAGAGAAAATATTTCTCTTCTCTCTCATGGACAACTTCCATGAAGAAAAATGTTTGTTTTGATTACAACTTTCAGCACATAATTTAGAGCAAGACAAAAATTATGTAATACAGTCCACTTCAACATCTCAAATTAAAAAATATGCTGAGAAAACACTTTTTTGTCAAAGGTTTTACTTTAGAGACAGAAAATACTGACAATATTTAATTGTCAGTCTAATGTCTCATGTCTAGAATTTTACAAACTCATTAAAGACAGATGGCCCTAAATATTTTCCCCAACCCCCAATTTCCTCAGTCATTAAAGAATGTCTTTTTGTCTGAAACTTGAAACTATAAAACAAAGAAAACCAACTATTTAAATTTCAGATTTCTAAACAGCCTTAATTTTCCCCCATACTACACTACCTGGCAGCATGATTGACAGGGAGAATCTGACTAAAAATAAAGAAAGAAAACCCCAAATCTAAATAGGTAACAAAAAGATCAGTCCAACACAATGGAACAAGCCTGACTTAATCTAAAAGGCCTTTGGTACCTGTTTTCAGTACAGCTTGACTTGGCTGGTTTGTTACTCTGCAGTTCATGGGATGATTTTGTGACTTAAACATAAGAAAACAAATTCCCAAGTATCTAAGAGCCTTACTTTTTGTTTATGAGAGTGTATCTATGATGAAAGTAATTGATGGTGTTCAGAATGATTTTAAAGGACAGATAAATGATCTAAAAAGTAGACATACTCACATCATGAAAAATATTTGGATATTAACGTTTTGAAAAAATGTATTCAAGAACTTCCACGGACTCACTTATACACACACAGAGAAGGAAAGCACAAACTGAGAAATACTCACATGTTTAAAGCAGGTAACAGGAGCTGCTGTAAAGCTATTACTATTGATGTAGTTACCCCAGCTGAAACCTTCCACAGGGACAGCTGCTAAGGGAAAGTTATTTCAGTTAGGAAGCTGCTCATGAGGCACAAATCTTTCAGTGTTCTTGTTTCTGCTCTGTTTATATGCTGTTACCTGCTTTTGTCTTTGCCTGGTTTTGTAAAGTTGCTTGGTACTGGGCATATGCTGCTAATTTAGCCACTAAGGGCTGTTTTTGTAGAACTTTAGCCTTCTTTGTTGGAGGTTTACCCTAAAAAAAACCAAAACACAACCCAAGTAAATAACATCTTTCCAAATTCCTGTCAGGAAGTTTCCACAGGTGTGCAGCTATTTTTAACAGATTTAAACTAAAATCAGAAGTACACAGAGACTAAGTATCACACATGTATTATAAAATAAATTTAAAAACCAGTAGTAAGGAGTGTCCAAAAGATGACTTTTGTACTACTATCCCAACTTGAACAGCACTATAGATTCACTGTTGTTTACCTGAAAAAAAGATATCTCTTAAAAGCAGGTCAAAAGGAAGAACTTTTAATCTAACTTATAGCAATGCAATTTCTTGGCATTTGTTGCAATGAATTTGAGACAGGGTAAAATGGTATTCCTTGACATTTTCCTATCTTTTCTTGAATACTACAAACATGCCTCGATGATTACTTCATTAATATTTTAAGTCAATGGACATATACCTATTTTGCAACTCTATAAAGAAAACCCTCAAACCCAAGAAAGTGATCTCAAAACATGCAGCCATCTGTACAAACCCCCAATTTCACCACCACAGACGACAGAAACGATGTAAAGAAAACGGTGTCTGTACCGCTACCTGAAGCCTGGCCAGAATGCTGGCCTTCTTGGAGTTGGAGGAATAGCTTCTGGAGCACGACACACTGCAGAAGCGCTTGGTTTTAGAGTAAAAAGCATCCCGGACACCAACCATCCCACACATCTCACACGTAGCTAATCAGAAGAAAGAAAAAAAACCTCAAAATATTAAGAGTGTAGTTAAAATTGCAAAAAAAATTCAGCATGTAGAGGACAGAATGAAGGTCCTGGAGGTGGTACCATCAAACAGTTTCTGAGGGCTTTGCCCCAAAGAAAATTGCACAGGAAAAAAAATTTAAAACACCACTACTGATATCAGTGAAACAGCAAGAACCTCAAGTTCACTGGTGAAACAGTGCCTCTTTCTGCTCCCTATTAATTTCATCTCCGGTGCAAGTGAATGACCCAGCTAAATCAGCTCAAGCTGATTTTTTTCACTGTTCTCAAGGAAGCATCTGCTTTGAATCTGGGCTTGCCAATCTTGGTTTCCTCTAAACATAGAATACTTCCAACCTGAAATAAAATCAGATTTAGTGTTTGATTCATAAATTAGCGTATCCCAATTACCCCAGCCCACCAGTTTTCTTCTGGCTAGAATCATGTTTCAGAGATGGACAGCATCACCCACAGTGTATTTCATGATGAGTAAGACTCCAAGACCAACTAATACAAGTGAGACAACACCCAAATTCTGCCCAGAGAGAGCTCTACACTAATCAACAGGATTTTTCCCTGATAACAAAAGAAATCTTCCCTTTCAATTTATTTTCCTAGTATCCTCCAGCTCACAGCTAGTGAGGAGTGAACAGGTATACACTAACAGGTTTTATACAGTAGCAGTAATGAAATTTTCCTAATATAGGAAGAAATATTTAAATGTATTGTATGTGTAACAAAGGGCAGAGAAAAGGTATGCCCTGGCATAGGCAGAACACACTGACATGGCACTCAAAGCTCCAAGAATAAAACCAATGCACGTGCGAACACACAGACACATGTGCAAACACAACACATTTGTCAGGAGGGCAGATGTTCCCGTATTATTTCTTCCCTGTCAGCAGGATTCAAACCCTCCCTTATTTCAGTTTAGCACAACACAAACAATTCCCCTTCTCAAAACCAACCCACCCCAACCCTTTAGCTGCTTTGGTCCCTTTTCAGTTGGGACCAATATTTGGGATGGGACCGTCACAACCCAGCACATGCTAAAATCCATCAATATCCAACTCCTTGCACTCACACAGCACATACTTACCCATGCCAGATTTGCCATCTGGATAAGTATAAACTTGCCCATTGTTCTTGATAATTGGGAGACTGGATGGCAAAGGAGCAACCTCCTCCTCACTTTCATCTGAACTGGAGCTGCTGCTGGTGTCCTCACTACAACTATCATAACCGTCAAACATCCCGAACGAGTCTCGGTGCTTCCTTTCCACTCGCGAACTATGTTCTGTCTAAAAATTAAAAATAACCAAACAACAAAAAAACCAAAGAATAGCAGAATGTTCTGAATGAAAAGATTTCAAAGTCAAGCTTAAAAAGTTGCACTGCTCAGTCTTCAAATGTAGATATTCTAAGGCCCTGCTGTATCAGCACAGACATGAGCCATGTATTGCCAATTGCGTGAGCATTGGTATAATCAAAACTGGCCAATTTTTGGTGTTGTGATATACAGAAAGAAAAAAATCTATCTCATGGTCCACTGAAAATACACAGGAGGCATCCATACATTTAATTTCCTTGGTATCTTTAGAGTTCATTAAGTCTGATGAGCTGAACATGACAGCCACACTGATTCTTATATGCAGATGAGCACATTCCAGATGGCTGCAGCCAATTCCACTAAAATTCATTCATTTGAGAAAGCTGGGCAGAGAAATGACAGTTCAATCAAGAGGGCACTTATACCACAGCAAAAGGCATGAGAGGCTCTCTGCTCTTATTGGCTTGTGAGGTTATCCATAAATCACTCAGCTCCCCTATGACTCCCATGCAAAGCAGGAACACCTCTCCAGCTCACAGGGCTGTTCAGAGGATTAATACATTAACAATTATGAAGAGCTCAGTTACTATGGCAATAGGGCCTGTACAAATGCTGAAAGAGAGAAAGGTGACTAATTTGCCACTGTCATATACAAAAAACTTGTTACATAATAGTTTTTCTATAATAAAAAAATCTGAAGTAGGATAAAACCACACAATTTTGTGGAAGGCATGACAGTTAAGCAATTTCCAGCAAAGACAGTAAGGAAGCAAGAGATTAACTGATGTACTTTTTCTGAGGCACATCCACCACATGCATTTTGATACAGTGACAATTTTCACTTATTAATATCTTACACAGCTCCATTGAAACAAGGCTATTCCTGTGTGAGCTGCCCTCATTAGGCTAAAAAAAAATTTATGGTTTCATATTATTTCCATAATCTTAGTATCTACTAAGTTTAAGAGGAAATAAAGAAAAAAAAAAAAAGAAGAAATTCTACAATAAAAGCACAAATTAGGGGAGTAAAGCACAGACAAGAAAATAAGAAAAATTTAAAAAGCCTTTGGCTCAACTTCCTTTTCCAAGAGCGAATTTTATTTAAAAGTAGACAGAAAAGTAATGTGATCAGGCTTTTCCTTCTTAAATTACATTTGGATTCATAGCTTCAAGATTTTGCCACAATTCCCCAAATCCCTTTCCTAGAGCATATGTCTGAACATCTTTATTGTGAGATCTCATTCAAGCCTTTTTCTGCCATGCTATGCCTTTATTATAATATAGTCTACTTTGCAATCTAATTAAATCCTATTATGTAAGAATTTCCTAATCAGCACAAGGGAAAACTGATTTTCACACTGACCCAATCCTAGAATGCAATTAATAAAAAAAAATATTCTCCAAAAACTCAGTAAGCACAAAAGGTTATGCAATAAGGCAAACACTTTAAACCCACTCACAGTAGTTCTGAAACAAAACAACCAAGTCAGTGTAATGTTAATTATGAATATACACCCCAGCCAAAAAAAAAAAAAATTAAAGATTGTATTAAACCAAATCAAATTTAGGATAGGGCATAAACCGACAACTTTCTCAAGGCACTGAAACCAGCCCATGAGATTGTTAGAGGAAACAGTGAGCCACGGCAGACAAAGCCTGGCCCTGACCGGTACTGGCAGCAGTGTCACCTGTCCCATCTGCCACCAACATGCATGCAGTGACTTGTTTGTGTGTGGACATGTGTGCAGCTTAAGGCAGAAAATGAGCACAATGTTGCCATGGATACAGTGTCCTGCCAACATTGCCAGGAATTTTCAGAGCAGATGATGAAAACTAGTCATCTTCCTCAAGACTTCAGGAACTCCTTAACATCTCACACTATTTATGTTCTCTTTACCACCATCTCTGCTAAGATATAAATTGTGATTCTATATGAACCATTCCCAGCAGGATTACCAGAGCACTATGATGCTTAGAAGGTTTTATGAACAGATACTTGTGGTGTTTCAAAGCCCAGGGAAGGATCTCCCTCTTCGTTCCCTTATCTTTAAGACAGCTGGTCTGATTTCACTAAGAGATTAGGGCCTCATCCCATACCAAGGTGTGATTCTATGGCTTCAGCCCTCTTATGGAGGCTGCAGTACAAGCCTGTCTTAAAATATCCCCTTCCCACTCCAGAATGGAGAGCCCTGGACCTATAGGGTGGTAACTTTGCTCAGTGGTCTGAAATGCTGATGCTGCTCAGAAGGAATTGAAGTGCAGCCCATTCCCAGTCCCACCAATTCCCCATGCCAGCTCTGCTCCCACTGCCAAGGGAGGTGGAAGAAGAATTGGGAAGCTGGGGGCAAGGTGAAAGACCAGAAGCTGAAGCACAGGGCAAGGTGATTACCGCAACAGTGCACCTGGCTCTTTTTGTTGTTCTTTTGCATCACTTCCATTTAGAACCTCAATATTACTGCTAAGCTCTCTGCCAAAATATCCACAGATGGGAAGGAAAACAGCTTCTCTTTGTAAATGGAAAGTCGTTCGCTCAATAAGGAGAAAATCATTCTTCAATTTTATATAACTTCAAAAGTAGCAATCATCAAGTTTTTGAGTATAACTACACTATCAAAACAAACCTCATGTATCATCTTTCCATTTACTTAATATTCAGCCAAACTGTTCCAATTCAAAATTATTGAATATCAAATCTACAATTCAAATCAGTAGTTTTGCTTATTACTTTAAAATAATACTGTAGTTTTTATAAAACATTTGTATCCCAGCTTTTGCCAGATAATTTATGCAGGGCATTCTTAATGTTAATTTGTAGTTATTACCTGGATTGCAATTGGGGAAACTACTCAAAATGGTTTTTGAGATTTCAAAAAGGCAGAGTTTGCAGGAAAAAAACCCAACAAAATACTTTGTACACAAAAGTAAGTGAAAATTAGGGAAGATGATATACAAATACCTATGCTGGAATTTTTTGATAATAAACACCACAGAGGTTCTTTTTAACCCATGTTGAAACAAAGCCATGTAGGAACAAAGTGAACAAACCCATGTAGGAACAAAGTGAACATGAGGAAGCTTTGATAATCCTTCCTGGAGAATTCAGATGAAGAAAAAGAGCTCTAATATCTGGAAGTGAAAAAAGTAGGAGCACTGCTTGAATTCAAAGGTGAAAGACACATCCTTACAAAAAGGACAATGTATACCTCACACAGAATTATAACCAAGATAAAGCAGTGGCTTTGGTACAGCAGCAGTTTGCAATTTCTGCTGAGTCCTTGCTAATTGGTTCCACCTTTTTCTTTTGAAAATTAAGTACAAAATTTCCCCCTTTCTGATTTTCTAGGGCCTCAGTCTTTTTCCAGAAGCTCTCAACCATCTCATCAATAGTTCCTGAAGTGCTGGTGGTCTCTAATACACTATGGTGAGCTTCATCAGAGATACCAGGAAATTGGAATCATCTACCTTATGCACACATTCTTTCTCCCTCTGTTGTTATCTCTCCTATTTTCAGAAAAGGCAAAAGGAGAGCACAGGAAATGACAGATCAAAGAGCCTCATCTCATCCCTGATGAGGTAAGAGAACAAGCAATGTTGGAAGTCATTTCTAGGCATGTGAAGGACAAGCAATTCTTGACGAGTCCTTTTAGGCTTCACAGCCTTGCAACACCTTGTCTGTATGAAGCTGCATCTCCCCACAGCAGCTGCAGGTCCTTGAATTCAAACAGAGGTGTGCAAAAAAAAACCAACAAACCAAAAACCCCTTAAATTAACATAAAACCAGCTTCCTACTCTTCAAAGCTGGACTTAGCAGTAAAAATCATGCTGAGGAGATTGTATTTTCCTCAAAACACAACCTAAACAGTATTCAGCTTCTAACAAAATAGGGACCAGCCTCCTGTCTATCCACAGAAACTGCTTGGAGCAGGAGCCTGGCTTGCTATTAAACAGAACCTTGCAGCTGGTTAATGCCAAAAGAGCAGCAGCTTGAGTAACTACTCTGCTAATAGAGTCTATCTGTACACTAAGCAGAAGCAATGCACAAACTAAAGAACAAGACAAACTTTCAGGCATTCTGGCTAAGGTTTATTTTCCCAATAAGATTATTGGTTCCCCAACAGAGGTTTTTAGTCAGAGCACTATGAAATGTATCATGAGCAGTACTAGCAAATTACCCTGTACTATTTGCTCAGGGGGTTTCTTGCATACTTTTCGTTATTGAAGGGATGGGTGGAGAAAGGAACTCTTAAGAACTGCTTTCTTTTTCTGCCCAACTTCCCATTTTCCTGCTCTTCCCCTCCTCCCTATGAATACTTGACAGAGCATTTTTAAGAAATACTCTTAAATAGGCATTACATAGGGTAAATAATATGAAAAAGAACACAGGGAAACTGGTTTCCCTGAGAGCAGGAAGGCAACTCTAAACAAATAAGAAAATAAGCAGTTTCTCACTCTAAGCATACATTTTTATATACATATATATATATATACACACACACATTGAATTTTATCAACACAGTATAGCATACATTCTTTGAGTTTAGTAACTAACCTTACAACACAAAAAAGTGGGCACAAAGGGTGAGAAATCCATGGCAAAACCAGAAACCATTTCATGTTATTTAGACATCAAACACTTAGGAAATGGCTTTTAGCGTCTTGATGAAGACTATGCTCAAGCACTGGCAAAATTTATGCAAAAGAGTTTTGAAGTTAAGAACTTGCAAGAAAAACACCCCATTGTTATGTAACCAAAACTACTAGGAAAGTGCAGCTGGCCACAGGAGGAAGATCCAAAGCAGCCACAGAAAGGTTTCAAACCACTCAAATGGTTGTTGTTACTTTTGAATTCAATCTGGGACTTGAACTCAGAACGGAAGCAATTTGGAGCTTGGAGTACAAGAGCTGTAGCTCATCAAAGGTACACCAGCACTTGAACAGAGGCATCACTTCCTATATTCAGCTCAAACCCTCCCAAAGAGGACAGAACTATGGACAGATGGGATCTGAGGCCATGGTCAACAATGAGGTCACCACAACCTTCAAGCCAAGGGTCGTTCATAAGACAGATTTACTTTAATCACATATCCTGGATGGATCCAAGGGTATTTCCAAGTTAAAATTAAACTTGATGCACAGGTTTTGTTTTCAACAGTTCATTGATGCTTTATGCTACAAACTTAGTTTCAGCTCTGGATGTTAAGGAAACATGACAATAGAACTAATTTATTACAACTCTTCTGATTGCAAGTTAGCCAAAATAATTTACAGTAGAATAGTAGCTTGTCCCTGTGGAACTGAAGCCTAATTGTGCCTCAGAACATGACCAAAAAAGAAAATTCAAACATGACACCAATTTAAAGAAAACACACTTTCAGCTTTCATTAAAAACAAACAAAAACCCCCAAAACTAAACATCTTGGGATTCTTGGAAATCAGAACCAACCAAACTTACTTTTTTTATATAAGCAACTCACCTCTATCTGGAAATGTGCCTTCCACTCTTATTATAAGTAAAATCTCTGCTGGAAAATTACAGAAATGTTTTTTCCTGTCTCTTCATTTGCTATGTATGACAGCATTTTGTCTGAAGCCAGTTTCTGCTGTTTGCCAATGGTTTTGTCCATAGCCTCTTCCCCAGGGGGTTTCACACAAGAGGGGAGACTCTTTCATAAAAAAATATATCACATTAGCAGGAAATTTTGGAGGGGGGGGGGGGTGTGATGATTAATCTGTGAAATATCTGAGTTTTGATAAAACTAAAAATCTACTACAAACTATCACATTTCTATAAGGCTCCTAGAGAAGTAAGGCAAAGGAAGAGGCAAATATTTCACTTTAAACACTGCGTTACCATTAAAATTAACAAACAAACAAACCCCCAAGTGAAATAACAAATTAAATTTTAAGAACCCCAAAACCACCACCAACCCAAAACCAAAGTCTTCAACACCTAAATTCATTCCATGCGCTCAGAGCCAGGTTCAGCAAAGGATCCCAAGTCCCCAGAGTGCACCAACTTACCTGAGAAATGAAGGAATGCAGTAGTGGTTTGTAGAAGACATGAAAATCCTTGCAAAGTTAAATCAAATTTTAGAAGGTAAGAGAAATGCAAGCCAATGAGAGAGAACATCTCTGAATGTTACCACTGTTGCCAGGGGCACCTTGCTCTTTAAGGAACAATGAAGAGAATTCTTAACTTTCAGTCTGCAATCTTTCTGTATGTGCACAAGCCCACATATTCTCAAGAACAACACTTAAACTGCTCCTGGGAAACAAGATCCCTCTGCATAGTTTCCTACAGCCTACATTACCCCTTCCTCAAAACTATGCCTAGGCCAAAGAAATGAGTAAAGACAATTAACCTGCCAAGTTTTATTGCCTTCTTAAGGGAATATACTATTTTAGTTCTCCTTGAAGGCTCCTGATGAGACTCTCATAGCCTTAGTCTGTTCCTTTTAGTCAAAATCAAACTGTTGAATACAATAAATAGGTAAATGCAGGTCCTCAAACCTGCAAAATAATTTAAATTTAAAATACAAGAGATTGCCCTGCAGCTTTCAGTTTTGACTAGGTTTAGATTTGAAAAATTCCAACAGTTGCCAGCCATATTTTAAAATAAATTGCTGTTTCACACACAGAATATTTTACTCTAATCAGCACATGCTTTGTAGTAGGACTTCTAATTTTCAAAGCCACACCGGGCAGAAATTGCTACACTTTCAAACATTTCCAGCAACAACCTGAAAGTGAAACTGGTTTCACGAGTTTACTACTTCTCACAAAAAGAACAAAGTCACAACATCAGAAGTCATAAAAATTGCACGGGGCGGGGAGAGGAGGGGGGAGGGCGGGGGGGTGGCCGCAAAATATCCAAAACTTTTGAAGCGCTGATAATAAAGAAAACTCTCCAACACTTAACATGACAACGCTAGAAAACTGAACTTTAAAGGCTGGAACTACAGGAGGAAGTTGCTGAAAGCCGGTACTGCAGCGGAGCAGGGGGAGAAGCGGATCCGAGAGCGCCCGCGAGAAGCTGAAACTTTTTTCCGACACAAGAGGAAAGAGGGGCGAAGGACAAAACTCGACCCCCCAGAGCCGAGCTGCAACAAAGGGGTACAGCCGTGCCGCCCCCACGTGCCCCGGCCAGACCCCCCCGCGAACAGCAGCGCCAGCCCGGTCCCTGGAGCCCCCGTCCTGGGCGGGCACAACCCCCCGCACCCCGCGGGGCCGCCCCCACAACAGCCGGGGGTGTCCCCGACTTTCTCCCCCACACCGCGAGGCCACGGCCCCCCGCACGGGCACCGGGGATCGCTCACTCCCGCCCCCGGCTCAGCCCGCACCTCTCCCCCACCAGGGGCTGGGGATTCCAGGGCACTGAGGCGGCCGCACCACCCGCGGGCTCCGATCCTTACCAGCTCCTTTGTGTTTTCCATCAGGCCCTCATGGGCAGGAGCTGCCTGCTGCCTCTGCGCGCTCGCTCCAGGGACTCCGGCGCTGCAGGTGCCCGCGGTCGGGGCCGGGGCCGGCGGAGCGGGGATGGGCCGGGCAGTTCAGCGGCTCCGAGCACCGGGAACCGACCAGGACCGACTGCGGCCGCCGGAACATCAACAACACGAGCGCACGGCTGCGCAGGCGCGAACACGCCCCCACCGGGATCGGGCTGCGCGGAGCGGCCCCGCTGCCATATGCCCCCCCCACCCAGGAGAAATCATTTATTACCGGGGGTGAGCACTCCGCGCCAAGGCAGGGACCGCGGGGTGTAAAAGCAGCCGTGTCCACCAGGGAGTGGTGGTGCGCATGGGATGTCCCGGGGAAGGGCCGATGAGAAGCCGGCGAGGGACGAGTGTTACTTTCCGGGTCGGGGATCCCCCCCTGCGCGCTCGCAATGGAGCGGCCCAGCTGGGCCACGTCACGTGGCATTCGGGATGGGCGGGGAGCTGGGAGCAAAGGGAGGTGAAGAGAGGAGTCACGTGATCCAAAGGATCGCCGCCGGGGGCGGGAGTTTGATCACATGGGGCGGGGACGGGGCGGTGTCATGAGCCTATCGCAGGCGGGAGCGGGTCCAGGCGGGGGTCACGTGACCGCGGTACTTGCGTTCCGGTTCCGGGTCTGGTGCGCGATGCATGGTCGGGTGGCGGTTGTGGGGCGGGCGCGGGCAGCGGCAAAAGCGGGGGAAGCACCCAGAATGAAGGCGGCGAAGAAAGTGTCTAAAGTGACCAAAACGGGTAAAATTACGAAACCCAAGCAGACGGCGAAGCGGCTCCTGGCTGTGGCGAATCAGGCGGCGGCCGCCGAGGCAGCACTTCGCGCCCGCCACCTGAAGGCGCTGAGCTGCGTCTCGGGCGCCGAGCGGGAGCTGGAGGAGCTGGTATTCGGCGACAGCCTCAATGGGGAGGAGGATGAACTACTTCGGCGCCTGGCTGGGCCTCGACGGGTACGGCACATCCAGGCCCGACCCGACAGCGGCAGCCCCGCCCGCTCGCTCCCCGGGATCCCCCGGTCACACGGGCCGTTTGGTTGTTTTCAGGTTACTGCTGCAGAGGGGCAGGGCCTCCAGGAAGAGTCCAGTGGTTCGCGCACGGAAAATGAAGTGAAACGTGACTTACTGCTCAAAAATCCGGCCTGGGTAGATGAGGATGATGAAGCTGAGGAAAAGTAAGTTCAGGTTAGGTGATGGGAATTATGTATTATACTTGGGAGTGCTTGTAAGTGGCCTTGGTTTGAACGATGTTTGTGTACTGTTTGTTTTTACCCTCTAGTGTTGATATGACCCATAAGTACAGGAAAGATTTCATGAAAAGTGATGCCGAGACAACGCTTACTAAGAAAAAACTGAAGAAAAGACTTGAGGAACAGTGAGTTTCACTAATGTTTTTGTGGCTGACTATATTGACTATATTGATCTCATCATTGCTCTCCACGGTGGGTTCCAGAAGGTTGTTGCCAGACTCTTTTCAGTGGCACTTAGAACAGGATAAGGGACAGTGACCATAAACTAAAAGTTCCATCTCAACATGAAGAAGAATTTCTTTCTGGAAGTTAACAGAGCACTGGAATAGCTGCCCAGAGAGACTGTGGGGTCTCTCTCTGGAGGCATTCCAAACACACTTGGACATGTTCGCATGTCACCTGCTCCAGGTGAACCTGCTGTAGTGGGGAGTTGGGACTGGATGATCTCCCTTCCAAGCCAACAATTTTGTAAGCTAAAATATATTTATGTGACATTTTCTCTTTATCCACTGTTCTCATGTGGTCTCTTTAAAGTCAGGGCTTCCTGCAGTATTTGCAGGGTTTTAAAATAACAAATTATACTAAGAATAGTAAATAAAATGTGCCTTAGCATTGTCTGAACTACCTTGTTTAATACTTGTATCAAAGTGCCTAAACTAATTTGTCTTCTAGGGAATTATACAAGAAACAGTGAAATCTTAAATTTAAAAACAAAAAAACTTAAAAAACTTGCATTGTGTTCTAAGTACGAGTAATCCTGCAAAATTCTGACTGTGCTTTTTCTAAGTACTTAACTCATTGAAGGAAATTACTGTCTCACAAAAGTTATGGTTTTTTTCTCTTTCCTCTTCTTCTCATAAGGTTTCAGCAAGCCATGGGAGGAGTTCCGTCCTGGGCTGATCTAAAAAACAGGAAGAAATCCAAAAGGACTTTGAGTGACAGTAAATATGCCCAGTGCTATTCTGATAAGTGTTTCTGTGATTTCCTATTCAGCTTGCTAGAAGATAATTACTTTTGATGTCTTCTCAGTTTGCTTTGTTCCTTCAGTGTGCTTTAATTTAATTCATTTCAGTGAGGAATGTGTTAATTTTGCTGTGGGTACTTGTGCAATTAGCTGATTCCACATGCTTTGGTTTAATGAGGTGACAGTGATGAAGATGATGATCTGCTACGCAGGACTGGCAATTTCATAACAAGCTCAGAGTCTCTGCCAAGAGGGATTTTGAAGGTAAAGACAAACCATATATTTCCACTTCAGCTGGACTTAAGTGCACGCTTTGACTCTTGTTGTGTAAATTTAGTGATTCTGTGAATTTGTTTCTGCAACTAGAAGCTTTAGAGGATAAGCAAATTGAACAATTCATGTGAAAGCATGAAACAATAAACTGAGGTGTATTGTTTGACATAAGAATTTTCTGCACTCTAAATAGCATCTTGTAGTAGGATTTTAATTTCTGCAGAGGGAGAATGGAATTCTCCCACAACTTTGAAGTGACTGAAATGATCTTTAAGAAGACAGCCTTAAATGAGTATTTCTCACACTGTCTCCTACAGCTATCTCAAATGAGTTAGAATGCAGCTGGTTTTGCACTCAGTTTTAATGCAGATAAAAAGGCTGCTGAGTTTAGCCTGTGTTTGTACTGAAGCAGTTTCTTGAACAGGCTGTGTGTGCTCTGCTTATGTCACGCTGCCCAGAACTTCAGCACAGAGCTTGAGGTCTTGTAGCATAAAGAGTAAATGGCTTTTTATTCAGCATAAGTGATTGTTGGCTTTTTTTTTTAACTGTCTGATCTGTGTTGTAGATGAGCACCTGCCTTCCTGCAAACCAGGAACGTTTTGCCAATGGAAAACTGGTGACAGTGCAGTTTCATCCCTCAGCTCAAGTGGTGATGACAGCTGGGCATGATCGCTCCGTGTCCCTCTTCCAGGTGAAGAAGTTAATTTTGCACTCTGCTGATGGTCACTAACATAGAATCTTTTTTTTTCTCTGCACACTGTCAGTGATTACACAATATCTGTGGTTACAATGGAAATTCCTTGGTTAAAGGCATCTTGAAAGGAATTTCTACCTGTGACTTCATACCAAGCACATGCAGAGTACTGGCAAACTCTTTGTCTCAAGAGTTTTTAGCTGAAGATTTGTGTTTTAAAACGTTTGGTTTGAAGGTTTGCAAGTGACAAGTACTAAGGAGATTTTTTGTTCCTAAGTTGTTTAGAGTGCCTGTAGCGGGAGGAGCAGTGCACTTTGCTTTGAGATTGTAAAAAAAAATTGCTGTGAAGCCATGTTGGGGATGGAGAGGCTATGCTGAAGGAAGAAGGTGTTTACCCTGAGGCACTGCCAGGCCCCTCTGAAAACTAAAGATCCTAATTTTATTTAGGAATTCTTAGCATGGCGTAGTGTCACTGAAATGGTCAGACAAATGGAATGTGATACTCTCACAGAGCTGCAAGAAAACCCAAATCAAAGCAGATGTTTCCATTTAGAAAAAACGCCGTAGAAGTTATTATTTGAACAAAGCATGGGCAAGATGACGAACGGCAAGAGGTGTGAGGTCTATCAGAAAAGCAGGGAGTGCCTGCTACATGAGGTGAGGAACTAAGAACCAGATCATTTGTAGGAGAGAGGAAGAATTTAAGGCTTCCCACTGGTGTACCTCTTACTGCTTAAGTCTCAGCTGAGAAGTTGGTATGATTTTTCTTTGTAAAAGTATTCGATATATTCCTCAATATGGCAACCTGGTTTGTTGCTTTCTCTTTTGAAGGTGGACGGTATAAGGAACCCAAAAATACAGAGCATCTATTTAGAGAGTTTTCCAATTTATAAGGCTCGTTTCAGCGTGGATGGGGAACAAGTTATAGCCACTGGTACTCACCACAGCATGTTCTTTGTGTATGACATGATGGCTGGGAGTATCATCGCTATCCCAAAAATAAGAGGTATGTTTTGCAGCTCTGAGTGTCTGGGCACAGTCAAAGCTGTCCCAAGTAGAGATGGCAGATGAATTGCCTTTAAAATGAAGTGTGGTGGGTTGTTGGAGGTTGTGTTTTTAACATGTCTTCAAGGAAATAAACTACCTTTACTGTTAATTGTCTGGGATATTAATTATCACACATGAGCAAGGTTGAGTTTAGCTTCTCTGTGACAGCATATTGCAGCAGTGAAGAGCTGGAGTCAGGTTTTAGTCATACTCATCCTACCTCTAAATATTGAGGCCAAAGAATAAATTGCACCAATTTCAAGTTTCAAATCTCTTTTTAAAGGTGTGGAGGAAAAGTTCCTTAGAAACTTCGAACTCTCTCCAGATGGATCATTTATGCTGCTGATTGGAACTTCAGGTTACCTTCACTTGCTGTCCATGAAGGTATTTTCTCTGCATGGTGTAGCTTTGCTTCCTTGGTGCCTTTTCCCTTTTGAATCTGCTTTTATGTCATCTGCAAGGCAATCTCACTTTCAGCTGAAGCCAAGGTATGACACATACATACTGTGACCGCCCTCAAAAATGTGCTGCAGAATCAACCCACTGCACCTTTAGGGAATTATTTTGGACACTGAGACTTTGTTCCCCAGCTCCATGGGACTGGTGGAGCTCAGGGCAGTTCCGTGGGGTTTTCAGCTTGAAGACGTCATGTGTCAGTGCTGTATTTCAGCTGCTTGCACAAGCACTGTGCAAGCAAGAGGAATGGAAACAACATGGGAACAGGTACCTGGGGGTGGAAGAAATATAGGACTGCTTTTTTGGGAGTCAAGCTAGTGCCTGCTGCTGTACTCTGTTCATGAATCATGCCAAACACTGATTCATAATGCGTAGAGCAATCTTTCAGCTGAATTTTAAAATGCCTTATGATGGCAGCTGGATTTGTTTTCAACTTTCAGAGGGAAAAATACTTTAAAAGAAGAAAGTTCAGTTTTGTATAATTCAGGCCCTTCAGTGAGGGAGGAAACAAGTGTTGATCCAGCTGCAGTTAGACTCAGGAGCTTGTGTGCTCTGCTCTGCAGGCACTGGCAATGTTGGTACTGTTCTCGGAATGTTGGGGTAGATAACTTAAGATTTCTGTGGGACAGGAAACAACTTTTCTGTAGATTTTTGGTAGAATCTCTGTCAGCATTGTTGTTCATACTGCAGACAAAAGAACTGATCAGCACTATGAAGGTGAATGGAAGGTGCACTGCCTCTGCTTTCACCCCAGACAGCAATAAAATATACAGCTATTCAAGTGAGTATTGCAGCAGTTCTAGTAATAATTCCATTTAAATTGCGTGAGTTCTTAGAAGTCACTTATAGTTTTAGAAAAATAATTTTCAAAATTTATACTGGTATCTCTCCTAAAAATACAACCAAGTGATCAGTCATTAAAGAAGGGAATTAACTATTTTAGTATGCCTTTAATTGTTTTAAAATACCCTAAATTTGATGGTTGTAAATTAGCTTCTAGTTGTCATGTAATTAATTTTTTTTTTAAACAAAGTGATGTGTATGTGCATTTTCTCTAATTATCTTTCATTCTGCAACCAGAGGAAGGCGAAGTTTTCATTTGGGATGTGAGAAGCAGAAAGAGTCTACATAAATTTGAAGATGAAGGATCTTTGGAAGGAAAATGTATTGCTGTTTCAAAAAATAACCAGTATGTGGCATGTGGGTAAGTGACTGAACTTTGACAGCTTCTTCTGCTATCATTTTGTAGCTTTTCAGTGGACCTATGGCTGGCTGGTGAGAGTGTAGGAACATGGTTTGGTTCTAATAAGCAAAGAGTAGGCATGAATAGATTAATATTTCCTATTTTATGGTAATAATTACTTTTCTCTTTGTAAATATAAAATACTATAGTACACCTAAAACAATAGGAGCGATACTGGTATTACTCCTGCCGTGTTTGGGTTCAGCAGTTAATTTTGAAATCACACTGACTAAAATCACCAATTCTGTAACAGCAATGCTGATTCAGGGTCTTCTCCCTTTTCCAGTTCTGTTCCTTGTACTCTAAATTTGGCTTCTGCAAGGCAGCACGTTAGCCTTTCAAAAGGGGCCTCCACTCAAAGCCACAAGCTGAAACTGTTTCTCCAAATTTACTGAGATGCAGTTTCAGTTAGTGTGTGGATTCTTTTAAATGAGAATAGCAAATGAATAGAAGAGTACAATATATATTTTCCTAGCTTACTGTACAAGAGGATTTTAAAGTGAGCTTATGCTATGGTTACAAAAAAACCAACCAAACAAAAAAAAGCGGAAAAAAAAACCCAAAAGCCAAAACCAACCAAGCAAAAAAAATACCCAACAAACAAACAAAACCAAAAAAACTTGAAGTTACTAAGTTACTTCAGAATTTTTTGATACCAAGATCTCCTTGCTTTGAATTCATCCTGGTAAGAGATGGGCTCGTCAAGGCTCTCCACAGTTGAATCTCTTTATTATATAAAAAAAAGAAAATGCACTCCAGCAGAAAACCTGAACTCCTCCACTAGATACTGTTATAAACTCCAAAGCAAAATCAAGCTCCAAACAAAATATTATTGCAGACTCCAGTAAATAATTGGAAATTACATTTTCAGGTGAGTAGTGATTATAGATAACAAGACAGTATGTACTGGAATGTTACTTTTCAGTATAATCTTTGTTCATTTTGTTCTTTAGTTCATCTTCTGGAGTTGTAAATTTATACACTACTGATGCCTGCCTCAAAGAAAACCACCCTAAACCAATTAAGTCCATAATGAACCTTGTTACTTCTGCCACCTGTGTGACCTTTAATCCCACCACAGAGATTTTGGCAGTGGCTTCCCGTGACACTGATGAGGCGGTCAAATTGGTATGTTCAGCTTCTTTTTACAATATTTCTTTTAAATCTTGCTCAAAACACTGCTGGTGACAGAATAAAACTGATATGAAGCAGATAAGATACTGCAAAAGGTGCTGGACCAACCAGATCAGGACATGGCCAAGACACTCTGCATTTACAAGAGTATACTTTCATTTTCTTTAGTAAAGTTGCTTTGAAAGTAACATATTGTTGTTTTGTTTACCTTTTTTGCCTTTTTAAAATGCTCTCTAAAATGTTTGGAAGTGTTTGAGGCCCGGTTGGACAAGGCTTGGAGCAACCTGATCTAGAGGAATGTGTCCTAGCCTATGGCAGTGGGTTGGAACTGGATGAAAACTCTTAAGGTCCCTTCTAATCTAACCAGTCTGTCATTCAATTTCAGTGCTGTAAATATATCTCAGCAACAAATGTGAGTTTTCAGCAGTTGGTAACTGTAACCATCTTACTATGGGTTTTTTTTGCCAACCTTATCAGAATTCTGGCCAACAGAGGAACTGTTGGATTAATCTGAAGATTTGTAGGCCTGAGAATTGCAGTAATTGGTTCCATGATGTGTTCCCTGCTCATTTTCTCCAATTGACTTCTATATGTAGAGTCATGTAGGGTAGGAATATAACTGAACATTTGAACTTAACATTGAGCTTCAGTTACAGATTTGTAGTTTAATTTTATTTTTAGTGTTTTTTCCCAACTTTAAATTCTGACCTGTTTCTCAATAGGTGCACCTTCCTTCATATACTGTATTCTCAAACTTCCCAGTCTTCAGAAAAAAACAGATATATCTTACTCAATCTATGGACTTCTCTCCCAGAAGTGGATATTTCTCTGTAGCAAATAACAAAGGCAAAGCTTTGTTATTTAGGTAGGTACTAAATTAGGTTCATTAATCCCAGATAACATGTTTATGTTCTGTAAGATGGGGCAGATGACTGTAAGTGATGAAGTGATTCCTGATCTGAATTACACCTGATGAATTGCTGGAGTCTGGAGTTGGCTTTCCCTGCTGGAGAAAAACCCTTGTTCTTTATCTGATTATGCAATACACACTGATTCCATACTTTTTGATTTTGCTCCCCTGCTGGTGTGGTCAAGGGTGAGGAACAGGGCTAACTTTAAGCAGGAATATATTTTTTTTTTCAACTCACAACTTCATGGTGCTTGAAAAACTGCTTAATTTTAAGATGAGATTTTAATGATTTATCAAGACAGGGAAAATTTATAAAAATATTCCTAAATGTGAATAAATCTTGTGATTTGTCCTTTATTTGAAATTAAACTGCATATTATAATGGCACTTAAGTTATTCTGGCAGGTGGATGTTTGCTATCATTTACTACATCTATGTTTCAGATTAGCTGAGGATACTCAGTGACACTGCTGAAGAGCTATTGTTTCTTTGTGTGGTCCCCTCAACAGATTACTGAGAAGTTTTAAATCTCTCAATTTTTTTTCTTTAGGCTGAAGCATTATTCATTCTTCTGAAAGAAGATGCAGGAGAAGATGAACCAGTAACTGAGGTGAAAACAGCACTAGAAATGTTTACGATGATGGCTTGAGGAGCCTCAAAATTTTCGTTTTGCTGCCTCCGCTTCTTTATAGATGGCAGGAAGATTTTCTTAGCCCTGTGTTATCTGTCCTGCCTGGGTCACTCATGGTCTGGAGTAGTACTGGCCTTGTTACTCTCAGCTTTTCTGATAATGCAGCAAGTTGATAGTTCAACTAAAAACCACTGTCAGCTGGACTGAGTTGATTATATTTAAGTCAATATCAGCAATGTTGATAAACAGCTGCAGGCTGGCAGGAACTTGGCTTGATCCTGTTCTGAAGTATTGGGCAGAAGCCTGCATCATTTCATATTCCTGTTACAGTAATTACTGAAGTTTGAAGCATAGTTTGTGTGCAGATATGATTTTATTGTGCACTTAAATGTCTTCTTGGGAAACTAGGAAATCTTGTAGCCTTGACAATAATACACTAGATTGACAAAACTTGTTAATGAGGGGAGGCTGAACTTGTTTAGACTGGAAGCAGCTCTGACTGCTGCATGTTAAGCTTGCTTAGAATTTTGTGATAGCTCAGTGTTTGGAAAATGCTAACAAAATTATTTCTACTCGTCTTTCCCCAGGTTTTGTAACCTGCAGATAAAACGATGTGGACAAAATCAAAGCTTTTTTTTTTTATTTTATATGGAAGTTACAAAATACTAATAGAATATATGTATTTTTAAATTTGTTTGTTTTAAATAAAGGTACCTGGTAAGTTTCCAGGCAACTTGTTTCAACTTATTCTAATGCTTCCTGTAAGTTTACCAGTAAGATTTTATTGCTTGGCACTCAAGCTTCTGTCTTCCAGAAGTGCTTGAATGTCTTACTTATTATAATTATGTGAAATATTCCAGTGCTGAAACAGAAATTTTGTGCAAACTGACCTCTGCTCCATGCATTTAGCAGGAGCTTTTCCATCAGCCTGGTTCACTTGAGGGTGGGCTGGAAACAGCATTTTGCAGCCTGGAGGAGCCCAGTCCCCTGAGACCCTGTTGGTGTTGCTGTTGCAGCTTAGCCCAACTTCCCAGCTGCAGCTTCAAGGTGCCCTAAACCAAGAAGTGAAAAAAACCCCACCCTGTTTATGCTTTCCTGCCTCCTGTGTCACAGAAACAACTGCATCTAAGATAGGTTAAATTCTTAAGGAAAATCCCAGTCTTTTTGTGGAAGCAAGGAATCCTGAGTATCACATGATTTTTAAATCAGTGGTGAAATTTAAATCACTGGTGAAAATACATGAGGATCCCCATGTGACAGTGATCACAAGGTTCCCAGGATGAGGGAAGAGACAAGAATGTTGACTCCATGTTTTAGAAGGCTTGATTTATTTTATGATATATATTAAAAACCATACTAAAAGAATAGAAGAAAGGATTTCATCAGAAGGCTTGCTAAGAATAGAAAAAGGAATGGATAACAAAGGTTTGTCTCTGACCGAGACAGTCTGGACAGCTGTGATTGGCCATTAATTAGAAACAACCACATGAGACCAATCACAGATCCACTGTTGCATTCCACAGCAGCAGAAAATCATTGTTTACATTTTGTTCCTGAGGCCTCTTGGCTTCTCAGGAGGAAAAATCCTAAGGAAAGGATTTTGCATAAAATATCCTGGCTACATTTCACCCTTTTTATTTTAATAAATTAAAAAGAAAAGTGTTTGTAATTTCATCTGCTGGGTCCATGCAGAGGAAAGAGCAAAAACATAAGAGGTTTATTTTTTGCCCATCAAAAATCCCAATCAAGTGCTGATGTGGAATCATCAAGAAAATTCTTCACTTGCAAAACACCAAATTCCATCACATCATCAAAACAATCTTATAATATAAGAAAATGCAAAAACAATGCAAAGAAAAGTCACTGCTTCAAGTCCAAACAGCTGAGTTTGAGGAGAAAGTCTGTGGACTGAAGATGTTCCTCTTTGACATCTCTGAAAGTTCCTTTTGCTCCTGAAACAGGCTTGCAGAATCCTGAAACAAACAATTGCTGAAGAAAATCCATCAATAGTTATCAAAAATCCATTGACAGTTATCAATTTTGAGAAAACTTCTGAAATTTCTCAGCCACAGCCCTTAATTGAACTACTTGGGCTTAGGCTAATTTTTGGCTTTTCAATACCTTTGAGCTGCAGCTCTTTCAAATATTTTTAATTTGATGTTTTTTGGTTTTGTTTGGTTTGGTTTTTTTGGTTTTTTTTTCCCTGAAAGAGCAGCAGCAGAGAGGAGCCTCTGAGGCCCTGCGGGGGCCCTGGCCCTCGTGGAAAGATCAGGGATCCCAGACCTGGCCCACAGAACAGTGACACAGGTCCTGACGGGGGAAGCAAAGCACCCAAACCCAACAGCCAGCCGGGCGGAGGCCCTTGCCCAGGGAACTGAGCCAAATGGCCCGGACCCGGCCCGCAAGGCGGGCTCTGTGTTCTCACAACCCGGCACCCTGCTGCCAATGCCTGTGCAGCACGAGTGACCAAACGCTTCGTTCCCCCTAAACCACCGGTGCAGACCAGCAGCTGGGGAAAAGAAGCTTTCCCAAGTATCTTCATCTCGGGACCGGGGATGTCTTTTCCCCACAGCAAGCAAGCGACGCTTGCTTTCCACTGTTTCTCTTGCCTCTGCAATGCAAATGCAAAAAGTGTTCCTCCTTTCAGCCCCTCTAGAGGCAGAACTTTCAGGAGCCACCTCCCCCACGCTGCTGGAGCGCGTGGGGAGAGTCAGGCATCCCAAACCCCAACGGCAACCTCCCAACCAGAGGTGAATCGGCCCGCGAAAAACGCTGAGCTTGAACACAGGCAGGTGGGCTGCGCCCGCAACCAGCTGTCGAGCCACGCCTGCCCCTCGGAGGGGCAGGCTGGTGTCCCCTTCCCCTGTCCCAGCACCCCCAGCAGAGGCAGCCTTGGGACAGCCCGAAAAACTCAGAAGGAAAGCCAGGCTGATGGCAGGGGAGCCGCAGGCGGCTCCGATGATGGCTCCGAGGGGGAGGCGCTGCCGCCAGCATCATCTTGGACTGGTGCCGGTTCGGTGGAAGGCAGCGAGGCCGAAGGGAGTGCATTTCCCGCCGGGCTGGAGGCAGCAGCCGCGTCTTCTCCAGGTTCCGGAAGCTGCAGTGCAGGCGCAGACAGCAAAGTCTCTTCATCATAGGAACTTTGTCTTCATGACCCCATTTTTGCCAGAGGGCAATAATTTTCTCCTCTGAGGGAGAGAATGGAAACTCTGCCTCTGCAGGCACCCTCTCCCACATCCAAATCTGCCTTGCACGAAGGGAAGCATTTTCAGGAAGGGAAGAGTTAACAGTACCTTGCGACAGTATGCTCTTGGCCTCAGCAGGCTGCTCTGTGCTGCAAAGACTTCTGGACATCTTGTCTGGGAGACTTTTCAAAAGGTTCTCTCTGTGGTCAGCCTTGGCTGTTGTTATATATGCGTGATTAATTAATGCTGTAAGTAAATATGTGTATGTATAAAATATTACATTAATCCACCACATGCCCTTGACCACTCCGTCCGGGAACATAGTTCCATTTCTATTCAATCAGTTCCCGGAGCACACTAAAGATAATATCAAGTCTTTAGCCTAAGAATGAAGCCTTCCCGGGCCATGAACGTCGTCTCCTTCGTCTATTCACGAAAGCGATGCCAGGAGTTGATTACATCAGCTGTCCCGAAACACTGGCACCACCCGAGTACATGTGAAAGAAAGCTATACAGACATCGAGGCACGCCTTTTGCATCTGTATGCATTCGGTCATCCATGTGAAAAGAACACCCAGGAAGGACTGAGAGGACTGTAGAAGTACCAGGACTGACTTTTTGATCCCTATGTTCTAACTCTACGTATGAACAAACACAAGGGACATCCTGTGTTATTCAGGCCTAGGGAAGAATATAGGGTATATAAGCGGGCGGTACGAGACGATCGGGGTGAACCTCCGGCGAAACGCAAGCACTGTGTCAGTCGGATCCAGGTTCACTCAGCGCCAAATTCTGGACTTGCCGCTGTCTTGGCTGTGGTGGATTTTTTTCAATTTGTAATTAATAAATCTTTGTCAATTTTTTTTTTTTTTAATTTGGCTGCAGAGTCAATCATTTATAACAAATTGGTGACCCCGACATGATCTGATATTGGGGTTCGGGAAACCCTTTTCCCGCTCGGGGGGCGTCCCACTGAATTCAGTGGCCCGAGCGGAAATCGGAGTCTGAAACCAATCAGATCCACAAAAGAGATGCAAAAAGCCGCGGATTGTAACTGGAGCCACGTGCTGCAAAAGAGCCACAGCCAAGGGAGATAAAAGAGCCCGATTCTCGGCTCGGAAGGATCTAGAGAGATTTCCGAGACTCATGGTTTTTCATCCATAAAACTCGACATGCATGAAGAGATCCACACAAGAAAAAGAACCGTAAGTACTGCGTGGTTGGGTGGAGCGTGATTGGAAGCGTGTGTGAGACGTGACATTGTCATGAGGCGAGTGTGGGCCCCGAGGCTGCATTTCCACCATTCCACGAGGCACGTGGTCAGGCGAGAGGGAAGCAGAAGGCTCGGTTTGAAACACACAAGACCCGGGGCTCGGAGAAGAGTCTAGGGGAAAAGCTGGTCACGCTTAGGATCAGGAGGGGAGTGACAGACCTGGGGGAGTTCCAGGAACCTGTCCACCTTCTGAAACCAGGACAGAACAGGTAAAGGACGATAGGAGAACAGCCTACAGTTCAGCACGGCGGTTCGCTGCTCGATCCATTCAGGCTGGCAGCTGTTCACAAGCTGGAGAATCTGACATCTGAGGGAAAAACGGGACTTGAAACAACCATCCCAGCCAAGCGAAAAAAGGTAAGAAAGGTCACCACTTTCTTTGAGAAAATGGGGTTGGGGAAGAGCAGACAGCAGAAGAAAGTTCAGGAAAAACCCTCCCAGGTCCCCGAGAAGATCTTACCAGAAATCCCGGGAGATAGTCCTTTGGGATGGATGCTGAGGCACTGGGACAAAAATCCACAAAGGGTGGGAAAATCCAAGGAGAAAATGATCCATTTTTGCATGGAAAAATGGGGAGGGAAGGAGATTGGAAGGTATGGGGTCTGGCCGATTTTCGGCACGTTTGAGAACTGGACATGTGAGTCTTAGTTTGACCATGTGACCGGCAGTAGCCCGATGGATCCAGAGGAACTTGAATACGTAGATATGTGGAGGCATGTTTACACTGGTCTATATCCAGTGGGAGCTCGCCGGCGTGCAGCGAAAGTGGGGAACGAGTGAGAACCGCTGTAAAATCTTCCACCCCCTTACCTCATGGCCCCGCAACAACCTGATCAAGGGCAGGCACAAGCGGCAGGGGGAGTGCAACCCAGGGCAGGGGCTTCACAAGCCCAAGCAAGTGCCCTGCCACCAACACTGGGTCACGCGGTGACATCTGCTCCTCCACCAAGCCAAGGGGTAGGGGGTCAGGTGTTGCCGCAAGAATTACCAAAAAGTGAGGAGGAAAAAGTAGACATAGATGCCCTCAGAGATGCGTCTCCCCCGGCACATCGCACTAGGCGATGAACTAGGAGATCAACCGGGGGGGGAGAGCGGAGACGAAGGGGGAAAACCCGGAATCTACCCTTTATGGGAAGTTCTGACCGCCATGGGGGTGATTGGGTACGTACACACCCCAATTGATACCAGCGATGTGAGGGCATTCAAGAAAGAAATGGGGAAACTAATGGATGATCCTCTGGGAGTGCCAGAGAGATTGGATGAATTTTTGGGAACCAGCATTTATACATTTGAGGATCTTCATGCGATTTTAAGGTCGCTGTTTAACAAGGAAAGGGATATGATCCGGACCGCCGTGACCAAGGACTGGGAAAGGCAGAACCCAAATGCTGGGGCCGGAGAGGAGCGATGGCAAAACCAGAAGCCATCCTGGGAAACCCAGATGGAGGAAGGGAGACAAAGGATGATAAATCTGAGAAACATGATTATCCAAGGTATCAGAGAAGCAGATAGGGCAGAACCTGAGCAAGGTGCTCAGGGAGTGTCAGGGGAAAGATGAAACCCCCACAGAGTGGCTAGAAAGACTCCGGAAAGGGTTGAGAATGTGCTCTGGCACAGACCCGGATTCTCGGGTGGGAATGGTGTTGTTAAAGACACAATTCGTTGCAAAGTCGTGGGAGGACATTTGGAAAAAGCTTGAAAAGATAGATGGGTGGCAAGAGCAGGGATTGCAGGAACTGTTACGAGAAAGTTTATATGCGCCAAGATGAAGAGAAACAGAAAATCCAAGCCAAGGTTCTGGTGGCGGCAGTGAGAGAGGCTCAGAAGCAAGAACGAGGGAAGGACACGGAAAAGAAGACGCTGGCAAAGAAGCCGGGTCCATTGGAGGAAAAGGGCCCGAGCGAACAAAGGCGGGATTTTGAATGTTATTACTGCAAGCAGAAGGGGCGCATTAAACGAAACTGCCCCAACAAAACCAAAGACCAGGAGATGTTTCAAGAAGATTAGAGGTGGCAGGGGCTTTTCAGTCTGGGGTCCGGAACATCTAGAGAGCCCTCGATAAAACTGAAGGTGGGACCCTACAAAGAGGAATTGTGGTTTATGGTAGATTCAGGAGCGGAATGGACAACAGTGTTACGGTTACCAAAGGGGTGTTCTCTGAGTGATGACACCATGGTGGTGTCTGGGGCAAAGGGAGATCCTTTCGAGGTTCCAATCATAAAAAACGCAGAGATAAATACAGGAAGTAGAAAACATACAGGCAACATCCTATTGGCTAAGAGCGCTGACTTCAATTTATTAGGGTGAGATATGATGGTTGCTCTGGGGGTGGGATTGGCAATTGATAAATCACAAATCAAAGTCAGGCTCACGGGGCTGGAGGAGGAAAAGATAGACCCAAAGGTGTGGTATGTCCCTGGGGAAGCGGGGAGGTTGGAAATAGAACCTATTCGAGTGGAAATTGAAAGACCAGAAGACCCCATAAGGGTCAAGCAATATACCCTCTCCATGGAAGGGAGAAGGGGTTTGAAATGAGTGATTGATGAATTATTGAAAAAGGGCACATTGAAACCGTGCATGTCAAGACATAACACCCTGATTTTGGCAGTCAGAAAGCATGATGGCAGTTTCAGGCTCGTGCAGGATTTAAGGGCCGTGAACCAGAGAACTAAGGCTCTGTTCCCGACAGTTTCTAACCCTTACACGTTGTTGAACAACCTCTCCCCGGACGACACTTGGTACAGTGTAATTGACTTAAAAGATGCTTTCTGGACTTGTCCTCTGGCGGAGGACAGCTGCGATTATTTCGCGTTTCAGTGGGAAGATCCAGAGACAAACAGAAAGCAGCAGCTTAGATGGACGTCTCTGCCGCAGGGCTTTGTCAACTCTCCAAATTTATTCGGACAAGACCTGGAACAGGTTTTAAGTCACTTTACACCAGCCAAAGGAACAAAGCTTCTACAATACGTGGACGACCTTTTGGTTGCCAGACACAGGGAGGAGGAAGTAAGGGAGAGCACAATCAAACTTCTAAATTTTCTGGGGAAAAAGGGATTGAAAGTTTCCAAGTCAAAATTACAGTTCATGGAACCAGAGGTCAGGTATCTGGGGCATTGGCTTACAAAGGGCAAGAAAAAGTTGGACCCAGAAAGGGTGGCAGGAATTATTGCCCTGCCACCTCCACAGATGAAAAAAGAAGTCCAGCAAATTCTAGGGTTGCTAGGAAACTGGCGGCAGTGGATCGAAAGCTACAGCGAGAAGGTGAAGTTTCTCTATGAGAAACTCACCTCCGATCGGATCAACTGGACACAAAAAGATGACGAGGAAGAATTCAGGAGAGTCAAGGAAGCGCTGACAACTGCTCCAGTTGAGTCTCCCGGACGTGAGAAAACCCTTTCAATTTTTTGTGGACACTAGCAATCACACCGCGCACAGAGTCTTAACACAGGATTGGGTGGGGGTCAGAAAACCAGTGGGATACTTATCCTGGCTTTTAGACCCGGTCAGCAGAGGCTGGCCCACGTGTTTCCAGGCGATTGTGGCTGTGGCTTTGTTAGTGGAGGAAACGAAGAAGGTGACCTTTGGGGGACCTCTGGTAGTATTTGCACCTCACAATGTGAGGGGAATACTACCAACAAAAAGCAGACAAATAGCTCACAGATGCAAGGTTGTTAAAATATGAGGCCATTTTGATTCATTCAAAAGACTTAGAATTGAGAACCATGACTGCGCAAAATCCGGTGCAGTTTCTGTTTGGAGAAGCCGCGGAGAATTTAGTACATGACTGCATGGAAATTGTTGAATTGCAGACCAAAATTAGGGAAGACCTGGGGGAAGATGAATTGGAAGATGGGGAGAAATGGTTTGTTGATGGGTCAAGCAGAGTTGTGGAAGGAAAAAGAAAATCTGGATATGCAGTTGTGGACGGGAAAACGGGGAAGGTAATTGAAGCAGGCCCTCTGAATGCAAGCTGGTCAGCACAGGCATGCGAATTGTATGCAGTTTTAAGGGCACTGAAAAGACTGAAAGGGAAAAAGGGAACAGTTTTTACCAACTAGAGGTATGCCTTTGGGGTAGTTCACACGTTTGGGAAAATCTGGGAAGAAAGGGGGTTGATCAACATGAGGGTAAAAGAACTGCTGCTGCGCGGGGAATTAATTAGGCAGATCTTAGAAGCCTTGAGAGGACCAGATGAGATTGCAGTGGTCCATGTGAAGGGGCGTCAGACAGGGACTCAATTCCGAACCAGGGGGAACAATCTAGCTCATCAGGAGGCCAAAACTGCGGTGTTGATGGTGGTAAGTACCCCTGAGGCTGGGAGGGAGGAGACCCCTGAGGACATTCCCCAACTTTACCAGAACGAGATTGAATGTTTCAAACAGATCGGGGGTGAACTGAAAGATGGTAGGTGGAGGCTACCTGACAGGAGGGAATTGGTGTCCAGGGGTTTCACCAGGAGGATTTTACAAAGATTGCACCAGAGGACTCACTGGGGGGAACAAGCGTTGGTAGAACAATTTTTAAAACTTCATGGGTGCAAAGGAATCTATGAATTGGCAAGACAGGAGGTACAGGGATGCCTGATTTGTCAAAAGGGTAATAAATCAGGGGCCAAAAAGGTTGCTGTGGGGAGTCGTCCCCTTGCATACCGACCATTTGAGAGAATTCAAGTGGATTTTACAGAACTGCCAAAGGTGGGGAGGTTCAAATTCGTACTGGTAATTGGACTCATTGGGTGGAAGCCTTCCCCACCTCACGAGCCACTGCTCAGACGGTGGCCAGGAAATTACTGGAGGAAATTGTACCCTGATATGGGGTAGTGAACTATGTCGATTCGGATCAGGGAACACATTTTACATCAGAGGGTATTAAACAAATGGCTGATGCACTGGGCATCCGATGGGAATACCACACCCCGTGGCACCCCCAGAGTTCAGGACAGGTGGAAAGGATGAATCAGACTTTGAAAACACAGTTATCGAAATTAATCCTGGAAACAAAGATGTCCTGGCTGAAGTGTTTGCCCCTAGCCTTGCTTAATATCTGAACCATGCCTCATTCGGACACGGGGCTCTCACCATTTGAAACGCTGTATGGGATGCCATATAAGCATGGAATGCCAGTGGGACACCCCAGGTTTGAGGATGGACAGATTCAACCGTATCTGGTTGCAATCAACCAAAATTTACAGGAACTTCGAAAGCAGGGAATAGTAGCCCAGGGTGCCCCTCTGGGTTTTGCTATTCACAAAATCCAACGAGGAGACAAGGTGTTTGTAAAAGTGTGGAAAGAAGACCCACTCTCTCCTCACTGGGAAGGTCCTTTTCTTGTGCTCCTGACAACAGACACTGCCATTCGGATGGCGGAAAGAGGCTGGACTCACACGTCTAGAGTGAAGAAAGCCGAACTGCAGGAAGAAGCACCCAAGTGGAGAGTCACTTCTTCCCCTGGCGACTTGAAAGTCAAGCTTCAACGTCCTCGTCAATGACAAACAACAAGTGGATAAGTTGTATACTGTCAGATTGTGTATGCTATCCATTTGTACACTTCAAGTGTGAATATTGTCAGTGGGTTCATTTGTGGTTCATTGCAGGAGGGGACAAAGACTGAAGGAGTTGTGTACCCAGTGCTTGGAGCAGGAGCTTGAATTAACTGACCGCATCCTAAAACCTAGCCACAAATTTAGGTATCATTGTACTTGATTCACAAGAATGGTTTTGGATTTTCCAGAATGGGGTGTGTGGAAAGCTCAGGGCGCAAGCCGAGATTCTGGATGTGAAGTGCCGAAAAACCATCAGGGTACTGTGCAGTTCCAATGCCATTTGGATATCCAGGTGGGGCACCTTCAAAAGGAGATATGCATCTAGGTTCGAAGGCGTCTTCCCTGAAGAGTAGTCCTGCTGCTGCGAAGATGGTCTTCCTCGCCGCTGGTGGCACCCCAGGGGGCGGAGGCAAAGGCAACGGAGTACGCCTGGTGGGAATCCTGATTGGCCTGAGCCTAGTCATGTGCCGGACGCAGAGTCTGGGCACTGAGATTCAAAGAGGAGGCAGAGGCGAAGGCTCCTCAGAATCATGCAGAAAATGCACCCAGGTGGTCCTTGTAACAAGGGACAAGAAACACTCCGCATACCAAGCCCCCAGAAAATGTCTCAAAGGAACTAGCAGGTACTATTGGGTGAACGGCACATGGGCAAAATTGTGTGAATTGGAAATCAGGACTTGGTGCATAGATCCCGGGGCGGGGCAAGAGAATGGACAGTCAATTGCTCCTAGGAATCCAAGGCAGAAACGGGAGAACAAACAGGAACTGAGTCCCGTTTGTACCTGGTGCAATAGAACCATGTGGGTTGGAGGTAAGGCTGAATCAATGTTCATAGCCTACCACCAGGTGAACCCCTTGTGTAGTGATAACACAAGGGTGGGAATGTGTGTTATAAATGGGAAAATGTAATGGGAAGCTGAAAATACAAAATTTAATATCAAAACTTCTTGGGGAAAAGACCCGCTCATACTGGATCTGTCCTCAGTAAATGAGGAAAGGGTATACCCGCAGTACGACAAGGTGGTCTGTTTTCTGAGGAACAAAAACAATGAAAATCCAGAGAGAAAAATGAAAGATTTAACACTAGAAATGAAGCGAAAGGAGTCAGAATTGATGAAATAGAAATTTGAAGAGGAAAGGTTAAAAACCCTAAGCGAACAATATGAGGCATTGGAAAGACAGTATGCTGACGGGGAATTGCCCTCCCCCGACAGAAATTTGTTCATTGATTTGCTTCAAGAGATAGCAACAGAATTAGGGCTGTCTAACTGCTGGATTTGCGGGGGGTTGAAGTCTGCAGAAAAGTGGCCTTGGAAAGGGGAAGGGTTGGCTCTGGAGCAGCTCCTGAAGTGGGATAACCCAAGGGTCTCAAGATTGGCACAGAGACCTGAGGGATGGATTCTAGAAAAAAGGGTGATCAGCACAATTTGTGTCAGTCGGGAAGGGAAGGAATACACTGAGATGGTGGGATATACCCTGTCTATATCTATCCTGATGGTAAATTCAGACTCAAAAAGAAAGGCATAGTATCCAGCCTCTCCCTTGGGGTACTGGAGCCTCAAAAACAACAACTGCGAATGGGATGAGAAAATGAAATTCTGTTGGGTCAAAAGTCCAGGAGCCAACCCCTTCCAATCCTTGGAAAATGTGAAAAGGTACTGGGAGGATCCAGGGAGAATAAGTGAGAAATGGAAGGCCCCCGATGGAATTTATTGGATATGCGGGAAGAAAGCCTACAGTGAATTACCTTCAAGGTGGAAAGGATCATGCACTCTGGGCATGATCCAACCAGTTTTCTTTACTCTTCCCAGAGTCAAAAGTAACTTGTTAGGGGCTCCATTATACGAGACCCTGAGAAGGGAGAGGAGATGTCTGAAGAAAATAATACCTGTGATAAGTGGGAAACAAACCTGGGGGGAGGAGGAGTGGCCAGCGGCAAGAATAATTGATTATTATGGACCAGCCACGTGGGCCCAGGATGGAAGCTATGGGTGTAGGACTCCAATTTACTTACTGAACAGATTTATCAGATTGCAAGCAGTGATGGAGATTGTCTCGAACCACACCTCAGAAGCCCTGGATTTATTAAGTCGACCGCACACCCAGGTACGGGCTTTTGTGTACCAAAACCGAATCGTGCTAGATTACTTACTGGCCGAAGAAGGGGGGGTCTGTGGGAAATTTAATGAATCAGAATGTTGCATTGAAATTGATGATTATGGGGAAACCATAAGAGGTTTGGTGGCCGAAATCAAGAAGGTGGCCCATGTCCCTGTCCAGAAGTGGAATTCGATTTTACAATCTTCATGGTGAGACAAATTATTTGATGGAGCATGGTGGAACAAAGTGATTTTTCTTGTGCTCTGTTCAGTGGCTGGAATCCTATTCCTCCCATGCCTGATACCCTGTTTTATCAGGCTGATACACTCCGTGGTGAGGGGGATGCAAATTGCAATAGTCCCCATCAACACAGAGGGGGCTTCCGGAGGCAACACTTCCAAAATTATGTGACTAGGAGGGAAACCATATGCCAGCAAGGCAGCTGAGCCGCTGGCAAAGTTTGAAGAATGAACAGAAAAGGGGTGAAATTATGTAAAATATCCCACAAGGGGAATACTGAATAGTGTAAGGGGTGCTCCGTTTGTGGGAAACCCTTCTTGGTGGTGGGTAGATGTAGGAATTAAAAAAATTGACAAAGAAGCAGCATGAATTAAATGGGTGAAATAAAAGGGGAGGGGTTGTTTTATATGTGTGATTAATTCATGCTGTAAGTAAATATGTGTATGTATAAAATATTACATTAATCCACCACATGCCCTTGACCACTCCGGCCGGGAGCATAGTCCCATTCCTATACACACTAAAGATAATATCAAGTCTTTAGTCTAAGAATGAAGCCTTCCCGGGCCATGAACGTCGACTCCTTCATCTATTCACGAAAGCGATGCCAGGAGTTGATTACATCAGCTGTCCCGAAACACTGGCACCACCCGAGTACATGTGAAAGGAAGCTATACAGACATCGAGGCACGCCTTTTGCATCCATATGCACTCAGTCATCCATGTGAAAAGAACATCCAGGAAGGACCGAGAGGACTGTAGAAGTACCAGGACTGACTTTTTGAATCCCTATGTTCTAACTCTACATATGAACAAACACAAGGGACATCCTGTGTTATTCAGGCCTCGGGGAGAATATAGGGTATATAAGCGGGCGGTACGAGACCTCCAGGGAAACGCTGGCACTCTGTCAGTTGGATCCAGGTTCACCCAGCACCAAATTCCGGAGTTGACACTGTCTTGGCTGTGGCGGATTTTTTTCGATTTGTAATTAATAAATCTTTGTCAAATTTTTTATTTAATTTGGCTGTGGAGTCAATCATTTATAACACTGTGAACTCTGTCCAAATTCAGGGTCTTTAGTTCTTCAGCTCCAGGATAGAAGCCACTTCTGTGGTCACTTGTGTGGTGACCATCAATGCCACACACTTGGGGTTTACCCAAATGTAGTAATGCTCCTCTGGGCTCTCACCAAATGAAGAATTTTTCTTCACTCAGGGTCAGCAAATTTTGCGAATTCGTCACTCATGGTCCTATTCTGGTGGTTTCTTCATTTGGGTCACCCTTTGTGACAGTGATCACAAGGGTCCGAGGATGAGGGAGGAGATGAGAATGCTGACTCCATGTTTCAGAAGGCTTGATTTATTATTTTATGATATATAT
Source organism: Fringilla coelebs (assembly GCF_963513975.1). NCBI lineage: Eukaryota > Metazoa > Chordata > Aves > Passeriformes > Fringillidae > Fringilla > Fringilla coelebs. The sequence goes on along the minus strand of NC_140045.1, from coordinate 8,302,152 downwards.
TATATTAAAAACTATTCTAAAAGAATAGAGGAAAGGATTTCATCAGAAGGCTTGCTAAGAATAGAAAAGGAATGAATAACAAAGGTTTGTCTCTGACCGAGACAGTCTGGACAGCTGGACTGTGACTGGCCATTAATTAGAAACAACCACATGAGACCAATCACAGATCCACTGTTGCATTCCACAGCAGCAGATAATCATTGTCTACATTTTGTTCCTGAGGTGTCTCAGCTTCTCGGGAGGAAAAATCCTAAGGAAAGGATTTTTCATAAAATATCATGGCTACATCCCCAAGCTGGGACTGGGGGAGAGGGTCTGCCGCTGCTTCTTCAACTGCTGCTAAATCCTGCTCCTCTCCTCTCTTCCTGAAGTGGCTACCTTGTTCTGCTTAAATTCATGAAATAAAGGTTGATTAGGGACCTGCTACAGTAAAACCCTGACTTGAGAATAAATTATGACTCATGTCTGACCTCTTCCCACAATGGAATTTTTTGGGAGGTAACAGTACCAGTCAAGGTGAAGCACCAGCATTGAAGTCATTAAGACTTCAGTGAAAGTGGCATCCCAGAAGATGTACTCTGAGCATGAGAACAATTAATTGTATAACCACATCAAAGATTTTGACTACAGGAGCCTATTGGTGAATTCTTGTCATGCTATTTTAAAAAATAAAATGCCCTATGTTCAGATATATTATGTTTTTTAAGTGTTTTTGCCAGTGATTCATTGTAAGATGAGTACTTGAATTCACAAGTCTTGGAAAAAGCAAAATATGCTCTGGAGGTGTTAAATTGAGTACAGTGTTTAATCTTAACCTAAACTGAAGACCCTAGGATGGAAGAGTAAAATTAAAACATAAGCATGCTGTTAATATGCACTGATTAAGATGCTTGCTGTAGGATTCTTCTGTTACAAACAAATCTGGCTGAAGTCTGTAGGATGGGGATTATGTCTCTTATTTACTTCTAGCTTTTGAAAAAATGTTGCAGCTTCATGTGGGAATCCATAAAATCAGAGAGTTTTACGAAGGTGGTAAAAAGACAGACCTCAGATACAGCAGAATTGTGAAGTGCTAAAACAGCAGAAAAAATATCTAAGTGGTAGCGAAGACATGGGAGTTAGAACAATAGAGCTGTGTAGTTTGGCTTTCTAAGTTGCAAAAAGTTTATTTTAAGTAAATATTTAGAAGGTTAAGTATGAATAGTGCTCTGTGCTTTGTCTCTTATAAATGGGCCGTTGTCTTCAAGAATAGGCCACCATTGTTTTAACCAAAGCTACATGTGCTTAAGGTGATTAGATAGAATTACTGTCAGTATGCTTTTGCTCTATGTAATTGGCTAAGATGGCTTTATGGTATGCTGTAACATTAAGTTTCTTTGGCCTGCTGCCTGAACAGCGAGCTGTTAGCATCTCTCTATTGTCATATTCATGTAATGAGACTGATGCTGAAAAATAAATAGCTCAAGACACTTTTCACAGTGGCCCCATCCTGTTTGTGTCTGTGTATAAACTGCTGGTGATAAATGGTGCCCCGTATGAGGACCTTAGTTAGACTAGAGGATTAAAAAAGACAACCCACTTGCCGGAGGCCCAGGTTGTTAACAAGAGGAATAGATCATCCCCTTCTTCGTCATCTACATCTGATGTCCTTGTAAGTAATAAGTAGCTATTTTAGGGGCTCCTGGGCAACGAAATGGGTAATAATTTATCTAAAACAGAATGGGACGTTTTTTACAGGCTTGAGGAAATTTTACAGGATAAAGGACGTTCAGATATCTCAAAAACTGAACTGAAAGACTTATTAGTCTGGGTAAAAGCGAATACTCAAAATACTTGCAGTCTGCTTTTACCTTTGATTTTTGGGATCAAATAAACTGGAAAATTTATAATCTGTTCACTCTCAAAAAGGAAGAGACTGTGGGCAAACTAATGCCTGTCTCTAGAGTTTTAATGGAGAGTTTTAAGCAGAATGACTGTAACAGAGACATTTTTGAGCAACAGAACAAAACATCTTGCTCAGACCCTTTAAATCCAAGTAATGCTGAGCTATTGTCCTCTTCTGGAGGGATCTCAGGTTGTGTTCAGAGTTCCTTCCCTTCTGGCACGTCCAATGTTTCTCCTGGCAATGTTGATAGCGTCGCGTCCCCCAGAAGCTTGGAACGAGAACAGCTTTCAGCTCAGGTCGCGTCCCCTGTTTCTTCTGGGTCTCCCCATGTCCCTGCAGCTGAGAACAACCTTCCGTCCCCCCCCGAGAAAAAATGAACTCCTGCAATGTGGGGAAAAGTGTTCGAAATTTTCATTGCATTCCGGGAATGTGGGAGTTTCTGAATTGTGTTCAGAGGAGGGTGGAATTGGTGTGGACATGAGAGATGAGAGTTTAAAGAGGTTTTGTGATACAGTAGCTACTGTCTCTGGAATTGTGCAGGCAGGAATGACAGAGAGGAGCTTTGAGTCAGCTCTGCCTGGTCGGGGAGCTGTGGGGCTCACTCCTGCCAGTGCTTCCCCTTCTCAGGAAGACACCCCCTTGGAGTTGGTTCAGGCAGACAGATTGCTTTGCAATTCGAAGAATCCCTTTATTATAAATTGTTCTCCCAAGTCTCTCCCAGGTTTTTCTGTGGTGTGTCAGCCCTCTGATATAGAGGACAGTGTAACTGTGAATCGGGCTCTGCCTGCAGGAGGCAGAGCAGGGGGGAGGAAAGAAGCAACAGGTGGCGGCCATGAGCCAGGTGAGATCGGAATGACTCTGCCCAGGCAGAGGCTTGTGGGGGAAGCAGTCGATTCGAGAAAACTTTCAATAGAAACACGAACTGATAATATGGGAGTCTTAAAGTCTGTTTCATTTGCTGCTGGAGGGAAAAATAGCATTTTTAACTGGCAGCTTGATGTTGGCATCTCTCCAGTTATTTCCCTGACACCATTGAGATGCAGAGCATGTAACAGTGAATTAGAAAGTGAAGCAAATACAAACTTAAGATTTCAAACTCAAAAACAGTTCAATTTGTCTGATTCTAGCAAAACCCAATTCAGTGATTGGGAACGGGAGTCTAATTCTGGTTCCCTTCCAGATGTCAGCACACCACATTCTTTGGCTGAGTCCTCCTCTGTCCCTCTGGGCAGGGCTCCAGGGAGGGCGTGTCGTTCAGGGTTGCTGCTCCCAAGAATTCCAAGTCCTTTTCTCCTGCCCATACTGGCAGAGCTCCTGAGAAAGTTGGTTGCTACAGCAACATCCCTGCCAAAAACTTGCAGCTTGGCAGAACTCCCGAAACAGCTGTGGTCAGTGAGAATTTTACCCCTTCCATGCCAAAGACAGCAATTATGAGAGAAGAAATTAAGATGCAATCTAGATTAGATATAGAGCCTCCATTAGTGTTACCTAATTGGTCTGATATTAATCAAAATTTAGAAAAAGATTTGGATTCAAAGAAACAACTCCTTGCGTTACCTGTAAGATACGGTCGTAATGATGTAAATCCAAGATTTGAGAGTGTCTCTCACCATGATATAAAAGAATTGCCTCAAGCTTTGAAAGAAAGTGGGTTCTCTTCTCCTTATTTTAATAATGTGCTGAAAAGTGTTTTTAATTCTTATGATTTAGTCCCTGCTGATTGTCGAAATGTGGCTTCCCTGATTTTAACCAATTCACAATATCTTTTATAGCAATTACAATGGAAAAAACTCCTTAATAAATTGGTTGAAAGATATGCAAACACTGCTCATGAGGATTTAGATGTTACTCAATTAGCAGGTGATCCACCTTACCATAGACCAGAAAATCAAGCTGTAGAATTTCCTCTGCCTGTATTAACAGACATTAAAAGACGCTTCTAGAAAAGCTTTGTTTTCAGTTGAGCCAGCTGGCACACATGTGAATGCCTATGCAACCATTAAGCAAAATGAAACAGAATCCTTTAGTTCTTTTTTAAATAGATTAACCCAAGCAGTTGAAAAGCAATGTCCAGATGAACAAGCTCATTCTTATATTGTTCAAAATCTCGCTTTTGTGAACGCCAATGAATAACGTAGAAAAATTATTTTAATTTTGACTGATCAGCCTCCAACAGTTACACATGTGCTAACAGCCTGCAGTAGGCTCACTGGTCCACAACACCTTGCTAATTTACAGGTCAATGCTTTATGAAAAACATTGGAAGATAATCTGACACAGCGAATGAATAAATTTGAAAAGCTCCTAGAAAAACAAGAAAAAAATTGAGAAAATTCTGTTAGCGCTGTGCAGTTAGACTGATACAAAGCCTTGTTGCTTTGCTTGTAGTAAACCAGTGTCAACAACCTGCAAGACTTACAACAACTTTTGGGAGAAATCAATTAGGTGAGCCCTGTTTTGGGAATCACCAACGATGAACTGAGTCCACTTTTTGATTTACTGAGAGGAAGCTGCAACACCACCTCTCCAAGAACCTTAACACCTGAAGCACGTACAGCCCTCGACAAGGTCATAGAAGCTCTTCAAAAAAGACAAGCTCATCGCTGCGTTCCAGAAAAGCCTTTCTTTTTTTCAATTTTAAGAGAAAAAATGCGACTTTGTGGTCTCATTTTTCAGTGGGACCCTTCTGAGATAGATCTTTTGTTGATAATAGAATGGATTTTTCTTCCCTACAGGTTTCCAAAGACTATTTTCACAATTTTAGGAATGATAGCACAAATTGTAATTAAGGCCAGAACCAGATTGCTAACTTTAGCAGGTCAAGAATTTGCAGTTATCTATTTGCCATTGAAAAAAGATTATATTAATTGGGCAATGCAAAGTTCTGATGATTTACAGTATGCATTGTAAGACTCCCCAGGTGTTTGTTCTGTTCAACTACCCTGCTCACAAATTATTGCAAGTAAAACTGAGTTTTAGAGAGAAACCTAAATTAAGTGAAGTTCCTTTAAATGCAATCATTCTCTTCACTGAAGGCTCTAGCAAAAGTTACAAATCAGTCGTAACTTGGTTGAACCAAAAAACTAATGCTTGGGAATCTGACATTCAAATAGTAGAAAGGTCTCAGATTGTTGAGCTTGCTGCTGTGGTTTGAGCTTTCCAGCTCTTTCCACAACCTCTTAATCACAGATTCTGCTTACGTTGCTAATGTAGTTAAGAGATTAGAAGAGTCAACTTTGAAAGATGTTAGTAATAATACTTTATATCATTGGCTTTCATGACTTTATACAACTTTGCAATATAGAACTAATCCATATTTTGTTTCTCACATCAGGGCTCATTCTTTGCTTCCTGGATTTTTAGTGGAAGGAAATGCGAGAGCAGACAAACTGACAATGGTTATTTCAAACACTTTGCCAAACATTTTTGAACAAGCAAAACTGAGCCATGCCTTTTTTCATCAGAACGCGCAAGCACTTGTGCGAATTTTTCAAATTTCCAAGAATCAAGCTAAGGCTATCATCAGTACTTGCCCTGACTGTCAGCTTGTGCAGCCTCCTGTTTCCACAGGAGCGGTCAACCCACGAGGTTTGCAAAGCCTGCAGTTATAGCAAGCAGATGTCACCTTCCTTTGGTAAATTTAAAAATATTAATGTTTCAGTAGACACGTTCTCTGGTGCAATTTTTGCTTCTCTTCACACAGGTGAAACAGGCAATCATGCCTGTCACCATTTTCTGCAAGCTTTTCCTTCATTGGGTGTGCCCCAAGAAGTAAAAACTGATAATGGTCCTGCATATATATCTCAAAAATTGGCCACATTTTTAAAAGAATGGTGTGTTTGTCATATCTTTAGTATTCCTCACTCTCCCACAAGTCAGGCAATTATTGAGAGGACCCATCAAACATTAAAATGCATTTTAGATCAACGGAGAGGGGAAGTAGAGGTCACACCACAGATGAGGCTGAACAAAGCTTTGAATGTTTTTAATTTTTTAAACAGCTTGGTTGCAGAATCTGATCCACCAATTTGTAGGCATCTTTCAAATAACACACAGGCGAAGCTGAAAGAAAATCTTCCTGTTTTAATTAGAAACCCTGAGTCTGGGCAAATTGAAGGTCCTTTCTGATTAATAACCTGGGGCAAAGGGTATGCTTCTGTCTCTACAGGTGCAGGAATTAAGTGGGTCCCAGCCAAAAACGTCAAACCATATCTCACCCCAGAGTGTGCTGACGGGTCCAGAACTGAGGAAGCAAGTACGCAGACGTGAGCTGAGCACAAGGATCGCGGGTCACGCCTTATGTTCCTGGTGCATCGGTGGAACCTGCAAACTCTGATTTTGTATTAATGTTATTTATAAGTGTGTCAATTGTACATCAAAAGTTTGTTTCATAGAGCTGATTTTTGGCAAAAGTTTAGGTTTTTGTTTTTGTTAGGTGATAGATCCCCTCTATTGGATTTTCAAAATCAAATTTTATCTTGCAGCTAAAAGCAAAGTTTTAACATTGATATATATGTGAGGATTTTGCCAAAACTTTGCTCATGAAAAAGATGGAGCAAAGGCAAGTTGTATGTTGGTATTGGTGGGTTTTAATTGTTTTTTGTCATGCAGACTTGCCTGTGGAACAACCCAAAACAAATGTTTGGATGACCTTAGCCAAGGCAGCCAGCTTGGATACTATATGTTTGTCTAATTCAGAACCAGAATTGCCTGGTTAGTGTGCCAGTAAAAGAGTTGCCTTTAGTCAAAAAACAATCCAATGGTAAGCCAGGTGAAATTGGCAATGGAAATAATCCCGCATTAAATTGGAATGTTTGGCCCAAAAAACTTCCCAGAGTGGCATCTGAACCCCAAGAACTGGAAATCCTTGGTTCTTTAACAATAGATTTTTGCTTTACCTTCACAGCTAGTGTTTGGCGAAAAGTTGATCCTCCAAAGTACAGTGTTACTCCCCATTATTTTGCATACAGAAATTTAAGTTTTTGGTGTAATTTTTCAAACAGTTGGGATGTGCTTTCTGAAGCTGACCATATCCACGACAATTGCCCAAGAGATATTGGTTCATTTGTGGAGATAGGGCTTGGCAAGGCATTCCATCACACCTTGAAGGTAGCCCTTGTAGTATTGGAATGCTCACTGTAATTGTGCCCACAGCTAAAGCGGTCATGAAAAAGAAACAAAGGAGAACAAGATCTGCTCATCATTATGATGAGAACTGTGAAAGTGATTTCATGCCTTGGAAAGCTGCAAGAAGAGTTTCCGCAGGTATATTTTTACCCCAATTGGCTTCAGCAATGGCATTGAAACAATTAGATTGGGTTGGATGTTGGCTGAGTAAACAAACTAATGCCACATCCTCTGCAGTTAGTGATATGCTAACCGATGTTGATAGTGTTAGACATGCTACCCTTCAAAATAGAGCAGCAATTGATTTTCTTTTACTGGCACAAGGGCATGTTTGTGAGGAATTTGAAGGATTGTGTTGTATGAACCTGTCCGATCATTCTGAATCCATCCACAAAAGTATACAAAAACTGAAAGATTTGACAGCCCAAATTAAAGAAGATGGTAGATCCTGGTTGGATGATCTGTTCAAAGAATGGAGCTTTGCACCTTGGCTAAGAGAACTTTGCAACATTGGTCTCTATGTATTGGGTGTTTTGGTAGTGATACTGATAGTAATCCCCTGCATACTTCAGTGGGTGCGACAAATGATGAACAAAACTGTCAGAGAAGTTTTTGTCATACAAGAGAGAGAAGTAGGAAGTGGAATCACAGAGTGTGTTCAAAATCTCATGGAGATGATGGATGAAGGTATAGAAATGGAGGCAGGATTTGAGTTAAGACCCTGGAATCAACAAGAGTTTTTTGAACAATGACTTGTAATTATTGTCAGATGTGATTTATGTGTTTTTCACTGACTGGGCCTTCACAGCATTAAGTTGCTGTGCTGTGATATAGTAATGCTTAGTGCCAGCAAGGACAAGCTTTAAGCAGATTTGCTTATTATAAGCAAAACTATTATAGTAGAGCTATGAAACGCAGGTAGTAAACGACGCCGTTGTGAAGGTTTCTTTTTGTGTGAACAGAGAGGGAGAATTGTGGGAATCCATAAAATCAGAGAGTTTTACGAAGGTGGTAAAAAGACAGACCTCAGATACAGCAGAATTGTGAAGTGCTAAAACAGCAGAAAAAATATCTAAGCGGTAGCGAAGACATGGGAGATAGAACAGTAGAGCTGTGTAGTTTGGCTTTCTAAGTTGCAAAAAGTTTATTTTAAGTAAATATTTAGAAGGTTAAGTATGAATAGTGCTCTGTGCTTTGTCTCTTGTAAATGGGCCATTGTCTTCAAGAATAGGCCACCATTGTTTTAACCAAAGCTACATGTGCTTAAGGTGATTAGATAGAATTACTGTCAGTATGCTTTTGCTCTATGTAATTGGCTAAGATGGCTTTATGGTATGTTGTAACATTAAGTTTCTTTGGCTTGCTGCCTGAACAGTGAGCTGTTAGCATCGCTCCATTGTCATATTCATGTAATGAGACTGATGCTGAAAAATAAATAGCTCAAGACACTTTTCACAGTGGCCCTGTCCCGTTCGTGTCTGTATATAAAATGCTGGCGATACTTCACACTTCTTACCTTGGAGTTGTGAAGCTGAATCTCTGCTGCTCACGTTCCTCACGGTGTTTGCATTAAAGTCAGGATAGGCACAGACAAAAAAAGGTGCAGGTGGCTGTGATCTGAAAAGAAAAAAGTGTTTTGTTTAAAACTCATCCTTTTGAAATGTCCATTAATGCAATGGCCATTAGTATTTACTGCAGGTGCAATGTCCGCTTGATAGTTTAGGCAAAGACTGTATCTAACTTCTGTCAGTGTCCTGGAGCCCAGCTGGACAAAGTTAAAATGTTCCTGTGTTGCTAGATTGCTATCTTCTGTACCTGCAGCCCCTTCAGTGTGAGGCTCCAGAAGGGCTTAGTTAAGCCAAGGATGTAATTTAATTACATTATGTAGTAAGTAATACTAAGCTTATCTCGGGGGTGAAATAAATTACCCAAAATGAGTCAGAAATGGGAATTTCAGTGTATTTTCTTGGCTTCTTGTTACCTTTTTAAAAAACCTACTAGATTAGCTTGTCTCTCTGAAAGCTGTGCCTTGTTCTGCTCTTCATGCACTCCTGCTATTTTCTTCTCTACTGATTTGCAGTTCTTGGATGATACTGAAGTTATTCCATTGCTTCTCCAATCTGTTGTTCTTCTCCAGATACTTAAAAGTGACTTTGATGATGAGATTTTTGTGAAGAATACTGGTTCTGTAGGAACTGACACCTCTATCAGTATTTTGTACTAATCTGTTAGCTCTGGTAAAGATGCTCATCTTACAGGTGTTCAGTTTGTAGCAGAAAATTCAGTCTTGAACAGTTCATAAGTTCTTTGTAAATGAAAGATGAAATTGCAATCCATGAACAGGGAGGAGAGTCCTGTGGGAAAAATAAATGCAATAAAATAGTCTAAAATTTTACCAGGGCCACGTAGAAAAAATTTACTAAGTGCCCTATAGAAATAACTACCTTTGTTTTAAACTAAATAAATATCCTGCTGTCTGCCTGTCTAATAATACTAGACCGGCTTTTAGCTAAGTTTTTTCTAAGGTCCTAAACACTTGGTAAGCACCTGTCTTCACTCTGTATGAGATACATTAAATAAAGCCTTTAAGAGATGGAAGAAACTTCTCCCCAAATCACTGAGTGGCAAATATATAAAAAAACTTGAAGGAATGGTCTCTTGGATTCCATGAGGCCCTACTGTGTCACTAGGGAGCCTTTGTTCCATATTTTTCCATTGTGTCACATTGGTTTTCAGTGCTCTATGAGGCTACATGAAACAGTGGACATTTGCTTCCGTGAGATTCCGCAGTATTACAATGGTCTCTGGGTTCCATGAGGCCCCTCTTTGTAACAATGGAGACTTGGTCCCATGTCAATGTTATAAATGAGAAGCTTGACTAGGCCAATATTCAAGCAGCAATCAATTTATTCATTAATATGGTAAAGTATGAGCAATTCAGTGCTGGGTACAGTGGGGGAAGTCTTCCCTCCAACTGCACATCAATAGTTGAGGCCTACAGGTATTTATAGGGGTACTCATCAGCTTTCTCAGCAGTTTCTATTCCCAATTTTTATTCATCAGCAGTTTCTATTTCCAATTTTTGTGTCACAATTCTATACACTATTGTGATTTAGTTTTTCTCAGGATATGCACCCCAAAAGGAGTATCCCAGGCGGTGGTGGTCCAGTTTCCGAAAGAAGGAAGGAGGATCCCATCTGGTGAGGTCCTGCTCTCCAGATGTGTGTCCACCTTTTAATTGCAAGGACTATAAATCTCATAACAGTTCAGCTGATGTCCAGCTTCCCTTGGTCAAAACTATTAATCCTTTCTCAAGCTGCTTTTCACTGTTTTGTTAAGGCATGAGATAAGCACATTTCCGTTTTATATATTCTAAAGCTATAGTTTCAAAGATCCTTACTACAAGCAATATTCTAAAATTATACTTCAAAAGGTTATTATTGCAAAGCTCTTTAAGACTTAGCTGTAAGCAGAAAGTCCCTGTCAAAAAGCAACATCCTTAAAGCTTTAATTCAAATGCTCCTAAATCAACTCAAGACTTATAAAGATTATTTGTAAACAAAGGATAGGTTCAAAGGCCTTCTTCCATGTTTTACTTCCTCAGTGATTTATTAGAATTTATCTTTATAACTCTCCCATGGTCTCTTTCCACACATATCACAATCACAAATACACATATTGCCTGTATGTACCTGACACGAAACCCAGCTTTGTATTTCACATCACTGAAGGGGTCACCAATTATTACTGAAGGGGTATCGGGGACAGACAAAGGTGATACAGAGACTCCATCATCAGAAGGCATGAAAAGGTTCTTTATTATTAGAAACCCACAGTTCTTATAGAACACTATAGAAACAATGGTGGATCTAGGACCTGATTGACCTTTAGGAATCTTCTCTCACCTATTGGTCAAGAAGGGACAACTCCTTCTTGTAAACATCTTTGACAAACAGGGATTGCCTGCCAGGTGTAGAGATTGAGATAATAATTGCTTTAATTCTTTGTCTGAGCTTTCTCATAGCTTCTCATATCTTCCCAGGAAAATCCTGGGAGAACTATGTGTCTCTCTGTTCACAGGATATGTGATTACCACAGTCCCATGATATTCTATTGCGTCACAATGGTCTCCTGGCTTGCATGAAGCCCCACTGTGTGTGCAATTGACACTTGGTTCCCCAAGATTCCATGAAGTCACTGTGCTCTTGTGTGCTTCTTGAGGCTGTGCAGTGTCACCATGGACACTTGCTACCTTGAAGGCTGGATACGTCCCAGTGACACCAGGTTTCCATGAGACCGCACTTTGTCACAATGGGGCCTTGGTTCCATGAGAATCCATTACCCACAGTGATCTCCTGAGTGCCATGAGGCCTTTCTTTCTCACACTAGAACCTTGCTTGAAGAAGCCTTGGCAATGTCCCAATGGCATATGGTTTCCATGAGACCCTGCTGTGTCACAATTGACCCTTGGTTCCATGAGATTCCATTGTGACACAGTGCTCTCCTAGGTCCAATGAGGCCTTGCTCTGCCACAATGGCAGCTTGTTTCTACTAGGCCTGGCAATGTTTCTGTGGTCCTTGTCTTCCCTGTGGACCTTCTCTGTCAAAATTGACTCTTGGTTTCATGAGATTCCATTGCATCACAATGGTCCCCATGTTTCCACGAGGCTGCGCTGTGTCACAATGGACACGGGATTGCACAAGAGCTGGCAATGTCCCAGTGGCATTTGTGTCCCATGAGGCCCCACTTGGTCAAAGTAGAGCCTTGGTTCCATGAGATTTCATGTTGTCACAATGGTCTATTGAGTTCCACAAGGCTGCGATGTGTCGCAACAGACACTGAGTTCCCCCTGCTGATGCCTAGGCAACCAGATAATTCTTGAGCTATTCAAAAATGTGTAGCTATGCAGAAAGAAGTAGCTACTTTGTAACAGTATGTGAATGAAGCACTTTTTAAAATCAGCAAATTTAGCAGAACAAGCTAACTCCAGAAAGCTAACCACTGGCTATTTCATCAATCTTATAGAGCATGCACAGGAAACAGGGGTGAAAAGTTCAAGCCCAAGGAAGACTTTTGAGCCTTCCTCCAAAATGACCAGCAGGAGGCTGATGACCATGTTATATATATAGAGTTAATTCATGCTATTTGTATATATATGTGTGTATAAAATATTGTAAAAATCCAACTCATGTCCTTGACCACCCTGGCTGGGAGCAGAGTCCTATTTCTATTCAATTAGTTCCCAGAACAAGCTAAAGATAATATCAAGTCCGTTAGCTTAAGAATGAAGTCTTCCCGGACTATGAAGGTCAACTTCTCAGAAATGCTTAAGCCTCTCATGAGGACCTGTACCTGGAGCAGATTGTATCTCTCATCTTGAATACTGGCACCACTCGATTACATGTGAAAGAAGGAAACTCAGACAGCCATGCAGACACTGGGACTGGCTTCTGCATGTATGGACCCAGAGATACATGTGAAATAAGGCTATTCTGGAGGAGCTCAGACAGTCATTGGGACACCTGGACTTGCTTTGTATTTATATGATCCAGCTCTACGTGTGAAGGGACACAAAGGACATTCTGTCATTCTGGCCCCAGGCGGAATATACGGGATATAAGCTGGCTGTATGAGACAGTCGGGCTGAACCACCAGGGAGATGCTGACACTCTGTCAGTCAGATCCAGGTTCACTCAGCGCCAAATTCCAGAATTGACATGGTCTTGGCTGTGGTGGGTTTAACAAAATTATATTTTGTTACTGATCTAATAAATCTTTGTTAATTTTTTTTTATAATTTGGCTGCAGATTTGATCATTTATAACAACAACCTCCTGCAGAAACCACACTTGTGCTACAAGGGCACATGTGATCAGAAAATATGTTACAATAGGAAGGTTAGAAGCATATAATGTGCACATTAAGTTTAAAAAGTATAAAAGCTAGTACTGGTTGAAGAATGGATGAGTGAGTTCATGGTGGACCTATCCCCTCACTCCCAGTATCAAATAAACAAATACCTGCTCTACAGGCCCTATGGAGTACTCCATAGGCCCTATGGAGTATTCTTGCCTAGTTTTTGGGCATCCATCTGGGAGGGGGAAATTTGAGGGCACCCCTCCATAGCCCCAGCCCTGCTTCTCGTTCTGGCTGGGCATGCAGTTGCTGGGACACAGGCGTGTCCTGATGCCTCCTCCCTGCCCCACCCCTCCCCCCTCTGGACAAGATTTGGGGCACTTTGAAGCCATTTTGCAGGTGATGTTAGGCTGGTTCAGAGAGGGCAAAGGGACCATTTGTGGGGGCTTTTTAGGGTGTCCCTATGTTCACCCCTGCCCCAAATCTCCCCTCTCCTCTGACTCTTCCCACCCCTCCCATGCTGGTCCCTTCTGTGCCCCCACCAAACCCCCTGTGGAGGATGAGAGTTTCCTGCGGAGGAGGTTTTACAGCAACTTCTCTGAACTAGAGAGAATTTTGATAAGATGATCCATGTTTACCCCTGAAAGAATTTCCTACCGAGGTAGTTGACATAGAAACCAAGAAAGAGAGAAGGATAAATCTGCAACTCTCTATTCCAATAAGCACTTTCTTTGTCTCTTCTGACCAATGAGTAAAGTGTAAACTTATGAGCTGTGTAAGAATGTATAAAAAACATGCATGCATGCTAAAATAAAAACAGGATTGAAGCCTTCTGAAAATGGAGTGTTGCTTTGTATTGTGACCATCTCAACTACAACAATTGGTGACTGTCAAGGTGATGGGAGGGCAGCCAAGAAGAGCTGCTGGCAGTGGGGAGAGCTGTGGCAGTTGAGCTGTGGGGCTGTGGGGTGAGGCACAGCTGAAGACGGGCCCCCAGTGTAGCTTTTGAGAGCAGCAGGGAGATGCTACCAGTCCAGATGAGATTGATTTTGACACCTGGAATTCAGGTGAGCCACTGGGGACAGCGGGGAGCTCCAGTGAAACGTAAAGCAGCATGGGGAGCTGCTGTAGGTCTGGACCAAACTTTGACACCTGTAATAAAGCTGAGCCACTGGAGCCAATGGAGAATCGGTCAACAAGGGAAGAGAAACTACTTTAGAGTTTTGTTGAAGAAGAAGGATTTCAGGCTTTTAATTATGCCCTTTGTGTTGTGTTTTTGTGGAAAAATCATAGGACTTTGATGCCAGTACTGCCCTTAACTGTCAGAGTATGGAAGACAGAACAAGAAATGGGAGTTGATGGGGAACAGCAGAAAGATGAGATTCAGCTTGAGAATGAGTTTATCCCTGAGGAGTCTGCTGGAGTTGCTTTTGCGGGGATTTCTCCAGGGTCTGTTATCATGGGAGACTGGCTGGTTGTGCACCTCCGTGTGTCTCTGAAAGACTGTCCTAAGCCTGTATGCCTTTCTTTGTCACAGCAATTAATCAAACTGAATGCTAAGGTAAAATATGTTACTTCTGCTGAAATGCACAGAAGAGACAAATTGAAGAACAAGCCAAGCTGTTTGTCCCAAGACACCCCCACCAGGAGTCGTCTGTCTCCCCACTCCCTCCCGAACTGAACAGAGGAATGGATTAACTAACTCTATTTTTTGTTGCCTGAAAGGCCGGTAATAGGATCTCCTAGAGGAGCCTCTGCCTTTCCCTCTCCCCACCCTGCTCCGAGCGGCTGCTGGCACCCAGGATGGGGTGCTGTGGGTGTGGGGGAGGGATGCGACTGTTTGGGATCCCCCCTTGAACCCCCTGGGACCCCCCTCACCCTTGCTGCCATTTCGGAGGCTGTTCAAGGGAGGGGTAGGAGCTGCACCCAGATGCTGCATCTTCTCCAGTTGGAACTCCATGAGGGCAGGGCTGGAGCTGTCCTGTGCCGTTTCCCTATCCCCTTTGGCTGATGGCTGTCTTAGGCTCCTTTCAGGACTTAGGAAACTCTTGGGAGCTGCTCAGAGCTCCGTGTTGCCACTCCACCTAGAGGAACCTGGACCCTTCCCTCACCGGGGCCCTGATGTGGCCCTATGGCACCCTGGGGCCACTGATTTGAGGGGACATAAATATTTAACAATGAAATGCTTCGTTTAAAAACCTGTATCATCAGTGTGTGTGCTGTATTGTATTTGATATTTGTATATTATTTAAGGTATTAATGTACATTTAGGCATTATTGATTCTGATTGTGTGGGACAAATTTATGCTATGGTATCTGTTAGTGAATCCCCTGTTACCATGTAAAAGGCAATCTGTATTGTTCAGCTTGTTCTTTTTGTAAGTTATGTTCCAATTGCAGTGAATTGGAGTTGTGGTACAGGAGGTCTTGGATCTACAGGACCACCTCATGTATTTTGGACTCAAAAAGTGACAGATCAATGCCCAGAAAATGAATGTATCATTACAGCCAAGGGACATCATGCAGAGACCATAATAATAACATGTTTGATTAACATGTTTGATTAACAGCTCTTTTTGGCCTCAATTATGGCCCCTCACTCAAGCAACTTTTGGA
The DNA here is from genome assembly GCF_963513975.1 of Fringilla coelebs. Classification (NCBI taxonomy): domain Eukaryota; kingdom Metazoa; phylum Chordata; class Aves; order Passeriformes; family Fringillidae; genus Fringilla; species Fringilla coelebs. The sequence continues at coordinate 8,286,668 of NC_140045.1, read as the reverse complement.
GTTGTTGGTGTGAAAAACACATTCAGTCTCCTGTGAAAATTTAAACAGTTTAATAAAGGACAACAGGAAACAGACAGTAAAGCAAAGATTATGCCTGGGTGCATCTTGGCACTCAGCGAAGAGCACATCTTCACCTTTGGGGATACCTCTTAAATACCTTTCCCATTGCGTCTGCCTGTTGCATATTCACAGACCCTTATGCATATCCATAAACTAGTTTACATTTTCCAGGAACTATTTTACATGGCACCTCCTTGGGTCTTCGTTTTTAGAGCATGCCTGTTTCCTGGCTGTGGTTTTGGCCCCTTCTCCTTATCACTTCCCATTTGGGCCTTGGTCCAAACTTTCTTCAGACAGCAGATGCTGATAGATGACGTATCAATAGCACATTACACATTCACTGGATGTTATCCCGAACACAGAGACCATTCACTCATAACTATCAGCTACCACTACATCTATGTCTAAGTTTTTATTAATAGCAGAAATAAAAGCAAAGGTATTGTAACATCATAAATATAACACAAACATAAATATAACATCGTATAACATCATTGTTGGGAGAAGACCCAACAACAAAATATGTATTTATAACAGTATGGGGAGTGGGTGAACAGGGCAGCTGCGCCCTACACCCCCGCCTGTGGAGTGGCCACGGTGAGGCAGCTCCAGGTTTTTTGGGTTCGCCCCGAAAACAGCTGCCATGGGTGTCCCAAACAGAGAAGTCCAGTTAAGGACAACCTGTCTGGGCCCCTCAGGCAGGCTCCAGGGCCACAGGCAATATTAGCAAGCTCAGCTCTTAAGTGAGATCAGCTCTTTAGTGATTATCAGCTCATTAGTGATTTCAGCTCTTGGCTTGCTAACTGCCTTTGGCAGACACAAGCAAAGAGAGAAGAAGCTCTGTATGAGGTTCCACAGAGATGTCTTTATTGGTGTCTTCTGCAAAGGGTCTCAGTGACAGCTCTTCTGCCGAGCTGGGCAGAGGAGGGTGTTTATATAAGGTTTAGTAGTTTTGGAAATTGTCCAATAGTAAGGGGTCAAGGCAAACATGACCTATCTTCTTACAGAGAGATAAAAAGAGTCTGAAGGTGGAAGAGGGGCTTCTTAGGTCCAGTAATCATGACTAGGCATTTCCTATCTTGGGCTGCTGACTGCCAGCAAGGCCTTGCAGGCCCTGTGCCTGCTACAACTCCACTTTCTGCATTTAAAAAAAAGGCATTCCCTGTAGTTCTTCTAAAGCAATGAAAAAAGCATGAGAACATAGCTAATACAATGACAATTACAATGAAAATCCACAGCATTCCCTTAACCAAAGATGCAACCCATCCTGTTAGTCCCCATTGACCAAAAAGGTCATTGACCCAGTCTGTATTGTTTTCTACTTTTAAGTCCTTCACAAGTTCCTTCAGTTTCTGGATGTTTGTGTGGATGGATTCTGAGTGTGAAGAGAGATTGAAGCAGCACACCCCTTCAAAGTCTTGGCAGCCATGTCCCTGGGCAAGCAGCAGGAAGTCAATTGCTGCTTGATTTTGAAGTGACATGTCTTGTGGCTTCTTCTTCCTTTAAAAGATTGCTCCGGACAGCAGATGTAGCATTGGCTTGCTTACTGAGCCAGCACCTGAGGTGATTTATTTCACAAAGGACTTTACCTGCAGCTACCCATGGTAAGAATAGGGAGACAGCATTTTTTTTTTTTGTTTGTTCCAATCATATAATTTGGGATTGCAATTTTCATCAAATTCCCTGTGGGATCTTTTGTGGCATTTTAAGTCACTTTCTTTTTTCCAATTATGTAACAAGGTGATATTTGGCATGAGGGTAGAAAGTTTTCCAAGGCTACTGAGACCTTCCTGGAGCCATGAGGGGATCCCAGCCCATACTCAGTCAGCACAGAGGAGAAATGTTCCCTTGGGTAATACTTTGGGGTGGAGAGAGGATACAGAGATCACACAAGCGCTGTAATTACACCAATTGGGATAGTTATAGGCTTTGTTAATGGGTGATATGTCTTCAGTATGTGGTTTTTGTCTGGTCAATTTCTGGCCAATTCTTCTTTGGCTGTCTAAAGTAAAATTTGACACAGTATGTGGCCTTGGAGGACCCCAACAGGTCCAATTCTTGGGGTTCCTCTAGAGCATTGGGCAGCATTTTGGTCCACTTGTCCCAAGCGTCTACCTGGTTGGGTCTCTTACCTGTGGTGCAGAGGAGCTCTGAGTTATAGATGGGCCAGTCATCTGCTACAAAGGGAATTCCTACTAGGCATGTGGAAAGTGGGTTATCAATGCTACACATGGATAAGCACATGTTAACCTGTTTTAATGTCTTTACTAAGGTTACCGAAACATGATGGCTAGGCTGTGGGCTAATCCAGCTGATGGCATATGGTACGGTGGCATATCCAGGCAGCAGTGAGGACAGCACCAACAGAGATATTTTTCATCTTTGGACAGCAATAGGGCTTGTGATAGGGAATATAAAAAAAATTTGTTATCTTTATGGTGGAGGAGAGGGTTACTGTTTTCTCCCTTGTTCCTTTCCTCCGTTCCTTCCCCCCCCCCCCCCCCCCCCTTTTTTTTTTCCTTCTAAGCTAAGGGAGGGGGAGTGGCTATAAGGTTAGGGGTTTTTGGTAAGAGTTGAGAAAGAGGAATAATATGGTTTTTAGGGCAAAAAGGGGTAATAACATATAGTTCAGAGAACAATTTTGTGTTCAGACTGTGTCTGATGTATGGCTTGATGCAGCAGAATGTTGTTCAGCTTTCTGTTTTGTCTGCTGTCACATGATAGGACAGTCTTTTCTTCTGTATGTGGATGTTCAGCAATGTCTTTGTCTCCAGGCAGAACTGGTCTGGTTTTGAGGAGGTCTTGCGTTTGACTTAGGGGAATTCTTGTCTCTCTTTGTGGGAGTAGTATTTGCATTGCCTAGGTATGTTTTTATGTTTTTTCCTGGGTACCATCATGGACCAGATGGTAATAGAACACACACATACCCTCTTCCCCAAGTAATCAGCTGGAAAGACCCAGAAATTTGATGTGTTTCTGGGTCCTTCACTAGCACAGGTGATTTCTCAGTGAGCTTTGCTTGGATGATTTTGCAAAGTGGGGAAGTATTGGGGTGTCAGGCTCTGATGTTGTACAGTTTAGGAAGTTGATGATGTAGAGAGCCTCTCAAAGTCTTTCAACTGAAGATATGATTTTTGTTTCTCTGCGCTGCTGATTGAGGACTCTTTTGAGGGTTTGATGTGTCCTTTCTACGATGGGTTGTCCTGTGGGATTTGCAGGTATGCCTTTCTTGTTCTATTCCCCACTCACTGAAGAACTCTTTTAACTTATGATAGGTATAGGCAGGTCCATTATCTGTTTTGATCTCCTTTGGTACTCCCAGGATAGTGAAGGCAAGGAGGAAGAGTTTAAACTACACAAGAAGTGCTGTGTAGTTTCTCCTGGATGAGCTGATGCAAATACTGCTCCAGAAAATGTATCGACTGATACATGCACATATTTTGACCTCCCAAAAGGTGTGAAGTGAATCACATCTGTCTGCCACAGCTGGCAGCTGTTCAAGCCTCGGAGATTGACTTCCGTCCCCATAGACAGAATCTGGTAGTTTTGGCAGTTCGGACATGTGGCGAAAATAGCTTTTGCTTGATCTTTTGCAAGCTTGAACATTCTGATAAGGGCAAGCATATTTTGATGAAAAAATACGTGTGACAACTTTGCCTGGGCAAAGATGCTAGGAACATTAACAGTTTGTACTGCCATGGCTAATGCGTCCGCTTTCCTGTTCCCTTCTGTGACGATACCTGGGAGATCAGTGTGTGACCTCACATGCATGATATGGTAAGGTTGCTTTCTGTGGGAGATGTGGGAGATTAAGTGTGTTAATGCAGAAATCAATTGGTGTAAGTTTGGATTGGAAACCTCTTTGAGAAGAGCATGTTGTGCTCTCATAGCTATACCGGCAACATAAGCTGAATCTGTGACCAGATTAAAAGGTTCATCTTTGAATTTCTCAAAGGCTCTGACTACAGCTGCTAATTCTGTGATTTGTGGAGGTCCCCTCACTATTTTGATGTCAGATTCCCATTTTTGGGTCTTAGGGTCTTTCCACATCATTACAGACTTGTGGGATGACCCTGAGCCATCTGTAAAAATGGTTAGAGCATTGAAAGGTGTTCTACTTTGGACTAATTTTGGGGTCAGATGAAAGGTTACTTCAGGATTAAAAAGTTTGTGTTTTGGGATATGAACTGAAATTTGGCCTGTATAGCTATCTAGGGCAAACTGGAGATTTTCATTGGTCTGAAGCAAATGCTCCAGGTCCCTGGTGGTCAGTGGCAAGTATATGCATGTGAACTCACACCCTGCAAGAGAGTAGAGGCGAGTTCTGGCCTTTTTTATTAGATGTGCTATGATTTCTTGGAAAGTGATAATTGTCTTTGAAGGTTGGTTGTTTGTAAAGATCCATTCCAGTATCAATAAAGGGTCTCAAATTTGAGTATCCCATTGGAAAATCAGTCCATAGAATTGAGGTGCTTTTCCCAAAAGGACAAACTGGAAAGGCAGGCTGGACATTTGCTCTATGGTGGGTTCTATATCTAAGGGTAGGGCCCTCAGAATTGTTTTACACCGTTCGTTAGCATTACTCATGGCAAGCTTGCACAACAGTTCTTTTCTTGCGTCTGTGCTCTCTATCTGTTTTTCCAGAGCACCCTTAATTCTGTCCACAAATTTGATAAAACTTTCATCTACTCCTTGTTTAATATTAGAAAATTGTTGGGTAGGAATAGAGTCATCTAGGGTAAGAAGTAAGGAGGTTTTTGCTGCAAATAGCCAAGTCTCATAGTGCTGCCTTAGGTAAGGTGTTAGCTTGGTCAGAGGGTTTCTGTAAATCCCCTTCTGCAGCCAGCTGTTCAACTGTAAAATCTGGCCTATCAGCATCTTTTGCATAGGTGTCTGATAACATTTTTAACTGTCTTTTCCAATGCCTATCCCATAACATGTATTCTGCCAGGGAAAGAAGGCAGTGGGCAATATTTTTAACATTGTGGGGTACTAAAACATGTGCTGAGAAGATAGCTTCCAGGAAATTTCTAAAAATATGTGAACTTCTGCCATGTTCTTTGTCTATATTTCATAGTTCTATAAGTTCTTTATTTGTGTTGGGTTCCCACGTTGTTCTAGTAGTGGCCCCACCTCTTTTTCCCTTTATATAAGTTACTGGGAAGGCAGAGATCCTCTGAGCCAGTTCCCAATCCCCTGCCTGAGTTGTTTCCATTTTTATTAGAGTCCATGGATCAATGTACACTGTATCAGAATCGGACTCACTGTCACTGTTGTTCTCAGAGGAGGACCGAGAGTGAGCAGGCAGTGCCCTATGCTTTTTAGGGCATATTGGAGCAAGATTTTTCAGGGGTGTATGGGACTGGAGAGAATGTGAGGAGGGACATGGCAGAGGTCGGCTAGAGAGAAGTGGCAGGGGAGCTGGAATGGCAGAGCCACAAGTGGCACAGCCTGCGCAGGACCGAGGTGCGTGGGGAAGTGGGATGTGGCCGTGGGGCGTCTCAGAGGTTCTGTTCGGAGGACCCTGAGGGTGGGCGGGTGGCTGCAAAGCCTGGGGATGGAGGCAAGGGAGAAGCGGGGGAGAGGAGGCAGTGGGATTGACAGGGGCTTCCGCGGGTACGTACAGCGTGGTTTGCTGGAGCTGTGGCGGGCAGACAGGCAGGGAGAAGACCTCCTGCTGTGGCAGGAATGGCAGCGGTGGTAGGTAGACACACGAGGGTCGGGGAGGTGGCAGCAAGGGTCGGGGGGCCGACGTAATAGAAACCGGCACAGTTGCACTTGGAGCTAACGCGGCAGGAGGGTGCATGCAGCAGGCTGTGGGTTGCAGAACTGGTGGAGCAGAATGTGCACTGGCCACGTCCGTGGCGGGGGTGGGGGGGGCGAGGGATAGGCGGGCGTGGAGGGGGTGGGTGGGAGTGGCGTGAATTCCGTGCTACCCATCCCAGGAAGGGGAGTCGAGGGTGAAACAGCCCCAGAGGAGGCATTAAGACCCAGAGAAAGCGGAGGACTGGATTCAAGGGCTGAGAGGGTTATCAGCGTGATTAGCATTTGAAGGGAGAGCCTCTGGTGAGAGAGATGAGCTTTGGGTGCCTTCTCCAGGGGAAGGTTGCACAAAAATTGAGCTTTTTTTATTCGTTTTTTCTACTGCTTTGGTTATAGAATGAAAGAAAGGTAGAAACTGAGTTACAGAAAAATCTTCACTAGTTTGGAGAGAAAATATTATTGTTCCTACTGTGCCCAAGAAGAATCTAGTGATAGTGTGTGTGTTAGTATCTGGAAACTGGGAAAGAATCCATTTTATAAATTTTTTCAAGTTAGTTTTTGAGATATTGCTTTTAGACAAAGTAAAACTGTTAGCAGATAGGAGTTCTAGGACTTGTAAATTTAAGTCTCTCTCAGTCTGATATTGTTTTAATTTACCAAGTTTTGATCCCATACTTCCCGCTTCCTCGCCAACAGAAAAAAAGAGAAAAAGAAGAAGAAAAACTCAGAAAGGACCCAAGGTAAATGCACGCAATAAAGGCTGTTTTAAAACTCACACTTCTTCATACAAATGTGGGTCAAAATTTTTCTGGTGGGTGGTCTGTTTTATGAACAAAAAAAGGGTTATCCATTTTTTTTTAAAATTGCAAAGCTCACAACTTCTCGGATGTCGCTGAGCCTTGCGACCCCGAGATGTGCTAAAAGTCTCTGTTTCAGCCCGCACGTTCAAAGGATAAATTGAAGCTCTTCAGTTTTCGGTCTTGGAGTTGTTTATTAAATCTATAAAATTGTTTCTCCTGTCCTGCTGAGGTCCGCTCAGCAAGATGGTCCCAGGCACTCTGCCTGCCCCTGGGGCAGTCTTATCTTCATATACTAAAAACTATGTAAAACATGTTTACAATTATTTTCCAGTACCTGTCACCTATGTTAGACAGTGAGCTTCTACTCTAAACCAATCTAAAAGTGCCAACATCACCACTGAAGATGGAGGTAGAGAAGAAGAAGAAAGGCTAGACAGGCCCAAAGCCCTCCATCTTGTCCCCATAACCCTTATACTAAAAATCATGAAACATACATTTACACCCTGTGATAAATTTATTATTACACTATTGAGGTTGCTGTGGCTTTTAGATCTTCATGCAAAGCTGGTAACTTGTTCCAAGGTTCATAATCGAACCCACTGGTGTTCTGGGCTGTGTGCCAGGGTCTCTGAGCCCCCTGGCAGGGGTCCCGGCAACTCTGGACTCCCAAAGGGATGGCCTGACTTCCAACAACAACTGAAACCAATAACTGCCAAGTGGGAGTTCTAACCATTTCTGGTTTATAGTTTCATATTGTAATGTTCTGTTAACAGTATACTTTTAACTACCTGTTCTCAGTAGCTGCTGGGCTGCCCGAGAGCGGTGGAGCACCCCTCCCCAGCGCGGGTCCCGGCGGGGCCGGGGGAGCCCCCACGGGTGGTGTCAGCGGGGACCAGCCCGCCCCAGGAACAGCAGGCCGACCCCCCCACTCGAGCACGGGTCCCAGCTGAGCCGGGGAGGGGGCACCCCGGGGGTAGCACAGGGGGCAGGGACCAGCCCGAGCCCCTTTCCCGCAGGGGCAGCTGCTGGGTGTTTGTTGCCCGCTGTTTCCCTGGGGATGGCACCCCGACAGATTGATACGCAAATGTGGTCGGTAACACTGTATTGTATCAGTATCACCTTGCCTGGGACAGGTAAATGACTTTTTCTCGTCGGTGGAGGGGAGGGGATCAGGAGTTGATATGCAGATTAAGTAGAACCAAGATGCACCAGGAGCAAAAGGCACCAAACGCAAGCTAATAAACCCCTAAAACCAGCGAGCCAAGATGGAATTTAGAAGTCAAAGTAGGGTCTGGACATCGGGGCAAAGTCTGGAGCAGGCAGAGACTCTGAAAACCTTAATGGCCCCTTGCCACAACCTAATACAATGTTAGTAGGAGCCAGGACTCAGGATTTCAACTCTGAGTAGTGGGATCTAGGGGTGTATAGCCCGGTTTATTCTCGTGAGGGGAGGATGCCTAGCTCTGCCTCCCGGCGGACAAAGCTGCATTTATCTCCTTCTTCTCTGAGTCTCTCTTGGGAATGACAACTGTGGGGTGAAACTGTGGGCCATCCCACAAGATGGGCGTCCCATCCTGAGCTAATCACATTTAATAAAGGCATTAAAAGGAGAAAGATCTTGAGTGGCTTCTTAGGTCCAGTCATCAGGACTAGGCATTTCCTGTCTTAGGCTGCTGACCTCCAGGGAGGCCTTGCAGGCCCTGTGCCTGCTATACTGTGGAAGCCTGAGGAGTAGAAAGGGAGGTGCTGTGGGTATTAAACTAAGGTGCTGGAATTAGGCAAAGTGAGGGGACACTGTGCTGGGAATGGAAAGAATTCCAGACTGTGGGCAGCAGTGCCTGGGAGGTGCTTCTGGCTCTGGCAGGCGCCTGGTAAAGTGTGAACCATGTAGTCCCTGACCTGAATGGTTTGGCTTGGAAGGAACCTTAAAAGCACATCTCATTTCACCCCCTTGCCCTTACCATGGGCAAGGACATCTTTCACTATACAGTCAGCTCTAAGCTCCATCCAACCTGGCCTTGGACGCTGCCAGGGATGGATCAGCCACAGCTTCTCTTGGTAACCTGTGCCAGCGCCTCTCCATTCTCGCAGGAAAGCAATCCCGCTTACTATCCCACCTAAATTTTTTCCTTTCAGACAAGGTGTATTTGAAACACCTTGCTGCCTTGTTACTTGTTACTGTTGTTACATTCTTACTTGTGTTCTGTCAAAAAAAACCCCACCAAACCTAGAAACAATCAAAAAATCGCCACTACATGTCCTTTTTTCCCCATCCCTCCCAGTGATGTGGTATAAATTACTATGATGTGAAGATGCTGTGAAAAGTTGGATTTCACATTGTGGAGACATCTAACTTATGCACCAGAAAAAGAGCTGCTTGTGTGATGTCATAGTTTGTCTCAGGTATCCCTGTCCTTTCCCAGGTGCCAATCACCTTTCATCTCCCCACCCCTGACCCCTGCTGGGTGCTGTCTATCAACCTCGGCATTCCAGAGAGGCATCGAGTGATTGGCAGAGTTCAAAAGATGCCCTGCATCTCTGGGGGGTCATTTGCCCACCCAGGTGTCCCTTGCACCTAAGACCTGCCCACCCTGCACCTGGTTGGTGGGATCCCTGCCCCTCCCCTCCCCCTCTCCCCGGGCTTAAAAGAGCCAGCAACCACGTGGTTCGGTATTCTGTTAGGTAGCTCTTCCAAGATTCAGGAGCCTGCCATCGGAATAAACTCTGGATCAAACTCTCTGGAAAAATCCACTCCTTTCCTTCACCTTGCCTTAAAGCATCTGCAACAGAGGTAAACCGGAGCTTTGCCTGTCTGGGCATGTCCCTAGGACAAGCTGCAGCATCCACCAGTGAAAGATGTCTCTGAGGTGAATACAGTTGCCTCCTTTCAGTCAAGCAGCAGAGGCTAGGCAAGCCCGGACAAGTCCCATCTGGACATATACTGGTAATTATTTCTGTAGCTGCTGTCGATTTTACATGGTGGAGATTGCATCTTATGCACCAGAAAAGCAGTTGCTGAACATTAATGGCATCAGCGAAGCCAAAGCTGAAAAAATCCTGATAAGGATGTTCCGAAACTAACCCAAGATATTCCACAAGTTTATTTCCATCAAGTTAAAGAGTGCTGGTGAATTTGGAAGCTCTCCAAAGGGCACTAAAGATCATTAAAGGTGTGACATGTCTTCTGATGGGAAGGGGCAAAATGCACCAGGACAGGACTGAACTAAAAAGGTGGGGAACAAGGGGGCAGTATTTTCATAAAACACACAAAAGAGATATTTGAGCTTTTTCTTGGAGCAGAATTCCAGTTCTTGTCAGAGGTACCAACTAGTACAAGGCTATAACTTGAAATGGGCATAGAATGATACAGGTTCTTCTCTGCAAGGTAGGAAATACTAATTACTGGGGAGTTAACAAATAGCATGAACTCTTCTGGCACTACTCAGTTGGGTTTTCCCTTAGGCTAAGGCAGCCATACTGGTTCCTGTGGGTTTTACCACAGACACAGATTTGCAGCAGAGAAGGTCAGAGATCATCCAGACTACCGCTGGCTCCAAAGAATTGGATAAACTGCTCCAGGGTCATAAGTTTATTATTTCTCTTTCCTGCTTAACCTCAGTTATTGGGGTGGGTTTTGCCCATGAATGTGATCCTTGCACAAAACCACATAAGACCAGTTCTGCTTGAATAAAAGACCTCTGAGGCTGCTTTTACATAAGTGCTTTTATTTTAAAAAGTGCATGAATAGTCTTTAACCCTTTCGGTTATGATGCAAGACCCAGAGCTGTCGATTCATGAATGTTTCTGGTTTATTGAAGTCTGTGATATGTTCAGGGAAAAAATCCAAAAAACAGGTATTATGAGTTCTCGATCCTCTGGTAATTCCAATATGAAAACTAATATCAGCTCCTCAGAATCTTCCAAAACACACCTGAACTTCTTATCCACAGCATGAACAAACCTCAGGATGACAACCAGTTTTCCTAATTAGTTTCTAATCTTTAACTCAAATTAGGTATTTAATGGAGCCTCTATAAAAGTAATGCTTTATCTGGGATCTGTTTGTAATATGTGACCTCTTAATTTTTATTATTCACCATTATTGTAATTTTCCTTTCAGGAGGAATAGAAATGCGATCTATAACAAAGTGATTTGGCAAATTCTATCCAGGGAAGATGCAGCTGTGTCAGTCTGGCAGCCACCTGTCAGGTAAGTGATTCATCTCACTGAAATCCAATATTCAGACACCATGGCCTTGGGATATTTGCTAATTTTGGCACTTTCCTTGACTTTCTAAGTGTTTATTACTTTCTAGAAGTTGCTATGCCATAAAATACTAGACGTCTGGACTTGATTTGATCATTTAGTTGACTACCTAAACTTACCAGCTCAAAGTTGAGCACCTGCCCTCTTGTGTAGAGTCATGGAATCCTGGAGTGGTTTGGGTGGGAAGGTGCGCAAAGCAAAGCGATGCAGAGTCCCTAGGCAGGTGCAAAGGAGAGACACTTTATTGCAAAAACCAGGCCTTTTAAAGCAGTTAGGCCTTTACCAGTTACATAGTTTTAAATAATAACAAAGATAGACCAATCAACCACCATACACCACAATGCGAACATGCAATGGTTATACAACTTGTTTTTCTACCTCTAATTCAGCTGAGTCACTTTCCCATAGTTCTCTTCTACTTAGCTGTAGTAGCAGGCCTAAGCCATTATTTTACAAAGGTAACAAGGCCCTTATTTTATAAGGCTTTACCTATATGCAACGGGAAGGGACCTTAAAGCCCATCCAGTTACAGAGGCAGACACGCCTTCCACTACCCCAGGTTTTTCCAAGCGCCATCTAACCTGGCCTTGAACACTTCCAGGGAGGGGGCAGCCACAGCTTGTCTGAGCTGCCTGTGCCAGGGCCTCAGCACCCTCACAGGGAAGAATTTCTTCCCAATATCCCATCTATCCCTGCCCTCTGTCAGTGAGAAGCCATTTCCCCTTGTTCTAACACACCAGGATGATAGGTACTACAAAAGGAAGGTGACAGAGATTGGGACCAGGAGTCTTTCCTCTTGCTTTGCCCAGCTAAATGGGATTTCAGTCTCAATAATCTGAGATGTAATTTACTGTATGAACTCAGTGAGGGCATGTGGCAATTGCTGCTGTATTATGGATGCTGTATTCTGCGGAGGAACAGTAACGGGACATCACGCCATGATCAATATGATCAAGTGAAGCAAATTTATTACAAAAAGCAAGCCATTTTTATACTGTTCTCTATTGTTTACCCCTTCAGCTAATACATGATTGGTTAAATCCTTTTTACGCACGCATTTTAATATTTTAGTTAATTTTAGTTAGTCTTCCTTCTTCATATGTCTCGCTGCAGTTTTCTTGTCTGCCTTTGCATCCTGAACTGTCTGCTTTTGAGTGTGTTCTGCTCCTTTTGTGTCCTTCAAGGGCATGGTGACCTTATTCAGTTTCTACGAAGGCTGGATTGTGCATATGCTGTATATGTCCATTGTCCTGCAAAAAACTCTCAACAGTATTCCATGTTTACTCCTTTCCTTCTTCTGCTCCCCATTGACTGCGATGGCAGTGAGGGGGAAACCACGTACATCAACACAGAGGGGATATTCCTTCTGGAGCAGCTTCTGGCTGTGGCTGAAATGTCTGTGAGTGGAAGAAAGGAATATATTGACTCACAACTCACTTGGAAGATGTTTTCCAGAGGTCCTGGAGGTTGATTTGGCACATGCTCCCTTTGGAAACCTCTGATGTTGCTGTTTCTCTCCCATCTCTGCAACTGTCTCCCCACAGCTGTTGTGTCATTGTCTCTCGGTATAAGATGATCTCCCTCTCTTTTTGCTACTGGGAGGTAATTGAATCTTCCCAGGCAGCTAGGGACAGTACTAGCTGGATCCTGGGTTCTACCAATTGACAGAAGTGACTTAAAGGACACAGACATCAATAGAAAGAATGGTCTTATTTTCCTAGGAATTGCAAGGCAACACAATGGCAAAATGATATATTTCATAAAACAATCAGCTTACTATGCACTCAGGTTTAGTGACAAACAAAAATTAGCAAGGTAATGTGTAGCAGGCCCTGAGCCTGCAAGGGCTCCCTGGGGGTCAGAAGCCTAAGATAGGAAATGCCAAGTCATGGTGACTGGGCTGGAAGCCCCTCTTCTGCCTTTGGACCCCTGCTTATCTCTCTGTAAGACTATAGGTCACTTTCCTTTAACCCTCGCTATTGGACAATTTCCAAAACCCCTGAATCCTATATAAAGAGCTGCTTTTGCCCAGCTCGGGCAGAAGAGCTGTCACTGGGAAACTTTGCAGAAGAATCAATAAAGATGCTCCTGTGGAACCCCACACAGACTTCACCTCTCTCTCCCTGGGTCTGCCTGCCTAGGCACCTAGCAGGCTGAAGAGCTGAAATCACAATGAGCTAATAATCACTAAAGAGCTGATATCACTTAAGTTGCTATAGTTGCCTGTGGCTAAGAACTGCTTGGGAGTTTGGGCAGTCTGTTCCGAACAGGACTGCGCTATCTGGGACCCATGCAGCCTGCTGGGGACAGCCTGAACTCCAGCAAAAGGCTGCAATAGTAATGCACCTAATCATTACTATACAAGAAGGAGAAAGAGAATAGTGATTTAGGAAAATATACCACCAATTGCTGAAATACCTAACTATCATCCAGAATCTGCAATCACCGGGGAGCCCCATTTGGCAGAGAGGACCTGGAGAATTCTTCCTGGCAATTGGGAAAATCCTATGCGGCTTGTTCACCCACAGGTGAGGTCTCCAAATTTGCCCTGAAAGGGAGTCCAGTTTTTATAGGCCCAGATCAGCAAGTCCAAGTGACTTGTTGATATTTTTAGCACAAAAGCGCCTGGGTCGGATGAGCCTACTTCCTGACCACCTGGGGCCAGGGCTTGGCCACAGCTCAGGCATTGGCTGGGAGGGTTTTCTCTAAAATATACGAACAAGCCTCTATTACTGTCAATTGGGAAAGTTTCTTAAAATGATACATTTCTTGCAGATAACTACATAAGGTGTAGTGAAAGTTTCTAAAGCAGCTGGTTTGGTTTTAAACAACTAGCATAAGTGTCTCAGTCATCTATTCTTAGCTAAATAATACTGCTGGTGTTAGTCACATAGTGCACAGGATTCATCTTGTAAGTCAACTCTGTCTTAGGCCTGCTGCTCAGGCCTTAGCAGGGCAATCCTGTTAGCCCATTCGAAAGGGAATTTGATCTAATCCTGCTGGCCTTTCCTGCAGCAGAGTGCTCCCTGTTGCCAGGGGATATTTGGCAAGCAACCAAAAGAGAGGAAGTCAGATGATGTTCGCAGCAGGCACAGGTGTGTCTGCGCTGGCCACATCCAGAGTATTCTTGGTATCATGGAATCATTCTGGTTGGCAATGCCCTCTGAGATCACGGTGCCCAACCAGTGCTGCTGAGGCCACTACTGTTGTAGGCCCCCCAAGTACCACATCCACACAGCTTTAAATCCTTCAGAGGGATGGAGACTCCAACACTACCCCTGGGCAGCGTGTGCCAGGGATGGACAGCCTTGTTGTATTGCACTAAATAGTTATTTGGCTATTTGCACTGGGTGTTTGGTAATTTGCACTGTTCACATGATTTGTATCCTATCACCACGTGGTCTTCCTCCCCCTCCCCCTCCCTCCCCTCACCCCTCCTCACTTGTATCCCATTGGCTGTTGCCCCCTTCCTCTGCTCCCCTTCCCCTTAGCTCAAAATCCCCCCTGGGAGAAGGCCATTCTCTCTCTTCCACCTGGGAAGTCAACTGGGCAACTTGGTGTCTTCTATTAATAAAATAGGACCTGGTCCCTACATGGAGAAGAGCACGCTTCTTATCTTTTGCCTTTTGTCCTATACAAGATCATGCGGGCTTGGGGGTCCATAGCTGCCCGGATTGGACTCGAACAGCCTGTCAGGCATGGATTCTTACACAGCCTTTCCACTAAGAGATTTCCCAGTATCCAGCCGAATCCTCCCCTGGTATTACATTAAGCCATTTCCTCTTACCCATTTAAAATGGTTCCAATCATTCTGTTCTCTTTTCATCACCACGTGTTGCATTTTTTCCATCTGCTTTTATGTCCCCTAGGGATGTGAGGATTTTTGTTTCTTTGGTTGGTTGGTTGGTTGGTTTTTTTGGTGTTTTTTTTTTTAATTTTATTTTTATTCCAGTCTTTTGGCAAAGCTCCTGGCTAACTTGTGTGGATGAAGTGGTCACTGCAAGGTTCATCCCTTTATTTTCTCTGATTTTGCAGGTATGGTCTGTCTGGCAGTGAAGTCCTGGACAACAAGGCCTACGTGGGACTTTAACACTGACCATCAGACCCATCTACTGCATTAGGCCTCAGCCATGATGGCTGAGTCATGGTAATAACACTGATTTAATGGATTTCATTCCTAAATGGGATTTGCCTTTGGCTTCTCCAGGGAACCAGGTTGCTCCATGGGCAATCATTTTTCAGCAACATTTGTGAGCTGCTGGAATTCTGGGTAACAGCCACTGGCTCCAACTGATGTGGGCGTACAAACACAGGGAGTTAATTGTTTCTCAGTTGCTCCTGATCAGCAACTTTGAAGCTTAGTTTAGAATTTTAGAAATAGTGCTGATGATTTTCAAACTTCCAAGAGACCTATCCAGGCAGTTTGGGATTGAAAATAAGACTTAGACCCTATTAGAGGAAGAACGTGGTGGTGGCAGCACAAGGTATGTAGGAACCTGTGCACAGGTACCTGTGTCCAAGATGAAGTTTATAATGACATGTTAAATCTGATCTTTTAATCATGCAGGAATTTCTTGGGGTTTGCTATGTTTTCTTGTGTGGGAAGTAATGGGAACAGGTTGAGGCAGGGGCATTAAAAACCCTGGTGATGCTGACTGACATGTGGGGCTCTAGAGGCATTAGCCAAGCCTGGGAACAGTGCTGAGCCCCTGCCTGCCCTTTCCCAGGTACATGCTGCTGATCGTGGCCAGTGCCATGGTTGTGTACCTCACAGATTACTCTGGAAGGGGGGAGTTCTCCACCAGGCAGAAGCACAGATGGCCAGGTTCCTGCAGATGCTGCTGTGCCTGGCTGATGAGATGAACATCAACTGTTTGTCTTTATTGCCAAAATAAAACTCAGCAGTTTTCTTATAAACCCCAGCAATGCAGTCTCAAGGGCTTTGTTGCTCAGTCTCTGCCTACATTGGTTTGGAGGACCCGCAGTAGTGGGTGGGTGGCAGGAGTGCATCTGTGTCCTTTTTCCCCTCTTTTCTGTTATGATTGTGGGAAATAACTGGATTTTGGTTGTCTTCCAATGCAGTTTGCTGCAGATCCCAAAAACCCTTTGGAGGGGAGATCATTGCTCGTCCTTCTACTACCAAATGAGAGAAGAGGTGGTCATATTCCAGGACCCTCACTTTGGAATGTTTTATGGAATTGGCTGAGTAGCTTTTACTTCAGGGGTTTCCACAGTCTGTGTCTGGCAGGTCACAGAATCACAGAATCACTAGGTTGGAAGAGACCTTCAAGATCATCGAGTCCAACACATGCCCTAACACCCCAACTAAACCATGGCACCAAGTGCCACATCTAGCCAGGCTTTTTTCAAACACATCCCGGAATGGTGACTCCACCACCTCTGTAGGCAGACCATTCCAGTACTTCATCACCCTTTCCATAAAAAACGTTTTCCTAATGTCCAACCTATATTTCCCTTGGCTTAAGACTGTGTCCTCTCATTCTCTCAGTTGCTGCCTACTAAAAGAGACCAACCCCCACCTGACTACAACCACATTTCAGGAAGCTTTAGAGAGTGATAAGGTCACTTCTGAGTCTCCTTTTCTCCAGGCTAAACAACCCCAAATCCCTCAGATGTTCCTCACAGGGCTGTTGTTCCAAACCCCTCACAAGCTGGTTGCCTCCCTCTGGATGCGCTCAAGTGTCTCAATGTCCTTCCTAAACCGAGGGGCCCAGAACCAGACACAGTACTCAAGTACAGTCCAGCCTGTGCTTCAACTTAGTGCTACTCTGAGCCCTCAGTCTGCAAGGAAATTAACATTTTGGGAAGTTCTTACAGCTCTATATAATGGTTTGTGGATTATCATGATTTTCTGGAAGTGGGCTGTCCATCCTGACCTGTTTTCTTCCCTGTCAGACTGTACCTGCAGGAAGGCTGAAGCGAGACCAGGATCTTTAAAATCTATGACTCTCTGTGTCTTCCTGAGGCTGAAGCCACGTTTGCTATCAAGGCTGACAGAGCAGGAAATGCTAAAGAGTGAAAACTCCTTTTTAATCCCTGGAATCCCAAGACTCTGTATCTATAAGACACTCCTTTCTATGTGGTGCTTTGGGGACACTTCCCAACACAATGGGCAGAAGAACCTGTTGTATGTCACCATGGGAACTGCCAAGATATACTGAGCACAGGCAGAGATGTTGGGAAGAGATCTGTCTTTGGGTAGTAGTCACATATTAGGTCAGTGGAACATTCCCAGAGGTCCATACCCTTCATGTTTTTCTGGATCCCACCATGGACAGAGGGCAAGTCTTGGTGGCCACAGTTTGGAACTTGGTGAAATGTAAGTTAAGTTGAAGGGTTTGTCCACTAAGATAGGTGGTGTTTTATAAAAGAAAGCAGAGTGGTATTCCACACAAAGGATTCAGGATTGATGATGATCCCAATCCATTATCTTTCTGTTCATTTTCTTTTGGATGCTGCAACCTCTTGGATTGAAGCAACTGTTCCTTTACATTTCACTTAAATTTTCTGTATTTCATTAAGTCTCCATGGAAATCTGCTTTAATGAAAAGGACTGTGAGGATATTGATGATGGCATATATTCCTGGGATTCACAGGTTCATATTCAGACCAAGGATTGTTTTGGATGGAAGAAGCGGCAACAATCTCCCAAGAATGTCAGTCTGGGTTTTCCTTTTCTCCTAATTCTCCTTGGTTTGGGGGTACAGGGCAGCCCTACATTGTATGTCCCTTAAAAGACTTCTTAGGATGTAAAAGTTTCTTTCATATTCTGCAATATTTATTGATAGCTTGATTAAAGAGAATAATACCATATCACTGTGGTTTTAATTAGTTTGGATGCCTTAAGGAACAGCTTAGCTGGAACAGAGGCTAGACAGACCTGAAAGGAATAAGGTGGAAATTTATTGAAGTGCTTCAAAGGCCACACCCTGGCAGTACTGGAGCCACAGGTGTGGCTCTGGCTAAATGGCTTCAAGATAGAAGCAAAAGAGGGCTTGGTCATGAGATCTCACCTTTTTATAAGTTTTAGTTCATTTGCTTATAGGAGTTAACTGTTCAATAAGTAGCTTCAAATTATGAACTTTCACCCTCCTTCCTTGCTTGCTCCCCCACCTCTTTTCCCATTGTTTATGCTTTGGGCCTGAAGAGATTTGAAGAGATTGTCCTTGAGTCTCCAGCAAGAATAAGATTGCTTTGTCTTCACAACCCTGAGAAAAGATCCTAGATCCCACTTAATATAAAGCTAAAAGCTGCACACCAAAACAGAACAGAAAAACTTAAAACCTAAGGTATCATTTCATTTGAATTGGTTAATTAAATCAAATCACTGATAAGGGGTTTGAGCATCCCTTGGTTGGAGCTGTCAGCTCTTTTTTATTGTCTCTTCATTCTTTAAATTCCTTTTCAATATTTCTTCAGTGATTACTGAAGAAATGAGGATATACAAGGAGGAGAACGGCATTTTTGCCCTGCTGGATTGGAAAGTCCAAGTCTGATTCCATGGAGAGATTGAGACAGGGAAGGGGAGCCGAGCCTCAAGCTGGGTTTTGGTAGCAGAAATTCAGTGAGGAAGGGGGTGGTTAAAGGCAATGCTGCTGGGTTTGGGTTCTCCCACCCAAAAAAATGATCCTGGTTAAAGGGTACTTTAGGAAGCAGCAGAATGTGCTGGGGGGCCAAGACATAAACTTTAAGGAATTTAGAGATTTTAGAGGAGCTAAGATTTTAGTTGGAGTTAATTAAAATAAATGGGTAGACTTTGATGAAGTTAAGAGTTAGTAGTTAACTAATAATTGATTGCTTGTCAACACCATGTTTGGTTAGCTGGGTTTATCATGAAGAATATAGAAATTGATGAATAGTTTTCAGGCACAGAAGACAATTGTAGGCCTCCTCTGTTCTGAAACCAATTGAAGCCAGGGAATGGATGTTCTACCAAGGGTTCATTTGTCATATTTGCATTGAAAAGGTAGAAAGGTCAGAATGAGGAAGACTTCATTTACTTCCTCATTTTGGGACCCCTCCCCATGAAAGGGACCACCGGGCTTTTTCAAGGAACAAACTACGCATGCTTAATGGCTTTTGAACTAATTACCGTATGAAAAAGCGGGGAATGGGAATGTAGCAAAGCTATGAATATGTACTTGTATTCTGGGTATTCAATACTTGCATAGATAAAAGGACTCTGTAATCACCTGTAAATTGCGGTGTGTATTTGGGAGCTATCCTGCACGCTGCTTGTCGTGGCAATAAACATACACTTTCTAACTTTAAACTGTTAGAGAGGTTTTGTCCATCACAGTTGGATATCGGTACTAGATCAATATCCATATTTTTAAAATAAATCATTGTGTTGCCTTGCAAAGCCACCACTTCTCTAGCCTTGCCCTTGAACCCCTTCCTTGCCTTGCATTACCTTGCTCACCTGTCCTCCATCTGGAATTTAACACATCTCTTTTTCTTTTGGAATTTCTTCAACTTGCTTTGCCCTGCCTTCTTCTCCTAGGACTCTCCAGGTTTTCACTAGCTTTTTTTTTTCAAGGCCCCAGTGTTTCAGGAGCATGTGAGAGGAAGCCTACAATTGCCTGTGCTTACTTTGCATTGCCTTGCCTTCATGGAAGGCAAGGCAAAGAGCGGTAGGCAAAGCAAAGCTAGGAAGTCTGGAAGGATAGAATGTAAGAAAATAAAGATAGTACAGAAGGTAGTCTCACACCTGAGGAGTTGCAGCTGTACTAATCACCAAAGATTAGGAACAGGCCTGCCCTTAATAGGCCACAGTGGTGTCCAATAAGAAGAGCGCTACAAAAGAGTGGGGAGAGATGGTGTTTGTTGGCTGTGCTGTGAAGAGAGTTGGAGTCCTTGGCTGTGAAGAAGGAGTCACTGCTGTGAGGAGCTGTCCATGAGAAATCACTGAGAAGGTATGGGAGCTTTGCAATAAGATGACAAAAAGGAAGATGTTTGTAGGGCCAGGAACGGCAGACACAGGCAAGCAAGCAAAGCAAAGGTAGGCTAGGAAAACTAGTCAAGGTACTGAACGCATGGCAAGGCTGAGTGACTTGGAGTGCTTTTTATTGAGAACTAAAAGATACGGTGGCAATGTTGGCAGACCTGCTAAGAAGGTACCATAGGGAAGTATAGTCCAACAAGACATTTCTGTCCTGGCCCCTTCTGTGTAGGAGCCATTGTTGGACAGAGTCAGTACTGGCCATGGTATTCAAATTTGCTTGGTAAGTTCCTGAAGGAGAGCAGCAATGCTTTCTCATGGGAAGGAAAGAACTTAGCCCCAGTGTTGGAGGTGCAAATAAAAAGCTGTGTCGTGCAGCTCAAGGGCGGCAACAACTTTCTATCCTGGCATATTTGGTTTGGAAGCACTGACTCAATTCCTACAAGCATGGAGTTGGTATCCATCTTTGGAAGATGATCTCCCTCCTGAAAAAATCAATTTGATGTGAGTTTTCCACTTCCTAGAGGTAGCCTTCTTGAAATTCTGCCAACACTTTTTTTGGACAAAGTAAGCAGCTATGCTGAGTCTTGGTGTGCAGCTGATCAAGTGCCCCTGGCCGGGAATGCCCAGTACAGTGTTCTGATACCTTTGTATAGGGTCATCCTTGGATGTTTTGGATTTTGGAGGAGGGGATGCCATTTCTTTTGAGATGGGCTTCCAGTTCCTCTCTTTGGCAAAGAAAGCACGTTTGGATGGGAACTTTGGGTGGTCTTGGTGAATGTAAAGGCTTTTCCAAATAGGTAGTTTTCTGGGTTAGGGCTGTTGAACTGTCAGTGGGAATGCAGACACTAAAGCAGTGGAGTTTTTACCCTTGTAGCTTTAGTTTGTGAGCAGTCCCTGGTGCCATTCCATTTGGATCCTGACTCTGTGAGACTGAAGGCTTAGGATGGTACCTAGAGCTGAGAAGCAGAAGTGTCAATAGCAGGGTGTGTGTTTGTAGTTTGATGGGTGCAGTTGAAATTGTAGGCAGCAAAGAGCTTGTTCCACTGACACTTTCGTAAGCTCTCTTTTGGCAGATGTTTTCAAGTTTGTTACCGGACTCTAAGAGAGTGAAAAGTTTGTTAGGGCAGAGGAGTTGATGTTGCTCTTTGAGTGTGATGCAGAGAAAAGTACACACTTGGAAGGGGAAGGTCAGCAAAGTCCTGTTGCCCTGACACAGTTGATTTGAGAGCAGGGATGTTTCTGACTTGGCTGTGTCCTGGGGGTGGTTTCGAGCTGGGCTCAGTGCGTGTCCTTGTTTTGTGAGTCGACAATTGCCATGGTGTGGTTATTTTGATGAGGGCTGACAGTGCCCAGGAAAAAGACAAGCGCTTTTCTAGCCCAGCCCTGTTCATGTGGGAGCAGTGTGGGGGCAAGAGCTCTGCTGTGGATCCTGGCTCTTGGGCACTGACAGAATGTGATCCTGCATGTAGCAGAGAAGGAAGAGGAATCATTTCGTTGTTGGCTGTGCAGCTTATAGGTTCCAGAAGTAAAGGCAATTGCAGCACAGCCTCCTCTTTTGAGAACCTTTTCTGTGCAATCAGCTGCTCACCATCTAACCCACACCCACTGAACTGCATCCAGCTCCCTCCAGAGATACACTTTCCCTCAAGGTCTATGTACCATCTTGTACTCTGGCAGATCCCCAACCCCTTCAAAATATTCAGCACCTGCTCTCAAAATGGAAAGCCAGTTTTGGCCATAATAGTCCCTTTGAAATCTGTAAACTAAATGAAAGACACTATTGATCTGCATGTTCCTCCTAAACTATGTATCATCAGCAGCACATTCTCTCAAAGTGGTAGAGTCCATCATTACAGCCAAACATTTCCAGTTGCACTTCTGACTGACAGATGTGCCTAGACAGAGGCACAAACACATTTGCTGACCTGCCTTCTTCCCTGTGCAGCCTGATATTCACAGCACAATCACTTTCACACACTTTCATTGTCGCCGTGTCTAGGCAGCTAGAGATCGCACAGATGAAAGTGTTGAGACAGAAGGCATTCTTGAAACACTCTCTTCTCTTAACTGCACTTAAATTGCACACAACGCCCTGATGCTCTGTATCTTCCTTCCCAGACAGACCAATCATCACTTTATTCACTCTTACCTCTTCATTGCAAACACCCAGCAGTTGCTTTCACAAAAGCAAGGCGCTAGAAGAAAAAGCTAGTACAGGACTGCCCCTTCCACATGCCCAACATAAGCCTCATCAAACCCCCAGTGGACCCTGTCCATGCCCTCTCAACTGCCTCAACCTGCAAAATTCGTGTCTCTCGGGCTGTTGCTTGAGTCCACTCCGGCTAGGTGTAGACCCTGGCCCACATGGTCTTACATGGACAAAAGCAAAGGACGAGAAACACTCTTCTCCACGTGGGCACAAGTATCCTGTTTATTGGCTTAGGAAGGGACACCTCAGACTCTGGTGACCCCCCCGAGTAGAAAAAACGCTGTCCCCTTATTGCAGTGGACTTTTATACCCGAGGCAATGGGGGTGGGGGAAGAGGACCGTAGCCAATGGGATACCATTGAGGAGGGGTGACGGGAGGGGTAACCAGAGAACAGACCACCGGGGAAAAAGGGCAGAGGGAGAGACCGTGTAATGGGAGAAGTGAATAACAATTCGTGCAATATAATGACTACTCAGTGTAAATTTCAAATCACCTAGTGCAAAACCACAGTTAAAGAAACTACTTAGTGCAATACAACACCTCCCCCTTTTCTGTTAAAAAAAAAAGAAAATAAAAGGAAATGCATTTGACTATTTCTGCTGCAGATTATGAATTTGTCCACCACTCATGATTTGCGGGCCTGTCAATTTGCTTTAGGTCCATAAACTCTGTGCGGTTGACTTCTGAGGTAGTGGAGACTAAACCATTGATAGCCTTTAAAAGTATGCGACGTAGAATCCTGAATGCTAACACGACTAGAAAAAGAACAACAAAAAACAACAGAATTGTCCTAATTATAGAAGTCCACCACCCTGAGAGTCCCCAGTCCTTGAACAGTCTGCTGAACCAGTCCTCTGATTCCTGCTTGTCTTGTCAGATCAGGCTTTTCACTTCTCGGAGAGCTGCGTGGACGTTGGGTGCTTTTGATGCTAGGTTCAAGCAGCACAGTCCTTCAAATTCCTGGCACTTGTGTCCGTGCAGCAGCAGGAGGAAATCTATGGCTGCACGATTTTGGAGGCCTACCTGGTAACCTCCGCATCCTCTAGGAGGGAGCTGATGGCCGTGGATGTCAAGTTTGCCTGATTGACTACCAAGCACTCTAGGTAGCCCAATTCACCTAGAGCTTTGGCTGCTGCAACCCATGGAAGGAACAGGGATACAGCAACTCTTTTTCACTTGGCCCAATGGAAAATTTCTGCATCACAATTTGGGTCCAAATTGTCCATGCTTCTCTTTTGAATTTTGCCGACTGAATTGGTCTTTCGAGTACATTTGCCAATCATGGTTTGGTTGGGTGTCAACAGGGACAACTGCCCGATGATACATGGCCCTCCTAAAAGCCAAGAAAGCATTCCTGCCCATGCCCGATCCCCACAAATTAAAAACAAACCTTCAGGGAGGCTTTTGGGATGTGAATGGTATGGATTATTGGCTGCAACATGGCTGAAAACCTTACACCACCTTTTGGCAGGGAATTCCTCTCAATCCTGTAATATGTTGTTAAAAGGTTTGGCGTTGGAAAGTGGGTAAAGGTGAAGAGTAGCACTATGTTGCAGGGGAGGAGCCCAACAGCTCTAACTCTTGGGGCTCCTGAGCAGCTCTGGGTATCTTTGGTAGCCGCTCTTCTATGGGGTTCCTAATCATTACAGCTCACCAGGGATGGATATTGTGTGGTTGTGTGTGATGTGATTTGGGACTTGGGTGAAGTATAGGTGTAATCTAACTCATCTGTAAACTCTCCAGCTTGCAATGGAATCCCTACCAGGCAGGTAGACATAGGGTCTTTTGCTGCTGCTGTGGACAGGCATATATTTTCCTGTTGGAGCGTCTGTGCAAGGGTCACCCAGATGTTTTGGAGTGGCTGAGGGACTATCCATGCAGCTGTGAGACTGCTCAACGCAAACAGGATGACAACTCAGATAGGGCTCATCGTGAGGTTAGGTGGGAGGTAGATTTTCTTTTCTACAAGGGAAAACAAGCATTTTTAAAAAAAAAAAAAAATGTATTCAAGTTCATGGGTCTGACAGAATGCAGCTAACTCCTTTAGGAAGATTCTTCCTTGTCTTTCCGGCGGTGTCTTCTCTTTGAGGTGACAGTTACTTGCTTCTCATCCCCATCTGCTGGAGCTGGATTTTTGGGGACGAAAGGTTTTACCCACTTTTGTGGTGTCCATCGAGGTCCTGAAGGGGTGGATACACAGGCATAACCATGACCCCAGATGACGAGCTCATAAGGACCCTTGGTTTCCCAAGTTTCTTGGTCCTTAATGAGAACTGGTGGACCCTGTGACAATTTAAACCAATTGTTATTATGGAAATGCCATATTACTGGAGGATTCATGTTTTCAAATGACCAATTCAAAAAATTGATGGTAAAAAGGGCTTTGCAGAGTTTTTGTTGTGGTGTCATCCACGCTGCAGAACTCCCCTGCCTAGCCAGGACTTATTTGAGTGTATGGTTGGCACGCTCAATCACAGCTTGACCTGTGGGGGAGTGAGGAATGCCTGTCTTATGCTCAACTCCCCACTGCTGGACAAACTCTAGGAACTCTTTGGAGGCATACGCTGGGCCATTGTCAGTCTTAATCTCCCTAGGGATCCCCAATACTGAAAAGGCTTGCACCAAGTGTTGTTTGGCATGCACAGCCCTTCCCCCTGTGTGGGCAGAGGCATAAACTGCACCTGAGTATGTACCTATGCTGACATGCATATATTTCATGCGACCAAAACTGGGAATGTGTGTGATGTCCGTCTGCCACACTTCACAGCTCCCAAGGCCTCAGGGGTTAACCCCAACACCCAGCGATGGCGCTGCCTGAAGCTGGCAATTGGGACAGGTGGCCACAATGGCTCGAGCCTGACTTAGTTTTAGCTGGAACTGACCGATTAGACCTGAAATATTTTGATGGTATTTCTGGTGACTTAGCTTTGCCTGTTAAAAGATGTCTGGAAGGTGTGCCATTTCTGCTAGGGTGGCAATGGAATCTGCTTTGCTATTACCTTCTGCGACCTCACCTGGCAAATCGGTGTGTGACCTCACATGCATCGATGCTCCCGCTGCAAAACTAAATAAATTAGTTTTGAGAGCAACCTGAAGAGATGCTCGTTCTTGATGTCTTTGAGAACTGCCTGCTCTGCCCTGGACACTACTCCTGCCACTCAGGCTGAATCAGTAACCAAATTAATTGGCTCCAAGAACTTCTCAAAGCCTCTCATGACTGTGGCCAGTTCAGTGACTTGGGGCGACCCCTCCACAAACTCAACATCAGCTTCCCAATGCTGAGTCTGGGGATTTCTCCAAGTCATCACCGACTTGTGGGATGCCCTGGATGCATCAGTGAACACTGTAGGTGCCTTGAGTGACCTACGACTCCTTTTCTCAGGAACAATGAGGTGAAATTCCTTGTTGAACAGCTTGTGAGGTGGGGCATGGACTGATACCTGTCCTGTAGCTGTCCAGATATAGCTGGAGACTGGCATTGTTCTGGAGCAGGTCCTCAAGCATCTTCTTGGTCAGCCTCTTGGGAGAGTTCCTTCCCTCCTTAGAAAGTTTGACTGCAAGGTAAATACACTGAAAGTCACAACCCGCTAGCTCATGCAATCTTACCCTGGCCTTCCAGATCAGCTGAGCTATCAGCTCCTGTGGCTGTGTGATGGTTTTGGATTGCTGATGGGAGAGGAAAACCCACTCTATGATTCAAAGTGAATACTTCTGCCCTTTAAACCATTGGAATATCAACCCATGTATGTGTGGTAACTTCCCCAAAACAATGAATTTGAAAGGCAGCTTGGGCTGATAACAATGAGCCTGCCTGTCAGCCAAAGCCTTCTGCACTTTTTGGAGAGCAGTTTTTTCCTCTGGGGTCAGTTCTCTGGGAGAAGCTAGCTCTCTCTCTCCTTTCAGTAAATTAAGAAGGGGAGCTAGGTCCTCTTTGGTGAGGCCTAGCCAAAGCCTGACCCAGTTCAAAGACCCACAAAAGGAATGGAGATCTGCTAGGGTTTTGGGATCACTCCTAATTTCCAATTTCTGCAGAACAATGGTCCACACAGCAATTTCCAAGCCCAGGTACCTCTAAGGTGGCATCCTCTGAACCTTGTTTTCCTGCAGTTGGAATCCAGCAGAGGTTAAAACTTTAACCACTAGGTCAAGTGTGTCTTGGAGTATTATGTCATCAGGGGCACACACAAGCACATCATCCATTTAGTGTAGGATGATTGCCTCTTTTTTCTGGGCATGCACTGGGGACAGCAATGAAGCCATGTACCACTGGCAGATGGATGGACTGCATTTCATCCCTTGAGGCAATACTTTCCAGGGGTAGTGCTTCATTGGGCTTTTTGATTGATGGTAGGAACCGAGAAGGCAAACTGTCTTCCGGGTGTAGGGGAAGATGGAAGAAACAGTCCTTGATGTCTAGGACAGCCAATTTCCAATTTTGGGGGAGCATCGTTGGGGAGGGCATCCCTGGTTGGAGAGACCCCAAGTCCTCAATTACCTTGTTTATTTCTCTTAAATCATGGAGGAGCTGCCACTTAACCTTCCCTGGCTTTTTTATTATGAAGACGGGGGAATTCCAGGGGCTAGTTGTCTCTTCAATGTGTCCTTTAGCCTATTGTTCTTCCACAAGCTCCTCCAGTGCCTCCAACTTTTCCTTACTGAATGGCCACTGACGTACCCAGACTGGCTTATTATCCAGCCATGTTAAATTGTGAGCAGGGTGCTCCACAGTGGCCACTTCTAAAAATCCTGGGGTGTCTTAGGGATGACCAATTTGACCCCCCACTGCGACATGGTGTCTCTACCCCACGAGGGAGCTTTGTAATCAGTGTCAAATGGGTGGACACCGGCCAATTTTCCATCTGGTCCCTCAATTTGCACAATACTTTTTGATATCTTTGCCAATGTGACTCCTCCTACACCTTGGATTTTACCAGCCACGGGCTGCAAATCCCATTGTGATGGCCACAACCTTTCAGGTATGATTGTCACATCTGCCCCTGTGTCAAGCAACCCTCCCATGTGGAGACGTTCTGCTCCACGCATTAGGTTGCATCCCATAATGGGTTTGTCCTTGCCAACCACTTCTGCCAAGTATGCACCTGGTGCCTTGTCATCTACTGAAATTTCTGAAGGAACGGGAATGGCCTGGGTGATGATTTGCCCCTTGGCCAAATAGAAGGGTGGCTGTGGACAGCGCACCAGGAGAATGAGGTTAGGTATGTCCACTTTGATGGTCATGGGAACCACCTCAATCTCCATGGGTGTGTGTGCAGTGTCCCCAATAACAAAAGACTCGCTGTCCAATCTTGTGTGATCTTTTGTCAAGTTCTGCGAGTGCTCTGGTAGGTCCACTCCAATGACCATCCAGTGGGTAGACCTGAAAACAAAAGCTTTCGTGGTAACAAACTTGAAATGCTTCTGTGGCTGTCAGATTTTATCCTGTATACAATTTTTTTGCTTTTCCGCACTCCGCTTCCCTTCCTCACCCTTTTCTGTTTTGAGGGAGCTTTTCTCCTTAGGGAAGCCGCTGCACTGATGTCGTGGCATGGGGCGGTCATGCGCTCGTGTTCTCATTTTTTGGTGTGAAGGGTATCTTTTGTTGCTGGCTTTGGGGGCAGTATCTGGCAAAGTGTCCTTGTTTTTTGCATATGAAGCAAATGACATGTTGAAGTTGCTCCAGTGACATCTGTTGCTTCCTCGCTTCCTCGCAGAGATACAGCTGCCACAGTCTCTGGGTTTGTCAGCCTTGACCACGCCTCCTGTGCAGCAAACAGTTCTGCCTTCTTAGCACAGGCCTCGATCATCTCTGCCAGTGTAGGTGGGGGGTTGAGAGGTAGTCCCAGGAGCATCCTGCTGCAGACTTCATTGGCATTCGTCTGTGCCATCTCTTTCACTAGCTCCACTTGTGTCTTGGGGTCCCGTAATTGTCTCTCAACCTGTGCATGGAGCCGGTTGACAAACTGCAAGAAACTTTCTGAAGGAGACTGTTTAATGTCGAGGAAACTACCATTAGCTTCAACAGCTGGTTAAAAGCCTTATCCACATCCTTTGAAATCTAATCTGGAATGAGTTTTGGTAACACCTGAGCTTGGTCCTCAGGCTTAGCCCACTCCCCCTTGCCGCATAGATGTTCATAAGTGATGTTATTATTTTCTAAACCCTTGGCACCCTGAGGGGTTTGCTTAAGTTCCTCCAAGAGATCTCTTCCAGGAGCTTCCCCATAGATCAAACTCTGACTGGGTAAGCAGGTACCGGAAAAGATCTAGGAGGTCAGTAGGAACAAATTCAAAGGATGTTAACGTAGCTCTCATCATGCTTCTAAAAATTTCACTATTTCTCCCAAATTCTAACTGACTTTTACATGACTCGCACTTTGTCTGATAGGAGAAGGGCTGGTAGGTTCTAGGGTCAGCTCTACCATTGGTGTATTGAACAAGGGCTACCAAGGGAATTGCTTCTTCCTCCCGGTTTTGAACCCCAGGGTTTTCCCTTTCAGCCCTACACCCATGGGACCTGGCAGGGGGACCACCCCCTCCTCCAGTCCCACCCTCATGGGAACCGGGCAAGGGAATAACCCCCACCCCAGCCCCACCGCCTTGGGAAGCAGGCAGGGATTCACTCCCCACCCCCTTGGGGACTGGGAGGGGGTACACCCCCTGCCTCTTCCCCCCCATGCCTGCGCCACAGTAACTGTGAGGGGGGGCATCCCCGCCCACTGCCCCACCCCCGTGGGAACGAGGAAGGGGCCCACCCTCCCCAGCCCTCGGCCCCACCCCTCGGGCAAGGGGGCATGGGAAAGAGGACCTTAGTCAATGGGACACCATTGAGGAGGGGCGAGGGGAGGGGTAACCAGGGAATAGACCATCAGGGGATAAAGGGCAGAGACCATGTGATCGGAGAAGGGAATAATAATTCATGCAATATGATGACTACTCAGTGCAAATTTCAAATCATCCAGTGCAAAACCACAACTAAAGAAACTACTTAGTGCAATACAACATGTACCATTCTGTTCTCTGGATCTCGGAGCCTAAAGAGAAGCACAAGTGTTTCTGCAGAGGGCTGGACAGCAAAGAGGCAGCAGCACAAGGAAGGTGTTGGCGAATCTCTTCTGTGCGACAGCTAACATGAATGAGGCAGGCAGGCCAGTGGCAGCCACCTTCCTCCTGAGGTCTGAATGCCCCGCACGCAAGCCTGCTGCACAGCAACTTTGTTCTTCACCTCTTCTAACCAGCAGGTGCTTTCACACTCCTGGAGGCCAGCTGGCATCTGCTTCTCACGCAGATCATTGTGCCCGGCAGAGAAACCTTCTGGCGCTCTGCTTCTGCCAAAAGATGCTTGGGCCATGCACCTATCTCCTCAGTTCCACATAGCCCCATACTCTGCCTCTCTTGCCGTCTGAATCTAAACAGAAAGCTCTTTGACTTTGTCTTCCAAGGAGAAACCGGGCCAGGACAAGAGGCTTGCCTGGAGTTTGCCTCCGCAAGCTGTGGAAACATGTACTCGAAGAGCATTCAAGAGGCAGACCTCTTTGCTAGAAAACCTGCAAACTGCTGCCTGATTGCCAAGCTCCCTGCACAGTCCTTTGTCAGCTTGAAGGACCACTGCATACATTACTGCCTTGCAAGGACTGAAGATCCACATGGCTGTGTGGCGCAGAAAAGTATGCCAAGAAGCAGCACATTCTTCACGGCCCTTTCTTGTCCCCCAGATTGTGGGTGCCGTGTTGAAAATCTTGGCTGCAGAGTGACTAAGCCAGGAAAAGTACTCCTCTCCTGGTGGCTTTTGCTGTGTGATGGCTATATGGACAGTTTGGACTCCATGAAACAGCGCATGTCATTGTGCCTCGAGCTGAGGAAAAAAGCCCTGCAGAACACACCAGGGTTATGCAATGGTACACAAGAAATGGCAAAGCTGAACACCACCACTGGGCTTCACTTCTGCCTGTGTGACCTAAGGCGAAGAATGAAGTGGCAAGGGCACTGGGCATGTGCAAGCAGTGGACTGAATTGCAAAAGTCCAGCAACAGCTCATTCACAACCAGACACACCTGGGGATGCTCTTGCTGCTTGAAAATGGGATGTGCAGCCATGGGGACTTCACAAAATCACGGAGATGAGCACCTTCTTGCTCATTCAGTCTGGCAGGGTTCTGCAGAACACAGAGGGCATTCTTAGAGCTGACCTTCTCTAAGTGGCATTGAAACAGCGCACAACACGCTGTAACTCTGCGCTCTCCTCAGATGGAGGTGCCGTCCCCTTTTTCACTCTCACAGCTGTCTTGCCAGCTTTCAGCAGCTGCTGCCATAGCAAAGTAAAAGTAGAAGTAAAAGTAGAAGTTCCTGTAGAAGTAAAAGCCAGCCATGGACTGCACCTTTTTTTCCCCTTACCACACGCAAACTGCATCCTGCTCACTGGTGCGCTCTCTACTACCCTTCTCTGCTGCTGTTCCCATAGTATTCTCTGGATCTCGGAGCCCAAAGGCAATTTTCTAGGTAATCATTGTCCCTAGACACTGCTGACAAAAGCCTTCTGCTATGCAGCTTCATTCTTCGCTTTCTGTGACATGCACTGAACCGAACCTCAGTAAAGGCATTAAGCTTCACTGCTTTTCACCGTCTGTGCTGCCTGCCTGCACTATTCTATCTTTTGGGGTTTTTTTTGTCCTTGAGAGTCTGTAATGTGCACAATGGTATTGCAAACTGAGAAGGACCGGGCAGAGACCACCATGATTTGATGACATTTGGCAGGTTTTATGGGGAAAACAAAGGGCTTTCTGGAAGTTCCCCTTGCCCAAGCAGCTCTGAAACCAGGCATAACACACTGTGCTCTCCTTCCCAAATAGATGTGCCATCCCATTTTTCACCCTCACAACTCCCTTGCTGACTTTCAGCACCTGCTCCTACAGAAAATGGCTGTAGAAATAAAAGTTAGTGCTGGGCTGCACCTTCCCTCTTCTGCAAGTAATCCATATCAAATGTCCCAGTGCACTTTGTCCTATGCTTCTCTGCTGCATCTATCATTAGGTTCTCTGCATCTCGGAGCCTAAAGGAAGCACAAGAGTTTCCAGTGAGGGCTGGAAAAGGAATAGGTAGCAGCAAAAGAAAGTTGTAGATGAACTTCTTCCATATGACTCCTAATGTGAATTCGATAAGCAGGTGACTGGTAGCCACACTCCTCGAGCAGTCTGAATGCACACAAGCCCAGTGCTCTACAGCTTTGTTCTTCCCCTCTTGGAAGCTGTCATGCTTTTACTCTTCTAGAGGCAAATAGGCATCTGCTTCTCGCTATGAAAACTGTGTCAGCTGCAAAGGGCTATGGCTCACTGCTTCTGCCAAAAGATGCTTGGGCCAAGCACTTACCTTCTCAGCACTATGAAGCCCAATATTTTGCTTCTCTTGTCTTCTGAATCTTAGCAAAAAGCTTTTTGACTGTCTCGCAAGGAAAAACTGTTCCACGACAACAGTCTTGCCCAGAGCTTGCCTCTGAAACTGGTATTTACTCTACATTCAAGGGACAGTCCTCTTTCCTATGCAACCAGCAAACTGTTGTCAGATCACTGTGCTCTCTGCCCGCTCCTTCTCAGCTTGAAGTACCAGTGTGCACATTACAGCCTTGCAAGGAGAAGAGATCCTGAGAGATACCACAGTGCATGCGTGCAGCACAGACGCTGAAAAGTGGCAAAGCTGAACGCCTTAGCTGAACATCAATTTTGTGAAGATCACATAGCCAGTGTGTGTTGTATGCCGCTTCTTTGGAGAAGCACGACTTCAAGAACACCTTGTGTTCTGCAGAAGTCCTGCAGCAGTGACCATGTAAGAAAGTGCTTATCTCCACATTTTGTGATGACATCCCATGGCTACAAGCATATTCCCACTGACTCTGTGAATGAGCTGTTGCTGAACTTCTGCAATTTGGTACACTGCTTACACAAGCCCTCTGCTCTGCCTCTTCATTCTTCGCCTTCTGTGATCTGCACAGAACTGAAGCTCTGTGAAGGTATTCAGCTTTGCTGCTCTTCACTGTATGTATTGCACACGTGCACTGTGAAATCAAGGATTTTTAGTCCTTGTGAGGCTATAATGTGCAGGTTGGTATTTCAAACCAGTGGTGCTGCATCTAATTCTTGGATAGAGAATGACTAATCCAGGAAAAGTTCTTCTCTTTGGTCTTCTTGTGCTATGCAAGAATAACACAGACAATTTGGAATCTGGAAAATGAAAAAACGTCCACTGTACTTCAAGCTGAGGAAAAACCTTGAACAGCATGCAGTGGTTGTGTGCAGTATACATGCTGAAAAGTGGCAAAGCTGAATACCAGCCGATCACATAGGGTGAAGAATGAAGCAGCAGTTCAGAAGGCTTGTGTGAGCAGTGTATTGAATTGCAGAAATCCAGCAACAGCTCGTT
Source organism: Fringilla coelebs (assembly GCF_963513975.1). Classification (NCBI taxonomy): domain Eukaryota; kingdom Metazoa; phylum Chordata; class Aves; order Passeriformes; family Fringillidae; genus Fringilla; species Fringilla coelebs. The sequence goes on along the minus strand of NC_140045.1, from coordinate 8,254,195 downwards.
CAAAAGCAGAATCAGCTGAGAATACGCTTGCACCTCTGAGACGTCATCACCAAATGTAGAAAAGCACTTTCTTACATTTTCAGAGCTGCAAACTTCTGTAGAACACAAGGTGTCCTTAAAGTCGTCCCTCTCCACGGAACTTTGAAACAGAGCAAAACACACGGTGGCTCTGTAATCTTCACAAAATTGACACTGAGTGAAGGCATTCAGCTTTGCCACTTTCCAGTGTCTGTGCTACATGCATGCACTGTGACATCTCTCGAGACCTTTTGTCCTTATGAGGCTGTAATGTGCATGCTGGTACTTCAAGCTGGGAAGGAGCATACAGAGAGCATGGTGATCTGACAGCAGTATGCAGGTTGTATAGGATAGAGGGCTGCTGTTTGAATGTGGTGCAAATACAAGTTTCTGGTCTACACTCTGGTCAAGTTCCTTGTGTTGGCACACTTTCTCTATGCGAGACATAGCCGAAAAGCTTTCCATTTAGATTCAGATGATAAGAAACGCAGAATACAGGACTGTGTAGCACTGAGAAGGTAGGTACCTGGCCTAAGTGTCTTCTGGCAGAAGCAGCGAGCTGGAGCCCTTTGGTGCCAGCACAGTATTCATAGCAAGAAGAAGATGCCTATTCGCCTCTGGGAGAGTAAAAGGACAGCTGGTTACAAGAGATGAAGAAGGAAGCTGCAGAGCACTGGGCTGGTGGCTGCAGTGCACTGGCTGTAAAAGAGCATGGCTGTCACTGGTCTGCCAAACCAAATTCACTATGGGAGTCATAAGAATTAAAGTTCAGCGAGAGCTACTTGTGCTGCTACTTACGCCTTTTCCAACCCCTCCATGGAAACAACTGTGCCTACCTTTAGGTTCCGAGATCCAGAGAACACGATGGTACATGCAGCAGAGAAGGGAAGGACAGAGTACACTGGTGAGTTTGATGTGACTTGCATGGGGCACACAGAAGGTGCAGCCTTGCACTGGCTTTTACTTCTAGAACCTTTTTCTATAAGAGTAGTTGTAGGATGTTTGCAGCAAAGACATGAGAATGAAAAAACGTGATGGCAGGTCTATCAGGGAAAGAAGATAAAGGCCATTGTGCACAACTTAAAACTGTTAAGAAAAGGAGGTACTTTGAGAACATCTGTCTTGACATTTCCATCTGAGTGGTCTCCTAGCTGCTTGGACATGGCGACAATGAAAGTGTGTGAAAGTGATTGTGCTGTGAATATCAGATTGCACAGGTTGGCAAATGCCTTCTGTCCTGGCCCATCTGTCAATCAGAAGTGCAAGCGGAAATGCTTCACTGTAACAATAGACTGCCACTTTGAGAAAATGTGCTAATGCTATATACATATAGTTGAGAAGGAACCTGCGAATCACTAGTGTGTTTCATTTAGTTTACAGATTTCAAAGGGACTATTATGGCCAGCAGAGCCTTTTTGTTGTAGGACTTTTTCTTTGAGACCAACTGCTGGATGTTTTGAAGGGGTTGGGAACCTGCAACAGCTAGAGTGCAAGATGGAACTATATAGACCTTGAGGGAAAGTGTATCTCTGGAGGGAGCTGGATGCAGTTCAGTGGGTGTGGGTTAGATGGTGAGCAGCTGATTGCACAGAAAAGGTTCTCAAAAGAGGAGGCTGTGCTGCAATTGCCTTTACTTCTGGAACCTATAAGCTGCACAGCCAACAATGAAATGATTCCTCTTCCTTCTCTGCTACATGCAGGATCACATTCTGTCAGTGCCCAAGAGCCAGGATCCACAGCAGAGCTCTTGCCCCCACACTGCTCCCACATGAACAGGGCTGGGCTAGAAAAGCGCTTGTCTTTTTCCTGGGCACTGTCAGCCCTCATCAAAATAACCACACCATGGCAATTGTCGACTCACAAAACAAGGACACGCATTGAGCCCAGCTCGAAACCACCCCCAGGACACAGCCAAGTCAGAAACATCCCTGCTCTCAAATCAACTGTGTCAGGGCAACAGGCCTTTGCTGACCTTCCCCTTCCAAGTGTGTACTTTTCTCTGCATCACACTCAAAGAGCAACATCAACTCCTCTGCCCTAACAAACTTTTCACTCTCTTAGAGTCCGGTAACAAACTTGAAAACATCTGCCAAAAGAGAGCTTACGAAAGTGTCAGTGGAACAAGCTCTTTGCTGCCTACAATTTCAACTGCACCCATCAAACTACAAACACACACCCTGCTATTGACACTTCTGCTTCTCAGCTCTAGGTACCATCCTAAGCCTTCAGTCTCACAGAGTCAGGATCCAAATGGAATGGCACCAGGGACTGCTCACAAACTAAAGCTACAAGGGTAAAAACTCCACTGCTTTAGTGTCTGCATTCTCACTGATAGTTCAACAGCTCTAACCCAGAAAACTGCTGTCTTGGTTTGAAAAGACAGGTGTCTGCTGAGGAAGGCAGGAGGTTCTCTTGAAATAGAAAATGTAACCCCCTCCCTCCGAATTATTATAGTTTTGAAATTAAGAGGCTCTCAGGCAAAGATATGGGAGCAGGAATAACATTTCTTTAATAGGAAAAAATAGAAATAGAAATAGAAATAGAAATAGAAATAGAAATAGAAATAGAAATAGAAATAGAAATAGAAATAGAAATAGAAATAGAAATGCAGTAATGCAGAACAACATTGACAGAGTCAGAATATGACCTGCACCCTTTTGGTTAGGGTGTTGGTAGCAGTCTGATTAAATGGTGGCTGCAGTCCCCCTGGAGTGACAGATGTAGTTCTGTTGAAACAATGAGCCTGTAGAAGGGATATAGTTTTCTTCTGAAGGTCCAGTGATAATGTAGATGGGCCTGGTCTTCCTCTGGGAATCCTGTGGGATAAAAGCTGATCCTCTGGGAATCCAGAGGGAAAAGGCTGACTGTGGTGTTCCAAATACCAGATCATATACAGGAGGAATGCTTGGCTTGGTTCCCTGGGCAGAGCACCTCACAACAGGATGATGTATTTTTTTAAGTCATGCAGTGAGGCTCAATGGCCCATTAACAGAAGATATCTCCCCACAGGGAAATATGGGGTTGTAGAAGTGGTAAAGAAAACTGCCCCACCTGGTTTTAACAGGTAGCCCAATTAACAGAAGATAGCTGTCCCAGCTCTAACAGATGGCAATAGAACAAACACCCCCAGCCACATCTGGCATTTGCCACCTAAGACAACTGATTCGAAGAAAAACTGCACAACTTGTTAAAGTTGTAAAGTAGGTAGGTATTTATTCAGCACTAAGATGCATGTGGGATGTCTCCTCAAAGACATGCTCATCAGCAGCAGTCTATTTGTTCTCTAAAGTCTTATGTATGCATGAATTGCGCAATACGCCTAATACATATTCATTTCCTAACCCTGCCTATCCTCACTTAGTATTATAATTAGTTCCATGTCCTTCTGTGCTTGTGCATAGCTCTCTGGTGGTTGTCTGGTGTTTGTAGGGAGGAAGGAAGAAATGACATCTTCCTTGGGGGTGATCTTTTTGCCTCATCTCCTTGCGCATGCTTCTTGGTCTCTTGGTGGCAGTTCAAACCTTAAGGCTTGTTTTGGCTGGTTCAGGGGTCTGAACACTTCTTCTTATCACAATAGTCTTGTATTCCTTCCATCCTGCTTTTGCAAGCAGTCTCCCTTATCACAAATAGCATTAGCCTTGTATTCTCTCATCCTGTTTTGCAAGCACAGTAAAAGTTAAGCAATATACATTGTCTGGTCAGCTATCCCTAATCAATCTCTCCTTAACCCCTAACTCTCTTGCCTCACCACTTCCTATTGGAAAAAACCTTACATTCACTGTGACCACCCGAAGTGCCCATCCAAACTTGCTTTCTTAACCAAAGAGAAGAACTAGAAGTCCATCTCAAAAGAAATGGCATCCCCTCCTCCAAAATCCAAAATATCCAGGGACTGATCCCATAAAAAGGTGTCATTACCTGCCCAGGGCACTCAATCAGCTGCACACTAAGACTCAGTGTAGATGCTTACTTTATCCAAAAGACATGTGTTGTTAGAATTTCAAGAAGGCTGCCTCTGAGATGTGGAAAACACCTGCCAAATTGAATCTTACAGGAGGAAGGTCACATTCCATAGATGGATACCAACTCCATGGTTGTACAAATAGAGGCAGTGCTTCCTAACCAAATATGCCAGGATAGAAAGTTGATGTCACCCTTGAGCTGCACAATGCTGCTTCTTCTCTGCACCTCCAACACTGGGACTATGTGCTTTCCTTCCCATGAGAAAGTATTGCCATTCTTGTCTAGGAACTTACCAACTGAAAGCTGCATACCACGTCTAGTGCTATGTCCAACAATGGCTCCTACACAGAAGGAGACAGGACAGAAATGTCTTGCTGGACTATACCTCTGCACGGTACTGTTGCAGTGAGTGTTTTTGATTGTAATTCAGTCCTAATAGTCAGTTTTATACCTCCCCCTCCACCTTTTGTATTGTTATGGCATATTTTATTCTCAGTGGATTGTTCCTTTCCACCTGTATTGTTAGTTTTGCCCTAGTTGTCCATCTCCCCAAAGACCTGCCCTTTTGTTCCCTGTTCCTCCTTCCATTGAATGTCAATCCCTTCCCATGCCTGCCCCTTTCTCTAGAAACTTCACAATCAATTTTGTATCCTTTGAGGCCCCATTGTTATAAATGACTTAGTTTTGTAGGTGGGCTTATAAATTGTTAATTAATATAATGAGTTGTTATGCATTGTTAATTAATATAATGAGTTGTTATACGTAATTAATGTAATAAGTTGTAGAGCAATAAGTTATGAAGTTAAATGTACTGTATTATGAGTGTGTTCCTACTAGAGGGGGGTAGTAAGAACTGGGTGAGAGAATTTTCTAGAAAGTTACCTCATGAAATGATGACATCAATATGGACTATGATTGGAAGACTAGCCAGCCAATGAGATCCCAGTGTTCCAAAATGATTGGTCAATAACGCACCATCTTATGGACCAACCAGCAACCAGAAAATGAATCAATCAATGAGTGGATTGGCAGCGCACCAATCCTGCAGCTTTAAGACACTATAAAGCTCCCAGGTGCGCAGCACTTGGTTCTTTCTGCGGAACCTGTGTCCAAGGAAATGCTCTGTGCACTACACAGTTTGTTACTTGCATCTCTGACTTGCTGGTAGGCCCCAGGCTTTTCCTGGATTCTCATCCTCAGTTGTTTTAACTTCTAATAATCAGGCTTGTGCTTTTGAAAAAAATCCTAGCCTCATTTTGCCTGTTCATAACACCATTGGTTTGTTTAAGTAGTTCTCCCCTGTAGTCCCCCATTGGTTTGAACATTGTATCCCCTGCCTTGTGTTCCACCCCCAGTTCCTCCCAATTGGTTAAAGATTATACCCACCCCTAAGACCTCCCCTGTATATAAGTTAATGTATGCCTTTGTTCAGTGTCTTTCTGTCCCTGACTCTCCTGGGGATGAACACCTTTGGAAAACATACAGAAGATGTCTCCCTGTTCCTTGTCCCCGCCCTTGGCAGCCTACCTGGGCTATAGAGCAACTGTGCCCTTCAGCCCTACCCTGGATTCAATGGCTTTCTGAGTGTGGCACGCTCTTGCCGATGGTGTCAGGAGCTAGTCGGGCCAAAGAAATCTTGTACTGCAGCATGGTACCTTAAAATCTGCCCTACCAACATTGCCACTAGATCTTTTACTTCCCAAGGAAAGACACTCAAAGTCACTTGGCAAGGCCTTGCCTGGCCTTCCAGTACCGTGCCTACCCTTGCTTTGCTTGCTTACTTATGTCTGCCTTGCCTGGCTGTACCAAGAGCTTTCTTGCTTTGCTTTGCCTTGCCACCAGTCAGTCACTAACTGAATCTCTGAAAAACAGGAATTGAAGCTTTCTGAAATGGCTCAAACCTGCCTGCATCCAGATTCAACCTCAAATCCATGTTTTTGTGTACAGTTAGGATGAGACCACAGCTGATGTTACTTTCCAGCTCAGAAACTGTGTATTTGAGAGTCTGTAGCCATGAAGGGCTAGCCTGTGTTTAAAACACACTGAGGTACAAGAGAACTGGAGTAATTTCCTTGACTTGGAAGCAGCATTCCAAACATCTTTCCACATATATTTTATGTCCTAGATGGAGATGGCTAAGGAAGCAGGGAGTGGAGTGTTCTTTAAAAAAGAACAGAAAAATTCATCAGTGGCAGCATGCTTAAAATTAAAGTTTGAATAAAGGTGCCTTTAGGACGCTTCCAATTCCTTAGTATGTATGGAAGTTAAATTAAGGCCTGAGTATCCAAATCCTCATGAGTTTGTATGAACTCCAAAGCCTCTGCAAGTGTGTAAAACCCTCCCTGGGTTTTACAGCCAGGTAGGCATTCAAGAGTCTGGAATCTCTCCCTGAAAACTGGCTGCTGGTTTGTTTGACCAGGCACAGAAATAATTGTGTGTTCATAATACTGTTATAAATGAATTGACTCCGCAGCCAAATTAAAAAAAAATTGATAAAGATTTATTAATTACAAATTGAAAAAAAAATCCGCCACAGCCAAGACAGCGTCAACTCTGGAAATTGGCGCTGGGTGAACCTGGATCCAACTGACAGAGTGCCAGTGTTTCCCCGGAGGTTCACCCCAATTGCTTTGCACTGCCTGCTTATATACTCTATATTCTCCCCAAGGCCTGCATAACACAGGATGTCTCTTGTGTTTGTTAATATGTAGAGTTTGCACATAGGGATGCAAAGATTCACTCCCGGTGCTTCTACAGTCCTCTCGGTCCTTCCTGGATGTTCTTTTTACATGGATGGCCGAGTCCATACAAATGTAAAAGGCATGCCTCGATGTCTGTATAGCTGTCTTTCACATGTACTCGGGTATTACCGGTGTTTTGGGAAGCCCAATGTAATCAGCTCCTGGCGTTGCCTTCGTGAATGGTCGAGAGAATCGAGGTGTTTTGGGAAGCCCAATGTAATCAGCTCCTGGCGTTGCCTTAGTGAATTGTCGAGAGAATCGACGTTCATGGCCGGGGAGGTTCCTTTTATAAGCTAAAGATTTGATGTTATCTTTAGCATGTTCCGGGAACTGTTTGAATAGAAATGAGACTCTGCTCCCGGCCAGAGTGGTCAAGGACATGTGATGGATCAATGTAATATTTTATACATACATATATTGCTAACAGCATGAATTAATCACTCATATATAACAATACTTTTGAAGACTTATTTGTCTACCATGGCTTTGTTCAACATATTTTCAAAATTATGGAAACGGTTTTTATTGAAATGCCAGAGGTGCCAAATGCTTTCCCTAGCAAGAGCTCAGAGTCAGCCCTGTGGGAAGTGGTTAATGCCCATTTTCTTGGTATCTCCAGGTAGCAGTGCTGGAGCACTTGCACCCAAACATGCCTAAGGTGCCAAGTGCTGGCAGAAGGCAAATGCAGGGATTGGACAGTAGGAGTTTGCACTGCTCCTGTAATCTCATACCTGGAGTTGTGCTTTATAAATTCCAGGAGATGCTGCTGCACTCAAACACTGTTTAAAGCTGACCATCCCTCCTGTGCCCTCAGAAGTATTCTGAAGTATTATTCCTCCCTTCATTGCGATTTTCTAATAAAGTTGTTGTGATGTTGTAATTATTATTATTATTATTACTACCATTGATTCCCACTTCATTTCTTCATAACCCTTTGCATTTCAGAAGTGGTGCTTTAGGCAAGACCCTCTGGCCTGCGGAAGGTGCTTACGGCTCCTGACACATTCCCAGTCCCCAGGAGCAGCAGGATGTGTGCTGTCCCTAGCAGGTCAGGCAGAGGTGCTTTTCCTCCCTTACCTGCTGCAGCTAGGCTTTTTGAGGCATCTCTAGGGGTCTGAGGAACATGCCCTTTTTCATTCCAGGGCAGAATTAGCCCTGGTTCCACTAAAAGCAGGAGGAATTGTTTTATCATTATTTTCTCTCTTTTGTCGACACTGTGTGGTGAAGCAGCAGCTCCCAGCCTTTTCAGTGCTGATCCTTAGAATGGTTTTCTTCATAAATGACATACAGGAAACAGCAATTTGCTTCCCCGTGGCAATTGCAAACCCTCTCCATTTATGTCCTGGTTTGAGAGGAAGTGAGTTTTTTGAGATGCTGTTGTCAAACCAATATGTGCTCAGATTTAAATATTGGCAGCTGGTGTGGCCACTGAAGACATAGATACGCCTCTGAGAACACAGAGGGGTTAAAAGCTGAGAACTCCCGGGGGAAGCTCTCTTGTCCGTGAAAGAGGTCAGACCTCCCCTGCCCGGCTGCGGGCTGGGTGGGGGAGGGGAAGCTATTCGGGGGGCTGAGGTAGGCCGGGCCTTAGACAGAGGAGACAGAGGAGGTAAAGGCCCCTGCAGGCTAGAAGAATAAAAGAACCCTGAGAGACATCGGGCATCCACCACCCTCCCCCTCCTCCCCAGGAGAGAGAGAGGAGTGGTGTCTGTGCTGGTGCCACCTTGAAATTTGATAGCACAGCCAGCCGAGAAAGAGGAAGGGGGGGTACAATGAAAAGGTGCCAGCAGGGCAGCATGGGAGTTCACATCGTAGGAGTTCTGGACAGGCAGAGCCTGAGATTTTTAACGCTTTTCTCAGATGATAGAAACTTTACAAATGCTGATTCTCCTGGAGTTGAATGAGAAGAGAGATAGAGATGAGATAAGAAGAAATGAGCCATGAGAAAAGTTGAAAAGAATCTTAAGTAAGAAGAGGTGATAAAATAGCCTTTAGCTAGACTTTTCTTCTATAGTCATAGACAGAACCATTTTTCCTGCAACACAGAGACTGCATTTAGGGGGGAAGCGATGGCTTAGAGCCAAGAGAGTGCAGTGATGTTATGTGAAGGAGTGCATGAGCAGAGACGAGTAAAGAGGGTAGTGGTGGTGCCCTCCGTCTTCAAAGAAGATCTCTGTTCTTGAGACCCCTTGGCCCCAGGGGGTGAATTTAGAAGAGACAAGTGTCCTGAAAGTGAAAGACTGTGCTTGTTTTAGAACTAAGCAAAGCATCCATAAAAAGAGAACCCTAGAAGCAGCTCTGGTCCATGTGCAGTGGTGAGAGCACTGGGCATGGAAGGAAGATGTCACAATAGCAAAATGGTCTCCGGGCGGTGCCATGTGTGACATGAGAACACAAGAAGTTTCAACTGTGTTTCCTGGGGAAGCCTATTGTACAAGAAGGACTCCTCTCTCCTTGATGAACTGAGAATTGATTATCTAGAAAATAGTGATAGAGTGAGAGTTGATGATCTGAAGGTAGATGTATTAGAAATTTAGTAAAGAGAGGAGGAATGTTTTTAGAAAGTTTTCATTTGGAGTTCTGTGTGTTTCTCTTCATATATAGTTGTAAGTTAATAAAGTTTTTTTCCCTTTTATTCCTAACCTGGAGCCTGTTTTGCTCTGTTTCTGATCACATCTCACAGCAGACACCAGGGAGAAAGTATTTTCATAATTGGCATTGTGCTGTGGAATACAAAGCTGTGTTTCATGTCAGGTACAGACAGGCAATGTGTGTGTTTGTGATTGCGATATGTGTGGACACCGACCATGGGACAGCTGCGAATTCTAATAATAACTGAGGAAAGTAAAGCATGGAAGAAGGCCTTTGAACCTATCTTTTGTTTGCAATTAACCTTGGTTGATTTAGGAGCATTTGAATTAAATCGTTAAGGATGTTGTTTTTTGCTTGTAGTTAGGCCTTAAAGAGTTCTGCAATAATAACCTTTTGAAGTATAATTTTAGAATATTGCTTGTATCCTTGAAACTATAACTTTGGTATATATATATATAAAGGAAATATACTTATCTCACGCCTTAACAAAACTGAGAAAAACAGCTTGAGAAAGGAAGATTAAAATCATCTGAAGGATTTACAATTTCGACCAAGGGAAGCTGGAATCACTGTTATGAGATTTATAGTCAGTGTAATAAAAAGGGGGACCCACATCTGGAGAGCTGGACTTCACCAGATGGGATTCGTCTTTATTCTTGTGGAAACAAGAGCAACATCTCGGAAACTACCACCACCATCTGGGGATCCTCCTTTTTGGGGCGCATCCTGAGAAAAACTAAATCTCAATAGTGTATAGAATTGTGATGTAAAAATTAGAAATAGAAACTGCTGATGAGTAAAAAAATTGGAATAGAAACTGCTAAGAAAGCTTATGAGTATCCCTATAAATACCTGTAAACCCCCAATATCGGCGTGCAGTTGGAGGGAAAACTGCCTCCACTATACCCAGCGCTTATTTTGCTCATACTTTACCATATTAATTAATAAATTGATTGTTGCTTGAATATTGGCCTAGTCAAGCTTCTCATTTATAACAGCACCAGGGTCAAACCATGACAATTTAATATTCCAGAGAAAAACTGCCAAGGAATAAAGTAAATGTCTTCCCAAATGAAGACCTGCCCATTCCCATGCTGCGTTTGCACACACATGCACACACACAAGGTTCATTCTCCTGCTGGAATCCCACCTCACTGTCCCCCAGACAAATGTGCAATTTAAGATCTTACAGCCTGACCAGGACAATGTCTCTCAAGAGATAGAAAATTAGTTTTCCATTTTTACAGTACCTGTTCAAGGTGATTATGAAGTGATACAAGTATTTTATGTTGGGCACATTGAGAAAATCTACTGAAGAAGCCAACACCACCTCATCTCCATGGAAAATCCTCTGGGTTTGGTGTCACTGTAGAGATGGACACACGACACACATATACTTGTGTAGTGATAACAATGGCTTCTTCTTCTTTTTCCTTACAAGTTGTTCTTAAGTTTTATATCCCTAACAAAGTGTGATCTTAAGTCATTAGTTATGTCAAAAAAGCTCATTATATTAATTGGACAAAGCAATAACTTATTGTATTTTATTGGTACAAATCAATTAACGTCAATAATTAATTGGCAAGAGTTGACAGCAAATTATTAAGGCACGTATGCTGTTCACTAAGACACGTATCCTCTAACTTCATGTATCTCTTATGTGCCTATTTTATCAGTTTCCATGCCAACGGTCTTGCTTTCTTCCTTGCTATGGACACACTCGTATTTTGTCAATTTCTTCTGTTAGGTCAGTTGTTTGGCCTGCAGACCAGCTGTTAAGCCTACCCATAGTTTGGGATCTCGATTTGTGGATGTCCTCACAGAATCCTCTGGAGCTCATTCCACTCTCTGCCATGGGCAGTAACACCTTCCACTAGTCCAGGTTGCTCCAAGCCATGTCCAACCTGGCCTTGAACACTTCCAGGGATGGGCTAACCACAGCTTCTCTGCAAAACCTGTTCCAGGGCCTCATCACCCTCACAGGGAAGAATGCCCTACAAATTTCCAATCTTTTCAGTTTTTCTTTATGAAGTGGGGTGTGACAAGGGAATTGGCTTCTGCAATGACAAAAAGCTGTGTAGGATCTGGGGCCAGGAGGACTTCCTGTGCTGGCTCAGTGAGAGGACTTGTAGGGAGAGAGGCATCCATGGGGACAGGAGAGTTCCCACTGCAGTTCCTATCTCCCTGCAGGCATGTACACATAACAACAAACCAGACTAAATCTTGGTGTCCCCTGTGCTCCAAAGGCAGTGGGTGAAAATATTGGAAATGTTGTTGCATTGCTCAGCCAGCACCATGATTTCCCCTATTCCCAGCTCTTCTGCTCTTTCAGTTGGGTTTTCCCAGGAGCTTTGGGAAAACCCAACTGCCAGGGGCAGGACAGACTGCCAGTGCATCCATTAGTCCTAGAATCCAGTGATTTTGCATAATTAATATATGCAGTTGTTAAAGTGATAATAACTGAAAATAATCCCCCACACTCAGGGAACTTATATGCTGTTGATTGAATCTTTGGTCTAGAAGTACCTGTGACAGATCCCTAGGGGGAATTCCAGTCTTCCCAATGGCAATGCTTCCTGAAAATCCCACTAATTACCTGTAGTTTGGAACACCTTTGGTGGTCTTTGATGTCTCAGGTACAAGCAGACATACTTCCAACATGACCATCAGACAGGGCAGTCAGTGATCTCCGACTAACTGAGGTTCAGGAATGATTTGGGAAAAATACCAAGGAATCTTTATATTGTATTTTTGGTTATTTGTTATTTAATTGTATCTTTATATTGTGTATTTAATTTTTCTGATGATGCATTAGAAAAAGTTGCACAGAAGAATAAATGAGAGTCCATCTTTAAATGGCTGTTTAAGGGTGATGCCTTCCAACCCAAATCATTCTATGATTCAGATTTCTAATGAATTGGCTTCTAATTGGAGCATCTGCTGCAGGAATTCCAACTCAAGACACTTTTCTCACTGTTTTTTAGCATCTGGGATCCAATCTCTGTTTTGGCAGAGGAAACTAAAATGTGATAAAAATCTGTTATTTTCATAATCTGATGGAAATCCCACTCCCTGTGGTCCCAACTTGCTGTCACTAAGGGAGGCACAACCAGCTCTGCTCTCACTCCTCCCAGTGGTCAAGAGCCAGGCTACACGCCACTATATCTATCCTGCCTGAGAAATAGCAGGAGGCCAGATCCTGACCATGCATCACCCTGAGCATGCAGTGGGAGTACAGCATTAAGGATGACATTGAAATGCTGGACATGGATGGTTCCCTGCATGATGCCATGGTGTTCCTGGGGGTTGATGGGCTGAGCCCTGAAAACACAGGGTTGTGCCTTAGAATGGGTCCTAAGGATCATACGGCCCCAGAGCCAGACCGTGGTGTCTGTACTTCGCAGAGGAATCAATAACAGCTCTGGGTTTATGTTTGCTTATTTCATAGCTCATTCTCTGGGAGAATGATATCAGATCAAGCCTGATGCAGAAATACATCCCCCATAAGCATTTTGTGTCAACCATCCCCAGCAAAATGTGCTGTGTGAGGACACAGACCTCTTCAAGAGGGCCTTAAAGAGCTGGTCCCAGTACTCCAAACCACACGGTGGAGGTGAGCAGGGGATGAGGCACCTATAACAAGGTACAAATTACAAAAACAACAGGGAAACAATAATTTTGAATTCTTGGCCTCCCTTTTTTTGACAGCAGTGTGCTATTTTTGGGCCCAAGCTTTAAAAAGCAGAAGTTCATGATTGTTTCCAAGTGTCACACGTCCAGTGTAGGAAGACAAAAGACCTTTTTAGGTGTTTAAATTCAGCCTCCAACGCCACTTTGGAAGTCCAGACTAAGGCACTGATGCTCCTGAGTGTTTCCTGTACTCGTGGTGTATCCATGGCTCTTAGGCAAGGAATGGGGATTGCAAATCCCAAAATATCTGTCCTGTAAACCCATTTAATAGGCCAGAAAACTCCTATTTAAAGCAGATGTTCTTACAAGGACTTGTTTTTCTTGATTCTTGTGACACATTTTGCAGGGTTCCAGCACACCAAGTCTGGGTGCTACAGGAAGAGCAACAACAAGATGGATTATCGCAGCTTCTATCGAGGCAGAAAAAAGCCAAAGCTCATTTGTAGGATGTGCATCCTGGAGTGCATGGAAACCCTGAGAGGGGTTCTCCCTGCTGGGGGAATTACTACTAGCAGGGATTACTACTCCAGGCAGGGAAGCCCCAGCCACACTGGGTGCAATGAATTTACTGAGATGCTGTTGGCTTTCCAACCTGGAGTTCCTGAATATTAAGGGGAGTTTCTACCTCTGTAAGAATGGGTACTGATCTGAGGGGGTGGTTGTAGGATATTTTTCGTATGTATATAAAAATATACGCATATATCATAAAGCCGTGTAATGTGTTGTGTTGGGAGGGACCTTAAAGTTCATCTCATTCCTAAGCCCTGCAACTAGGCCAGGCTGCTCCAAGCACCCTCCATGAATGTTTCCAACCATGAGACAGCCACAGCTAGATAACAGGTAGGAGTTCATGGTGTCTGATTCCATTTCCCATCCTAGCTGTGTACATCCAACCTGGCTAATCAACATGGCTAAGGCCCTGTGGAGGATGTAAGCCTAGAGATACGGAAATGCTGAGTCAGAATAGCTAAGCCTGGAGTCTTCACTTAGGTCCTCTGGCCTAGTTTATCTCTCTGTGACCCTATAGGCTAGTTTCCCTAACCCTTACAATTGGTCAGTTTTCAATCCCCCCTAACCCTATATAAGTAGCGACCGTGGCGAATTCTGGGTAGAAGAGCTGCCGTCGGAACCCTTTGCGAACCCCCTGCAAATAAACCATCGTGGAATCTCTGAGGCTGCCTTCTCCTCTCTCTCTGTCTGCTTTGTGGAAGCCACTGCGACCAGCACCTTAGCAAGCAAAGAGCTGAAATTATAAAAGAGCTGAAAATCACTAAGAGCTGATAATCACTAAGCTTGCTAAAGGTGCCAGGCTAAGACAGCTCTTAGGATTCGGACACTCGGCCTGTGGAAGACTGAGCTGCCCGGCCCAAGACTGCTTGCCTGAGGAACCCTGGTCCTCATAGATCTCTCTATCCGGCTAGAAACGGCCAGTGACGTTACACATAGCTAGTCAGCAGACAAGTGGGAATAATTCAGCAAAACTTGTGGGAACTCTGTCTATTAGGCTCTTCAGAGAGTGCGCCAATCCAGCCCCATCCCAACAGCATCAACTGCTCTGTCTAAGCCAAGTTCCGGAACAGGGTGAGACCCAATGGTTCCACGACAGAGTGCCATGGAAAGCTTGACTCCAGTCCCAGATGAGCACCAGCCTGTCCTAAAAGCCAGCTGGTGGAGCTGGCTGGGACACAGGATCTGCGCCCATTGCTGTGACACAGGATGTCCTGTGCTGACCCCTCTATCTGTCAGTGCTCGGTGACCTGCAGGAGGGGGACTAAGAGCCTGCAGATCTGTGCCACACTGGGGGCAGGTGTTATGGGGAATGACTGGAACCTGTGAGGGTTTGTAAACTTGCTCCCTGTGATGGTAAGAGAATGGCTGGAATGGGAGAAAAATTCCTGCCTGGAGAGCAGAATGTTGGCAGAGGGGTCACACACAGAATCCAGCTTTTCCCTGTGGTCAGCTCAGCCCATTCTGGATGGCACAGCTGTGAGCATCAGTGCTTCTTGATGCCAGGATCTTTCCCATACACGTGCACAAACAGAATTTAACTGCATTGGCCCAAGTTTGTTTGCACAAAGTGGAGAAAGAGGTGAAGGTCAATCCAAAACCAACCCTTGTTGACCTCTAAATCCCAGCAGAAGTTCTACAAGCTGCCAGCTGAGGGACTAAAACCACATAAAAATGGAACCAAGAGCAATAATAAGATCCCTGGGAATCCCATTACATTGCTGTAATAGAATTTTTACAGATTTTTAAGCTTTTTATGACAACAATGCATGTCTTTTTTTGGATTACTCACTTTGTAGGATTTGGGATTTATTTGCATTTTAACTCCCTCACGGTAGCTCTGACACTGCTCAGGAGCTAACAGGAAAAGCAGAGCCAGAGCTCCGTGGCAGGCACAGGGTGTTTTTCCCCAAAATGGATCCAGATGATGCCCAACAGCCTGGCGAGGAGGGATCTGCTTTAACTCCTGTCTTCTGCCCAAGAAATAATTTTTTCAATTGATTTAAATTAGATTCCAGTAGCCTCATCTCCCAGTGACTCTGTGGGGAACCAATCTATTCTCTCACCCTCCTTTTAGTTTATGCCCAATCAGTGCCAGCTGTGAGGAGAATTTGTACCACAAGCAGCACTGTAAGGACATGAGCACTTACACCCTTGGACTTGGGAGTATCCCTTTGGGTGATGCTGGTTGCTGTGATTATAATTCCATACATTTGGCTGCTGAAATTTCCCAGCCATGGGGCTTTGGCTAGCATAGTAGCACAAAGATTGTTCTCTGTGTGGTGCCTAAATATGGGTTTCAGCTTTGCTAGTTTAGATGAATTATAATTCTGAAGTTCGTGCTGAATTCCTGCTGGAATATCCTCATGAAGCATAGATACTCCCATGCAGAACTGCCTATTTAACACCAGGTTTGTCAGGAACAGCAAAGATTCAAAGAAAGCTCAGTAGGATCATGAAAAGGACAGGTTTATATTCCATAGAATTTTCTATTTCTAATCCCTGTCACCCAGTCCCCCTGATGTGTCTTATGGGGCACTTGACCGAGTTCCCTGCAATGCAGCTGATGTCAGCCACCTTGAGGTCAATCTTCAGTTGATATTTTAAAGCAAGAAACTGATCAGATGTTCTCCTGGCCCATGGTGAGGCAGCACCTGTGGCCAGGTGAGGATTGCTTTCCCTGCAGAAAGCTGATTTCATTTCAGAGTCTAAGGAATGGCCTCTGGAAGTTCTTTTCCCTGAAGAAAGGGATGCACATACCTGCCTTTGGGTTACCTCAGGTCTGACCCACCTGTTAAAACTTTCCATCAGTTGTAGCTGGGTCCCTGAACAACTTCAAAATTCATCCAAACAAAACTTTATTCAACTGTAAGCTTTTATTTTAATGCACCTCTGATGGCTATTGTTTGGGATTAAATTTCTGTGAGGGAAAATTCCCTTGACTTTAATTCTCTTGGGATTTGGGGTTGGTCGGACATACCTAATGGGTACCTGATGGGTGTGTGGGAGCCCTGGCAGGTTGGCATAGGGAATGACTGTCTGAGCTCCTCCAAAAAAAACATTGTGCCAGCATTTCCAGGTGCCGGTTGGTTTCTTGGGGTATTTTTGTATTACGTTATAAGCCAACATCTTCCTTGAGGTCAGTAGTCGGACACAGGGACCACACACACACACACATACACACATATACACACACGCCCCCCAAAGCTCCGTGTGACAAATGTCATTGTCAGGAAAATTAAACCACAAACACCAGAGGTTTATGTCCAAAAAAGAGACAGAGGAATCCTTTGACTTCATTTGAATAAAGGGAGAGGCCATGGGGCATTCCCCTGGGATTTCTCATATTTTTGGAGGACATAGCCTCCTTTTTATCCTAATTTCCTGACCACATTTCCCTTCTCTCTTTCCCGTTGGCTGAGGTACTTGAGAGGTAGAGACTTCCCAATATGCCTGATACCGAAGATTTCCCTCAAATGTATAACCCTCCTTTTTAATTTTTAATTCTTATGGAATTTAGGGGTTTTTCTTCCCCATTTTTTCTTTCATCTTTCAATGTCTAATTTCATTTATCAGCAAACCTAAAGTTTATTTGTAAAAGCAAATATCTTTTTCCATTCATTAATCAGTGGCATCCTTCCCATTGTTTCTTTTATCTCCCAGTGCTAGTTTTATCTACCAGCAGACCCATAGCATGTTTGTAAAGACAAATATGCTGTTTCTCTCATCATGTTTTATTGTTGAGAGCCTTCTTATATAGGGAGTTCAGAACTCCTGGGTCTTGACAGCTCATTGTTCTGATCCTCACACAGCCTAGCTCCTGGCCAGTGAGATGCCTGCAGCCCAGGATGGAACATAATTGGTGAAGGTCCCTGTCTATCTACCCAGGGATACCAATGCCGCAGTTTTGGGGTGCCAGTGGGGTCTGTTTGAGTTGAAGCATCTCCAGATGCCTGTTAATAGCAGTCCATCATTAAAGAACTACAGGCAGATCTTTATCCATGCCCAAGCTCTGACCAGGCATCCCAGTGCCCATCACTGGGTTCCCATCCATGGGATGTGTGTTTTGCATCCTGTATGCCATGAGCAGGACATTGCAGGGCACAGTTCATCTCCTGGAAGTAAGAAGGACAAGAGGTCCTGGTTTGTTTTCTGTGGCTCCTTGCCTCCTACTGCTTCACACTCCCTGGCCAGCTGGGACATATGGAGAAAACACCAAAGGAACATTCCTGGCAGTGAGTGGGAGTTGCTGAGGGCTCTGCTCAGCTCTGTGCTCAAAAAAGCAGCCCCAGCCTCAGCATCTCCCATGACTGTGGGCTGTAAACACTCAAGTGTAGGAAATGCCCCACTGCAGGCAGGACCAGCCATTGACCCCCTCCAAAACACTTTTGCCATGGACTAAGTGAACTCTCAGGAATTGTTTTGCTCATTTCTCCCTGGAAAGGGATGTTGCGCAAGCACCTTCACAGTCATTGGGTATTTGAGAGATAAAATAATGTTTTGCTTCAGCCATTGTTTCAGCTGTAAGAATGTGTGCTTATGCCACACAGGCAAAGATGTAGCTTGCACCAGGATAGGCCTCTTGAGCATGAGGGAGGAGGAAAAAGGGAGTTCACAGATGCTTGTTACTTAGAGGGATAGAAAGGGGAGGGGAAATGAGGTGTCAGTTTGAGCCTGGTAGGAGGTCAGAAAGAATATGAGTTCCTAAACACCCAGCCAATGGGCAAAAGCGCAGGTACCCCACTGGTTGAGGAAGGGTGTAAAAGTTCATGCACTTTAGAGGGAGGCATGCCTCCTCAGTGAGATGCACCTGACTCAGCAGACTTATTTATATGAATATATAGTTTTGCTTTGATGACTTTGTCCTCTTTCAGCTTTACCAGCAAGTGAGTATTTCTCACAGGTAAATGCTGGAGAGGGGAGGAAATCAGCATTATTGAAAGAGTTCTGTGCTGTCATCATCAGGTGCCAGCCAGTTATATCCTAGAGAATTTCCAGGGTCTGGTGTTTAAAGGAGTATTAACACAAAAGAAGGAGCTGTATCTGCATAGGAATTACTTTGCTGGTGCTAGCCATTCCCATCCCAGATAGGACCTTTTCCATGATCCTGAGACTGGCTCAGTTGGTTTGAGGCAGGGTGCCAAGATTGTGGGTTCAATCCCCAGGTAGACAAATTATTTGAGAGTCAGACTTGATGATCCCTACAGGTCCCTTTCATCTTGGAATATCCTGTGATCTGGAAATAAAGAGCAAGTACTCCAGCTGGGAAAATCTCTACCCCACCCCCATTTCCCTCCTGCAGAGGAGGTCGACCCTAACCTGCTCCCAGAACCCTTCCTCCTGAGGGGGGCATCCCCTTAAATGAGCCCCCCAGAACCCTCTCGCAGGAGACCACCTACCCTGACCCACCACCCACCCCACCCGCCCCAACTCCACCCACCACCCACACCCACCAAACCCCATCCTGAGGAGAGGGTCCACCCTGACCACACAACCATGACCCCCTGCAGAGCTGCCAGGGTGATGTCAGGAAAGCCTCCTCCACCCTTCCCCCTATCCTTTGCCACTGGGCAAGGCCAGCACTGCAGCCCCCAGTGTGCCTTCCTGTCCCAGGGGCCTGCCCATGTACCATCCACACTCCCCACAGGGGTTTGGGTTGGCTTGGTCTTTATTTCTTCACTTATGTTCAAGTCGAGCTTGTCAATGCACACAAGAGATGATGAATTCCTTTCCAAGCATTCCAAGTGACTGTACTAGTTTGAAAGCAAGTCAGCGGGAGATTCCAAGTCAGATCTACAATTTAAGAGGAAAATTAAAATAAAGGCAATAGTACAGAAACACTGGCTTAAACAGACAGAATCAGAACACAACCCTGTTGGTCAGGGTGGTGGTAGCAGTCTGATTAAATGGTGGTTACAGTTCTGTTGGGTGATGAATATAGTTTTGTCAAAGTGGTGATCCTGTAGAAAGATCTAGTCTTTCTCTGGTGGTCCAGTGGTCTTCATCGAGCTCTTGTCCTCTGGGAATCCAGTGGATAAGGCTGCTTGTGGTGCTCCAAACCTCAGACTACATCCAGACAGGAATGCTCAGATCCTCCCCCTGGGTGGAACATCTCACAGCGGCATGATGTAATTCTATAAGTCATGGGGTGAGAGTTGATGACCCATTAGCAGAAGATAGACCCTGGAGGGAGTTATCAGGGATGACTCATGGAGAAGATAAAGAACATTGCCCCTCTATCTTAACAGCATACATAGATGGTAATAGAATACATAGTTTTGGGTTACATCTTACATTGTAACCCAAGACAGTGGCCAACTGAGCCCCGGTCAGAGAGCCCCAGAGTATTGTAAATAATTTGGAATATTTTTTTCTGGTGTAGGCAGAGAACTTTTTTTGAGAAAACTGAAAGCTAAAGGATATGGGATCTGAGGGAAGGAGAGGGGTTCTGCATAAAATTAAAAGCACAATGGGAAAAATAAGTCTGTGGAACAGCTCATTTCCTCTCCTGGTCTGTCTTTTCTGCAATCTGCTGTGATTCCAACTACTCCAATAAGACCTTCAACTTGTGGAGCTATAATGAGCTGCCAGGTACCGAGCATGGCAGAAAATAATGGGAAAACTCTCTAGGTCAGCAGTGGAGCCTCTCCATAGTGTGCCAAAGGTCTGCACTGCCCAGAATTCCTGGCTGGAATTTCGGGGGGTCCCAGCAGCATCCCTCCATAGTGATCCTGTGGATATGACACTGCCCAGCATGCCTGACCAGGGTTTGGGGGTCTCAGGACAAGCCCTGATTTATTAAAAAATATGAATATTGATCTAGAATCGATATCCAACTGTGATGGACAAAAACTCTCTAACAGTTTAAAGTTAGAAAGTGTATGTTTATTGCCACGTCCAAGCAGCGTGCAGGATAGCTCCCAAATACACACCGCAATTTACAGGTGATTACAGAGTCCTTTTATCTATACAAGTATTGAATACCCAAAATACAAATACATATTCATAGCTTTGGTACATCCCATTCCCTGCTTCACATGCTAATTAGTTCAAAAGCCATTAAGCATGCGTAGTTGGTTCCTTGAAATGGGCCCGTTGGTCCCTTTCATGGGGAGGGGTCCCAAAATGAGGAAGTAAATGAAGTCTTCCTCGTTCTGACCTTTCTACCTTTTCAGTGCAAATATGATGAACCCTTGGTAGAACTCCCATTCTCTGGCTTCAATTGGTTTCAGAACAGAAGAGGCCTACAATTGTCTTATGTTCCTAACAGCTATTCATCAATTTCTATATTCTTCATGATAAACCCA
This sequence comes from Fringilla coelebs, assembly GCF_963513975.1. Classification (NCBI taxonomy): domain Eukaryota; kingdom Metazoa; phylum Chordata; class Aves; order Passeriformes; family Fringillidae; genus Fringilla; species Fringilla coelebs. Next base: position 8,233,377 of record NC_140045.1, on the reverse strand, counting down.
GCTAACCAAACACGGTGTTGACAAGCAATCAATTATTAGTTAACTACTAACTCTTAACTTCATCAAGGCCTACCCATTTATTTTAATTAATTTCAATAAAGCTTATCTCTAACTAAAATCTTAGCTCCCCTAAAATCTCTAAATTCCTTTAAGTTTATGTCTTACAAAGGAGAGGGGAGGTAAGACAGTGAGAGTCCTAGAATGAGAAGGAAATGACAGATTGGAGCTGGACAAACAAAAAAGGGAAAGAAGGACAGGTGAGCAAATCAATGCAAGACACTGGATTGATACAAAAAACATGGCAAGGACATGGATGGGTCAGGAAGGCAAAGGGAAGGAATGGTCAGGAATTTCAGTGAGGAAATTCAAGGTTGGGTAGGAAAGGCAAGGCAATTGTAGGGGAGGTGTAGGCAACAAAATGGGTATCTTAACAGGAAATGTCCATGCATGGCAAGGACAAGAGAAAAATAGTAGAGAGGTCAAGGTGGGAAATAGGTGAGTGCAGCTAAGAAAGAAAGAAAGTGCATAGTTCTCGTGTGTGTGTGTGTGTGTGTGTGTGCAAAGTTTGCAGGATGTAATGCAAAGAAAGCCGTCTCTTGATTATGGAGTAAATGGATGTTTTTGAATTTAAGTGGCAAGGTCCATGCAACCTTTTCATCCTGGAACATCTGTGTGTGTGAGACATAGCCAGAAAATTCTCCATTTAGATTTAGACTGCAAGCAGGACACTGAATGTGATGATGTGAATAGCTGAGCAGGAAAGCACATCACAATCAGCATGTTTCAACAGAAGCAGTTTGTGCAAGTAGGAGATGAATGCATGGGACTCCAGCAATATGACAATGCACTCAGCTGAGAAGCAAAGTGCAATGCCTCAGTGCATGCTCTGAAAACAAAAGGCTGCAAGGAAAAGGCAAGGGAACAGGACAGTGAAAGCTTTCTGTCCTGGCCCACTGAGCTCTTTGAAGGTGAACTGCTGTTTGGTTTCACTAAGGACTTGGCAACACAGAGAGGATGTGCTTGTCCATGTAGCTGAGAAGGAAAGTGAGAATCACTGGTACATTTGGCAGAGTATGTAGGCTGCAAGGGTTAGGTGAAGGCCAAGCCTGGCTTTCAGCTGTAGCACTTCTTGTAAGGAAGAAGCTGCTGGATGTTTTAAGCTTTTTGGGATCTGCGAGAGTGAAAGACTATGCTGCTACCTCATTAAACTAGTGACTGTTGATCATCTGGCTGAATCTATGACATAAACCAGGACTGAGATTTTTTGCCCCCATTCATGCCAATTTTTTCACCTTTACATTGAGTGGCCTTTTTTGAGGACACTGTCAAATGCCTTGCCTTGAAAACTAGAGGTGTTCTCAGTTCACCTGCTAAGAAACATGGAAAACAGCTAAAGTCAATTTCAGAATTTCCCTGAGCAGAGCTCAGGTGTTTCAGTACCTGAAATTACCATTGTGAATATTTGCAAGAATCACCATTTTATTACGCAAACATTTGAAATACAGTAGCAGCATCATCTTCTTGTCATTGCAGTCCTTGGAAGTTTTGCTATTTACTGAAAGAGGAAACAAGATCAAACACGGTAAGCTTAAGAATCCACGCTCACTGGCCATTGTGCAAATAGCACTAGACTAATTCAAGGTACCATTGTAACTTACAGAATGGCCCTGTGCAGGAAAACAGAAATCTCCTTCTTCATGGAGGCAGAAAACCTTTCCTTCACATGAACTCCGGGAGTAATCCATCATGCCTCAGAGTGCTGCGGCTGGTCAGAGAGCTACACCATGCATCTCTGTGCCCATGGCACTCTCAGGGCTCAAGGCCCCACATAAAGTCTCTACCTTACAGACATGCAGGTAACGCCCACCGAAAATGCAGTTCTCCAGACTGCATTTTCTCCAGCTTACTGAAACCAGCTAGGAGTTCCCAGCATCATGCAGGGCTCTTCTGTCCACAGATGGCTTTGGATTTAATGAATCCAGAACAAAGTTGCATTTTTTTAGTCTTTAGCTCTACTAGGGTATTTTATGTAACATGGAGAGAACAAATTTGTTTCGACAATGATAAATAACGGAGGGGATAACGTACATTTTGCTGCTGTCTTCTGTCAAATAAATTCTAGCGAAATACCTCATCAAGTCTTGTTGTGATGACAGTCTGCCAGTTTGATTAAATTGCATGCATCCGGTCTTGGGGGACTGGACAGAATATTCTTAAGCCAATTGCATGTAGGCTTTTATCAAACTGAAATTGACTTAATGGACCAGACACTTAAAATACAGTAATTCCTGCTAGTTCCAGTTCCATCTTTAGGCTCAACAAACCAAATGTTATACCTCTACCAGTAGGGAGGGAAATTTACTTGGGCTTCCTCCTTCATAGAGAGGAACTAATAAAAAAATTTCATCAGAATCAGAGCAGGCTGTAAAACAAGAAGAGCTCCATGAAAAGAGGCCAACCCTAGTAATCCTCTTAGTATTGTTATTTGAATTTGGACTTGAATGAAATGTGTCAAATCTGTGTTCCTGGGTATCACATCAGTAATAGGTACTCCAGCTGCTGTACTTCTCTCCTAAAGCTAAGAACAGAATCCAAAGAATCCTGATTCCATGGTCACAATTCACCCTGTGGTGCTGACAGGTGAAAAAGGAGTGGAAGGCGCACCTGTAAATTAACTTTGATTGCTTATTTAAATCAGCGGTCACTGATTTCCTGAAGGTTTAAACAGGTCAGTTGCCCATATCTTTCAGAATTTTTAGTCATGTTTTTCTTGGGATTCTTTTAATCTTTCCCCATTGGTTCAGCCTCGCTCTCAATCCTTTGCTGACATTTCAAGTATCTCGATAGCCTGGAAATCTCTTGTCTTTATTTATCACATCATTATTCCCTTCAAAGGGGTGTTTGCTCAAGTCTCATTTTTGCTGATTTTCTGCTAGTTTATTGTCAGATGGCAGCAGGTGTTTTGTAAGAGCAAGTACACAATCTTATAGCTTGCTTTTCTTTTTATTTGGCCTGTCTAGAAAATGGAATAACTAAACATCTCCGACAGAATTTTCTCTCCATAATATGTTTCACTTGAAGGTCGTAGTTTTGTATCTGTAAGATCATCTACCTAAACTCTTGGCACTGAAGAAACTCGTGGTTTGCTGTTGCCTATAGGTAGAACCTTACAAAAGGAAGGCCTTGTAAAACCATGGCTGAGGCCTGTTACTTTGACTAAGTAGAAAAGGACTATGGGAAGATGAGGCAGCTGAATTAGAGGTAGATAAACAAGTTCTAGAACCATCGCGTGTTCACAGCGTGGTGTATGGTGGTTGGTCAAATTACGTTTGTCATGGCTTAAAGCTATGTAACTGATAAAGGCCTGACTGCTTCAAAAGCCTGGCTTTTGCAATAAAGTGGCTCTCCTTTGCACCTGCCTGGGGACTCTGCATCACTACAGACCCTCACTCCCAGTTTGCCAAGGAGATGAACAGTAGGAATGTTGCAGAGCTGCTATGTGCATATTAACAGAATGGCAGAGAGTGAAGCGTTGAATATTTCTGGGGTTTTGTTGTACAATGCTGCTGTATTGGTGGCAGTTTAGTCGGTTTTCCATCAGTGGCATTTCTGTCTAGAAGTACACTGCCCAGAGTCTTTCTAGCATTTGATGCCATTTCCTTACTGTCCTTTTAATACCTTCCTTCTGTTGAAAGGATGATACAATCTTTACATTTTGAAGATCCCTGTTAGGAAACACTATGCCAGAGTAGTCATCGCTCCCTTTTCTTTTACCTCCTTTGTAATTTTCATAGACTCATTTCAAATTATTGCTAATGTCAATAAGACATTACCCTACTTAGCAGGGTCAATAACCGTACTTAGCAGTCTTGACGGTCTCAGCTGCTTTCCTCTTTCATACTGCTTCATACTGTATGTGACCTAATGGCCTCATTTTGTCATCTGCATTTTGCTGTGGTTTGGTAAAAACTGGCTGTCCTGGTTTAAGACAATTTTGGGAGAAAAACCTCTAAACGGGTTTCCTCAAGAAAAACAAATTCAAGTGGCCTCTACCCCAACTGCTTTGGAAATAATATTTCTTTGGAGAAAAGTGGTAAAAAATGTTTCTTTGACAGGCAAAGCATTCATCAGCACAAAAAATGAACAATAATAAACAATAAAACCTCTTGCCACTCCAAAGGAGATAAAAAACTCAGAAAAGTCCTTTTAGTGGGCTGAAGCTTGGCTCATTCAGTCTTATCAGTTCCTCTGTTGCTGGAAATGCCACAGCCCAGGCCCGGCCCAGTGGGCCACAGGTGTGAGCTGCCATTGCTCTTCTGGTGTTCAGTTCAGAGCAGGTTTAAACAGGTCCAAAAAAAAAGAGAAAAACTGCAGTCCAGGAAACTTCTTTGCCTCAGCTAACTAAAAAGTAACTAAAAGCAAAGGAGAGCTCTGTCCAGCTGTCTGTCTGTCTGCAGACAACACAGTCCAGGAACAGCATGCAGAGGAGCAAGTGCAGTTTCTGATAACAAACTCCACACTTCTTTTCTCACCCCTTCACTCACAAAACAAGTCTTAAAGGTGCAAAACTTATTATCCAGCATAAACAGAACAGATGATTGGGGATACAAGCATCATATAGCCAACCCAGAACACTGGCTTACACTGCCAAGTCACAACTTGTGTGTTGGAATTTCAAGGGCTTTAATGGGTTCCTTTCTGAGACTGCCATGCACCGGACTTTCACATTCACAAAGACTTCATCTTCCATAGGTCATTTCAGTATTTAACACTCATTCTTGGAATGTAGGGAATATACCAGCAAGTCCTAAATTCCCTGCAAGCCCTGTCTTCCCAAAGGACCATTTAAAGAGATTGTTTTTCTCCTCTGACTAATCTGCCAGTATTTGCATGGAGAATTTGGTACCTTAAATGAACCTCTTATCTCAGGCTTTCTTGAAATACTCACTCCTTTGGATCCTAATTCCATTCAGAGTGGCCACTCTTCAGATCCTTCTGGCCCTCCATAGATCCAACAATAGCTAAGGTTATAAACTTTGGCTACTTCTTCTCCTAAGGCTGCAAATGGATTCTTCCATTCCTGGCCTAAACTTAGCTGACAGTAAAAAAGTAGAATTAGTAAGGAAAATATTCTAATAGTGTATTCGAATTACCTAGTCTAATTTTCACATTGTCTTCCTCACCACCTGTGTCGAGTGAAGACACAGAAACCACAACACAAAGAAAGCAATGACAGCAAGTAGTGAGTGGAGATTCTAAAGGAAGGATGCTCATACAGACTACTTCAGCAGACAGTCTGTGGGTTGGTACATGTGGCTTGCTCCCATGTCAACGCACTGGCTGCTGCTCCAGACCACTCCTGCAGAATGTCAGTCAGAGCCTGCTGTCCTTTTCTAGCTGAGATGTCCAAATCTCTGGGGCCTTAGAGACCTTGACCAGAGTGTGGTTTGTCTACCTGCGTTCAACTGTCTTGATGTCTGTTTCTGTGGTCAGTAACACCTGGAAAGTTCCACACCACTTTGCTACCCATGGTGCATCTTTCCACTCCTTAAGCAGAACTAAATCCCCTGCTGGGATGTTATGAACAGCCAAAGTCCAAAGGCAGGGGCTGTGCTAGCTGAACCTCCTGTTGAAATGATTTCACAAGAAACAGTATACTGGCCACATATTCTTTTACATATACATCACTTACCTCTACACCCCACTAGGTTGAGAATTACTTGGATGAGGAATTCCATAATTCAAGGGAAGAGAATTGATTTTTTCTTCTGGGTCTGGCCTTCATTTTTGCCAAAGCCAATGGCAAAAGCCCTACCCATGGCATCTTGGTGGCTATTACCGGATTCAAAAGGTGTTTTTTTATTTCTCTCTTCGATTTTTTTCTACCTGACACAAGTTCTGGTGGTGCCACAGGGTATGGAGGATCCATTGTTTTCCTAAAGTAGCCATAACCCCTTGAAGGATCTTTCCTGTAAAATGAGGTCCCTTGAGTCTGTTGCTTCTACAATCCTGTATCTTGGAATAATTTGTTCCAAAAAATACTTTAATAGGTGATGCTGTGTAGCAGATGCTGAGATGGCTAGAGCCCCATGGCATGTGGAGGCTTAGAGAGAAGGGAATGCTAAGTCATAGTAGCTATGCCTGAAGTCTTCATCTCGGTCGTCCTGGCCTAGCTTATCTCTCTGTGACCCCATAGGCTATTCTCCCTAACCCTTACAATTGGTCAGTTCCTGAGCCCCCCTAACCCTGTATAAGAGGCCACCTTAGCCCATTCTGGTAGAAGAGCTGCTGTCAGAACCCTTCTCAAACCCTCCAAATAAACCATCGTGGAACCATCGGGGCTGCCTTCTCTCTCTCTCCATCTGCTTCTGTGGAAGCCACTGCCGGCCGAGCACCTCAGCAAGCTAAGAGCTGAAACTATAAAAGAGCTGAAAATCACTAAGAGCTGATGATCACTGAGCTTGCTAAGATAGCCAAGGCTGCAGGGCACTTAGGGCTCAGACACTCAGCCTGTGGAAGGCTGAGCTGCCTGGCCCAAGACTGCTCGCCCGAGGCGCCTGGATCCTGCACCGATCTCGCTATCCAGCTAGAAGCAGCCCAGTGGCATTTCACAATGCCATAGTTGCTGAAGGAATTGGGAATGCTTCTGGCCACCTTGTTAGCTAACATACTATTACCAGAAGATATTTAAGCCTTCCCACTTGGGGCATCTCACTTGGCATTTTTGGAAGGGACATACAGCCTAAGGCCTCCCTCCCCTGGCAGCTTTCTTTATAACCCTGTTATTGGCTTCAGCAATCAAGCAAACTTAACAGCTGCTTTTGCCAGACTAAAAAGACCCACAGCAAAGTACATATTGAGGAAGGCTTCTGCCAATCCTCCAGAATTCCAATGACTCCCTTCATGGAGCTTCTGGTCTCCATTGTTTGCCATCCCATGTAAAACAATTATTTCATTTTTTTTCCTCCCCCCCACTCTTTTTAATTATCTCCAGCTTTTCTGGTGGAAAAGACAGTTTCTCTGGCAGTAATTGAGTCACTGGGAGCAAAGGGAGGGTCTTGGAGAGTTCTGGCAAAAGTATTGCTTTCTGAGTTTCTTCATCCACCAGTCAATTGCCTGTTGCCTCCTCTGAGTACCTTGCCTGATGACCCCTAATGTACATCATTGCCCCGCTTTTTGGTAAATTCACTATGTGCAAGAGAGGAGTAATTCAGCTCTCATGCGCTAATGTTTTTTCCCCTGCTAGTTAATAAACCTCTTTCCTCCCACAGATTTATAAACGTGTGTACCACTCCATATGCATGCTTAGAATCAGTACAAATATTAATTCACAGGCTCTTACAAGCACATACAGCTCCGCAGTCTGACCTGACCATGGGAGCAACATTCTCCCATCTTCTAATTCCCATCCCTTAATAATAGGGTCTCCTTGCTTCACTTCTACTACTGGTGAAGACTCATTTATGAACACATTTTCTCCCTTAGGCCAGGGAGTGTCTCCTAAATTTTCCCTAGCCCAGGTCTGGAGATCTATTACTTCAATGCAGTCATGGGTTTCTTCCCGGCGCCCCTCTCTAGGACTCTTCAAAGTCCTTGTTTAACAGGAGGCTGGGTTAAAGCCTTCCCCGCTTCTCAATCCTACATCTTTCTGTTCCATTCAATAAGTTTTAGACTGTATTGACCAAGCCCTGCAGATCTACTCAGAGGCTTTTTTGCTTCACAAAACTTAAATTTTATGTGAGACATTTGTAAGTCTCACAAAACATTGTCCTGTCGTCAGTTTTCAGGGTTCAGTTACTACTAAAGCCATAGCTGCACAATTCTGCAGACAATGAGGCCAGCCTCCTGGCCTCTAGGTTTAACATCTTAGAAAAGTAGCCAACAGGCTGCCGTGTAATCCAGTGTTCCCATGGAAAAATTATTTTTAGTATGCTTCTGTTTAACATCCACATAGAATTCAAATTCTTTTTCCCTGTCCAGAAGGGCTAGGGCATGAGCTTCAGTTAATAGGCTCTCACAGACATTTGACACAAACTTACAATAGGGTTAGTTTCTGTATCACTTTTTACAATGTTATTTTGTATTCCCCATGTAACCAGCAAATCCCTCTCCAGTAATTTATAATTACAAGTAGGGACAAACAGAAATTCATGCATTTCATACCTAACCCCCACATGTGCTAATCGTGGTTGAAAGAAACACATCCCCACCTCTTTTCCACTTACCCCCTGAAGAATTAAAGAGCTTCTTAACAATTTTTCCCTTGAAGGCATAAAAATGAAAGTGGATTGAAAGGCCAGGAAAATACCTTCTCCCAGTCCAGACCCACCCTAAATGCTATCAAGGTCTCCAGTGGGGGGGGGGGGGGGGGGGGGGGGGGTTCCTGGTATAACGAGAACCCGAGAACCCGTGACACCCCTAATAATCCATCTCCATTCATCACTCGACTTGATCCTCCTGAGGATCTAGTTGTTTCTGCAGGCAAGCTTGCTTTCAGTGTCCTTGCAGATAGTACATTTATTCCTTCCAAAACGCTCTTTGGGTGGACTCTCCCCTGTTGAGGAAGGAATGCCTCTGCTCCAATCCTTGTGGCCAAACTCATCCTTTCTGTCCCGGGGGCCCCCTTTGGCCCTTGCGGTGAATCCCTCTGCAGCAGGATGAACACTGACATCACCTTTGCCTTCACCTTTTCCTCACCCCTTCTTACACACGCTTGCTGTATCTTCCTAACCAGTTCATCCAGGAGCTTTATTCTGCCCTTTCTTTAGTCCCCAGCCCCACTACTGCCTGTGGGTGCTCAGTCTTGCACAGGTGAAAATAATTTGTTTCTCCAGTGACCCAAATCAAATCCTTAAAAGAAAATCCTAATCCTACCATGTACGATTTGAATTTCCCAGATATTCTTTGCTTCTCCTCTTTGTGCTCACCCTCTTTGCCATACACCATATACGAGAGCCAGTCTCCATCCTGCCACAGTGTCCAAACGTGGCCCCTGCCAGCACACCCAGCAGGCACAGCTGGCAGCACCACAGGCAGCTGGGGTGTCTGGCAGCTTCATGGGGGCTTGGACATCTAGCAACCTCATGGGGTTGGGGGCCAATGCCATCCCTGCCTGGGGGGGAGTTGGTGGGTTCAGGTACCACCTGGAGCTGAGCCCTGGCCACCCCACAGCCCCAGCCCAGGCCCACACCTCTGCACAAGCCCCAAGCCCATGCTCGCAGTCCCGCACCTCCGTGCCTGTCCTGCTGTCTTGGTTCGGAAAGACAGGTGCCTGCTAAAGGAGACAGGAGCCTCCCCTGAAATGAAGAATGCAAACCCTCCCCACCCCTCCGAATTGCTATGAATTTTAAATTAAGGGGCTCTCAGGCAAAAAATATGGGACCAGGAAATAACAGTTCTTTAATAGGGAAGAAAAAAAAAGATAAAATAAAAACAATGCAATACACTAGAACAACACTGACAGAGTCAGAACACAACCTGACACCCTGTGGATCAGGGTGTTGGTAGCAGTCCAGTTGGAAAAGGGGCTGCAGTCCTCCTGGAGTGTCAGGCGTAGTTCTGTTGGAGCAGGGCAGTCCTCTAGGAAAGGGGTGTATTCTTCCTCCACAGATCCGTGGAAGCAGAAGCAGCTGCTGTTCCTCTGGGGAGTCCAGTGGAGAAGAGCTGTGTGGTGTGTCAGAAACTTCCAGGTTATATCTGTGTAGGAGTGCTTGGCTCCTCCCTCTGGGCGGAGCATCTCACAATGGGTTGTTATAGTTCTTATCAGTCATGTGGTGACTTCAATAGCCTCTTATCAGCAGATGTTCCCTGCTGAGGGACCTTGATTATGATCACTCCGGAAGAGAGATAAGGAGAATTGCCCACTTGACACCAGACAACTGCCAAACAGATGGCAATAGAATACATCTTGTCTTGCAATCTGGAACACCTGCCACTTCCCACTATAAAGAAGCACCTCTTCACCCTGACTTCCATATTTTCCCTGTCCTGGAATCTGGGCATACAAAGAACCTTCAGCTGAATCAGCTGACAAATTTTGATGATAAATGCCTTCTGCTACTACTTGCCTTAACCATATTCTTCCACATTCCACTTCAACCAATCCTTTCCCCACATACCAACACCACCTGTCCCCTGTTGCCGAGACCCCTTCTCAACTCCCCTTATCACTCCCTGAGCTTGGATTGTCTTTATTTACCTCTGGGAGAATGTACAAACTACCTCAACATTCTCCCAAGGGATTCTTCTGAGATCTTTCTGGATCGTCATCCCTTTTGCCAGGACCCATTGCTGGCTTTACCTATGACACCCTCTATGGGTGCTCTCTCAGGTTTACTCCCCAAAATTCCCATTGATTGGTGACATTATCAGTGGTCCTTCTCTGTGAACTCTTCACCGAGCCTCTGGTCCACTACTCATCTGTCTAAAGAGGACACTATTGGGTACTCAACCAATTACCCAGTGTCAGCTGTCACCAAAGGGAACTGATCACCAAAACTGGGTGAGGGGTGCCTTCAGCTCTGCTCACTACTATGGGATGGTGGAAGGACCCCAGATGAGTGCTCATTTTCTTAGGAAAATTATTCCCTGATGACAGAGGGCTTTGTCCCAAAAAGAGAAGGGGAGTCCCATAACTTTATTGGAATAAATGGAGACGCCATGGGGCATTTCCCATGGAGACTTTCAAGTGGTTGGGGGATGCAGCCCCCCTTTTTATCCTAAGTTTCCCCCTGTATCACCCTCTTCTTTGCCCCATTGGATGAGGTAATCAGATAGTACAGACTTCCTGAATCGCCTACTCTATGCCCCACTCTAATATGCACTTTCCCTTTTGCTATATAAAAGAAAGAAAAAGAAACTCTTCCTTATTCCATCAAGTCACTGTTCTCCTGCTTTGGCTTCAGGAATTTAACACAGCTTTGGCTGAGCAACAGTCTGTGTTGATTAGTAACAGTTTCTAGAACTAAGAATCTCTTCTATTACTTTACTAGCCATAAGTGGAAAAAAACCTGACATAATGAATCCTCATCAAAACGAACTTTGGAGCTCAAGAAAAAGGAGAGAGAGAATAAGATCAAGGCAGTGAATGCAGAAAAAGAGTATTTATTCCTGGGCCATGGGGAGTTAGACCTGAGCAGTGGGAACAAACAAAGTGAAGGTGGGAGGAGAAGAATCAAAGGAGATGGAATAGGAGAAGAGCACAAAGAGCAAGAGGCACAGTCAGTTTGGATTTTTTCTCTAATTTCTAATTTTGTAGGGGAAGGGTTCTTCGCCAATGTTAAGGATGAAGAATAGTCTTAAATTAGTTATGCAGGTTTTTGGAGGTTTCTATTCCTTGTGATATGTGGCAACATCTGTAGTGGATGTGGATGGCATTTACAGAATATGTGGCTTACTTGGGCCAATGCTACTGGGGTGCATTTCTTTTGTTTATCCTTAACCATGCCAGGAGATCCTTTCCACACATGTTTAATTGGTATCCCAACTTGTAGGTTTTGCAAAATGGGTAGGAGTTGGAGGAAAACCATAGGTGGAAGCAAATAAACCAAGTGTGAAGGATCGTTAGTGTAACATAGACAGCAGTGGTACAACATTGGACATATGCTTAAGGTTTGGGATTAAGGTAAACAGCAAGGGCTTCCAAGCAGATATAATAACACAATCACAGAATGAAAGCGGACTAGAGCCACAAGAATTAGATTTGTTAGGATCAGTACCTGGAAATTATTGCCTGGTTTTAACCACTTTTTAAAACCACAATCAGATTCTATAAGCAATGTCCTAGTCCCATGACCCAAAAATAATCGTGTCATCCTTAATCCCAATTCTACATGGTATCAGAAAGTGACCAAATATTGCCACAATTGGACTTATCCGGGAAGTGCAAATGCAACTGTAAGAAAGCTTACACCAGGTGTCTTTTTAATCTGTGGGGATAGGGCATGGTCCGCAATTCCAAGTAATTAATTTGGTGGTCCTTGTTACCCAGAAAAATTAACCATGTTTGCTGCTAGCATGCACAAAATGCTGAATCAGACTGTTTGGAGGCTGGGACATAGCAAGGGAACTGAAAGAACAATCACAAGCTTAAGACCTGATTGTGACAATTGTGTAGAGTTTTGGGGTGCTGCAGCACGAATAATAGCATCATTCCTCCCTCCAGGTGTTGCTGCTCAAGCATTGGCTATGCTTATTAAGCTGGGATGCTGGAGAGTCAATAACTAAACGTAACTTCAGCTATTTTAAATCAGATGCTCACTGACGTAGATACTATTAGACATGGCACACTGCAAAATAGAGCTGCTATAGATTTGTTGTTGTTAGCACATGGGCACAGTGTGAGGAGTTTGAAGGAATGTGTTGTATGAACCTGTCTGACCATTCTGCATCCATTCACAGGAAACTCAAACAACTACAAAATAACATGAAGAAATTGACTGCAAACAAAAAACCTGGCAGCTTCAAGGGGTAGTGGGAGAAGAAATTAGCATAGGAATAGGATGCCAAATGATTAATGGAACTACCTGTAGTAAAGCAATCCCAATCAGTGTTTTGACAGATCAGACAAATAAGCATGAACAGGTTTGTATGCACCCAAGCATACAAGACTGTTGGCATAATTTTACATTAACACCAACCACAGAAGTAGTTTGTCTTTGGTCCAAAATACTGAAGGCCTTTCTTTTAAGTTTATAATAAATGCTACTACCCAACCTTCTACTACCACCACTCCAGCCCAACCACCAGTTATGCTTAGCCCAAGAATTTTTGAAATTGGACCATATATAATCAGGAAAACTGGTCAACAACAAGTATTGTTCAATTCAGCATGGTCTCTTAAAAAAGTCAAATTGCTGATGATGCAAAACAATGTCTCAGAAATTCAGCCAGCCTGTTTGCCTTTTTTGCAGACTTCCTTTGAGGGTTGGACAACCTGGCTGTGAAAGCAGAGGTCTTTTAAAAAATGGATGCTAAGAGACATAACTGGTGTTGTGTGAACAGGTTTGGGAATTCTAAATAGTATTGATTCAGAAGTACAAACTAATAAATTGGCTGCCACAAATAGAGATTTGACTGAATTCCAACAACCACTGCAGTCATCCTTATTGGCTTTGGGAACACATCGGTGGTTGTTATCAAACAAATTACCAGACTGGGAAAAGGTAAATGTAAATGATCACAAACTGGTAATTGATGCACTTGGTGCTACGCAAAACAACGTTTCTTTGGCTCTTAGCTCTATCCAGGCACAATTGTGGATGCAGTCAGTTGCTGCCTCAATTATAAGAGAAAGGTGAAGAAGGCACTTTTCCTTCTGAAATCTGGAAAATAATTTGGGACAGTGCCACTAATTTTGAATTTTACTTATGGCCCCATTACAAACACAGCCACAGCTCTCGTGTTAACCATATGCAATGCCTTAGTGCATTTGATAGATCCTATTGTTGCATTAGGGCTAAATCATGATGGAGCTGTTCTCTAGCCTCCTGAACATGGAGAATGGGCCTGTCAAATTGGTGAAAAATAAAAAAATGTCAATTTGGAATCTCGTATTGTCTGAGAACAACAAGGCTTCCTCTGTGAAAGTAATGCAATTACAGCTCAAGACATTTGTTTGGATACAGGGCGAAATATCTGTCATTTTGAAATTCATCCTAACGAGACTTCTGAAACAGTCCTTACATATATAGGCAATGGGTGTGCATGCTTTAGTACTGCTTTTGATATGGTATTCGTAGAAAATGTAGTAAAAATCATTCAAATTTTTGTGCTTGTAACTTGACCAAAATTGCAGGATGTGATTTTTCTTGTGAAGCTCCAGTTACCTCCCATTACCTTTTACAATCCAATTGCACACTGATTCACAAACTGTTACCTACCTGATGGGATGATTTACCTTTGGTAAAGCAATTGTTGCTTCATCAGGACTTAATCGAAATATTGGAGAAGATCAAGAAGAATGGACAGAAAACCCTGGTAACTGTTCATCACAATGTGAAAGAAATACACTGTGTCATAGAGAGAGTAAGAAAAGATACTGAACACAGGTGGTGGGAAACTCTTTTTGGGTGGTCACCTACTGCCACAAGTGTCCTGAACAGTATGTGTCATCCCATCATTGTCCTTTTGAACTTAGCTTTGATTGCTTTTTTTTTTTTTCAGCAATCTTACCCATTATGACTTGAAGAATGATGAAACGGTTAACAAAACTGAGGTCTGTAATTAATGCACACAACTTGGCTGATGTCCATTTCACTGTGGACATCTCCAAGACAATTGACACAAGGCAATTATAAATGAGAGTATGTGTTTTGCAATAATCTTCTATTTTCTTTTGTGATTATATGAAAATTACTTTTGATTTTTGGTGAATTGTGTTGAAGAAAAATTATTTTAAATTAACATTTGTTGATTTGTTTATTGCTTTATTACCTATGATAATTTGTGATTAGTTTTGATAATTTGAAAAAATTGTTTTAAAATAATATTGTTTAAATTAATATTTATTATATTTGTTTCTTGTTTCCTTTTTATCCCCTTTTCCTATCTTTTCTTTTCCTTCCCTTCTCTCTCTCTCTGACATACTGTCTCTGCTTTCTGGGATATGCTACCAACGTACGATGAGTCCTGAAGGCTTTGCAACGATACTATGGAACCCTGCCAATGAAGACCCTTGGAAGACTGTCGTGAGTCACAGGGTGATGGGAAAGACGGTCTGAAGTTCCCCTCATTTGCCTCATGACCGTCCCCAGGACCAACATTGGGACCCTGAGGTCCTCAATCGGAATTCTGGCCTGCTGCTGGTGGATGAACGCCAAAATCCTGAGGCCTCTGAGCAGAATTCTGGCCTGCCAAGTGATTTTTCACAGCTGCGTCTACAGTGGCTGCTTCTAGCAAGGTCTGCCAAGGGGCGACACGCCCCATATGCTTGCAGCTGCTTCGCGACCATAGCCCAGGAATTTTCCCGCCTCTTGGCCAGATGAATTTGCCGGGCAACTTTGGGAGCCCCCCCATGGAAAATCCTTCATCTGCTCCACTACCACCATGAGGGACGGAGATTGAAGGCCCCCTCCCAAGGACTGAGACCCCCATAATTCTGATCCAGGGGTGCTGGCCTGACTGAAGCAGGATGCCTGCTAAGTGTTGCCTGCAGATGTGTTCACTGGACCTAGACTGGTTTCCCATAGAAACCAGTCCTGAAACAATGGGTCCCACTCACTGCTGATATTGACTTATCCTGCTGAGAACACAGACTGTCTGTACCTGTCTTCAATACCTTTTTCCCCCTCAGCAATTTTAATGGATTTATTCTTTATTGTATCAGCTCCCCCTCAGCCATTTCAACATCTGTTTCCCGCCTCATCAATGGACTATAATAGAACCTTGAGTTAACCAGAACTTTGCGATCTTCCCAATGTGACTAGGCAAACTCCATCGGCTGGACTACAAGGACTTCATCTGTCTACGTTTGGTAGCTATACTCCCTCTCTCTTTCTCCCTCTCTTTTCTATTCTTTTCCTCTCCCTAATTCCTTTAAGGCATTTGCTGTGGTCATTCTAGAAAGGTGTATTTGTTTTGATTGATACTGCAATCCCCTTTGAGTGTTGTGTTTTGCACTCCAAGATCAGTTAAGGAACCATCAGCAGCCCCGTTCATATGAGCGCATCATGACAATACGTTCTTTCAAGCTGAAATTGGTTCTAGTAGATATAAGCACACTGGTAGGTGAAAGTAGACTATAAAAGATAACATTCAGAATGTATTTCCCTTGTCTTCCCATTAAAGCAAGTGAAGAAAGCAGACAGGAGGTCTTCAGACAACATGCTATGCGAACTGAAAAGAATCTCATTTGAAGCAACTGAGAAACTCACACAATGAAATAGACAGATGAAAGCGTCACATATGATGTCAAATCTATACTTTTAATATTTGAATGAAACAAGATTTCTTTAAGTACAAACCTAGAAAATGAAGGTGAATTTGCAGAAGCAATTGAACTAGGTTTGTTTTATAAACACAAGGTTTTCTAATTAAGATGAGGATTCAGGAAGGCAACCTTGGAATTAAAAGGATTTTGAAACATACAAATACCAAGACTGGCAGTTCATTAGCTTTAACAGCCTCTTTAAAATAAGATTTATTTTTAACTTCTTCTTGTAGTAGGTCTGCAGACATTAGGAATGATGTAATAAAAAAACAAAAACCAAAAAACAAAACAAGACAAAGCCAAAAAAACATTCTCAAAAAGCTTTGAGAAACCAGAGAAATTATGATTTTTAGGGGTTAACTAGTCCTTTAAAAGTTGTCTCTGGGAAAAGAGATAAAAAACTGCTAATGACTGTGGAGTATATTCCAAAACTGTAATGAAGCATGTAAGGGGCAAGAGCCTGTAATAAAAGTACTATGCTGGGTTCATCTGTTGAAAGCATTCCAGAATGGTTGAAGTTTGATTCACATATTGTGGGATTAAAAAAAAAAAAAGAAGAAGAAAACATAAGGAAAATAATTTTTTGACCATATTTCCCCATTCCAAGATGGTATAACGGCTTTATTTCATTTTGTTACTAAGACTGGTTTGTTGATTCTGACATGCTTTACAATAGTGAGTGAGAGGGTTCATGCTAAGCATACAATTTGGATGGATCTCTTTTACTTTATAAGGCAGCAGATATGGTTTAGCACTCCCCAATTCCGTCCCTGATAGTGTATGAGTGTGGCAGATTTAACCTAACTGCCCAGTCCACCAGAATGCTTAATTATCTTGAAAAATGCTGTGCTATATCTCATTATCTGGATGTGTCTCTCTAGCTCCACTTTGAGCTCCTTGATCTTTCACCTAGAGGATGAGATCCAATTTAGCTTAGCAAGGATATAGCCTTTCAAAACCACATCTTTTATCTTCTGTATTCTTACAAGTACATTTTGTCTGCAGGGAACAGTTTGGAAGATCCTAGATTTTTTGTTTCTCAGATATGTTGCGGCATAAACCAGCTCTTAATTTTTCCCTGCTAAAGTATAGGGTCTGTATGATTGTGAAATGATTGTGATGCTAACTCATTATCAAATATTCTGCAGGCTTACAGAGTATGCAGCAAAGTTTTCTTCTGAGGACATTCTACTCTTTTTATGAGAAATGCTGAAGGTCTCAATTTAGTTGCAAAGATCACTGATTGACAGATTGCAAAATTGTTAAGTCTAGTAACAGCAGGAAAAGTGTGCTGTTGCTGTGTGTGTAAATGTCATGTCAGTTGCTGTTGGGATAAAAAGCATGAGCATAAAAAAAGAGATCTGCATGGATAGAAAAGAAACAAAGAAGACATTTGTTGTAATTTCTGCATTAAGGAAGAAGTATGAAGCGCTAATTTCAGTGGCTAAGACAGTGTCATGCTTGGGCCAGTTCTCTTCAACATCTTTTGAACAACTTGGACTCGGCACTTGGACGAATATTAAGCAAGTTTGCCAAAGACACTAAATTGGGAGGAGCTGTGAACTAACTCCCTTAAGGGCAGAGAGACCCTGCAGAGAGATCTTGACAAATAAGAGAGATGGGCAATTATCACCGGCGGGGAGTCTATACACAAAACACGAAAGGGGTGGGACTGCTGGGGAAGGTGTCTCAAGCTGTTGTATTTTCCAGCATCAGTCTCATTCCATGGTTATGACAATGGGAAGATGCCAGCAGCTCACATCCCCAGCAGCAGACAAAGAACTTCATGTTACAACTTACTTTAAAACTTTCTTGACCAATCACACAAAGCAAAAGCATATTGACAGTAGTTCTAGTCAATCACTATAAGCACACGTACCTTGGTTAAAACAATGCTTGCTTATTTCAACAAAAATACCTGCTTGTGAGCCTTAAGATGCAATGCACAGAGCTCCATTATTAAGTTTAGAACTTCCTAACACCTAGCTAGATATACTTTGCTGTAGCTTAGGCACTTATTCTAGAGAAGCGTTAATACACAAACCATTGTTCTAGTTGTCCTTACTTTTCTACTTCTTCTATAATTTTTCTGCTGACAAACCTTATGACTACGGCTTAGCTCCAATCACAGTTCTGCTGTCTCTGAGGCCTGCCTTTTGCAGCTTTCCCAAAATCCTCTGTTTTGAAGGATTCCCAGAGGCAATCCCCAACCACATGGAGTTGAACAAGGGCAAGTGCTGGATTCAGCACCTGGGACAGGGCAATCCTGCTATGTGTCTATAGACTAGGGAGCAAGAGGCTGGTGAGAAGCACTGCAGAAAGGGACCCAGGCTTCAGGCCAATGGCAAGTTGAATGTGCATCAGCAGTGCCCTGGCAGCCAGGAGGGCCAAATCTGTCCTGGGCTGCATCAGGCACAGCATCACCAGCTGGGCAAGGGAGGTGATTGTCCTGCTCTGCTCTGCTCTGCTCTGCTCTGCTCTGCGGTGGCCTCACCTTGAGTGCCTGGGGGCAGTTTTGGGTGCCACAATGAAAAAAGACATGAAGGTATTAGTAAGTTCTCAAATGAGGCCTACAAGGACAGGACTCGAGGAAATGGCATGCAGCTGACTCAGGGGTATCGCCGCCAGTTTATATATAGACACGAACGGGATGGGGCTACTGTGACAAGCGTCTTGAGCTATTTATTTTTCAGCATCAGCCTCATTACATGATTATGACAATAGAGAGATGCTAACAGCTCACTGTTCAGGCAGTAGGCCAAAGAAACTTAATGTTACAACATATCATAAAGCTGTCTTAGCCAATTACATAGAGCAAAAGTATACTGACAGTAGTTCTATTCAATCACTTTAAGCACATGGTGGCCTATTCTTGAAGACAATGGCTTGTTTATAAGAGAAAAAGCACAAAGCACTATTCATATTTAACCTTCTAAATATTTACTTAAAATAAACTTTTTGCAACTTAGAAAGCCAAACTACACAGCTCTATTGTTCTATCTCCCATGTCTTCGCCACTGCTTAGATATTTTTTCTGCTGTTTTAGCATTTCACAATTCTGCTGTATCTGAGGCCTGTCTTTTTACCACCTTCCTAAAACTCTCTGATTTTATGGATTCCCACAATTCCCCCTCTCTGTTCACACAAAAAGAAACCTTCATAACGGTGTTGTTAACTACTTGCATTTCATAGCTTTACTATAATAGTTTTGATTATAATCTGCTGTTCTTGCTGGCACTAAGCATTACTATATTACAGCACAGCAACTTAATGCTGTGAAGGCCCAGTCAGTGAAAAACGCATAAATCACATCTGACAATAATTAAAAGTCACTGTTCAAAAAACTCCTGTCAATTCCAGGGTCTTAACTCAAATCCTTCCTCCATTTCTATACCTTCATCTATCATCTCCGTGAGATTTTGAACACTCTCTGTGATTCCACTTCCTACTTCTTTCTCTTGTATGACAAAAACTTCTCTGACAGTTTTGTTCATCATTCGTCGCACACACCTAAGTATGCAAGGGATTACCATCAGTATCACTACCAAAACACCCAACACCAGCATACAACTTGCCTTTGCTCCATCTTTTTCATGAGCTAATTTTTGGCAAAATCCTCACATATATATCAATGTTAAAACTTTGCTTTTAGCTGCAAGATAAAATTTGATTTTGAAAATCTAATAGAGGGGATTTATAGCCCAACAAAAACCTAAACTTTTGCCAAAAATCAGCTCTACGAAACAAACCTTTGGCATACAATTGACACACTTATAAATAGCATTAATACAAAATCAGTGTTTGCAAGTTCCACCGATGCACCAGGAACGTGAGGCGTGACCCAGGATCTCTCAGTTCAGCTCACGTCTGCATACTTGCTTCGTCAGTTCTGGACCCGTCAACACGTTCTGGGGTGCGATATAGTTTGATGTTTTTGACTGGGACCCACTTAATTCCTGCACCTGTAGAGACAGAAGCATACCCTTTGCCCCAGGTTATTAATCAGAAAGGACCATCAATTTGTCCAGACTCAGGGTTTCTAATTAAAACAGGAAGATTTTCTTTCAGCTTCGCCTGTGTGTTATTTGAAAGATGCCTAAAAATTGGTGGATCAGATTCTGCAACCAAGCTGTTTAAAAAATTAAAAACATACAAAGCTTTGTTCAGCCTCATCTGTGGTGTGACTTCTACTCCCCCTCTCTGTTGATTTAAAATGCATTTTAATGTTTGATGGGTCCTCTCAATAATTGCCTGACTTGTGGGAGAGGGAGGAATACCAAAGATATGACAAACACACCATTCTTTTAAAAATGTGGCCAATTTTTGAGATATATATGCAGGACCATTGCCTGTTTTTACTTCTTGGGGCACACCCAATGAAGGAAAAGCTTGCAGAAAATGGTGACAGGCATGATTGCCTGTTTCACCTGTGTGAAGAGAAGCAAAAATTGCACCAGAGAACGTGTCTACTGAAACATTAATATTTTTAAATTTACCAAAGGAAGGATATTTAGTGACATCTGTTTGCCATAACTGCAGGCTTTGCAAACCTTGTGGGTTGACCGCTCCTGTGGAAACAGGAGGCTGCACAAGCTGACAGTCAGGGCAAGTACTGATGATAGCCTTAGCTTGATTCTTGGAAATTTGAAAAATTCGCACAAGTGCTTGCGCGTTCTGATGAAAAAAGGCATGGCTCAGTTTTGCTTGTTCAAAAATGTTTGGCAAAGTGTTTGAAATAACCATTGTCAGTTTGTCTGCTCTCACATTTCCTTCCACTAAAAATTCAGGAAGCAAAGAATGAGCCCTGATGTGAGAAACAAAATATGGATTAGTTCTATATTGCAAAGTTGTATAAAGACATGAAAGCCAACGATATAAAGTATCATTACTAACATCTTTCAAAGTTGACTCTTCTAATCTCTTAACTACATTAGCAACATAAGCATATCTGTGATTAAATTAAGAGGCTGTGGAAAGAGCTGGAAAGCTCAAACCACAGCAGCAAGCTCAACAATCTGAGGAGACCCTTCTACTATTTGAATGTCAGATTCCCAAGCATTAGTTTTTTGGTTCAACCAAGTTACGACTGATTTGTGACTTTTGCTAGAGCCTTCAGTGAAGAGAGTGATTGCATTTAAAGGAACTTCACCTAATTTAGGTTTCTCTCTAAAACTCAATTTTGCCTGCAATAATTTGTGAGCAGGGTAGTTGAACAGAACAAACACCTGGGGAGTCTTACAATGCATACTGTAAATCATCAGAATTTTGCATTGCCCAATTAAGTTAATCTTTTTTCAATGGCAAATAGATAACTGCAAATTCTTGACCTGCTAAAGTCAGCAATCTGGTTCTGGCCTTAATTACAATTTGTGTTATCATTTCTAAAACTTTGTAAATAGTATTTGGAAACCTGTAGGGAAGAAAAATCCATTCTATTATCTGTCCGGGCGGGCTGTTGTTTGTCTCCGCCCAGACAAGGGTGAGATGGGTTCGCTCCTATTGGGCTTCAAAGGACAAGGCTGGACTCTCAGGCTCGGTCTTCAAGGTTGTTTATTATTTGTTATCTACAAAGTTTTTCTTTTGCCCAGCCGGAGTCTGACCAGCAAGGCAGCCAAAGGCACTCTGACTGCCCACAGGGCGGTTGCATCCTTTTATAACAAAGACTACGTAAACTATATTTATCTTTTGTCCCCAATACTTATCATTTTTATTACCAAGTGTACCTTCACTAAGAACCTATCAAAAATATCTGCGTCACACAGAAAATGGAAGACATAAAGAAGGAAGAAGAACCATGAGGCAGGCCCCAACTCCCTCCATCTTGTCTTTACAACCCCCCTGTACCAAAATCTTAAAATCTGTGTTTTGCCCAGTAATTATACTATTTCTATACCCTTTAAACCCCAGTGATTCTCATATCCCCATATACAGGTGGTACATCTCTCGAAGGGTCAAAATCAAGCCACCAGGTACTTTTGGCAACATTCCAAGGCTCCCGAGCCCCCCAAGGGTTCTCTCAGAAGCTCTGGACATCAGGAGTGATGTGCTGAGTTCCCACAATTATCAACAAAGAATCTATCTCAGAAGGGTCCCACTGAAAAATGAGACCACAAAGTTGCATTTTTTTCTCCTAAAATTGCAAAAAAGAAAGGTTTTTCTGGAACGCAACAATGAGCTTGTCTTTTTTGAAGAGCTTCCATGACCTTGTTGAGGGCTGTACGAGCTTCAGGTGTTAAGGTTCTTGGAGAGGTGATGCCGTAGCTTCCTCTCAGTAAATTAAAAAGTGGACCCAGTTCATCATTGGTGATTCCCAAAACAGGTCTGACCTAATTGATTTCTCCTAAAAGTTGTTGTAAGTCTTGCAGGTTGTTGACACTGGTCTGGATCTTTATCTTCTGCGGTGTTATTATCTTCTCAATCATCTTCCATCCCACATATTTCCAGGGTGGAACCTCTTGGATTTTTGTTGCAGAAATTTCAAGCCCAGCATTTTGGATTTCAGCAACAACACTATCACGGGTTTTCTCCATCTCTGCTTACGTTGGAGCTGTGATGAGCAAATCATCCATGTAGTGCAGAATCATGGATCTTGGAAACTTCTGTCGAACAGGAGACAAAGCTTGAGCAATTGACAAATTATAGGAGAATTCTTCATTCCTTGTGGCAATGATTTCCAGTGATATTTCTGCACGGGTTCTCTTCGATTGATGACGGGAACTGAAAAAGCAAATCTTGGAGCGTCATCAGGATGAAGTGAAATGTGGAAAAAACAGTCCTTTAAATCAATGATGACAAGAGGCCAGTGTTTTGGGATGATCGATAAAGAAGGGAGTCCAGGTTGAAGAGGTCCCATGTCTTCAATCACTTCATTGATCCTCCTCAGGTTATGAAGCAACCTCCAGGAGTCCAATGCCTTCTTGTGGATGATGAACGCTGGTGAATTCCAGGGACTATTTGTGGGAATGATGTGACCTTGCTGTAATTGTTCCTTTACCAATTTATTAAGGATATTTAATTTTTTCTCTGTTAAAGGCCATTGATCAATCCATATAGGATGATCAGTTTTTCAGGTCAGTTTTAAAGTGGCAGGTTTTGGTGTGGGTTCCATCACAGGCCCACCTCCAGTTTTGCTCCCCACTGTGACAGGACGTCTCTCCCCCAGACAGTGAGAGGCTTCTGAACAACAAAAGGACGCACCGTTGCTGTCTTTCCTTCAGGACCTGTAATGTTAATCATGGATGCACTTTGCAAACACACAGTAGCACCTCCAATTCCAGTGAGGGAACCTGAAGGAGATACCAAATCCCAAACATCAGTCCAGTACATGTGAGAAATTACAGTGACATCTGGACCAGTATCCAGCATGCCTGTAACATAAATTGTTTTACCACAGTGAGTCAGGCTACAAGTCAGTTGCGGTCGGTCAGGGTCTAAACGTTGCACCCAAAAGACCTCTGGACCTGAGGTACTATGAGGCACAGACACAACTGAATTTTTTGGAAAGTTGTTTTGCTTGTGCGTATTCATAGGTGACAAAAATGCAACAGCAATAGGTGTTTTTGGTGGAATTACCATAGGGACATCGAGTGCAAAATTAAAATCATTAGCTCTTCATGTGAATTTACTGAAACAACAGTAGGAAGGATTGAGAGTCCAAGAAATTTGTTGTTGGCTTTGCCTAGAATTAAAAAGTCTTGTCTTTGTTGAAAAGGATTGAGAATTCCAGTAGGAATGTTCACCCAACACAATTTTTTTAATAGATGAATTAGTTTTGAGGAGGCCAATTCAAACCTTGTACTTGAGGGTACTGGGCTGGAGCCATTTGAGGATTGGTAGACTGAGGCACTGTCATCGCTTGGCTGGGTAACTGGTTGCCAGGGGGTACCACAACTTGTGTCTGAGCGCGGTGGTAATTTGCACTGTTTTTGAAGTTTAACGACAGAGGCCTGCCATCGATGTCAAACAGAGAATGACAATGCTTAGCAAGATGCCTCCTTTTTCGACATCGAGGGCAGACAGAAAGCTGTTTTGGTTGGGATGTTTTCACACAACAATCCTTTTTAATGTGACCTGGTTTGCCACAAGCAAAGCAACAAGGCTTTTTATCAGTCTAACTGCACAGTGCTAACAGAATTTTCCCATTTTTTTCCTTGTTTTTCTAGGAGCTTTTCAAATTTATCCAATCGTTGTATCAAATTATCTTCCAATGTTTTTCCTAAAGCATTGACCTGTAAATTAGCAAGGTGTTGTGGACCAGTGAGCCTACTGCAGGCTATTAGCATCTATGTAACAGTTGGAGGCTGATCAGGCAAAGTTAAAATAATTTTTCTACATTCTTCATTGGCGTTCACAAAAGCGAGATTTTGAACAATATAAGAATGAGCTTGTTCATCTGGACATTGCTTTTCAACTGCTTGGGTTAATCTATCTAAAAAAGAACCATAGGATTCTGTTTCACCTTGTCTAATGGTTGTATAAGCATTTATATGGGTACCAGCTGGCTCAACTGAAAACAAAGCTTTTCTAGAAGCGTCTTTTAATGTCTGTTAATACAGGCGGAGGAAATTCTACAGCTTGATTTTCTGGTCTATGGTAAGGTGGATCACCTGTTACTTGGGTAGCATCTAAATCCTCATTAGCAGTGTTTACATATTTTACAACCAATTTACTAAGGAGTTTTTTCCATTGTAAGTCCCATAAAAGATATTGTGAATTGGTTAAAATCAGGGAAGCCACATTTCGACAATCAGCAGGGACTAAATCATAAGAATTAAAAATACTTTTCAGCACATTATTAAAATAAGGAGAAGAGAACTTACTTTCTTTCAAAGCCTGACACAATTCTTTTATATCATGGTGAGAGACACTCTCAAATCTTGGATTTACATCATTACGACCGTATCTTACAGGTAACGCAAGGAGTTGTTTCTTTGAATCCAAATCTTTTTCTAAATTTTGATTAATACCAGACCAATTAGGTAACACCAATGGAGGCTCCATATTTAATCTAGGTTGCATCCTAATTTCTTCTCTCATAATTGCTGTCTTTGGTGTGGAAGGGGTAAAATTCTCACTGATCACAGCTGTTTCGGGAGTTCTGCCAAGCTGCAAGTTTTTGGCAGGGATGTTGCTGTAGCAACCAACTTTCCCGGGAGCTCTGCCAGTATGGGCGGGAGAAAAGGACTTGGAATTCTTGGGAGCAGTGCTACCTGAACGACACGCCCTCCCTGGAGCCCTGCCCAGAGGGACAGAGGAGGACTCAGCCAAAGAATGTGGTGTGCTGACATCTGGAAGGGAGCCA
The DNA here is from genome assembly GCF_963513975.1 of Fringilla coelebs. NCBI lineage: Eukaryota > Metazoa > Chordata > Aves > Passeriformes > Fringillidae > Fringilla > Fringilla coelebs. The sequence continues at coordinate 8,208,148 of NC_140045.1, read as the reverse complement.
GAACTAGACTCCTGTTCCCAATCACTGAATTGGGTTTTGTTAGAATCAGACAAATTGAACTGATTTTGAGTTTCAAATCTCAAATTTGCAGTTGCTTCACTTTCTAATTCACTGTTACATTCTCTGCATCTCAATGGTGTCAGGGAAATAACTGGAGAGATGCCAACATCAAGCTGCCAGTTAAAAATGCTATTTTTCCCTCCAGCAGCAAATGAAACAGACTTTAAGACTCCCATATTATCAGTTCGTGTTTCTATTGAAAGTTTTCCTGAATCGCCTGCTTCCCCCACAAGCCTCTGCCTGGGCAGAGTCATTCCAGACTCGTGACTGCCACCCGTTGCTTTTGTCCTCCCCCCTGCTCTGCCTCCTGCAGGCAGAGCCCTATTCACAGTTACACTATCCTCTATATCAGAGAGCTGACACACCACAGAAAAACCTGGGAGAGACTTGGGAGAACAATTTATAATAAAGGGATTCTTCAAATTGCAAAGCAATCTGTCTGCCTGAACCAACTCCAAGGGGGTGTCTTCCTGAGAAGGGGAAGCACTGGCAGGAGTGAGCCCCACAGCTCCCCGACCAGGCAGAGCTGACTCAAAGCTCCTCTCTGTCATTCCTGCCTGCACAATTCCAGAGACAGTAGCTACTGTATCACTGTATTAACAGTATTAACTGTTATAACTACTGTATTAACCTCTTTAAACTCTCATCTCTCATGTCCACACCAATTCCACCCTCCCCTGAACACAATTCAGAAACTCCCACATTCCCGGAATGCAATGAAAATTTCGAACACTTTTCCCCACATTGCAGGAGTTCATTTTTTCTCGGGGGGGGGTACGGAAGGTTGTTCTCAGCTGCAGGGACATGGGGAGACCCAGAAGAAACAGGGGACGCGACCTGAGCTGAAAGCTGTTCTCGCTCCAAGCTTCTGGGGGACGCGACGCTATCAACATTGCCAGGAGAAACATTGGACGTGCCAGAAGGGAAGGAACTCTGAACACAACCTGAGATCCCTCCAGAAGAGGACGATAGCTCAGCATTACTTGGATTTAAAGGGTCTGAGCAAGATGTTTTGTTCTGTTGCTCAAAAATGTCTCTGTTACAGTCATTCTGCTTAAAACTCTCCATTAAAGCTCTAGAGACAGGCATTAGTTTGCCCACAGTCTCTTCCTTTTTGAGAGTGAACAGATTATAAATTTTCCAGTTTATTTGATCCCAAAAATCAAAGGTAAAAGCAGACTGCAAGTCTATATTTTGAGTATTCGCTTTTACCCAGACTAATAAGTCTTTCAGTTCAATTTTTGAGATATCTGAACGTCCTTTATCCTGTAAAATTTCCTCAAGCCTGTAAAAAACGTCCCATTCTGTTTTAGATAAATTATTACCCATTTCGTTGCCCAGGAGCCCCTAAAATAACCACTTATTACTTACAAGGACATCAGATGCAGACGACAACGAAGGGGATGATCTATTCCTCTTGTTAACAACCTGGGCCTCTGGCAACCGAGTTGTCTACTATCTTCTTTTTTAATCCTCTAGTCTAACCAAGCTCCTCACAGAGGGGCACCATTTATCACCGGCAGTTTATATACTGACACAAACGCGATGGGGCTACTGTGACAAGCGTCTTGAGCTATTTATTTTTCAGCATCAGCCTCATTACATGATTATGACAATAGAGAGATGCTAACAGCTCACTGTTCAGGCAGTAGGCCAAAGAAACTTAATGTTACAACATATCATAAAGCTGTCTTAGCCAATTACATAGAGCAAAAGTATACTGACAGTAGTTCTATTCAATCACCTTAAGCACATGTAGCTTTGGTTAAAACAATGGTGGCCTATTCTTGAAGACAATGGCTTGTTTATAAGAGAAAAAGCACAAAGCACTATTCATATTTAACCTTCTAAATATTTACTTAAAATAAACTTTTTGCAACTTAGAAAGCCTAACTACACAGCTCTATTGTTCTATCTCCCATGTCTTCACTACTGCTTAGATATTTTTTCTGCTGTTTTAGCATTTCACAATTCTGCTGTATCTGAGGCCTGTCTTTTTACCACCTTCCTAAAACTCTCTGATTTTATGGATTCCCACAAGGGGAGGTTTAGGTCGCACATCAGGAAAAAGTTTTTTAACCAGAGAATGGCTGGGCACTGGAAGAGTCTCTCCAGGGAGTGATCACAGCATCACACCTGTCTGAGTTCAAGAAGGTTTTGGACATTGTTCTCAGGCATATGGTGTGATTCTTGAAGATGGTCCCATGCAGGTCCAGGAGTTGGACTTGATGATCCTGATGGGCCCCTTCCAATTCTACTGATTCTATGACTCTATGGTTCTCTCCCGGCTACTCAAGGTATATTGCTTGTTCTCACCAGATTTCTACTTGCTCTTGTTGGTCAGAGTTTGTCACTACTGGCTGATTATATCTATCACAAAAGACAAAGTGCCTTTTCTCAATTTTCTTAAGAAATTTGATCATGCACCCTATCATCCTAAAAAAGTCATTTCCTTGAAACAACACTGTCTTATGCCCAGTGTTCTTTCCAGATCTTAAGGAGAAAAAAGGCAAAATGAAGGGACATGTTACAGTGAAGCATTGTCAATTTTCCGCTTCTTTAGCGGTATATTTTTACTTTCACTGTTCTTTTCTATAAAATCATGGTTTTGTATAGCACACAATTTTCTAGCAAGACACATTTTTGCAACTGAGCCCATCAGTCTCTGTGAAAACATATTGTAAAAAGCACAAAACATATGAATAGGCAGTGACAAATGAGGGGAAAAAGAGTATGAGAAGCAGCTCCATGATATTAAAGTGAGACAAGAAGGAGGAGGAGGTGCTCCAGTTGACAGAGCAGAGAATCCCCCGCAGCCCCTGGAGGACATCACAGTGAAGCAGCTTGTCTTCCAGCAGACCCTGGAGAACCATGGAGAAACACATACCTACACTTCAGCTCGTGGAGGGCTCCGTGCCACAGCAGGTGAATGTGCCTTGAAGGAAGCTGCCGCTTGAGGCGTAAGGGCCAGAAAACCATCCTTGACCTGTTTTTTAGTGGAAGAGTATGTGCAAATGTCAAACAGCTGCTAAGTCTAATCTATTCTCTTTCCAGTTCTTGTCAAATATGCGTAAGAAGACAATACAAGAATTAGAAGCCTAAATTCTTTTGCTTGAGGCTCCCATTCTCTCTGCCACTCCTTTAAAATTTAGTTTGATATGAAATAAAATTCAAGATAAAGTTCTTAAGGCTTGATGTTCAGGCTTTTCAGAAAATAGGGAGTGCAAATAACTCTTGTCACTGTCAATTTTTATAATTGAACTAAAAAAGTTAAATTACTGTTTTTTAAGGACTTACAAAAATCAATTGGTAGAAACAGTCAGGCTGAAGAGTATAATTAATCTGAAAAGGGAATATAATGTAGCTACCTCAGCTGTGTACAAATTTTTTACCAGGAACTCTAGATTTTAAATGGACTTAGGACACAATAGTTATCTCTAGGAATATTTTAGTATTTATAGTACACTCATCTTTAAATAGCTCTATCTGTTTTACAGTTACGACTTACATTTCAAATTTTATTTGAAAATAAATATTTGTGATTCAGATAATTTACAATTCTGAAGCATTTCAGTTGTTGACAGTTGTTGCTGTCTCCTGAGGGCAGGAAAATAGTCTGTGTACCAATATTGAAACAAACTAGATGGAAAAATTTGTTTTCCTCATTCTTTTCTGTCTAATCTAACAGGCACAACAGCAAAAACACTGCTATGAGTCTGAGTTGCCCTACCATTCATGGATGGTAAACTTGTAGTGGCTAGGATTTTATTTGCACACATTTCTGATGCTGGTTGTTAACTGTTGTGCAGAAAGATATGTAAACTATTTTAACGGAAGGACACTCCTGAATTGCTTCACTTATCTCTGAACCAGAGAACTAAGCTGGCACTCCATTTCTGAGATCTTGCTGTACTAGCCCCCAAACCCATTTCCTTCAAATGCATTTTACTTTCAACCAAAGCACTTCATTATTTCATTATGTAATTACTTCATGATCTGTTGTTCTTAATGTTCAAAGGATTGTTTTAGAACAATAAGAACATATTCCAGTAACCAGGTCTAATATCTTTCTTAAGTAGTATACATCATTGGCTTTGATACATGGATCATAACATCTGCAAGGAATGTCATTTGCAATCAATATATGGGCTGGGGTAATGGGCCACAGGTTTAGGAATCTTTCTCCAATTAATTTTGCTTTAAAATTTAGGTCTTATTGTTTCAAGTGTGTCTTTATTAAAACAATCCACTATTTATTGTCTGTACCACAATGAAGAACAATAAACAGTGGCTGAGCATCCCACACAATTCCAAGAAGAAGAATGGTCTGAGCCCCCAGTGTAGCACAGGGAGTCTTTCATCAAGCCAGAGTCCTCCAGGCATCTTCTCAGCCTTGAGAAGAGCAGACTGGGCAAATTGTTAGAGCAGCCCTCCAGTATCTGAAGGCAGCCTACCAGAAGGAGGCAGATGAGCTATGCAAGGTCATGGAGTGATAGGAAAAGTGTTGATGGCTTTTAAACCTGAAGAGTATATGTTTCCTTTGGATATTGGGAAGAAATTCCTTGCCAGGAGGGTTGTGAGACACAGGAACGTGTTATGGGTGCCCCATTCCTGGAAGTGTTCATAGCCAGCTTGAATGGGTCTTTGAGGTTAAGACGGTCTAGTGGAAAGTGTCCCTGCCAATGACATGGGGAGTGAATTAAGGTGAACTTTAAGGTTCCTTCAAACCCAAGCGATTCCAATATTCTATGGTAATATTCATTATGTGCAGTAAGCAGTTGAAGACAGAAATCATAGATTCCTAGATCTATGATCATAGATCATCATTGATTCCGAGAAACGGCGATCCAATGAGTTTAACTGTTCTGATCTCACAAATACGTCCCATTTAGTATTACTATATGTAGGAACAGTCCACATCCACACAAATATTTTAGAATTTTTAAGATTTCCAGCATTTGGGAGATTTGTTTTCCTTCCTTCCTTCCTTCCTTCCTTCCTTCCTTCCTTCCTTCCTTCCTTCCGTCCTTCCGTCCTTCCGTCCGTCCTTCCGTCCGTCCTTCCGTCCGTCCGTCCTTCCGTCCGTCCTTCCGTCCTTCCGTCCTTCCGCCACTTCCGTCCTTCCTTCCGCCACTTCCTTCCGTCCTTCCTTCCGTCCTTCCTTCCGCCACTTCCTTCCGTCCTTCCTTCCGCCACTTCCTTCCGCCACTTCCTTCTGCCACTTCCTTCCTTCCGCCACTTCCTTCCTTCTGCCACTTCCTTCCTTCCTCCACTTCATTCCCCCACTTCCTTCTGCCACTTCCTTCCAATAACCTTATGCATGAATGACTTGCAAGTGAATTGAAGAAACGTGGTAACGATAAGTAGTGTTCAACTACAAAGAATTATTTAGGGGCACCCCACCCTAATATTTTAAATCAGGAAGCATGGATGGACTGGTTTTTTATCTTTAGTTGACTACAGAACCAGCGGACCTTTGCAGGAGGGACTTTGGATTCGGGATGACATTGGCAACTAAGAGCATGGCTACATAGAAGGTGCTACTTTTAGACCAGAACATTCAACTACTAAAAGGCAGATCTTTCCCTTAAGATGCCATATTTTAAAAGGGCATCTAAAATACCATTTCATTTAACAGGGTATTCCAAACATAATTTACAAATTTAGACTAAAAGCAACACTTCCTAGCAATCTTTCTTTTTTTGCAGCTCAGTTCAGTGGCAGCAAACATAGGCAGCAAAGAAGAGAACAGAGCGTAGCTCTTTCTGAGCATCTTGAACAAATGACCTTGCTTATGTTCTAATCATTCACTTCACCAAAATACCTTACGATGAAGAAAAGGTTGTGAAGGCGTTACTAGTAGTGTTATATGGCAATATACGGGTATGATTTATTAAGTAGATATTGTATCACATAGATGATATTTGGCAAACAGCAAATGTAGAGGATTTTTTCAGCTCTCAGACTGATGTTATGTGTCAGTAATTTAACAAAAAGATAACAATAAGAATATTTTTTAACAGTGAACATGAAACTTAATTACAACCCTACCATGGACATCTGAATCTTATGAATAGACAGTGTCTGATTTAGAAAAAAATAAAGAATATCACAGTTTACAGAAACATCTGATCATAAGCACTTTGCTTATGGAACGTAGCCTATTCATGGGTTGAAATGAAGCAGGTAGACAGGACATATGAAAGAGTTTTTTGTGGATCAAACATTTATTTTCTAAAGTGATGCTGACAGATGGTGAACTAACCAACTTAGATATTGCACAGTCCATAAGGGTACATAACTTGCTCCATCAAGTTATCCCTTGGAATCATCATCCAAGGGGATTTTCCCCTGCATCTGTGAAAATGTGCCACCTTTTTCACAATTCTTTTGCAGCAGCATTGTTAGGCCTGATCAGCTGGTATGGAGGGTGAATTATCAGCAGCAAGGTGACTGGAGAGGGTAATTTGCTTCAATGGATTTTCATCTACTGGATATTTTGAAGACCTGCTTCAGCCCTGTTTGTCAAAAACAGCCTTTAAATGGTGCTAGACAATTGTTCAGGCTGTGGATCACATGAAAAAATACTTTCTGGTGTCTGCACTGGGCCAAATGCTCTTTATTCTCTCCCTCAACTTCTTCATCACCTCTCATCTGTTTTACATGACATGTGTTCAAGGTCCACAGGATGCTTTTCACAGAATCTTAAAGCCTGATGCAGTAAGAATGATGAATAGAACACAGCTGGGATGAATTTTTCAGTTTGGATAAAATGAGAAGGTGTTCTCCCTATGCCTGGAAAAACCTTCACTAGTATTAGTGTTCTACGTAAACTGCAATTTAGTCTGAAATACAAGCTTTTTTCTGAGAGTGTCTGAGAGATTTGTATGAAGCACAGATATTTGACATATGCAATTTTGAATGTCAGAGGAAAAAGAAAATGGCAAGAAGTTTTTAATTTTACAGGTTTTAATTTTAAATTCCATGCACTTTTTCAAAAAGTGTCAAGCTTGAATGCCCATCAACATATTTTAGTCATCTGTAAGTTAGTATTCATATAAAATGTGCTTCAAATCAAAAGAATTTCAAACCTTCCCTCAAAGTTTATATAGCTAGATTTATTATTTCTGACATACACACACACTTTCCATGCACTGAAAAATTACTGTTTGCAATGAATAAGCAATGAGGATCAAAATGGATTGAAAGCATCTTAAAAATGTCAAGTATTTCACTGTAAATGATCTATGATCAAAATACTTATTCCACCTTAGTGAGGGAAAAATAAATTCTTCCATATCATCATGGTTTAAAATTGTATCAACCAATGTTTTCTTCTGAAAAGATATCATCAAATTTTTTCTAGTTTTAGAAGAAAATATTCCTAGACATACAGCACTTGAGAACTAAGTAATTTTAAAGAAACAAATGAAATTAAAATACTCTGCAAATATAATTAAAGGAAAAGCTAGGTTTTCGAGATGAGGTAGATATTAAACAGAACTTTTGTACCAGATATTTCAATGATGGTACCAGCTCTTTTGCCCACAAAGAGAGGTATTTAGCATTTCAGTCTTTTCCGAGGTGTTCATGATCTGCTATGCTGATCTCTGGGTGTGCCTAGGTGTGTGTGGAAGGGGGGCATGTGAAGAGGAGTGTGTATGTTTGCTTAACACTTGTAGTGGCAGATTCATGCCTCAGCTCCATCATTTTTTTTAGAAACCTCACAGAGAGTGGATATGAAGTTTAATATCCAAAAGAGATCAATTCCCAAATAATCCATTTTACTCTACCTTATAAATCATATGCTTTGGTGCATATTTTATCAAATATACTTTCAAGCCACATGGAGGAATAAGAATGTGGAGAATCCCTCCAATGTCCTGCAACTTTTACGCAAATAGATTTTCAAGAAATTAATAATTTCTCTTTTAAGTACGTCTGGGACAGGCATGATGGTGGTGTGAACCTGTTGGAGTTTTTGTTGCTGGGAGAAGTTGTACAAAAGGACTGGTTTTTACACTGACCAGTTACTGAATCAAGTGCATGAATACATTTGAAATTCAACTGGGGTTTCCTTTTTCTAGCAGACTACTTCTAGAATGAGCTTGCAGACTCAAACTGACTCTTTTCCTCTGTTTTTGTTTCTTTCCTATTTTCTTGGCTTCTTTGCCACTATCTACACAATTTTAGAACTTTTTTCCCCAACTAAAATTGTTTCATAGTCCGATAATTAACATACATTTTTTACAAGGAATTTTTAATATCTTTGTTAAAGAAAGTTAAGGACAAGGGTTTTTTCTTCCCTTATGAATATTGCAATGAAATTGTTAAATAAAGACCAACTCTTTATTTTTATTTTGAACCCAAGTTGATAATTCCCATACATTAATACATTTTGTGGCAATCAATATTTAATGGCAATCAATATTTGCTATTCTGATGTAAGTTGTCACTTCTTAACAATATACCTTCTGTGATTATGTTGACAACACTTTCGGTGAAGATCTTAACTGGTCTTAGACACACATAGGGAGAAATTTGCTCAGCCAGCGTCAGCCTTAAGCATGCCTATCAGAAGATCTTTCTATAGCTGGGGAATTTTCCCATAAAAGAGATTCAGTTATGGAAGAGAGTTATCCCAGAGTTTTACATTTTTCTTGAACACTACTTAAGGAACTTAAATCCTATGTCCATTTGGATCTCTCTTCACAGAACTTTGGCATGCCAGTCCTTGAAATGCATCTCTAAGAGAATGCACTAGCAAAGAATGAATGAGGGTGGAAGGGGTCTGTGGGGCTCACCAGATCCAAGCCCCCTGCTTAAACCAGGATACCTAGAGCCTGTGTCTTAGGATTATATCTGGGCCTACTTTTAATGTCTTCAAAGATCCAGACTCCACAAGTTTTCTGGGCACTCTGTGCCATGCTTCAGTCACCGTCACAGTAAAAAATCATTTTGTGATGTTCAGAGGCAATCTCCTGTATTTCAGTGTGTGTCCACTGCCTCTTGTCTTTTCACTGAGCTTCATTGAAAAGACACTGGTTCCCTGCTCTTTGCACTATTCCTTCCAGTACGTATGTGTGCTGCAATGTAGACAAATGTCAAAAACCCCCCTGAAACCCAGGCAGACAATATTCTCTTCATCATGAACCAGGCAAGTTAATTCATCAGAGGGGTTGGAAAAGTGCTCAAGCATGAATTTCCCCTGGTAAATCCATGCTGACTACATTATTTTGTTCTCCTTCATGTGCCTGGCAATGCTTTCTGGGAATAGGCATGCTATCAACTTCCTGGGGATAAAAATGAGGCTGGCTGGCTTGTACTTTCCTGAGTCCTTCTAGCTGCCTTTTTTGAAGATGGGTGACATTTGCTTTCATCCAGTCTTTGGGCACTTTCCTCAGTTACCATGATGCATCAAACATGATTCAGAGTGGCCTCAGAGTAACATCTGCTAACACCCTTGAGACCTGTGGATCCATCTCAACAGGGCCTGTGGACTTAATGGAATACTAAACCAATTCTGTGACTATGCCCATAAAAATTTGCATGGGATAATAGGACGTATTAACAGGTACTTGAAGAGGGAGTGAAAAGCTATGGAAGCAGTCCAAAAGGACAAAGACTAGAGTTGCCTTTTAAGACAAAGCATCCTATCATGGAGCTGAGCAGCTTTAGATTCAGGTAAGCTTCCCCTCTGAAAGGATGCAGAAGACATGATTTTACCTTACCCAGTAATAAAATGTATTGACCATTCACTTGCAATACAAAAAATGAAATTATTTTCAAGATTACTGCCTCCTAACTAGACAATAATGTACTGGCTGGGTATTCCCCTAACAGATGAGAGCACCTGCTTGATGTTTCTTATGCATACAGATTATTCGAATTAAGTCATTTGAGTGGGGATTCCTGGTCTTTGAACTTTCTTTCTGATGAATTTGGAATATTTACTGAAGCAAGGACCTGAAGATGAAAACTTCATTTCCCATCAGTGCACTCTAACATCCATGGCTGTGAAGCCATTGTTTCTCAACAACTGAGTCAAGAATTTATGACTACAAAGCGGATCGGCTCCAAAAGGAAAGATCAAGGCTGGATAATATTCTCTCTTGGTAAAGCTATTTATCTCAAATGAAACAACCAGATTCTAATCACTGGCCTAAAGCTACAAGGAGGGGGAGACGGACCAGGTTTCCTTCCACTGCTGTTCTCTTTGTCACCTCAGTGTTTAATATGGGTGTGAAGACATTCAAAAAGATAGCTTTGCTGAATTAATAAAATTCAGTCTTAAAAAACAATGTTTTAGCGGCTGAAATGAAAAGAACAAATAAAATGCAATTAATTCCATGGAAGATGGAAATTATTATTTCTTCATTTTGCATTTGAAGGTGTATATTGTGTAAGTTTGTCTTGCCTTGTTCTACAGGTTTTGTAACTGGCACACCTTTCCTTGTGAATGTACTGTCCTTTCCTAAATACTCTCCTATGGAGGAACATGCTTCTGAGAAGAAGAGCACTAGGATGTCTTTACTTGACCTTATATTTTTACTGATGCTTGGTCCTCTGAAATTAATGGGTTTTTAAAATTGAAATGTGTTACTATTGTTCCCACCGGGTAAGCTGCGGACTCCTCCTCTCAGAGCTGTCACTAGTCAGCTATATTTCTATCTGCCTTTAAGCAGTTGAATGTTCTGGTCTAAAAGTAGCACCTTCTATGTAGCCATGCTCTTAGCTGCCAGTGTCATCCGGAATCCCCACACCCTCCTGCAAAGGACCCTGGTTCTGTGGTCAATTAAGGAAAAAGAATGGTCCATCCATGCTTCCTCATTTAAAATAGAAGGGTATGGTTTTCCTAAACAATTCTCTGCAGTTGAACACTACTTATCTTTGGTGTGTTTCTTCAACTCACTTGCAGGTCATTCATGCATTAGGTTATTGGGAGAATTGCTTTATTTGAAGATGAATAAAAAGGGTATGAGACTACTTCTGTGCCTGTGGTATGAGGATACTTTTCAAATCCATACAAAAAACCTGCATCCTGTATTGTCTTAGCTTGCAATATAAAAATGCATTCTATTCCCATCCTCAAGAACTGCTGAAACGAGGAGGGGCATGTTTTTTTCCTTATCTCCTGTTAATAGGCCCATCAATGTCTTGCCACATGACTCAGAGATAACTCCCTCCAGGAGCCATCTCTGTTTAACGGGTAATCAAGGACCCACCACAGGACTCAGAACAATATCATCCCATTGTGAGATGCTCCGCCAAGGGGGGAGGAGCTAAGCATCCCCACCTGGATCAAGTCTGGGTTTTGGGACACAACAAGCAGTCTTTCCACTGCATTCCCAGAGGAACAGCCACCCTTACCCACTGGTTTTCCAGAGGACAAGAGCTGCCGGATGGTTTCTACAGAATCACCACTTCAACAAGACCATATCATCTGGACTGCTGCCACCACCCTAACTAGCAGGTTGTCAGGCTGTATTCTGACTCTGTCAGTGGTTTTTCTTTTGTTTTATTGCATGTATTAAGGGTTTTTTTTCCCTTTTCCTAATAAATTGTATTTCTGGCTTGGAGTCTTGCTGCCGGATTTCTTCAGCACGACTAGTTCCCGACACCGACAGCGAGAGTGGGCCGCCCCAATAAAGCTGTCGAATCCGGGTGCAGCTGTAGGGCACAGCTGCTCTACGGCACAGGTGGACTGTGTTGGGGATAGGACTGCACTGAGAGAAGGGACAAGGAACAGGGAGAGGTCTTCTGTATGTTTTCCAAAGGAGTTTATTCCCTGGAGGGTCAAGGACAGAAAGATGCTGACTCAAAGGCATACATCAACTTATAAATGGGGGAGGTCCCGGGGAGGATACAATCTTTAACCAACTGGGAGAAACTGGGGATGGAACACAAGGCGGGGAATACAATGTTTAAAACCAATAGGGGACTACATGGGAGGAGAATAACTTCAACAAACTAATGGGGTTTCAAAGGATACAACATTGATAGGGAAGTTTCTGGAGAAAGGGGCAGGCTTGGGGAGGGATTGACATTCAGTGGGAGGAGGAACAGGGAACAAAAGGGCAGGTCTTTGGGGAGATGGACAACTAGGGTAAAAACCAACAATACAGGGGGGAAAGGAACAATCCGTTCCTAATAAAATATGCTATAGCAGCCCAAAATAGGAAGGATTATAAAACTGACTACTAGACCTGCATTGTAATCAAAAACACAGAGTGCTACAGAGTGTCTCACTGGTTTTGCTTTCAAACCAGAAGAGGTGCCAACCTAAAAATTCTCAAAAGTTAACTGGCTGCAGTTTTGATTTCCTTCTTAAATATATCACTGAGGCGCTACCAGCTTCTCTAATTGGCATAGCAGCATGTCTGTTCTTAGTGCCAAGCAGGGATTCACACTGCCAGGCATGGAGGAAGCTTCTAGGAGCTTTTCTCAAAAAATCACTTCTGTGGCTGGCTTCTTCCCTCCCCACCAAAAACCAAGCCATGCAAAACCAACACCTTAACTAATCTGTAGTATTTAGTAGGCATCCAGTAATTTCTTTTAAATGATACTTTACGTTTTTTAACAAACACACTGAAAAGAAATGGATCGATTATATTAATAAAAATTGTTCCAGTTCATTTGGAATATTGGGTCATGAAACTCCAGTTTACATAACCATTTTTTGTACAATACACAGAAGCTTTTTTCACCTCAATGTAAGAGCATAAATGAGGGACGTGAGACTCCAAAATGCAGTTTATTCCATCCAAGATGTTGCAGCAGTCCAGGGTCATAGGCGACAGAGCCTGTGCCTACAGCTGTCAGCTCCAGCTGCAGGCAGGCCTGGAGACCCTTTGGTTTTGGTTCCATTGCATTATATACTTTTCTTTGCTGAGCCTCTTAATACAGTAGAACCAATCTATGCCTTAACTATTATCTATAGCCTATCATAACTACTATCGTTACCATATCCATGTTACTATTCTCCAATCACTAAAAGTCAGTACATTACAGTTTAAGCCAGAAGCTGTTATTCAGTTTTCTTGCAGTGGAAAATTCTGAGACCTTTTTTCTACTTGCCACATCGGCAGACTTGTTTGCCTGTGCTATCTTCTTGCTTGGTAAAAACATCTCCTTGCTTGGGGTGGGTTTTTCCTTTGCTCTAAATTATAAAATCCCTTCTAACTAACATACCCTTTGCCTCCTTGGTTACCCAGTAAGACTGGCTCAGCAGTTCTTTACTTCTATATCAAAACTTGCTTCCAACTTTATTCCTTCATCAGACTGCACCTTCAAAAATCTTTCTGCCAAGCATACATTTCTGTGGGACTATCTTTTCAAACTTTCATCTTTTCCAACATCTCCCCCGTTCTGATGAGCAAAAAAGATGCTAGAAACTGTCTTATTCATCATTCTGCATACATTGAAGTGCCCCGGGTACCGCTACCATAATTGTAATTGCCACCACTAACAAAATCAAGCCTAACTTACAAAGTTCCTTTAGCCAAGGTGCTAAGATCCAACCATCAAACAAACTGTCTAACCAAGATGTTTCATCAGTTGCAGTTTGGTTAGCTAAGTCTCTCAAGTTTTGCAGCTGTTTATGAAGAGAAGTAGAATGATCAGAAAAGTTCATACAACACAATCCTTCAAAGTCTTCACAACCATGCCGATGTGCTAGTAAAAGAAAGTCAATAACACCTCTATTTTGCAAAGTGGCATGTCTGACTGCCTCCTCATCTGCCAGCAAATCACTAATTATGGTAGAGGTGGCATTCACTTCTTTACTGAGCCAACACGCTAATTTGTTTAACTGTTTCAATGCAATTGCAGAACTTAACTGAGGCAAAAAAATGCTTGTAACAATTGATTTTCCAGAGTTCCAGGGCTGAAACTCACTGTTGCAGTTGCTGTCATAATGATGACCTAAGGAAGATCTTCTTTTTCTTTTTGATTGCTTTTTTGACACTGGGAGCAACTATTGCAAGTTGTCCCAGTGCACAAGGACCACCATCTATTTTTGAGGGAATACCTTGCCAAGCCCTGTCTCCTCAGATGAGCCAAATTCCTTTAGGAAATCAAACTGGAAGATTGTTAAAACTATCTGTATGAGGTTCATCATATGTAAGAAGCTTAGTTTGATGACACCAAGAAGTCATATTCCTATAAACTGGGTGATAAGGAGTAACATTTAAATGTAGCCCATTTTTTCCTACAAAATGGAACAAATACCAAGTGTCCATAGTTAATGAGCCTAAAATTTCTAATTCTTGAAGGTCAGATTTATCAACTTTAAAATTATCAATATAAGTTTGGTGTCTCAGGCTGGAAGCTGAGGAATTGTGATGATCATCATATGGCCAGTATTTCTCTAAAGTAACATTATCAAAACCCTCTGGGAAAGGAGCTCCAACTAAACAAGCTGAAAAAGCTTAATCAGGGCTAGTGGCCTGCAGACTTGCCTAAAGAAACCCAAACATTTCGTTTTGGTTGAGTTATAGGTAAAGCTTCACTGCAAAGACAAAACCAAAAAGTTAAAAGTAGCATGCACCTGTGCAAACAATAATACAACTCCATTCTTTTCTTGATCCATTTCTGGCACACAATATTCTCTGGGTGATTCTGTGTAGTTCACGTTTCGGCGCCCGTCTCTCGGCTTCCACTCACAGGGTCACTGGCTGGTGCAGAAACATCCATGGTCTTTGATCGGTAGTACAGTTTCACGTTTTTTGCTGGAATCCATTTGAGTCCTGTACCTGTAGAAACACACGCAAAAACCTTGCCCCATGTAATAAGCTCAAATGGTCCCTCTATTTGTCCTGATTCTAGATTTTTAATTAAAACTGGGGTTGTTCCTCCAGTTTTGCTTTTTTATTGTTCTTGAAACGTCTGTAAAGGGGGGGATCAGGCTCTTCTGCAGAGCTGCTCAAAAAGTTATAAACATACAAAGCCTTATTCAACCTCCTCTGAGGTGTATCCCAGGTTTCCCAACCCCCTGCCCCCCGCCCTTTTTGCTGATTTTAGAGTTTGATGTGCTATTTCCACCATTCCATGACCTGTGGGAGAGTAGGGAATAGCAAATGTATGGTGAACACCCCAGTCATTTAAAAATGTGGCCAATTCTTGTGAAGCATATGAAGGACCATTACAAGTTTTAATTTCTTGAGGGACACGCAGTGAGGAAAACGCTTGTGAAAAATGCTGACAAACACGCTTAGCTGTTTCTCCAGGATGTACAGATGCAAAAACTGCATTTGAAAATGCATCAATAGAGACATGGATATTTTTAAGTTTCCCAAAAGAAAGGTACTTTGTGACACCTGTTTGCCACTTCTGTAAGCTTTCCAACCCCCTTGGGTTGGTTGCTCCTGTAGAAGGGATAGCTTGAACTGGGATAGCTGGCAGCCAGGGCAAGCCCATAGAATGGCTTGTGCTTGCTCTAGGGAGATGTGAAAATCTCGTCTGAGCGCCTGTGCATTTTGGTGAAAAAAGCCATGACTCAATTTAGCTTGTTCAACAATGTTAGGCAAGGTAGCTGCAGGAAGCACCAAAGTGCAATCTTTACTGTCTCCTGCAGCTCCTTCATCACATGCTGCTGATGCCAATGCATCAACTCGTGCATTCCCTTCTGCCACAAATCCTGGGAGACCAGAGTGAGCTCTAATGTGAGCAACAAAGTTAGGATTAGTTTTGTGTAACAAAATTTGATAAAGACAGGTAAGCCAAAGATACAAGTTGTCATTGCTAACATCTTTTAAAACAGACCCTTCAATTCTCTTCACAACGTTAGCAACAGATGCAGAATCAGTGACTAAGTTCAAAGGTTTTGGGAAGAGCTGAAATGCTCTTACAACTGCAGCCCATTCAACAACCTGAGGAGAACCTTCGACCCTTTGAATGTCTTGTTCCCAGGATTTAGTGCCTTTATTTTGCCAGGTAACTACTGACTTGCGTGTTTGTCCTGACCCATCAGTGAAGAGAGCAACTGCACCTAAAGGCTCTTCACTGATAAGGGGTTTCTCTTTGTAGCATAATTTAGCTTTGATCAGTTTGTATGCTGGATAAGGAATAGAGCAAACACCTGGAAAATCTAACAAGGCATATAGTAAATCTTCCGACTTTTGCATGGCCCAATCAAAATAGGATTTATTCATAGGTAAAGAGATGATTTTAAATTCACAACCTGCTATGGCAGGAAGCCTTGTCCTGCCCTTAATGACAATTGGAGAAATCATTTCTAAAGATGTGAAGATTATATTTGGTACCCGTAAGAAAGAAAAACCCACTCAATTATTGACAAAGGATCATTTTGAGAGGGGTCCCATTGGAAAATGAGGCCATACAGTCTCAGCGTTTCTCCCAGAACTGCAAGGAAAAAAGGTTGATCTGGAACAATAGGATGTGCTTCTCTATTTTGCAGAGGATCAGTAATTTTCTCTAAAGCCTTGCTAGTTTCAGGAGTAGGAGATCTCGGGGATGATTTTTTGGCTCTTTCAGTGGTTTTTGTTGCCGGTGGGGAGCTGCCCAGGGATGAGGTGCAGGTCTCGCTGGCCTGACGGAGTCAACTTCTGATTTCTGTGCACCTTAGCCATGGAGCCCATGCCAGCGCCGCCGTGCGGGTCGGAGCCCCGCGGGGCCAAAGCCAGGGGCTGCGGGAGCTGGCGGTGCGAGCGTGCCGGGCGTGGGGCAGGCTGGGATGGCAGTGCCTTTCCCCAGCGCAGGTAGAAGGGCAGCGGGATCCAGGATTTGGGACCCGATCCAGGTACTGTCCAGCAGCAACTCCTGTCCAGGCCCAGTCACTCTCCTTCCAGGTGCCCGATCCTTGCAGCCACTTCCTACTGAGTTCACCGGAAGGTCTCTTACTGCCAAGAAGTCTGAGTTTGCCAAGTAAAACGTGGGCGCCACTGTAAGAGCATAAATGAGAGATGTGGGACTCCAGGCGGCTCTTCAAAATGCAGTTTATTCCATCCAAGATGTTGCAGCAGTCCAGGGTCATAGGCGACAGAGCCTGTGCCTACAGCTGTCAGCTCCAGCTGCAGGCAGGCCTGGAGACCCTTTGGTTTTGGTTCCATTGCATTATATACTTTTCTTTGCTGAGCCTCTTAATACAGTAGAACCAATCTATGCCTTAACTATTATCTATAGCCTATCATAACTACTATCGTTACCATATCCATGTTACTATTCTCCAATCACTAAAAGTCAGTACATTACAGTTTAAGCCAGAAGCTGTTATTCAGTTTTCTTGCAGTGGAAAATTCTGAGACCTTTTTTCTACTTGCCACATCGGCAGACTTGTTTGCCTGTGCTATCTTCTTGCTTGGTAAAAACATCTTCTTGCTTGGTAAAAACATCTTGAGATGAGTTTTTCCTTTGCTCTAAATTATAAAATCCCCTTCTAACTAACATACCCTTTGCCTCCTTGGTTACCCAGTAAGACTGGCTCAGCAGTTCTTTACTTCTATATCAAAACTTGCTTCCAACTTTATTCCTTCATCAGACTGCACCTTCAAAAATCTTTCTGCCAAGCATACATTTCTGTGAGACTATTTTGTCAAATTTTCATCTTTTCCAACACCTCTAAAGAAATGTTTCCTGATGGTTTGGATCAGAAGATCCAGTATTGCCATCCTGAGATTTCTGTTTTGAAGGCCATAAGCTGTGCTCAATGTTTTGTCTATATTCTTTGTTTTGCCTTGCATCTATTTTGGCTAGAAAGCCAGTGTAGATGATGTCCTTGCAGCAGTAGGCTGCTAAATAAGACAGTGTGTCTGGCTGAGGTACTGGGGCTGTAGACTATCCACCACTCGCCCAGAGCTGTGAGGACCTCTAAAGGAATACAATACTGGCTGTGCTCTGGGAGTTTACGGAGAGAAAGTTCCTCATAGCTCAAATGATTTGTCTCCTGGAGTTCTGAGGAATACGTTGTCAAGAAGAAGGCTGCTGTGTTTTCCAGCAATCTTCCATTCATTCAAAAGGATCATTTAACTTCTTGTCTGAGAAGGAAAGAAATATTAGTAATAATTAGTTGTTTTTCTCTGTCTGTGCATCACTGATTGAGATTGCATAGGTTACATTTTATTTCTTTTTTTTCTTTAAATTTACATTGTAAATTTACATCGTAAGGTGTTGCAAATTCCTAAATTCTGCTTCACTTGATTTTGTAGGCCACTCTGGTTCATCTTCTCTCTGCTGTATTATTGTAGACCATATCTGAATGGATTTCTATTTTTTTCATGTTGAACATTATTAGATTTAAACTGTATGAACAGAAGACTTTATTTATCATTGTTTTACCAGTTTGCAAGGAAATATAGAATTTTGAAGACAAATGACGTGACTCCACTTGTGGTTTTCAATGGAAGAGAAGACTTCCAATGTCCTACATTCACAGCATTGTTTACAGTAATATTGCAGCTTGTTTCCAGCTACTTGGGTCAGGTTCTGGAAGCAGGCACCCATGATAGTATAGAAGTCTAAAAAGTTTCAGTTTGGCTGCTTTTCTTGAAAAAGAGCTCATATGTCTCAACGTTGTGCTGAATCTTGTGTTACTTCTTTTGAGGTCTGAACTCCTTATTGGACTTCTGTACCTCAGAATCAGATACAGTAAACCTGTGTTTCCTTATAGCTTTAAGAATTTGGTTCTAATCTAGAAGAGCAAGAAAAGGTTACCATATTAGTACAAGAGAAAGAATCTGTTAAGCAAGCAGCTAATGGACTGCTTTTTTTCTACAAATTGGAGCAGAGATTTAGTTGTTTGATGGGGGATTTTTGCTTCTCAATAGAATTTTAGAAGTGGTGGGTTAAGAAAGTGTGGATTTTTATATGTTTGCCTTAAAAGAAGAATTACAGGGGAAACTGTTGAAAAGAATTAATGCAGACCTTAATGCCTTTCCTACAGGGTTTCAGAAGTGAAAACCAAGAGGAGAGAGTGCAGACAAGATGATTTATTTGAATGAATTCAAAATAGCGTTCTTTTCTCAGAATTACAGCTCTAAACCTCAGGGTATTAATTGGAAATACATAACAATCTCCAAGATTTAAAAATGGATGATGAAGTTTTATATCCAGTAAACTGTAAGGCTTCACACTTTAATCTGATTTGTATTTTGGTGAAAGCCTGGAATCTTTTGCAATTTGCCAGAAAACGAGGCATTTAGAACAGTAAGTATGCAAGTAATCTTTTGGACCCTTCATCTCCCTTCTTATGACAATGAATACATTTATTATACTCCTATTTTTATTCCATCAGGGGATTTGATCATAGAAATGTCTAGTCGTTCTTTTCTTGTTTTCAACCACTCAAAGAACATTAATCAAAACTCTTCAGAAGTTCTGGATCTGCAACAGTGACAACCACTTAAGTAGTAAGAGTCAGTGGACATCAGCAGATCCCCTATGAGAGCACATAGTGGGCTGTTCTGGCAGGACTGATGGTTGAGGGGCTGGAATTCTGTGAAATAGAACTTTCTAGGGATGGGAAAAATGGAAACAGGTTCTGAGCTTTCAACCCAACACATGAACAAGTAATAGGGCAGGTAATTTTCTGTGGAAATGTCTTCAGCCACAGTGTTGTGGATGATGATTACTCTTCCTACCTCCTTTGGCCAACTACCAGCGCAGCCACATTACTCAGCTTTTGAACAGAAAACCAGAAGTGATTTTTGAACAAAACACCTATCAGGACCTTAGAGTGTTTTTGCTCCAAAATGTTTCAAGGCAGATAGGGAAACAATTCCATTTTAGAGAGTGTGTTGAGAAGACAAGGTTGAAAGTTAAAAACCATGGGTTCTGTTTCTATATATGTTGCTGACTTTGCTTATTATCTGAGTCATGTAATATATATATATTGGGGGGGGGGGGTGTTTCTTTTTTTGTTGTTGTTGTTGGTTTTTTGGGGTTTTTTTTTCTTTTTTTTTTTTTTTTTTTTTGCATGCATCCTTGAGGTTAAGGCATAACAGAGAAAAGTACTGTGAGGTTAAAATACTTTTGAGATGCTTCATGCTGAAAAACTTGTAGCTACTGCTAAGGCCCATTGGCCAATTCCTGCTTCATTTCTGAGAAGCTATAAAATTCCCATCTGTATTTTAGTTCTAACAATCTGTTGTTATGCTGGAGATGCAAATTAAGAACAACAATTTTTGAATCTGTAGGAATGTATTTACCACTTTGTAGCTGCCTTTTCAGTCTCAGAGCCATTAATGAAAAAAAGGAGATGTATCTACATTGTTTTCAACCTGTGGACCATCCGCTACTGTCCACTTGCTCAGATTCAAAGCCAAACAATCCTGTCGGGCCTCATTGGGAGGAATTATTTTGATTCAAAATCCTAGACTAGTATTTGATTTCCACCAGCACAGTCCATTGGGCAGCTTCTATCATCTGCATGTCAATATTTAATGCTCCTCTATGTTTACTGCTCAAAGCCCTCCCAGAATGATGGTGTGCCCACTGTCTTACCAGCTGGGATGTTTGCACCAAGTCTCCCACGGAGAGGAGCTTAAGAAAAGGCAAGCCAGGGCAGTGATTTCTGTTGCTCGCTTGCAATATCCACAAATCAAAGCTACTTAGCCTATTTTAAGGCTGAAAAAGAAAATGCCTTCAAAGGATTCAAAAAATCATCATTCAGTACTGCAGTTCAGTAATCAGGACTAGAGCACATCCCATTGGATGAGAGCATTAGGGCTGTTTAGCCTGGTGAAGAGAAGTTTGCATGGAGACCTCACAACACTTTCCGGTATCTGAAGGGAAGCAGGAGAGGGACTCTTCATTAGGAACTATGAAGACAGGACAATGGGCATTGGCTTCCAAGTGAAAGAGGGCAAGTTTAAATGAGATCCTAGGAAGAAATTCTTCCCTGTGAGGGTGGTGAGGCACTGGCACAACTTGCCCAGAGAAGTTATGGACAGCCCAACCTGGTGTTCAAGGCCAGGCTGGATGGGGCTCTGAGCAACCTGGGCAAGTCAAAGGTGTCCCTGCCCATATCAGAGGGTTGAAGCTAGATAGCCTTTAAGGTCTTTTTCAACCCCGGCCATTCTATGATTCTATGATTCTGCTATGCTAGCGTTCAGGATGAAGCGTGTTCTGCATGTTGGCCATTTCCAAGACACCATTGTTTCCAGGTGCCATACAGTAGCTTGCTACCTGAAAATTCTGTCAGAATGAAGAACATCTCTATATATATATATGTTAAACACATAAGAAATGAACAAATGGGTTTGCGCTTTTGTCCACTAAGTTTCTGATGAGATTGCTGTCTCTCTTCTATGATGAATATTCACTGTGAAGTGTAGCAAATGTCTACATTTCATTTACATGTTTACCCTTTGTCTAAGAAAAACCCAAACCATAAAAATAATGGTTGCTTTCCTCACTCAGACATCTACACTCCGGTGTTTTTAATCCAGCTGAAGTTACTCATCATTGACAACTAGTTTGCTATTAGGTCTCCGATGACACAGATGCTCCTCACGCCAGTAAGAAACCCGTTGCAGTATCAGCTTCTGGACAACACCCTGCCCATGCAAAGTCTTCCCTCTTCAACCATTTGACACCTGTTTACTTTGTGGGAAGATTCATACATAAAGCAAGAAGTTGCTGTGCTATTGAAATGTGCCCTGTCAAGACCTTTTCCTTCTCTCCAAGGAGCTATATATTTGTGGGAAAGGCAAAGTTATTCTAAAAAGGGAATGACTTGCCCCTCTGAAGATAAAGATTCTAATAAGAGGCCACTCTTTGCATAATCACAACTCTTCTGCAGAAGATTTTCCTTTCTTGATGTGTCTCTGCCTTACTGTCCAAACATTTGACTGAGGAATACTTTTTCTTTTTGCTTTTAGTGTGGGGTTGCTTTTACATTGCTCTGCCTCAGTGGTTCCAGACTCTGCTCTGTGCCATTGGAGTCCCTGGCTTGATAGCCCGGGACCTGCAGGTGGAAAGAGGGAGGCCAACAAAAGAAAACAAAAGAACAGTAATAATTAAATATCCCCCCTCCCGTTTTCTGTGAAAAGTAAAGGCACAGACCAGGAAGAAGAACTGCAAAATTCCCAGTAGAAAAACACACTTTATCTGGCTCAAGTATTTTGTGGTACATTTCTTGCTGGTTTTTCATGCCAAACATCTTAACCATTGAAGGTGTCCCTTTTCTTTTTCTGGAATACAGCTTGGAAGATGGCTGTGTCATTGCTGACAAGCTGCTATTCTCAGAGGTGCCCAGCTGAAAGTCCTACATGAGCTGATTTGCTCTGTCACTTTCATATGGCATGACTTAACCACATACAGTTTCAGCGCCTGAAGTTGCCCAGCCCTACAATTTTTTGCCCCTTGAATGGTTATATAAGCTCCCTGGCAACTGGCATTTGTAAGTACATGAAACTATGCAGAATTTGCACTATGAGACGATGCCAAATGAGTCACGCCGGTAGATCAACTAGGACATGCAAAGCAGAGAGGGGGGAATGACAGCACAAGAAGAGAGTACACAAGAAGAGAGTACAATCGACCTTTTTTCTGCAACAGGGCTAACACCATAGAAATCCAAATTGACACGAATCCTCCTTAGGGGTAATTTTTACAAAAGACAAAGGCTTCCTTTTTTGTTCATAGGCCTAGAATATTTAGCTTTGGAATATCAACTCAGTTGCAAATGGAACTGCAGGAGGGAGCCACCATTCTTACGATGAACTTTGATATGCGTATAACCTTTCATGGGGATCCATCTTTGTCACGCACATCATATTTTATAAGAGAAGAGGCATTGTTGAATGGCTTCAGTGAAAAAAAATCCTAAATGCACTCCAAATGGACTTAGGATCCAAAGGAGCCAGTATTTCAAGAAAGCCTGAGATATTACCTGTGATGAGATCCCTTCTAAGAAGTTCATTGAAGGTAGCGAATTCTCCATCGAAGTACTGGCAGATTAGTCAGAGGGGAATAGTAATCTTTTTAAATGGTCCTTTGGGAAGACTGGGCTTGCAGGGAATTTAGTGCTTGCTGCTATATTGCCTACATTCCAGGAAAGAGTATTAAATAGTAAAATTCAACCTATACAAGATGAAGTCTTTGTGAATGTGTAAGTCCGGTGCATGACAACCTCAGAAAGGAACCCTATGAAATGCCAAGCCACAAGCTGGGAGTTGGCAGTGCATGCCAGTTTTTAGCAAAGCACAGCAAAGTGCTGATGACAAAACGAGGCCATGAAGTCACATACAGTATGAAGCAGTATGAAAGAGGAAAGCAGCTGAGACCGTCAACTCTGCTAAGTTGTCTCAGTATTCTTCTTGACATGAGCAGAAATTTGAAATGAGTCTATGAAAATGACAAAGGAGGCAAAAGAAAAGGGAGCGATGACTACTCTGGCATAGTGTTTCCTAACAGGGATCTTCAAAATGTAAAGATTGTATCATCCTTTCAACAGAAGGAAGGTATTAAAAGGACAGTAAGGAAATGGCATCAAATGCTAGAAAGACTCTGGGCAGTGTACTTCTAGACAGAAATGCCACTGATGGAAAACCGACTAAACTGCCACCAATACAGCAGCATTGTACTAAACCCCAGAAATGTCCACTGCTTCCCTCTCGACTGTTCCATTAATATGCACAGAGCAGCTCTGCAACATTCCTACTGTTCATCTCCTTGGCAAACTGGGAGTGAGGGTCTGTAGTGACGCAGAGACCCCAGGCAGGTGCAAAGGAGAGCCACTTTATTGCAAAAGCCAGGCTTTTGAAGCAGTCAGGCCTTTATCAGTTGCATAGCTTTAAGCCACAGCCAACAGAATTCAACCAAGCACTATACACCACACTGTGAACATGCGATGGTTCTAGAACTTGTTGATCTACCTCTAACTCAGCTGCCTCACTTTCCCATAGTCCTTTTCTACTTAGCCAAAGTAACAGGCCTCAGCCATGGTTTTACAAGGCCTTCCTTTTATAAGCTTCTACCTATATGCAAGAGCAAACCAAGAGTTTCCTCAGCGCCAAGAGTTTAGGTAGACCATTTACATCTGCCCTTCCAGTGAAACATAATGGCAAGAGAAAATCCTGTTGGAGATGTTCAGTCATTCCATTTTCTAGACAGGCCAAATCAAAAGAAAGGCAAGCTATAGGATTCTGTACTTGCTCTTACAAAACACCTGCTGTCATCTGACAATGAACTGGCAGAAAATCAGCAAAAATGAGACTTGAGGCAAACAACCCTTTGAAGGGAATAATGATGTGATAAATAAAGACAAGAGATTTCCAGGCTATCGAGATACTTGAAATGTCAGCAAAGGATTGAGAGCAGAGGCTGAACTCATGGGGAAAGATTAAAAGAGTCCCAAGAAAAACATGACCAAAGATTAAAAGAATCCCAAGAAAAACATGGGCAACTGACCTGTTTAAGCTTTCAGGAAATCAGTGGCTGCTGATTTAGATAGGCCATGCCAGTTAATTCACCGGTGCACCTTCTACTCCTTTTTCACCTGTCAGCATCACAGGGTGAATTGTGACCATGGAATCAGGATTCTTTGGATTCTGTTCTTAGCTTTAGGAGAGAAGTACAGCAGCTGAAGTACCTGTTACTGCTACGATACCCAGGAACACAGATTTGACACATTTCATTCAAGTCCAATCACAAGGAGCAATACTAAGAGGATAGGATTGGCCTGTTTTCACGACGCTCTTCTTGTTTTACAGCCTGCTCTGATTTTGGTGAAACTTTTTCATTAGCTTCTCTCTAAAAAGGAGAAAGTCCAATTAAATGTCCCTCCTTACTGGTGCAGGTTGACCATTTGGCTTGTCGAGCCTAAAAGTGGAATTGGAACTAGCAGGGATTACTGTGTTTTAAGCATCCAGTTCATTAAGACAATCTCAGGTTGATAAAAGCCTACATGCTATTGGCTAAATACTCTGTTTCCTCCAAGAGCGGATGCATGCACTTGAATCCAACTTTCTGAAATCAACTCCAGTAATACAAAAGAGTCACAAAGAGCAGGAAGAATTATTTGACCATTTAGGGAAGCAAACTTCTCACCTGCTTTGGGTGTGAGCATAATCTGCTAGCTGAAGTAACAAACTTGAGGACAGCAATCTCCTTATTCCTGAAGTTGCTGACAAGGGAGCCACCTAGGTTCTGTGACTTTCCCCTTTCCGTTCATTGGTCAAGCCTAGCAGCCTAAGATTTACAGGGTCAATCAAATGCTAACCTAGTCAGAGGTCTATGAAAGGTTCAAAAATAATCCGAGTTCTTCTTAGACAATGGAAATGGAAGCAGAGCTACGTATCCGGTTACTTGCAACATATCCCTACAACTCATTTCCTTCTATATCAATGTAGAGCCAGCAGTACAATCAGGTAAACATGAAACTTACTGATGTCAGCAAGGGAAGGATTTTAAAGAACTATTCCCATCAATCATCGTAGAGACAGTAACTCGATCATTAAAATTGGAGCCCTTTAAGTAAGGGAAATCACTTGTGGGAAATTCAGGACTCCTGGACAACAGACCAAGAGGATTAAGCAGAAGCTGTTTATTGTTTACATGATGCACTTACACATTCTAACTCTCTGCACCTGCTAGTCACGCATTTCTTATTGGTGCTTTTGTCTTGTGCACGCATTCTTGTGTGCACCTCTCAGATGTGTTTGCTTACAGTCCAGGCGCTCTGCCACCCCCTGTTATGGACTTCTTGTGGTCTTGGAATTTTCTCAGCTTCTCCTTTCTTGTTGTAGCACGGCTTATGTCTTAGTAACCTTGCTGAATTCCAGAGGGCCCTGAGAAGATTCTGATAAGAACAGTTCCAAGCTGGATGGCTGCACCCTGTAGTCTAAGTGGTTCAGATACATTGCCACAATTCCCCCTTCTTCTTTTCTTCTTCTTCTTCTTCTTCTTCTTCTTCTTCTTCTTCTTCTTCTTCTTCTTCTTCTTCTTCTTCTTCTTCTTCTTCTTCTTCTTCTTCTTCTTCTTCATCTTCTTGCACCAGCAAGATCCTATCCACCGTATTTTCAACTAAGCGGCTCACCAATCTCCTGATGCATGAAATAACATAAAACAATATTAGAAAGACTACCAGTAATAACAGAGCTCCACTTATGAGATCTTTCAACAATCCAGTTTATTCCCATCCCTCAAACCATTGATGCAAACCCCACTCATTCCCATTAATTTCTTCATATTATCTTGTCGCCGAATGAGTTTACTGTGAATGGCTGCAGAACAGTGAGGTGGGTTCATTCAATCCTTCAAACTCCATATAGGCCTTCCAATGTGCTAACAACAATAAAACTATAGCACTACAATTCTGCAGCGGGACGTGTATAAAAGTATCTAGGTCAGATAAGATCAAACACCAAAAGTTACGTCTGATTTCTGAAAATCCACAATCATAAATCCTTGAGAGTAGAAAAATCTTGCCCAGCAGAAACACCGAGAAGAATATTATTAATAGGACAAGATCACCAAAACCTCCGACAATCGTGGCAATCAGATGTTAAGGTTTTGCTTCTTCATTCAGTTCTACAAAAGAGAAAAAGTTGCGTCTGCGCAAACACAGAATCCTGCCGGCCGCGGTGCACTCCGGAGCGGGGCTTGTGACGAAAGAGGCCGGCAACAGGCGCTTACCTTCGGACAGCTCTGCATTCCGGTCTAATGCTTCTCATGTCATCTACATGGCAGGGAAAAGCTTTTCCACTCTGTCTAGGAAGGAGAAACTGTGCCAGCACAGCAAATGCCTCCCACATTTTCCCTGCAATTCAGCAAGTGCTTTACACCTTGAAATTGTAAGGAAAGTATCAGATTTAGCAGCCAGAGCTTCAGGAGCACCAGCAACGAGCACAGCACTCTTTTTGTAGCAACTCCTTCCGTATGAATGTTTTTGTGAGTTGAAAGGCTTGCAGAGTGTTCAAGTAGCTTTTTCTCTCCGCTGGAAAGCTGCACGCTCAGTGCCAGTGTTCTGCAGCTTCTTTCTTCACGTTTCAGCAGCTAGCACGCTCTGGGTGTGCTGGAGAAGCAGGAGAGGCTTCCTTGACGCAAAAGCAGCTTCCTTGCCACAAAAGCATCTTCATCGCTGGCAGAGAGCATGCTGCCAGCCGCGATGTGCTCCGGAGCGGGGCTTGTGCCGAAAGAGGCCGGCAACAGGCGCTTACCTTGGAACAGCTCCGGATGCCCGTCTAATGCGTCTCTTGTCGCCTACACGGCAGGGAAAAGCTTTTCCACTCTGTCTAGGAAGGAGAAAGTGTGCCAGCACAGCAAATGCCTCCCGGACTTTCCCTGCAATTCAGCAAGTGCTTTGCAGCTTGAAATTGGAAGGAAAGCCTCAGATTTAGCAGCCAGAGCTTCAGGAGGAGCAGCAGCCAGCACAGCATCACTTTTGCAGCAGCTCCTTCCATGTGCATGTTTTTGGGAGTGGAAAGGCTTGCAGAGTGTTCAAGTAGCTTTTTCTCTCCGCTGGAAAGCTGCACGCTCAGTGCCAGTGTTCTGCAGCTTCTTTCTTCACGTTTCAGCAGCTAGCACGCTCTCCGTGTGCTGGAGAAGCGGCTGAGGCTTCCTTGCCGGAGAAGCGGCACCTTCGCCGGCAGAGAGCATCCTGCCGGCCGCGGTGCGCTCCGGAGCGGGGGCTTGTGCCGAAAGAGGCCGGGAACAGGCGCTTACCTTCGGACAGCTCCGGATGCCCATCTAATGCGTCTCTTGTCGCCTACAAGGCAGGGAAAAGCTTTTCCACTCTGTCTAGGAAGGAGAAAGTGTGCCAGCACAGCAAATGCCTCCCGGACTTTCCCTGCAATTCAGCAAGTGCTTTGCAGCTTGAAATTGGAAGGAAAGCCTCAGATTTAACAGCCAGAGCTTCAGGAGGAGCAGCAGCGAGCACAGCATCGCTTTTGCAGCAGCTCCTTCCATGTGCATGTTTTTGGGAGTTGAAAGGCTTGCAGAGTGTTCAAGTAGCTTTTTCTCTCCGCTGGAAAGCTGCACGCTCAGTGCCAGTGTTCTGCAGCTTCTTTCTTCACATTTCAGCAGCTAGCACGCTCTGGGTGTGCTGGAGAAGCGGCAGAGGCTTCCTTGCCGGAGAAGCGGCACCTTCGCCGGCTGAGAGCATCCTGCCGGCCGCGGTGCGCTCCAGAGCGGGGGCTTGTGCCGAAAGAGGCCGGCAACAGGCGCTTACCTTCGGACAGCTCCGGATGCCCGTCCAATGCGTCTCTTGTCGCCTACACGGCAGGGAAAAGCTTTTCCACTCTGTCTAGGAAGGAGAAAGTGTGCCAGCACAGCAAATGCCTCCCGGACTTTCCCTGCAATTCAGCAAGTGCTTTGCAGCTTGAAATTGGAAGGAAAGCCTCAGATTTAGCAGCCAGAGCTTCAGGAGGAGCAGCAGCGAGCACAGCATCGCTTTTGCAGCAGCTCCTTCCATGTGCATGTTTTTGGGAGTTGAAAGGCTTGCAGAGTGTTCAAGTAGCTTTTTCTCTCCGCTGGAAAGCTGCACGCTCAGAGCCAGTGTTCTGCAGCTTCTTTCTTCACGTTTCAGCAGCTAGCACGCTCTCCGTGTGCTGGAAAAGCGGGAGAGGCTTCCTTGCCGGCGAAGCGGCACCTTCGCCGGCAGAGAGCATCGTGCCGGCCGCGGTGCGCTCCGGAGCGGGGGCTTGTGCCGAAAGAGGCCGGGAACAGGCGCTTACTTTCGGACAGCTCCGGATGCCCGTCCAATGCGTCTCTTGTCGCCTACACGGCAGGGAAAAGCTTTTTCACTCTGTCTAGGAAGGAGAAAGTGTGCCAGCACAGCAAATGCCTCCCGGACTTTCCCTGCAATTCAGCAAGTGCTTTGCAGCTTGAAATTGGAAGGAAAGCCTCAGATTTAGCAGCCAGAGCTTCAGGAGGAGCAGCAGCGAGCACAGCATCGCTTTTGCAGCAGCTCCTTCCATGTGCATGTTTTTGGGAGTGGAAAGGCTTGCAGAGTGTTAAAGTAGCTTTTTCTCTCCGCTGGAAAGCTGCACGCTCAGTGCCAGTGTTCTGCAGCTTCTTTCTTCGCGTTTCAGCAGCTAGCACGCTCTCCGTGTGCTGGAGAAGCGGCAGAGGCTTCCTTGCCGGAGAAGCGGCACCTTCGCCGGCAGAGAGCATCCTGCCGGCCGCGGTGCGCTCCGGAGCGGGGGCTTGTGCCGAACGAGGCCGGGAACAGGCGCTTACCTTCGGACAGCTCCGGATGCCCGTCTAATGCGTCTCTTGTCGCCTACACGGCAGGGAAAAGCTTTTCCACTCTGTCTAGGAAGGAGAAAGTGTGCCAGCACAGCAAACGCCTCCCGGACTTTCCCTGCAATTCAGCAAGTGCTTTGCAGCTTGAAATTGGAAGGAAAGCCTCAGATTTAGCAGCCAGAGCTTCAGGAGGAGCAGCAGCGAGCACAGCATCGCTTTTGCAGCAGCTCCTTCCATGTGCATGTTTTTGGGAGTGGAAAGGCTTGCAGAGTGTTCAAGTAGCTTTTTCTCTCCGCTGGAAAGCTGCACGCTCAGTGCCAGTGTTCTGCAGCTTCTTTCTTCACGTTTCAGCAGCTAGCACGCTCTCCGTGTGCTGGAGAAGCGGCTGAGGCTTCCTTGCCGGAGAAGCGGCACCTTCGCCGGCAGAGAGCATCGTGCCGGCCGCGGTGCGCTCCGGAGCGGGGGCTTGTGCCGAAAGAGGCCGGGAACAGGCGCTTACCTTCGGACAGCTCCGGATGCCCGTCTAATGCATCTCTTGTCGCCTACACGGCAGGGAAAAGCTTTTCCACTCTGTCTAGGAAGGAGAAAGTGTGCCAGCACAGCAAATGCCTCCCGGACTTTCCCTGCAATTCAGCAAGTGCTTTGCAGCTTGAAATTGGAAGGAAAGCCTCAGATTTAGCAGCCAGAGCTTCAGGAGGAGCAGCAGCGAGCACAGCATCGCTTTTGCAGCAGCTCCTTCCATGTGCATGTTTTTGGGAGTGGAAAGGCTTGCAGAGTGTTCAAGTAGCTTTTTCTCTCCGCTGGAAAGCTGCACGCTCAGTGCCAGTGTTCTGCAGCTTCTTTCTTCACGTTTCAGCAGCTAGCACGCTCTCCGTGTGCAGGAGAAGCGGCTGAGGCTTCCTTGCCGGAGAAGCGGCACCTTCGCCGGCTGAGAGCATCCTGCCGGCCGCGGTGCGCTCCGGAGCGGGGACTTGTGCTGAAAGAGGCCGGGAACAGGCGCTTACCTTCGGACAGCTCCGGATCCCCGTCTAATGCGTCTCTTGTCGCCTACACGGCAGGGAAAAGCTTTTCCACTCTGTCTAGGAAGGAGAAAGTGTGCCAGCACAGCAAATGCCTCCCGGACTTTCCCTGCAATTCAGCAAGTGCTTTGCAGCTTGAAATTGGAAGGAAAGCCTCAGATTTAGCAGCCAGAGCTTCAGGAGGAGCAGCAGCGAGCACAGCATCACTTTTGCAGCAGCTCCTTCCATGTGCATGTTTTTGGGAGTGGAAAGGCTTGCAGAGTGTTAAAGTAGCTTTTTCTCTCCGCTGGAAAGCTGCACGCTCAGTGCCAGTGTTCTGCAGCTTCTTTCTTCACGTTTCAGCAGCTAGCACGCTCTCCGTGTGCTGGAGAAGCGGCTGAGGCTTCCTTGCCGGAGAAGCGGCACCTTCGCCGGCAGAGAGCATCCTGCCGGCCGCGGTGCGCTCCGGAGCGGGGGCTTGTGCCGAAAGAGGCCGGGAACAGGCGCTTACCTTCGGACAGCTCCGGATGCCCGTCCAATGCGTCTCTTGTCGCCTACACGGCAGGGAAAAGCTTTTCCACTCTGTCTAGGAAGGAGAAAGTGTGCCAGCACAGCAAATGCCTCCCGGACTTTCCCTGCAATTCAGCAAGTGCTTTGCAGCTTGAAATTGGAAGGAAAGCCTCAGATTTAACAGCCAGAGCTTCAGGAGGAGCAGCAGCGAGCACAGCATCGCTTTTGCAGCAGCTCCTTCCATGTGCATGTTTTTGGGAGTTGAAAGGCTTGCAGAGTGTTCAAGTAGCTTTTTCTCTCCGCTGGAAAGCTGCACGCTCAGTGCCAGTGTTCTGCAGCTTCTTTCTTCACATTTCAGCAGCTAGCACGCTCTGGGTGTGCTGGAGAAGCGGTAGAGGCTTCCTTGCCGGAGAAGCGGCACCTTCGCCGGCTGAGAGCATCCTGCCGGCCGCGGTGCGCTCCGGAGCGGGGGCTTGTGCCGAAAGAGGCCGGCAACAGGCGCTTACCTTCGGACAGCTCCGGATGCCCGTCCAATGCGTCTCTTGTCGCCTACACGGCAGGGAAAAGCTTTTCCACTCTGTCTAGGAAGGAGAAAGTGTGCCAGCACAGCAAATGCCTCCCGGACTTTCCCTGCAATTCAGCAAGTGCTTTGCAGCTTGAAATTGGAAGGAAAGCCTCAGATTTAGCAGCCAGAGCTTCAGGAGAAGCAGCAGCGAGCACAGCATCGCTTTTGCAGCAGCTCCTTCCATGTGCATGTTTTTGGGAGTGGAAAGGCTTGCAGAGTGTTCAAGTAGCTTTTTCTCTCCGCTGGAAAGCTGCACGCTCAGTGCCAGTGTTCTGCAACTTCTTTCTTCACGTTTCAGCAGCTAGCACGCTCTGGGTGTGCTGGAGAAGCGGCAGAGGCTTCCTTGCCGGAGAAGCGGCACCTTCGCCGGCAGAGAGCATCGTGCCGGCCGCGGTGCGCTCCGGAGCGGGGGCTTGTGCCGAAAGAGGCCGGGAACAGGCGCTTACCTTCGGACAGCTCCGGATGCCCGTCCAATGCGTCTCTTGTCGCCTACACGGCAGGGAAAAGCTTTTCCACTCTGTCTAGGAAGGAGAAAGTGTGCCAGCACAGCAAACGCCTCCCGGACTTTCCCTGCAATTCAGCAAGTGCTTTGCAGCTTGAAATTGGAAGGAAAGCCTCAGATTTAGCAGCCAGAGCTTCAGGAGGAGCAGCAGCGAGCACAGCATCGCTTTTGCAGCAGCTCCTTCCATGTGCATGTTTTTGGGAGTGGAAAGGCTTGCAGAGTGTTAAAGTAGCTTTTTCTCTCCGCTGGAAAGCTGCACGCTCAGTGCCAGTGTTCTGCAGCTTCTTTCTTCACGTTTCAGCAGCTAGCACGCTCTCCGTGTGCTGGAAAAGCGGGAGAGGCTTCCTTGCCGGCGAAGCGGCACCTTCGCCGGCAGAGAGCATCCTGCCGGCCGCGGTGCGCTCCGGAGCGGGGGCTTGTGCCGAAAGAGGCCGGGAACAGGCGCTTACCTTCGGACAGCTCCGGATGCCCGTCCAATGCGTCTCTTGTCGCCTACACGGCAGGGAAAAGCTTTTTCACTCTGTCTAGGAAGGAGAAAGTGTGCCAGCACAGCAAATGCCTCCCGGACTTTCCCTGCAATTCAGCAAGTGCTTTGCAGCTTGAAATTGGAAGGAAAGCCTCAGATTTAGCAGCCAGAGCTTCAGGAGGAGCAGCAGCGAGCACAGCATCGCTTTTGCAGCAGCTCCTTCCATGTGCATGTTTTTGGGAGTGGAAAGGCTTGCAGAGTGTTCAAGTAGCTTTTTCTCTCCGCTGGAAAGCTGCACGCTCAGTGCCAGTGTTCTGCAGCTTCTTTCTTCGCGTTTCAGCAGCTAGCACGCTCTCCGTGTGCTGGAGAAGCGGCAGAGGCTTCCTTGCCGGAGAAGCGGCACCTTCGCCGGCAGAGAGCATCCTGCCGGCCGCCGTGCGCTCCGGAGCGGGGGCTTGTGCCGAACGAGGCCGGGAACAGGCGCTTACCTTCGGACAGCTCCGGATGCCCGTCCAATGCGTCTCTTGTCGCCTACACGGCAGGGAAAAGCTTTTCCACTCTGTCTAGGAAGGAGAAAGTGTGCCAGCACAGCAAATGCCTCCCGGACTTTCCCTGCAATTCAGCAAGTGCTTTGCAGCTTGAAATTGGAAGGAAAGCCTCAGATTTAGCAGCCAGAGCTTCAGGAGGAGCAGCAGCGAGCACAGCATCGCTTTTGCAGCAGCTCCTTCCATGTGCATGTTTTTGGGAGTTGAAAGGCTTGCAGAGTGTTCAAGTAGCTTTTTCTCTCCGCTGGAAAGCTGCACGCTCAGTGCCAGTGTTCTGCAGCTTCTTTCTTCACGTTTCAGCAGCTAGCACGCTGTCCGTGTGCAGGAGAAGCGGCTGAGGCTTCCTTGCCGGAGAAGCGGCACCTTCGCCGGCAGAGAGCATCCTGCCGGCCGCGGTGCGCTCCGGAGCGGGGGCTTGTGCCGAAAGAGGCCGGGAACAGGCGCTTACCTTCGGACAGCTCCGGATGCCCGTCTAATGCGTCTCTTGTCGCCTACACGGCAGGGAAAAGCTTTTCCACTCTGTCTAGGAAGGAGAAAGTGTGCCAGCACAGCAAATGCCTCCCGGACTTTCCCTGGAATTCAGCAAGTGCTTTGCAGCTTGAAATTGGAAGGAAAGCCTCAGATTTAGCAGCCAGAGCTTCAGGAGGAGCAGCAGCGAGCACAGCATCGCTTTTGCAGCAGCTCCTTCCATGTGCATGTTTTTGGGAGTTGAAAGGCTTGCAGAGTGTTAAAGTAGCTTTTTCTCTCCGCTGGAAAGCTGCACGCTCAGTGCCAGTGTTCTGCAGCTTCTTTCTTCACGTTTCAGCAGCTAGCACGCTCTCCGTGTGCAGGAGAAGCGGCTGAGGCTTCCTTGCCGGAGAAGCGGCACCTTCGCCGGCAGAGAGCATCCTGCCGGCCGCGGTGCGCTCCGGAGCGGGGGCTTGTGCCGAAAGAGGCCGGCAACAGGCGCTTACCTTGGAACAGCTCCGGATGCCCGTCTAATGCGTCTCTTGTCGCCTACACGGCAGGGAAAAGCTTTTCCACTCTGTCTAGGAAGGAGAAAGTGTGCCAGCACAGCAAATGCCTCCCGGACTTTCCCTGCAATTCAGCAAGTGCTTTGCAGCTTGAAATTGGAAGGAAAGCCTCAGATTTAGCAGCCAGAGCTTCAGGAGGAGCAGCAGCGAGCACAGCATCGCTTTTGCAGCAGCTCCTTCCATGTGCATGTTTTTGGGAGTGGAAAGGCTTGCAGAGTGTTCAAGTAGCTTTTTCTCTCCGCTGGAAAGCTGCACGCTCAGTGCCAGTGTTCTGCAGCTTCTTTCTTCACGTTTCAGCAGCTAGCACGCTCTCCGTGTGCAGGAGAAGCGGCTGAGGCTTCCTTGCCGGAGAAGCGGCACCTTCGCCGGCTGAGAGCATCCTGCCGGCCGCGGTGCGCTCCGGAGCGGGGACTTGTGCTGAAAGAGGCCGGGAACAGGCGCTTACCTTCGGACAGCTCCGGATCCCCGTCTAATGCGTCTCTTGTCGCCTACACGGCAGGGAAAAGCTTTTCCACTCTGTCTAGGAAGGAGAAAGTGTGCCAGCACAGCAAATGCCTCCCGGACTTTCCCTGCAATTCAGCAAGTGCTTTGCAGCTTGAAATTGGAAGGAAAGCCTCAGATTTAGCAGCCAGAGCTTCAGGAGGAGCAGCAGCGAGCACAGCATCACTTTTGCAGCAGCTCCTTCCATGTGCATGTTTTTGGGAGTGGAAAGGCTTGCAGAGTGTTAAAGTAGCTTTTTCTCTCCGCTGGAAAGCTGCACGCTCAGTGCCAGTGTTCTGCAGCTTCTTTCTTCACGTTTCAGCAGCTAGCACGCTCTCCGTGTGCTGGAGAAGCGGCTGAGGCTTCCTTGCCGGAGAAGCGGCACCTTCGCCGGCAGAGAGCATCCTGCCGGCCGCGGTGCGCTCCGGAGCGGGGGCTTGTGCCGAAAGAGGCCGGGAACAGGCGCTTACCTTCGGACAGCTCCGGATGCCCGTCCAATGCGTCTCTTGTCGCCTACACGGCAGGGAAAAGCTTTTCCACTCTGTCTAGGAAGGAGAAAGTGTGCCAGCACAGCAAATGCCTCCCGGACTTTCCCTGCAATTCAGCAAGTGCTTTGCAGCTTGAAATTGGAAGGAAAGCCTCAGATTTAACAGCCAGAGCTTCAGGAGGAGCAGCAGCGAGCACAGCATCGCTTTTGCAGCAGCTCCTTCCATGTGCATGTTTTTGGGAGTTGAAAGGCTTGCAGAGTGTTCAAGTAGCTTTTTCTCTCCGCTGGAAAGCTGCACGCTCAGTGCCAGTGTTCTGCAGCTTCTTTCTTCACATTTCAGCAGCTAGCACGCTCTGGGTGTGCTGGAGAAGCGGTAGAGGCTTCCTTGCCGGAGAAGCGGCACCTTCGCCGGCTGAGAGCATCCTGCCGGCCGCGGTGCGCTCCGGAGCGGGGGCTTGTGCCGAAAGAGGCCGGCAACAGGCGCTTACCTTCGGACAGCTCCGGATGCCCGTCCAATGCGTCTCTTGTCGCCTACACGGCAGGGAAAAGCTTTTCCACTCTGTCTAGGAAGGAGAAAGTGTGCCAGCACAGCAAATGCCTCCCGGACTTTCCCTGCAATTCAGCAAGTGCTTTGCAGCTTGAAATTGGAAGGAAAGCCTCAGATTTAGCAGCCAGAGCTTCAGGAGAAGCAGCAGCGAGCACAGCATCGCTTTTGCAGCAGCTCCTTCCATGTGCATGTTTTTGGGAGTGGAAAGGCTTGCAGAGTGTTCAAGTAGCTTTTTCTCTCCGCTGGAAAGCTGCACGCTCAGTGCCAGTGTTCTGCAACTTCTTTCTTCACGTTTCAGCAGCTAGCACGCTCTGGGTGTGCTGGAGAAGCGGCTGAGGCTTCCTTGCCGGAGAAGCGGCACCTTCGCCGGCAGAGAGCATCGTGCCGGCCGCGGTGCGCTCCGGAGCGGGGGCTTGTGCCGAAAGAGGCCGGGAACAGGCGCTTACCTTCGGACAGCTCCGGATGCCCGTCCAATGCGTCTCTTGTCGCCTACACGGCAGGGAAAAGCTTTTCCACTCTGTCTAGGAAGGAGAAAGTGTGCCAGCACAGCAAACGCCTCCCGGACTTTCCCTGCAATTCAGCAAGTGCTTTGCAGCTTGAAATTGGAAGGAAAGCCTCAGATTTAGCAGCCAGAGCTTCAGGAGGAGCAGCAGCGAGCACAGCATCGCTTTTGCAGCAGCTCCTTCCATGTGCATGTTTTTGGGAGTGGAAAGGCTTGCAGAGTGTTAAAGTAGCTTTTTCTCTCCGCTGGAAAGCTGCACGCTCAGTGCCAGTGTTCTGCAGCTTCTTTCTTCACGTTTCAGCAGCTAGCACGCTCTCCGTGTGCTGGAAAAGCGGGAGAGGCTTCCTTGCCGGCGAAGCGGCACCTTCGCCGGCAGAGAGCATCCTGCCGGCCGCGGTGCGCTCCGGAGCGGGGGCTTGTGCCGAAAGAGGCCGGGAACAGGCGCTTACCTTCGGACAGCTCCGGATGCCCGTCCAATGCGTCTCTTGTCGCCTACACGGCAGGGAAAAGCTTTTTCACTCTGTCTAGGAAGGAGAAAGTGTGCCAGCACAGCAAATGCCTCCCGGACTTTCCCTGCAATTCAGCAAGTGCTTTGCAGCTTGAAATTGGAAGGAAAGCCTCAGATTTAGCAGCCAGAGCTTCAGGAGGAGCAGCAGCGAGCACAGCATCGCTTTTGCAGCAGCTCCTTCCATGTGCATGTTTTTGGGAGTGGAAAGGCTTGCAGAGTGTTCAAGTAGCTTTTTCTCTCCGCTGGAAAGCTGCACGCTCAGTGCCAGTGTTCTGCAGCTTCTTTCTTCGCGTTTCAGCAGCTAGCACGCTCTCCGTGTGCTGGAGAAGCGGCAGAGGCTTCCTTGCCGGAGAAGCGGCACCTTCGCCGGCAGAGAGCATCCTGCCGGCCGCCGTGCGCTCCGGAGCGGGGGCTTGTGCCGAACGAGGCCGGGAACAGGCGCTTACCTTCGGACAGCTCCGGATGCCCGTCCAATGCGTCTCTTGTCGCCTACACGGCAGGGAAAAGCTTTTCCACTCTGTCTAGGAAGGAGAAAGTGTGCCAGCACAGCAAATGCCTCCCGGACTTTCCCTGCAATTCAGCAAGTGCTTTGCAGCTTGAAATTGGAAGGAAAGCCTCAGATTTAGCAGCCAGAGCTTCAGGAGGAGCAGCAGCGAGCACAGCATCGCTTTTGCAGCAGCTCCTTCCATGTGCATGTTTTTGGGAGTTGAAAGGCTTGCAGAGTGTTCAAGTAGCTTTTTCTCTCCGCTGGAAAGCTGCACGCTCAGTGCCAGTGTTCTGCAGCTTCTTTCTTCACGTTTCAGCAGCTAGCACGCTGTCCGTGTGCAGGAGAAGCGGCTGAGGCTTCCTTGCCGGAGAAGCGGCACCTTCGCCGGCAGAGAGCATCCTGCCGGCCGCGGTGCGCTCCGGAGCGGGGGCTTGTGCCGAAAGAGGCCGGGAACAGGCGCTTACCTTCGGACAGCTCCGGATGCCCGTCTAATGCGTCTCTTGTCGCCTACACGGCAGGGAAAAGCTTTTCCACTCTGTCTAGGAAGGAGAAAGTGTGCCAGCACAGCAAATGCCTCCCGGACTTTCCCTGGAATTCAGCAAGTGCTTTGCAGCTTGAAATTGGAAGGAAAGCCTCAGATTTAGCAGCCAGAGCTTCAGGAGGAGCAGCAGCGAGCACAGCATCGCTTTTGCAGCAGCTCCTTCCATGTGCATGTTTTTGGGAGTTGAAAGGCTTGCAGAGTGTTAAAGTAGCTTTTTCTCTCCGCTGGAAAGCTGCACGCTCAGTGCCAGTGTTCTGCAGCTTCTTTCTTCACGTTTCAGCAGCTAGCACGCTCTCCGTGTGCAGGAGAAGCGGCTGAGGCTTCCTTGCCGGAGAAGCGGCACCTTCGCCGGCAGAGAGCATCCTGCCGGCCGCGGTGCGCTCCGGAGCGGGGGCTTGTGCCGAAAGAGGCCGGCAACAGGCGCTTACCTTGGAACAGCTCCGGATGCCCGTCTAATGCGTCTCTTGTCGCCTACACGGCAGGGAAAAGCTTTTCCACTCTGTCTAGGAAGGAGAAAGTGTGCCAGCACAGCAAATGCCTCCCGGACTTTCCCTGCAATTCAGCAAGTGCTTTGCAGCTTGAAATTGGAAGGAAAGCCTCAGATTTAGCAGCCAGAGCTTCAGGAGGAGCAGCAGCGAGCACAGCATCGCTTTTGCAGCAGCTCCTTCCATGTGCATGTTTTTGGGAGTGGAAAGGCTTGCAGAGTGTTCAAGTAGCTTTTTCTCTCCGCTGGAAAGCTGCACGCTCAGTGCCAGTGTTCTGCAGCTTCTTTCTTCACGTTTCAGCAGCTAGCACGCTGTCTGTGTGCAGGAGAAGCGGGCGAGGCTTCCTTGCCGGAGAAGCGGCACCTTCGCCGGCAGAGAGCATCCTGCCGGCCGCGGTGCGCTCCGGAGCGGGGGCTTGTGCCGAAAGAGGCCGGGAACAGGCGCTTACCTTCGGACAGCTCCGGATGCCCGTCTAATGCGTCTCTTGTCGCCTACACGGCAGGGAAAAGCTTTTCCACTCTGTCTAGGAAGGAGAAAGTGTGCCAGCACAGCAAATGCCTCCCGGACTTTCCCTGCAATTCAGCAAGTGCTTTGCAGCTTGAAATTGGAAGGAAAGCCTCAGATTTAACAGCCAGAGCTTCAGGAGGAGCAGCAGCGAGCACAGCATCGCTTTTGCAGCAGCTCCTTCCATGTGCATGTTTTTGGGAGTGGAAAGGCTTGCAGAGTGTTCAAGTAGCTTTTTCTCTCCGCTGGAAAGCTGCACGCTCAGTGCCAGTGTTCTGCAGCTTCTTTCTTCACATTTCAGCAGCTAGCACGCTCTGGGTGTGCTGGAGAAGCGGCAGAGGCTTCCTTGCCGGAGAAGCGGCACCTTCGCCGGCAGAGAGCATCCTGCCGGCCGCGGTGCGCTCCGGAGCGGGGGCTTGTGCCGAAAGAGGCCGGCAACAGGCGCTTACCTTCGGACAGCTCCGGATGCCCGTCCAATGCGTCTCTTGTCGCCTACACGGCAGGGAAAAGCTTTTCCACTCTGTCTAGGAAGGAGAAAGTGTGCCAGCACAGCAAATGCCTCCCGGACTTTCCCTGCAATTCAGCAAGTGCTTTGCAGCTTGAAATTGGAAGGAAAGCCTCAGATTTAGCAGCCAGAGCTTCAGGAGAAGCAGCAGCCAGCACAGCATCGCTTTTGCAGCAGCTCCTTCCATGTGCATGTTTTTGGGAGTGGAAAGGCTTGCAGAGTGTTCAAGTAGCTTTTTCTCTCCGCTGGAAAGCTGCACGCTCAGTGCCAGTGTTCTGCAACTTCTTTCTTCACGTTTCAGCAGCTAGCACGCTCTCCGTGTGCTGGAGAAGCGGCTGAGGCTTCCTTGCCGGAGAAGCGGCACCTTCGCCGGCAGAGAGCATCCTGCCGGCCGCGGTGCGCTCCGGAGCGGGGGCTTGTGCCGAAAGAGGCCGGGAACAGGCGCTTACCTTCGGACAGCTCCGGATGCCCGTCCAATGCGTCTCTTGTCGCCTACACGGCAGGGAAAAGCTTTTCCACTCTCTCTAGGAAGGAGAAAGTGTGCCAGCACAGCAAATGCCTCCCGGACTTTCCCTGCAATTCAGCAAGTGCTTTGCAGCTTGAAATTGGAAGGAAAGCCTCAGATTTAGCAGCCAGAGCTTCAGGAGAAGCAGCAGCCAGCACAGCATCGCTTTTGCAGCAGCTCCTTCCATGTGCATGTTTTTGGGAGTGGAAAGGCTTGCAGAGTGTTCAAGTAGCTTTTTCTCTCCGCTGGAAAGCTGCACGCTCAGTGCCAGTGTTCTGCAACTTCTTTCTTCACGTTTCAGCAGCTAGCACGCTCTGGGTGTGCTGGAGAAGCGGCTGAGGCTTCCTTGCCGGAGAAGCGGCACCTTCGCCGGCAGAGAGCATCCTGCCGGCCGCGGTGCGCTCCGGAGCGGGGGCTTGTGCCGAAAGAGGCCGGCAACAGGCGCTTACCTTCGGACAGCTCCGGATGCCCGTCCAATGCGTCTCTTGTCGCCTACACGGCAGGGAAAAGCTTTTCCACTCTGTCTAGGAAGGAGAAAGTGTGCCAGCACAGCAAATGCCTCCCGGACTTTCCCTGCAATTCAGCAAGTGCTTTGCAGCTTGAAATTGGAAGGAAAGCCTCAGATTTAGCAGCCAGAGCTTCAGGAGGAGCAGCAGCCAGCACAGCATCGCTTTTGCAGCAGCTCCTTCCATGTGCATGTTTTTGGGAGTGGAAAGGCTTGCAGAGTGTTAAAGTAGCTTTTTCTCTCCGCTGGAAAGCTGCACGCTCAGTGCCAGTGTTCTGCAACTTCTTTCTTCACGTTTCAGCAGCTAGCACGCTCTCCGTGTGCTGGAGAAGCGGCTGAGGCTTCCTTGCCGGAGAAGCGGCACCTTCGCCGGCAGAGAGCATCCTGCCGGCCGCGGTGCGCTCCGGAGCGGGGGCTTGTGCCGAAAGAGGCCGGCAACAGGCGCTTACCTTCGGACAGCTCCGGATGCCCGTCCAATGCGTCTCTTGTCGCCTACACGGCAGGGAAAAGCTTTTCCACTCTGTCTAGGAAGGAGAAAGTGTGCCAGCACAGCAAATGCCTCCCGGACTTTCCCTGCAATTCAGCAAGTGCTTTGCAGCTTGAAATTGGAAGGAAAGCCTCAGATTTAGCAGCCAGAGCTTCAGGAGGAGCAGCAGCGAGCACAGCATCGCTTTTGCAGCAGCTCCTTCCATGTGCATGTTTTTGGGAGTTGAAAGGCTTGCAGAGTGTTCAAGTAGCTTTTTCTCTCCGCTGGAAAGCTGCACGCTCAGAGCCAGTGTTCTGTAGCTTCTTTCTTCACGTTTCAGCAGCTAGCACGCTCTCCGTGTGCTGGAAAAGCGGGAGAGGCTTCCTTGCCGGCGAAGCGGCACCTTCGCCGGCAGAGAGCATCGTGCCGGCCGCGGTGCGCTCCGGAGCGGGGGCTTGTGCCGAAAGAGGCCGGCAACAGGCGCTTACCTTCGGACAGCTCCGGATGCCCGTCCAATGCGTCTCTTGTCGCCTACACGGCAGGGAAAAGCTTTTCCACTCTGTCTAGGAAGGAGAAAGTGTGCCAGCACAGCAAATGCCTCCCGGACTTTCCCTGCAATTCAGCAAGTGCTTTGCAGCTTGAAATTGGAAGGAAAGCCTCAGATTTAGCAGCCAGAGCTTCAGGAGGAGCAGCAGCGAGCACAGCATCGCTTTTGCAGCAGCTCCTTCCATGTGCATGTTTTTGGGAGTGGAAAGGCTTGCAGAGTGTTCAAGTAGCTTTTTCTCTCCGCTGGAAAGCTGCACGCTCAGTGCCAGTGTTCTGCAGCTTCTTTCTTCGCGTTTCAGCAGCTAGCACGCTCTGGGTGTGCTGGAGAAGCGGCTGAGGCTTCCTTGCCGGAGAAGCGGCACCTTCGCCGGCAGAGAGCATCCTGCCGGCCGCGGTGCGCTCCGGAGCGGGGGCTTGTGCCGAAAGAGGCCGGCAACAGGCGCTTACCTTCGGACAGCTCCGGATGCCCGTCCAATGCGTCTCTTGTCGCCTACACGGCAGGGAAAAGCTTTTCCACTCTGTCTAGGAAGGAGAAAGTGTGCCAGCACAGCAAATGCCTCCCGGACTTTCCCTGCAATTCAGCAAGTGCTTTGCAGCTTGAAATTGGAAGGAAAGCCTCAGATTTAGCAGCCAGAGCTTCAGGAGAAGCAGCAGCCAGCACAGCATCGCTTTTGCAGCAGCTCCTTCCATGTGCATGTTTTTGGGAGTGGAAAGGCTTGCAGAGTGTTAAAGTAGCTTTTTCTCTCCGCTGGAAAGCTGCACGCTCAGTGCCAGTGTTCTGCAACTTCTTTCTTCACGTTTCAGCAGCTAGCACGCTCTCCGTGTGCTGGAGAAGCGGCTGAGGCTTCCTTGCCGGAGAAGCGGCACCTTCGCCGGCAGAGAGCATCCTGCCGGCCGCGGTGCGCTCCGGAGCGGGGGCTTGTGCCGAAAGAGGCCGGCAACAGGCGCTTACCTTCGGACAGCTCCGGATGCCCGTCCAATGCGTCTCTTGTCGCCTACACGGCAGGGAAAAGCTTTTCCACTCTGTCTAGGAAGGAGAAAGTGTGCCAGCACAGCAAATGCCTCCCGGACTTTCCCTGCAATTC
The DNA here is from genome assembly GCF_963513975.1 of Fringilla coelebs. Lineage (NCBI taxonomy): Eukaryota > Metazoa > Chordata > Aves > Passeriformes > Fringillidae > Fringilla > Fringilla coelebs. The sequence goes on along the minus strand of NC_140045.1, from coordinate 8,166,191 downwards.
AGCAAGTGCTTTGCAGCTTGAAATTGGAAGGAAAGCCTCAGATTTAGCAGCCAGAGCTTCAGGAGGAGCAGCAGCGAGCACAGCATCGCTTTTGCAGCAGCTCCTTCCATGTGCATGTTTTTGGGAGTTGAAAGGCTTGCAGAGTGTTCAAGTAGCTTTTTCTCTCCGCTGGAAAGCTGCACGCTCAGAGCCAGTGTTCTGTAGCTTCTTTCTTCACGTTTCAGCAGCTAGCACGCTCTCCGTGTGCTGGAAAAGCGGGAGAGGCTTCCTTGCCGGCGAAGCGGCACCTTCGCCGGCAGAGAGCATCGTGCCGGCCGCGGTGCGCTCCGGAGCGGGGGCTTGTGCCGAAAGAGGCCGGCAACAGGCGCTTACCTTCGGACAGCTCCGGATGCCCGTCCAATGCGTCTCTTGTCGCCTACACGGCAGGGAAAAGCTTTTCCACTCTGTCTAGGAAGGAGAAAGTGTGCCAGCACAGCAAATGCCTCCCGGACTTTCCCTGCAATTCAGCAAGTGCTTTGCAGCTTGAAATTGGAAGGAAAGCCTCAGATTTAGCAGCCAGAGCTTCAGGAGGAGCAGCAGCGAGCACAGCATCGCTTTTGCAGCAGCTCCTTCCATGTGCATGTTTTTGGGAGTGGAAAGGCTTGCAGAGTGTTCAAGTAGCTTTTTCTCTCCGCTGGAAAGCTGCACGCTCAGTGCCAGTGTTCTGCAGCTTCTTTCTTCGCGTTTCAGCAGCTAGCACGCTCTGGGTGTGCTGGAGAAGCGGCAGAGGCTTCCTTGCCGGAGAAGCGGCACCTTCGCCGGCAGAGAGCATCCTGCCGGCCGCGGTGCGCTCCGGAGCGGGGGCTTGTGCCGAACGAGGCCGGGAACAGGCGCTTACCTTCGGACAGCTCCGGATGCCCGTCTAATGCGTCTCTTGTCGCCTACACGGCAGGGAAAAGCTTTTCCACTCTGTCTAGGAAGGAGAAAGTGTGCCAGCACAGCAAATGCCTCCCGGACTTTCCCTGCAATTCAGCAAGTGCTTTGCAGCTTGAAATTGGAAGGAAAGCCTCAGATTTAGCAGCCAGAGCTTCAGGAGGAGCAGCAGCCAGCACAGCATCGCTTTTGCAGCAGCTCCTTCCATGTGCATGTTTTTGGGAGTGGAAAGGCTTGCAGAGTGTTCAAGTAGCTTTTTCTCTCCGCTGGAAAGCTGCACGCTCAGTGCCAGTGTTCTGCAACTTCTTTCTTCACGTTTCAGCAGCTAGCACGCTCTGGGTGTGCTGGAGAAGCGGCTGAGGCTTCCTTGCCGGAGAAGCGGCACCTTCGCCGGCAGAGAGCATCCTGCCGGCCGCGGTGCGCTCCGGAGCGGGGGCTTGTGCCGAAAGAGGCCGGGAACAGGCGCTTACCTTCGGACAGCTCCGGATGCCCGTCCAATGCGTCTCTTGTCGCCTACACGGCAGGGAAAAGCTTTTCCACTCTGTCTAGGAAGGAGAAAGTGTGCCAGCACAGCAAATGCCTCCCGGACTTTCCCTGCAATTCAGCAAGTGCTTTGCAGCTTGAAATTGGAAGGAAAGCCTCAGATTTAGCAGCCAGAGCTTCAGGAGAAGCAGCAGCCAGCACAGCATCGCTTTTGCAGCAGCTCCTTCCATGTGCATGTTTTTGGGAGTGGAAAGGCTTGCAGAGTGTTAAAGTAGCTTTTTCTCTCCGCTGGAAAGCTGCACGCTCAGTGCCAGTGTTCTGCAACTTCTTTCTTCACGTTTCAGCAGCTAGCACGCTCTCCGTGTGCTGGAGAAGCGGCTGAGGCTTCCTTGCCGGAGAAGCGGCACCTTCGCCGGCAGAGAGCATCCTGCCGGCCGCGGTGCGCTCCGGAGCGGGGGCTTGTGCCGAAAGAGGCCGGCAACAGGCGCTTACCTTCGGACAGCTCCGGATGCCCGTCCAATGCGTCTCTTGTCGCCTACACGGCAGGGAAAAGCTTTTCCACTCTGTCTAGGAAGGAGAAAGTGTGCCAGCACAGCAAATGCCTCCCGGACTTTCCCTGCAATTCAGCAAGTGCTTTGCAGCTTGAAATTGGAAGGAAAGCCTCAGATTTAGCAGCCAGAGCTTCAGGAGGAGCAGCAGCGAGCACAGCATCGCTTTTGCAGCAGCTCCTTCCATGTGCATGTTTTTGGGAGTTGAAAGGCTTGCAGAGTGTTCAAGTAGCTTTTTCTCTCCGCTGGAAAGCTGCACGCTCAGAGCCAGTGTTCTGTAGCTTCTTTCTTCACGTTTCAGCAGCTAGCACGCTCTCCGTGTGCTGGAAAAGCGGGAGAGGCTTCCTTGCCGGCGAAGCGGCACCTTCGCCGGCAGAGAGCATCGTGCCGGCCGCGGTGCGCTCCGGAGCGGGGGCTTGTGCCGAAAGAGGCCGGCAACAGGCGCTTACCTTCGGACAGCTCCGGATGCCCGTCCAATGCGTCTCTTGTCGCCTACACGGCAGGGAAAAGCTTTTCCACTCTGTCTAGGAAGGAGAAAGTGTGCCAGCACAGCAAATGCCTCCCGGACTTTCCCTGCAATTCAGCAAGTGCTTTGCAGCTTGAAATTGGAAGGAAAGCCTCAGATTTAGCAGCCAGAGCTTCAGGAGGAGCAGCAGCGAGCACAGCATCGCTTTTGCAGCAGCTCCTTCCATGTGCATGTTTTTGGGAGTGGAAAGGCTTGCAGAGTGTTCAAGTAGCTTTTTCTCTCCGCTGGAAAGCTGCACGCTCAGTGCCAGTGTTCTGCAGCTTCTTTCTTCGCGTTTCAGCAGCTAGCACGCTCTGGGTGTGCTGGAGAAGCGGCAGAGGCTTCCTTGCCGGAGAAGCGGCACCTTCGCCGGCAGAGAGCATCCTGCCGGCCGCGGTGCGCTCCGGAGCGGGGGCTTGTGCCGAACGAGGCCGGGAACAGGCGCTTACCTTCGGACAGCTCCGGATGCCCGTCTAATGCGTCTCTTGTCGCCTACATGGCAGGGAAAAGCTTTTCCACTCTGTCTAGGAAGGAGAAAGTGTGCCAGCACAGCAAATGCCTCCCGGACTTTCCCTGCAATTCAGCAAGTGCTTTGCAGCTTGAAATTGGAAGGAAAGCCTCAGATTTAGCAGCCAGAGCTTCAGGAGGAGCAGCAGCGAGCACAGCATCGCTTTTGCAGCAGCTCCTTCCATGTGCATGTTTTTGGGAGTGGAAAGGCTTGCAGAGTGTTCAAGTAGCTTTTTCTCTCCGCTGGAAAGCTGCACGCTCAGTGCCAGTGTTCTGCAGCTTCTTTCTTCACGTTTCAGCAGCTAGCACGCTCTCCGTGTGCTGGAGAAGCGGCAGAGGCTTCCTTGCCGGAGAAGCGGCATCTTCGCCAGCTGAGAGCATCCTGCCGGCCGCGGTGCGCTCCGGAGCGGGGGCTTGTGCCGAAAGAGGCCGGGAACAGGCGCTTACCTTCGGACAGCTCCGGATGCCCGTCCAATGCGTCTCTTGTCGCCTACACGGCAGGGAAAAGCTTTTCCACTCTGTCTAGGAAGGAGAAAGTGTGCCAGCACAGCAAATGCCTCCCGGACTTTCCCTGCAATTCAGCAAGTATTTTGCAGCTTGAAATTGGAAGGAAAGCCTCAGATTTAGCAGCCAGAGCTTCAGGAGAAGCAGCAGCCAGCACAGCATCGCTTTTGCAGCAGCTCCTTCCATGTGCATGTTTTTGGGAGTGGAAAGGCTTGCAGAGTGTTCAAGTAGCTTTTTCTCTCCGCTGGAAAGCTGCACGCTCAGTGCCAGTGTTCTGCAACTTCTTTCTTCACGTTTCAGCAGCTAGCACGCTCTGGGTGTGCTGGAGAAGCGGCTGAGGCTTCCTTGCCGGAGAAGCGGCACCTTCGCCGGCAGAGAGCATCCTGCCGGCCGCGGTGCGCTCCGGAGCGGGGGCTTGTGCCGAAAGAGGCCGGGAACAGGCGCTTACCTTCGGACAGCTCCGGATGCCCGTCCAATGCGTCTCTTGTCGCCTACACGGCAGGGAAAAGCTTTTCCACTCTGTCTAGGAAGGAGAAAGTGTGCCAGCACAGCAAATGCCTCCCGGACTTTCCCTGCAATTCAGCAAGTGCTTTGCAGCTTGAAATTGGAAGGAAAGCCTCAGATTTAGCAGCCAGAGCTTCAGGAGAAGCAGCAGCCAGCACAGCATCGCTTTTGCAGCAGCTCCTTCCATGTGCATGTTTTTGGGAGTGGAAAGGCTTGCAGAGTGTTAAAGTAGCTTTTTCTCTCCGCTGGAAAGCTGCACGCTCAGTGCCAGTGTTCTGCAACTTCTTTCTTCACGTTTCAGCAGCTAGCACGCTCTCCGTGTGCTGGAGAAGCGGCTGAGGCTTCCTTGCCGGAGAAGCGGCACCTTCGCCGGCAGAGAGCATCCTGCCGGCCGCGGTGCGCTCCGGAGCGGGGGCTTGTGCCGAAAGAGGCCGGCAACAGGCGCTTACCTTCGGACAGCTCCGGATGCCCGTCCAATGCGTCTCTTGTCGCCTACACGGCAGGGAAAAGCTTTTCCACTCTGTCTAGGAAGGAGAAAGTGTGCCAGCACAGCAAATGCCTCCCGGACTTTCCCTGCAATTCAGCAAGTGCTTTGCAGCTTGAAATTGGAAGGAAAGCCTCAGATTTAGCAGCCAGAGCTTCAGGAGGAGCAGCAGCGAGCACAGCATCGCTTTTGCAGCAGCTCCTTCCATGTGCATGTTTTTGGGAGTTGAAAGGCTTGCAGAGTGTTCAAGTAGCTTTTTCTCTCCGCTGGAAAGCTGCACGCTCAGAGCCAGTGTTCTGTAGCTTCTCTCTTCACGTTTCAGCAGCTAGCACGCTCTCCGTGTGCTGGAAAAGCGGGAGAGGCTTCCTTGCCGGCGAAGCGGCACCTTCGCCGGCAGAGAGCATCGTGCCGGCCGCGGTGCGCTCCGGAGCGGGGGCTTGTGCCGAAAGAGGCCGGCAACAGGCGCTTACCTTCGGACAGCTCCGGATGCCCGTCCAATGCGTCTCTTGTCGCCTACACGGCAGGGAAAAGCTTTTCCACTCTGTCTAGGAAGGAGAAAGTGTGCCAGCACAGCAAATGCCTCCCGGACTTTCCCTGCAATTCAGCAAGTGCTTTGCAGCTTGAAATTGGAAGGAAAGCCTCAGATTTAGCAGCCAGAGCTTCAGGAGGAGCAGCAGCGAGCACAGCATCGCTTTTGCAGCAGCTCCTTCCATGTGCATGTTTTTGGGAGTGGAAAGGCTTGCAGAGTGTTCAAGTAGCTTTTTCTCTCCGCTGGAAAGCTGCACGCTCAGTGCCAGTGTTCTGCAGCTTCTTTCTTCGCGTTTCAGCAGCTAGCACGCTCTGGGTGTGCTGGAGAAGCGGCAGAGGCTTCCTTGCCGGAGAAGCGGCACCTTCGCCGGCAGAGAGCATCCTGCCGGCCGCGGTGCGCTCCGGAGCGGGGGCTTGTGCCGAACGAGGCCGGGAACAGGCGCTTACCTTCGGACAGCTCCGGATGCCCGTCTAATGCGTCTCTTGTCGCCTACATGGCAGGGAAAAGCTTTTCCACTCTGTCTAGGAAGGAGAAAGTGTGCCAGCACAGCAAATGCCTCCCGGACTTTCCCTGCAATTCAGCAAGTGCTTTGCAGCTTGAAATTGGAAGGAAAGCCTCAGATTTAGCAGCCAGAGCTTCAGGAGGAGCAGCAGCGAGCACAGCATCGCTTTTGCAGCAGCTCCTTCCATGTGCATGTTTTTGGGAGTGGAAAGGCTTGCAGAGTGTTCAAGTAGCTTTTTCTCTCCGCTGGAAAGCTGCACGCTCAGTGCCAGTGTTCTGCAGCTTCTTTCTTCACGTTTCAGCAGCTAGCACGCTCTCCGTGTGCTGGAGAAGCGGCAGAGGCTTCCTTGCCGGAGAAGCGGCATCTTCGCCAGCTGAGAGCATCCTGCCGGCCGCGGTGCGCTCCGGAGCGGGGGCTTGTGCCGAAAGAGGCCGGGAACAGGCGCTTACCTTCGGACAGCTCCGGATGCCCGTCCAATGCGTCTCTTGTCGCCTACACGGCAGGGAAAAGCTTTTCCACTCTGTCTAGGAAGGAGAAAGTGTGCCAGCACAGCAAATGCCTCCCGGACTTTCCCTGCAATTCAGCAAGTATTTTGCAGCTTGAAATTGGAAGGAAAGCCTCAGATTTAGCAGCCAGAGCTTCAGGAGAAGCAGCAGCCAGCACAGCATCGCTTTTGCAGCAGCTCCTTCCATGTGCATGTTTTTGGGAGTGGAAAGGCTTGCAGAGTGTTCAAGTAGCTTTTTCTCTCCGCTGGAAAGCTGCACGCTCAGTGCCAGTGTTCTGCAACTTCTTTCTTCACGTTTCAGCAGCTAGCACGCTCTGGGTGTGCTGGAGAAGCGGCTGAGGCTTCCTTGCCGGAGAAGCGGCACCTTCGCCGGCAGAGAGCATCCTGCCGGCCGCGGTGCGCTCCGGAGCGGGGGCTTGTGCCGAAAGAGGCCGGGAACAGGCGCTTACCTTCGGACAGCTCCGGATGCCCGTCCAATGCGTCTCTTGTCGCCTACACGGCAGGGAAAAGCTTTTCCACTCTGTCTAGGAAGGAGAAAGTGTGCCAGCACAGCAAATGCCTCCCGGACTTTCCCTGCAATTCAGCAAGTGCTTTGCAGCTTGAAATTGGAAGGAAAGCCTCAGATTTAGCAGCCAGAGCTTCAGGAGAAGCAGCAGCCAGCACAGCATCGCTTTTGCAGCAGCTCCTTCCATGTGCATGTTTTTGGGAGTGGAAAGGCTTGCAGAGTGTTAAAGTAGCTTTTTCTCTCCGCTGGAAAGCTGCACGCTCAGTGCCAGTGTTCTGCAACTTCTTTCTTCACGTTTCAGCAGCTAGCACGCTCTCCGTGTGCTGGAGAAGCGGCTGAGGCTTCCTTGCCGGAGAAGCGGCACCTTCGCCGGCAGAGAGCATCCTGCCGGCCGCGGTGCGCTCCGGAGCGGGGGCTTGTGCCGAAAGAGGCCGGCAACAGGCGCTTACCTTCGGACAGCTCCGGATGCCCGTCCAATGCGTCTCTTGTCGCCTACACGGCAGGGAAAAGCTTTTCCACTCTGTCTAGGAAGGAGAAAGTGTGCCAGCACAGCAAATGCCTCCCGGACTTTCCCTGCAATTCAGCAAGTGCTTTGCAGCTTGAAATTGGAAGGAAAGCCTCAGATTTAGCAGCCAGAGCTTCAGGAGGAGCAGCAGCGAGCACAGCATCGCTTTTGCAGCAGCTCCTTCCATGTGCATGTTTTTGGGAGTTGAAAGGCTTGCAGAGTGTTCAAGTAGCTTTTTCTCTCCGCTGGAAAGCTGCACGCTCAGAGCCAGTGTTCTGTAGCTTCTTTCTTCACGTTTCAGCAGCTAGCACGCTCTCCGTGTGCTGGAAAAGCGGGAGAGGCTTCCTTGCCGGCGAAGCGGCACCTTCGCCGGCAGAGAGCATCGTGCCGGCCGCGGTGCGCTCCGGAGCGGGGGCTTGTGCCGAAAGAGGCCGGCAACAGGCGCTTACCTTCGGACAGCTCCGGATGCCCGTCCAATGCGTCTCTTGTCGCCTACACGGCAGGGAAAAGCTTTTCCACTCTGTCTAGGAAGGAGAAAGTGTGCCAGCACAGCAAATGCCTCCCGGACTTTCCCTGCAATTCAGCAAGTGCTTTGCAGCTTGAAATTGGAAGGAAAGCCTCAGATTTAGCAGCCAGAGCTTCAGGAGGAGCAGCAGCGAGCACAGCATCGCTTTTGCAGCAGCTCCTTCCATGTGCATGTTTTTGGGAGTGGAAAGGCTTGCAGAGTGTTCAAGTAGGTTTTTCTCTCCGCTGGAAAGCTGCACGCTCAGTGCCAGTGTTCTGCAGCTTCTTTCTTCACGTTTCAGCAGCTAGCACGCTCTCCGTGTGCTGGAGAAGCGGCAGAGGCTTCCTTGCCGGAGAAGCGGCATCTTCGCCAGCTGAGAGCATCCTGCCGGCCGCGGTGCGCTCCGGAGCGGGGGCTTGTGCCGAAAGAGGCCGGGAACAGGCGCTTACCTTCGGACAGCTCCGGATGCCCGTCCAATGCGTCTCTTGTCGCCTACACGGCAGGGAAAAGCTTTTCCACTCTGTCTAGGAAGGAGAAAGTGTGCCAGCACAGCAAATGCCTCCCGGACTTTCCCTGCAATTCAGCAAGTATTTTGCAGCTTGAAATTGGAAGGAAAGCCTCAGATTTAGCAGCCAGAGCTTCAGGAGAAGCAGCAGCCAGCACAGCATCGCTTTTGCAGCAGCTCCTTCCATGTGCATGTTTTTGGGAGTGGAAAGGCTTGCAGAGTGTTCAAGTAGCTTTTTCTCTCCGCTGGAAAGCTGCACGCTCAGTGCCAGTGTTCTGCAACTTCTTTCTTCACGTTTCAGCAGCTAGCACGCTCTCCGTGTGCTGGAGAAGCGGGAGAGGCTTCCTTGCCGGAGAAGCGGCACCTTCGCCGGCAGAGAGCATCCTGCCGGCCGCGGTGCGCTCCGGAGCGGGGGCTTGTGCCGAAAGAGGCCGGCAACAGGCGCTTACCTTCGGACAGCTCCGGATGCCCGTCCAATGCGTCTCTTGTCGCCTACACGGCAGGGAAAAGCTTTTCCACTCTGTCTAGGAAGGAGAAAGTGTGCCAGCACAGCAAACGCCTCCCGGACTTTCCCTGCAATTCAGCAAGTGCTTTGCAGCTTGAAATTGGAAGGAAAGCCTCAGATTTAGCAGCCAGAGCTTCAGGAGGAGCAGCAGCGAGCACAGCATCGCTTTTGCAGCAGCTCCTTCCATGTGCATGTTTTTGGGACTTGAAAGGCTTGCAGAGTGTTCAAGTAGCTTTTTCTCTCCGCTGGAAAGCTGCACGCTCAGTGCCAGTGTTCTGCAGCTTCTTTCTTCATGTTTCAGCAGCTAGCACGCTCTCCGTGTGCTGGAGAAGCGGCTGAGGCTTCCTTGCCGGAGAAGCGGCACCTTCGCCGGCAGAGAGCATCCTGCCGGCCGCGGTGCGCTCCGGAGCGGGGGCTTGTGCCGAAAGAGGCCGGCAACAGGCGCTTACCTTCGGACAGCTCCGGATGCCCGTCTAATGCGTCTCTTGTCGCCTACACGGCAGGGAAAAGCTTTTCCACTCTGTCTAGGAAGGAGAAAGTGTGCCAGCACAGCAAATGCCTCCCGGACTTTCCCTGCAATTCAGCAAGTGCTTTGCAGCTTGAAATTGGAAGGAAAGCCTCAGATTTAGCAGCCAGAGCTTCAGGAGGAGCAGCAGCGAGCACAGCATCGCTTTTGCAGCAGCTCCTTCCATGTGCATGTTTTTGGGAGTGGAAAGGCTTGCAGAGTGTTCAAGTAGCTTTTTCTCTCCGCTGGAAAGCTGCACGCTCAGTGCCAGTGTTCTGCAGCTTCTTTCTTCACGTTTCAGCAGCTAGTACGCTCTCCGTGTGCAGGAGAAGCGGCTGAGGCTTCCTTGCCGGAGAAGCGGCACCTTCGCCGGCTGAGAGCATCCTGCCGGCCGCGGTGCGCTCCGGAGCGGGGACTTGTGCCGAAAGAGGCCGGGAACAGGCGCTTACCTTCGGACAGCTCCGGATGCCCGTCCAATGCGTCTCTTGTCGCCTACACGGCAGGGAAAAGCTTTTCCACTCTGTCTAGGAAGGAGAAAGTGTGCCAGCACAGCAAATGCCTCCCGGACTTTCCCTGCAATTCAGCAAGTGCTTTGCAGCTTGAAATTGGAAGGAAAGCCTCAGATTTAGCAGCCAGAGCTTCAGGAGGAGCAGCAGCGAGCACAGCATCGCTTTTGCAGCAGCTCCTTCCATGTGCATGTTTTTGGGAGTGGAAAGGCTTGCAGAGTGTTCAAGTAGCTTTTTCTCTCCGCTGGAAAGCTGCGCGCTCAGTGCCAGTGTTCTGCAGCTTCTTTCTTCACGTTTCAGCAGCTAGCACGCTCTCCGTGTGCTGGAGAAGCGGCTGAGGCTTCCTTGCCGGAGAAGCGGCACCTTCGCCGGCAGAGAGCATCCTGCCGGCCGCGGTGCGCTCCGGAGCGGGGGCTTGTGCCGAAAGAGGCCGGCAACAGGCGCTTACCTTCGGACAGCTCCGGATGCCCGTCTAATGCGTCTCTTGTCGCCTACACGGCAGGGAAAAGCTTTTCCACTCTGTCTAGGAAGGAGAAAGTGTGCCAGCACAGCAAATGCCTCCCGGACTTTCCCTGCAATTCAGCAAGTGCTTTGCAGCTTGAAATTGGAAGGAAAGCCTCAGATTTAACAGCCAGAGCTTCAGGAGGAGCAGCAGCGAGCACAGCATCGCTTTTGCAGCAGCTCCTTCCATGTGCATGTTTTTGGGAGTTGAAAGGCTTGCAGAGTGTTCAAGTAGCTTTTTCTCTCCGCTGGAAAGCTGCACGCTCAGTGCCAGTGTTCTGCAGCTTCTTTCTTCACATTTCAGCAGCTAGCACGCTCTGGGTGTGCTGGAGAAGCGGCAGAGGCTTCCTTGCCGGAGAAGCGGCACCTTCGCCGGCAGAGAGCATCCTGCCGGCCGCGGTGCGCTCCGGAGCGGGGGCTTGTGCCGAAAGAGGCCGGGAACAGGCGCTTACCTTCGGACAGCTCCGGATGCCCGTCCAATGCGTCTCTTGTCGCCTACACGGCAGGGAAAAGCTTTTCCACTCTGTCTAGGAAGGAGAAAGTGTGCCAGCACAGCAAACGCCTCCCGGACTTTCCCTGCAATTCAGCAAGTGCTTTGCAGCTTGAAATTGGAAGGAAAGCCTCAGATTTAGCAGCCAGAGCTTCAGGAGGAGCAGCAGCGAGCACAGCATCGCTTTTGCAGCAGCTCCTTCCATGTGCATGTTTTTGGGAGTTGAAAGGCTTGCAGAGTGTTCAAGTAGCTTTTTCTCTCCGCTGGAAAGCTGCACACTCAGTGCCAGTGTTCTGCAGCTTCTTTCTTCACGTTTCAGCAGCTAGCACGCTCTCCGTGTGCTGGAAAAGCGGCAGAGGCTTCCTTGCCGGCGAAGCGGCACCTTCGCCGGCAGAGAGCATCGTGCCGGCCGCGGTGCGCTCCGGAGCGGGGGCTTGTGCCGAAAGAGGCCGGGAACAGGCGCTTACCTTCGGACAGCTCCGGATGCCCGTCCAATGCGTCTCTTGTCGCCTACACGGCAGGGAAAAGCTTTTTCACTCTGTCTAGGAAGGAGAAAGTGTGCCAGCACAGCAAATGCCTCCCGGACTTTCCCTGCAATTCAGCAAGTGCTTTGCAGCTTGAAATTGGAAGGAAAGCCTCAGATTTAGCAGCCAGAGCTTCAGGAGGAGCAGCAGCGAGCACAGCATCGCTTTTGCAGCAGCTCCTTCCATGTGCATGTTTTTGGGAGTTGAAAGGCTTGCAGAGTGTTCAAGTAGCTTTTTCTCTCCGCTGGAAAGCTGCACGCTCAGTGCCAGTGCTCTGCAACTTCTTTCTTCACGTTTCAGCAGCTAGCACGCTGTCCGTGTGCAGGAGAAGCGGCTGAGGCTTCCTTGCCGGAGAAGCGGCACCTTCGTCGGCAGAGAGCATCCTGCCGGCCGCGGTGCGCTCCGGAGCGGGGGCTTGTGCCGAAAGAGGCCGGGAACAGGCGCTTACCTTCGGACAGCTCCGGATGCCCGTCTAATGCGTCTCTTGTCGCCTACACGGCAGGGAAAAGCTTTTCCACTCTGTCTAGGAAGGAGAAAGTGTGCCAGCACAGCAAATGCCTCCCGGACTTTCCCTGCAATTCAGCAAGTGCTTTGCAGCTTGAAATTGGAAGGAAAGCCTCAGATTTAACAGCCAGAGCTTCAGGAGGAGCAGCAGCGAGCACAGCATCGCTTTTGCAGCAGCTCCTTCCATGTGCATGTTTTTGGGAGTTGAAAGGCTTGCAGAGTGTTCAAGTAGCTTTTTCTCTCCGCTGGAAAGCTGCACGCTCAGTGCCAGTGTTCTGCAGCTTCTTTCTTCACATTTCAGCAGCTAGCACGCTCTGGGTGTGCTGGAGAAGCGGCAGAGGCTTCCTTGCCGGAGAAGCGGCACCTTCGCCGGCAGAGAGCATCCTGCCGGCCGCGGTGCGCTCCGGAGCGGGGGCTTGTGCCGAAAGAGGCCGGGAACAGGCGCTTACCTTCGGACAGCTCCGGATGCCCGTCCAATGCGTCTCTTGTCGCCTACACGGCAGGGAAAAGCTTTTCCACTCTGTCTAGGAAGGAGAAAGTGTGCCAGCACAGCAAACGCCTCCCGGACTTTCCCTGCAATTCAGCAAGTGCTTTGCAGCTTGAAATTGGAAGGAAAGCCTCAGATTTAGCAGCCAGAGCTTCAGGAGGAGCAGCAGCGAGCACAGCATCGCTTTTGCAGCAGCTCCTTCCATGTGCATGTTTTTGGGAGTTGAAAGGCTTGCAGAGTGTTCAAGTAGCTTTTTCTCTCCGCTGGAAAGCTGCACACTCAGTGCCAGTGTTCTGCAGCTTCTTTCTTCACGTTTCAGCAGCTAGCACGCTCTCCGTGTGCTGGAAAAGCGGCAGAGGCTTCCTTGCCGGCGAAGCGGCACCTTCGCCGGCAGAGAGCATCGTGCCGGCCGCGGTGCGCTCCGGAGCGGGGGCTTGTGCCGAAAGAGGCCGGGAACAGGCGCTTACCTTCGGACAGCTCCGGATGCCCGTCCAATGCGTCTCTTGTCGCCTACACGGCAGGGAAAAGCTTTTTCACTCTGTCTAGGAAGGAGAAAGTGTGCCAGCACAGCAAATGCCTCCCGGACTTTCCCTGCAATTCAGCAAGTGCTTTGCAGCTTGAAATTGGAAGGAAAGCCTCAGATTTAGCAGCCAGAGCTTCAGGAGGAGCAGCAGCGAGCACAGCATCGCTTTTGCAGCAGCTCCTTCCATGTGCATGTTTTTGGGAGTTGAAAGGCTTGCAGAGTGTTCAAGTAGCTTTTTCTCTCCGCTGGAAAGCTGCACGCTCAGTGCCAGTGCTCTGCAACTTCTTTCTTCACGTTTCAGCAGCTAGCACGCTGTCCGTGTGCAGGAGAAGCGGCTGAGGCTTCCTTGCCGGAGAAGCGGCACCTTCGTCGGCAGAGAGCATCCTGCCGGCCGCGGTGCGCTCCGGAGCGGGGGCTTGTGCCGAAAGAGGCCGGGAACAGGCGCTTACCTTCGGACAGCTCCGGATGCCCGTCTAATGCGTCTCTTGTCGCCTACACGGCAGGGAAAAGCTTTTCCACTCTGTCTAGGAAGGAGAAAGTGTGCCAGCACAGCAAATGCCTCCCGGACTTTCCCTGCAATTCAGCAAGTGCTTTGCAGCTTGAAATTGGAAGGAAAGCCTCAGATTTAGCAGCCAGAGCTTCAGGAGGAGCAGCAGCGAGCACAGCATCGCTTTTGCAGCAGCTCCTTCCATGTGCATGTTTTTGGGAGTTGAAAGGCTTGCAGAGTGTTCAAGTAGCTTTTTCTCTCCGCTGGAAAGCTGCACGCTCAGTGCCAGTGTTCTGCAGCTTCTTTCTTCACGTTTCAGCAGCTAGCACGCTCTCCATGTGCAGGAGAAGCGGCTGAGGCTTCCTTGCCGGAGAAGCGGCACCTTCGCCGGCAGAGAGCATCCTGCCGGCCGCGGTGCGCTCCGGAGCGGGGGCTTGTGCCGAAAGAGGCCGGCAACAGGCGCTTACCTTGGAACAGCTCCGGATGCCCGTCTAATGCGTCTCTTGTCGCCTACACGGCAAGGAAAAGCTTTTCCACTCTGTCTAGGAAGGAGAAAGTGTGCCAGCACAGCAAATGCCTCCCGGACTTTCCCTGCAATTCAGCAAGTGCTTTGCAGCTTGAAATTGGAAGGAAAGCCTCAGATTTAGCAGCCAGAGCTTCAGGAGGAGCAGCAGCGAGCACAGCATCGCTTTTGCAGCAGCTCCTTCCATATGCATGTTTTTGGGAGTGGAAAGGCTTGCAGAGTGTTAAAGTAGCTTTTTCTCTCCGCTGGAAAGCTGCACGCTCAGTGCCAGTGCTCTGCAACTTGTTTCTTCACGTTTCAGCAGCTAGCACGCTGTCCGTGTGCAGGAGAAGCGGGCGAGGCTTCCTTGCCGGAGAAGCGGCACCTTCGCCGGCAGAGAGCATCCTGCCGGCCGCGGTGCACTCCGGAGCGGGGGCTTGTGCCGAAAGAGGCCGGGAACAGGCGCTTACCTTCGGACAGCTCCGGATGCCCGTCTAATGCGTCTCTTGTCGCCTACACGGCAGGGAAAAGCTTTTCCACTCTGTCTAGGAAGGAGAAAGTGTGCCAGCACAGCAAATGCCTCCCGGACTTTCCCTGCAATTCAGCAAGTGCTTTGCAGCTTGAAATTGGAAGGAAAGCCTCAGATTTAGCAGCCAGAGCTTCAGGAGGAGCAGCAGCGAGCACAGCATCGCTTTTGCAGCAGCTCCTTCCATGTGCATGTTTTTGGGAGTGGAAAGGCTTGCAGAGTGTTAAAGTAGCTTTTTCTCTCCGCTGGAAAGCTGCACGCTCAGTGCCAGTGTTCTGCAGCTTCTTTCTTCACATTTCAGCAGCTAGCACGCTCTGGGTGTGCTGGAGAAGCGGCAGAGGCTTCCTTGCCGGAGAAGCGGCACCTTCGCCGGCAGAGAGCATCCTGCCGGCCGCGGTGCGCTCCGGAGCGGGGGCTTGTGCCGAAAGAGGCCGGGAACAGGCGCTTACCTTCGGACAGCTCCGGATGCCCGTCTAATGCGTCTCTTGTCGCCTACACGGCAGGGAAAAGCTTTTCCACTCTGTCTAGGAAGGAGAAAGTGTGCCAGCACAGCAAACGCCTCCCGGACTTTCCCTGCAATTCAGCAAGTGCTTTGCAGCTTGAAATTGGAAGGAAAGCCTCAGATTTAGCAGCCAGAGCTTCAGGAGGAGCAGCAGCGAGCACAGCATCGCTTTTGCAGCAGCTCCTTCCATGTGCATGTTTTTGGGAGTTGAAAGGCTTGCAGAGTGTTCAAGTAGCTTTTTCTCTCCGCTGGAAAGCTGCACGCTCAGTGCCAGTGTTCTGCAGCTTCTTTCTTCACATTTCAGCAGCTAGCACGCTCTGGGTGTGCTGGAGAAGCGGCAGAGGCTTCCTTGCCGGAGAAGCGGCACCTTCGCCGGCAGAGAGCATCCTGCCGGCCGCGGTGCGCTCCGGAGCGGGGGCTTGTGCCGAAAGAGGCCGGGAACAGGCGCTTACCTTCGGACAGCTCCGGATGCCCGTCCAATGCGTCTCTTGTCGCCTACACGGCAGGGAAAAGCTTTTCCACTCTGTCTAGGAAGGAGAAAGTGTGCCAGCACAGCAAACGCCTCCCGGACTTTCCCTGCAATTCAGCAAGTGCTTTGCAGCTTGAAATTGGAAGGAAAGCCTCAGATTTAGCAGCCAGAGCTTCAGGAGGAGCAGCAGCGAGCACAGCATCGCTTTTGCAGCAGCTCCTTCCATGTGCATGTTTTTGGGAGTTGAAAGGCTTGCAGAGTGTTCAAGTAGCTTTTTCTCTCCGCTGGAAAGCTGCACGCTCAGTGCCAGTGTTCTGCAGCTTCTTTCTTCACGTTTCAGCAGCTAGCACGCTCTCCGTGTGCTGGAGAAGCGGCAGAGGCTTCCTTGCCGGAGAAGCGGCACCTTCGCCGGCAGAGAGCATCCTGCCGGCCGCGGTGCGCTCCGGAGCGGGGGCTTGTGCCGAAAGAGGCCGGGAACAGGCGCTTACCTTCGGACAGCTCCGGATGCCCGTCCAATGCGTCTCTTGTCGCCTACACGGCAGGGAAAAGCTTTTCCACTCTGTCTAGGAAGGAGAAAGTGTGCCAGCACAGCAAACGCCTCCCGGACTTTCCCTGCAATTCAGCAAGTGCTTTGCAGCTTGAAATTGGAAGGAAAGCCTCAGATTTAGCAGCCAGAGCTTCAGGAGGAGCAGCAGCGAGCACAGCATCGCTTTTGCAGCAGCTCCTTCCATGTGCATGTTTTTGGGAGTTGAAAGGCTTGCAGAGTGTTCAAGTAGCTTTTTCTCTCCGCTGGAAAGCTGCACGCTCAGTGCCAGTGTTCTGCAGCTTCTTTCTTCACGTTTCAGCAGCTAGCACGCTCTGGGTGTGCTGGAGAAGCGGCTGAGGCTTCCTTGCCGGAGAAGCGGCACCTTCGCCGGCAGAGAGCATCCTGCCGGCCGCGGTGCGCTCCGGAGCGGGGGCTTGTGCCGAAAGAGGCCGGCAACAGGCGCTTACCTTCGGACAGCTCCGGATGCCCGTCCAATGCGTCTCTTGTCGCCTACACGGCAGGGAAAAGCTTTTCCACTCTGTCTAGGAAGGAGAAAGTGTGCCAGCACAGCAAATGCCTCCCGGACTTTCCCTGCAATTCAGCAAGTGCTTTGCAGCTTGAAATTGGAAGGAAAGCCTCAGATTTAGCAGCCAGAGCTTCAGGAGGAGCAGCAGCGAGCACAGCATCGCTTTTGCAGCAGCTCCTTCCATGTGCATGTTTTTGGGAGTGGAAAGGCTTGCAGAGTGTTCAAGTAGCTTTTTCTCTCCGCTGGAAAGCTGCACGCTCAGTGCCAGTGTTCTGCAGCTTCTTTCTTCACGTTTCAGCAGATAGCACGCTCTCCGTGTGCTGGAGAAGCGGGCGAGGCTTCCTTGCCGGAGAAGCGGCACCTTCGCCGGCTGAGAGCATCCTGCCGGCCGCGGTGCGCTCCGGAGCCGGGATTTGTGCCGAAAGTGGCCGGGAACAGGCGCTTACCTTCGGACAGCTCCGGATCCCCGTCTAATGAGTCTCTTGTCGCCTACCCGGCAGGGAAAAGCTTTTCCACTCTGTCTAGGAAGGAGAAAGTGTGCCAGCACAGCAAATGCCTCCCGGACTTTCCCTGCAATTCAGCAAGTGCTTTGCAGCTTGAAATTGGAAGGAAAGCCTCAGATTTAACAGCCAGAGCTTCAGGAGGAGCAGCAGCGAGCACAGCATCGCTTTTGCAGCAGCTCCTTCCATGTGCATGTTTTTGGGAGTGGAAAGGCTTGCAGAGTGTTCAAGTAGCTTTTTCTCTCCGCTGGAAAGCTGCATGCTCAGTGCCAGTGTTCTGCAGCTTCTTTCTTCACGTTTCAGCAGCTAGCACGCTCTGGGTGTGCTGGAGAAGCGGCAGAGGCTTCCTTGCCGGAGAAGCGGCACCTTCGCCGGCAGAGAGCATCGTGCCGGCCGCGGTGCGCTCCGGAGCGGGGGCTTGTGCCGAAAGAGGCCGGGAACAGGCGCTTACCTTCGGACAGCTCCGGATGCCCGTCCAATGCGTCTCTTGTCGCCTACACGGCAGGGAAAAGCTTTTCCACTCTGTCTAGGAAGGAGAAAGTGTGCCAGCACAGCAAACGCCTCCCGGACTTTCCCTGCAATTCAGCAAGTGCTTTGCAGCTTGAAATTGGAAGGAAAGCCTCAGATTTAGCAGCCAGAGCTTCAGGAGGAGCAGCAGCGAGCACAGCATCGCTTTTGCAGCAGCTCCTTCCATGTGCATGTTTTTGGGAGTTGAAAGGCTTGCAGAGTGTTCAAGTAGCTTTTTCTCTCCGCTGGAAAGCTGCACGCTCAGTGCCAGTGTTCTGCAGCTTCTTTCTTCACGTTTCAGCAGCTAGCACGCTCTCCGTGTGCTGGAGAAGCGGCAGAGGCTTCCTTGCCGGAGAAGCGGCACCTTCGCCGGCAGAGAGCATCCTGCCGGCCGCGGTGCGCTCCGGAGCGGGGGCTTGTGCCGAAAGAGGCCGGGAACAGGCGCTTACCTTCGGACAGCTCCGGATGCCCGTCCAATGCGTCTCTTGTCGCCTACACGGCAGGGAAAAGCTTTTCCACTCTGTCTAGGAAGGAGAAAGTGTGCCAGCACAGCAAACGCCTCCCGGACTTTCCCTGCAATTCAGCAAGTGCTTTGCAGCTTGAAATTGGAAGGAAAGCCTCAGATTTAACAGCCAGAGCTTCAGGAGGAGCAGCAGCGAGCACAGCATCGCTTTTGCAGCAGCTCCTTCCATGTGCATGTTTTTGGGAGTGGAAAGGCTTGCAGAGTGTTCAAGTAGCTTTTTCTCTCCGCTGGAAAGCTGCACGCTCAGTGCCAGTGTTCTGCAGCTTCTTTCTTCACATTTCAGCAGCTAGCACGCTCTGGGTGTGCTGGAGAAGCGGCAGAGGCTTCCTTGCCGGAGAAGCGGCACCTTCGCCGGCAGAGAGCATCCTGCCGGCCGCGGTGCGCTCCGGAGCGGGGACTTGTGCCGAAAGAGGCCGGGAACAGGCGCTTACCTTCGGACAGCTCCGGATGCCCGTCCAATGCGTCTCTTGTCGCCTACACGGCAGGGAAAAGCTTTTTCACTCTGTCTAGGAAGGAGAAAGTGTGCCAGCACAGCAAATGCCTCCCGGACTTTCCCTGCAATTCAGCAAGTGCTTTGCAGCTTGAAATTGGAAGGAAAGCCTCAGATTTAGCAGCCAGAGCTTCAGGAGGAGCAGCAGCGAGCACAGCATCGCTTTTGCAGAAGCTCCTTCCATGTGCATGTTTTTGGGAGTTGAAAGGCTTGCAGAGTGTTCAAGTAGCTTTTTCTCTCCGCTGGAAAGCTGCACGCTTAGTGCCAGTGTTCTGCAGCTTCTTTCTTCACGTTTCAGCCGCTAGCGCGCTCTCCGTGTGCAGGAGAAGCGGCTGAGGCTTCCTTGCCGGAGAAGCGGCACCTTCGCCGGCAGAGAGCATCCTGCCGGCCGCGGTGCGCTCCGGAGCGGGGGCTTGTGCCGAAAGAGGCCGGCAACAGGCGCTTACCTTCGGACAGCTCCGGATGCCCGTCCAATGCGTCTCTTGTCGCCTACACGGCAGGGAAAAGCTTTTTCACTCTGTCTAGGAAGGAGAAAGTGTGCCAGCACAGCAAATGCCTCCCGGACTTTCCCTGCAATTCAGCAAGTGCTTTGCAGCTTGAAATTGGAAGGAAAGCCTCAGATTTAGCAGCCAGAGCTTCAGGAGGAGCAGCAGCGAGCACAGCATCGCTTTTGCAGAAGCTCCTTCCATGTGCATGTTTTTGGGAGTTGAAAGGCTTGCAGAGTGTTCAAGTAGCTTTTTCTCTCCGCTGGAAAGCTGCACGCTTAGTGCCAGTGTTCTGCAGCTTCTTTCTTCACGTTTCAGCCGCTAGCGCGCTCTCCGTGTGCAGGAGAAGCGGCTGAGGCTTCCTTGCCGGAGAAGCGGCACCTTCGCCGGCAGAGAGCATCCTGCCGGCCGCGGTGCGCTCCGGAGCGGGGGCTTGTGCCGAAAGAGGCCGGCAACAGGCGCTTACCTTCGGACAGCTCCGGATGCCCGTCTAATGCGTCTCTTGTCGCCTACACGGCAGGGAAAAGCTTTTCCACTCTGTCTAGGAAGGAGAAAGTGTGCCAGCACAGCAAATGCCTCCCGGACTTTCCCTGCAATTCAGCAAGTGCTTTGCAGCTTGAAATTGGAAGGAAAGCCTCAGATTTAGCAGCCAGAGCTTCAGAAGGAGCAGCAGCCAGCACAGCATCGCTTTTGCAGCAGCTCCTTCCATGTGCATGTTTTTGGGAGTGGAAAGGCTTGCAGAGTGTTAAAGTAGCTTTTTCTCTCCGCTGGAAAGCTGCACGCTCAGTGCCAGTGTTCTGCAGCTTCTTTCTTCACGTTTCAGCAGCTAGCACGCTCTCCGTGTGCTGGAGAAGCGGCAGAGGCTTCCTTGCCGGAGAAGTGGCACCTACGCCGGCAGAGAGCATCCTGCCGGCCGCGGTGCGCTCCGCAGCGGGGGCTTGTGCCGAAAGAGGCCGGCAACAGGCGCTTACCTTCGGACAGCTCCGGATGCCCGTCTAATGCGTCTCTTGTCGCCTACACGGCAGGGAAAAGCTTTTCCACTCTGTCTAGGAAGGAGAAAGTGTGCCAGCACAGCAAATGCCTCCCGGACTTTCCCTGCAATTCAGCAAGTGCTTTGCAGCTTGAAATTGGAAGGAAAGCCTCAGATTTAGCAGCCAGAGCTTCAGGAGGAGCAGCAGCGAGCACAGCATCGCTTTTGCAGCAGCTCCTTCCATGTGCATGTTTTTGGGAGTGGAAAGGCTTGCAGAGTGTTCAAGTAGCTTTTTCTCTCCGCTGGAAAGCTGCACGCTCAGTGCCAGTGTTCTGCAGCTTCTTTCTTCACGTTTCAGCAGCTAGCACGCTCTCCGTGTGCTGGAGAAGCGGGCGAGGCTTCCTTGCCGGAGAAGCGGCACCTTCGCCGGCTGAGAGCATCCTGCCGGCCGCGGTGCGCTCCGGAGCGGGGATTTGTGCCGAAAGAGGCCGGCAACAGGCGCTTACCTTTCGACAGCTCCGGATGCCCGTCCAATGCGTCTCTTGTCGCCTACACGGCAGGGAAAAGCTTTTCCACTCTGTCTAGGAAGGAGAAAGTGTGCCAGCACAGCAAATGCCTCCCGGACTTTCCCTGCAATTCAGCAAGTGCTTTGCAGCTTGAAATTGGAAGGAAAGCCTCAGATTTAGCAGCCAGAGCTTCAGGAGAAGCAGCAGCGAGCACAGCATCGCTTTTGCAGCAGCTCCTTCCATGTGCATGTTTTTGGGAGTGGAAAGGCTTGCAGAGTGTTCAAGTAGCTTTTTCTCTCCGCTGGAAAGCTGCACGCTCAGTGCCAGTGTTCTGCAACTTCTTTCTTCACGTTTCAGCAGCTAGCACGCTCTCCGTGTGCTGGAGAAGCGGGCGAGGCTTCCTTGCCGGAGAAGCGGCACCTTCGCCGGCAGAGAGCATCGTGCCGGCCGCGGTGCGCTCCGGAGCGGGGGCTTGTGCCGAAAGAGGCCGGGAACAGGCGCTTACCTTCGGACAGCTCCGGATGCCCGTCTAATGCGTCTCTTGTCGCCTACACGGCAGGGAAAAGCTTTTCCACTCTGTCTAGGAAGGAGAAAGTGTGCCAGCACAGCAAATGCCTCCCGGACTTTCCCTGCAATTCAGCAAGTGCTTTGCAGCTTGAAATTGGAAGGAAAGCCTCAGATTTAGCAGCCAGAGCTTCAGGAGGAGCAGCAGCGAGCACAGCATCGCTTTTGCAGCAGCTCCTTCCATGTGCATGTTTTTGGGAGTGGAAAGGCTTGCAGAGTGTTCAAGTAGCTTTTTCTCTCCGCTGGAAAGCTGCACGCTCAGTGCCAGTGTTCTGCAGCTTCTTTCTTCACGTTTCAGCAGCTAGCACGCTCTCCGTGTGCTGGAGAAGCGGCAGAGGCTTCCTTGCCGGAGAAGCGGCACCTTCGCCGGCTGAGAGCACCCTGCCGGCCGCGGTGCGCTCCGGAGCGGGGGCTTGTGCCGAAAGTGGCCGGGAACAGGCGCTTACCTTCGGACAGCTCCGGATCCCCGTCTAATGCGTCTCTTGTCGCCTACCCGGCAGGGAAAAGCTTTTCCACTCTGTCTAGGAAGGAGAAAGTGTGCCAGCACAGCAAATGCCTCCCGGACTTTCCCTGCAATTCAGCAAGTGCTTTGCAGCTTGAAATTGGAAGGAAAGCCTCAGATTTAGCAGCCAGAGCTTCAGGAGAAGCAGCAGCGAGCACAGCATCGCTTTTGCAGCAGCTCCTTCCATGTGCATGTTTTTGGGAGTGGAAAGGCTTGCAGAGTGTTCAAGTAGCTTTTTCTCTCCGCTGGAAAGCTGCACGCTCAGTGCCAGTGTTCTGCAACTTCTTTCTTCACGTTTCAGCAGCTAGCACGCTCTCCGTGTGCTGGAGAAGCGGGCGAGGCTTCCTTGCCGGAGAAGCGGCACCTTCGCCGGCAGAGAGCATCGTGCCGGCCGCGGTGCGCTCCGGAGCGGGGGCTTGTGCCGAAAGAGGCCGGGAACAGGCGCTTACCTTCGGACAGCTCCGGATGCCCGTCCAATGCGTCTCTTGTCGCCTACACGGCAGGGAAAAGCTTTTCCACTCTGTCTAGGAAGGAGAAAGTGTGCCAGCACAGCAAACGCCTCCCGGACTTTCCCTGCAATTCAGCAAGTGCTTTGCAGCTTGAAATTGGAAGGAAAGCCTCAGATTTAGCAGCCAGAGCTTCAGGAGGAGCAGCAGCGAGCACAGCATCGCTTTTGCAGCAGCTCCTTCCATGTGCATGTTTTTGGGAGTTGAAAGGCTTGCAGAGTGTTCAAGTAGCTTTTTCTCTCCGCTGGAAAGCTGCACGCTCAGTGCCAGTGTTCTGCAGCTTCTTTCTTCACGTTTCAGCAGCTAGCACGCTCTCCGTGTGCTGGAGAAGCGGCAGAGGCTTCCTTGCCGGAGAAGCGGCACCTTCGCCGGCAGAGAGCATCCTGCCGGCCGCGGTGCGCTCCGGAGCGGGGGCTTGTGCCGAAAGAGGCCGGGAACAGGCGCTTACCTTCGGACAGCTCCGGATGCCCGTCCAATGCGTCTCTTGTCGCCTACACGGCAGGGAAAAGCTTTTCCACTCTGTCTAGGAAGGAGAAAGTGTGCCAGCACAGCAAACGCCTCCCGGACTTTCCCTGCAATTCAGCAAGTGCTTTGCAGCTTGAAATTGGAAGGAAAGCCTCAGATTTAACAGCCAGAGCTTCAGGAGGAGCATCAGCGAGCACAGCATCGCTTTTGCAGCAGCTCCTTCCATGTGCATGTTTTTGGGAGTGGAAAGGCTTGCAGAGTGTTCAAGTAGCTTTTTCTCTCCGCTGGAAAGCTGCACGCTCAGTGCCAGTGTTCTGCAGCTTCTTTCTTCACATTTCAGCAGCTAGCACGCTCTGGGTGTGGTGGAGAAGCGGCAGAGGCTTCCTTGCCGGAGAAGCGGCACCTTCGCCGGCAGAGAGCATCCTGCCGGCCGCGGTGCGCTCCGGAGCGGGGACTTGTGCCGAAAGAGGCCGGGAACAGGCGCTTACCTTCGGACAGCTCCGGATGCCCGTCCAATGCGTCTCTTGTCGCCTACACGGCAGGGAAAAGCTTTTTCACTCTGTCTAGGAAGGAGAAAGTGTGCCAGCACAGCAAATGCCTCCCGGACTTTCCCTGCAATTCAGCAAGTGCTTTGCAGCTTGAAATTGGAAGGAAAGCCTCAGATTTAGCAGCCAGAGCTTCAGGAGGAGCAGCAGCGAGCACAGCATCGCTTTTGCAGAAGCTCCTTCCATGTGCATGTTTTTGGGAGTTGAAAGGCTTGCAGAGTGTTCAAGTAGCTTTTTCTCTCCGCTGGAAAGCTGCACGCTTAGTGCCAGTGTTCTGCAGCTTCTTTCTTCACGTTTCAGCCGCTAGCGCGCTCTCCGTGTGCAGGAGAAGCGGCTGAGGCTTCCTTGCCGGAGAAGCGGCACCTTCGCCGGCAGAGAGCATCCTGCCGGCCGCGGTGCGCTCCGGAGCGGGGGCTTGTGCCGAAAGAGGCCGGCAACAGGCGCTTACCTTCGGACAGCTCCGGATGCCCGTCCAATGCGTCTCTTGTCGCCTACACGGCAGGGAAAAGCTTTTTCACTCTGTCTAGGAAGGAGAAAGTGTGCCAGCACAGCAAATGCCTCCCGGACTTTCCCTGCAATTCAGCAAGTGCTTTGCAGCTTGAAATTGGAAGGAAAGCCTCAGATTTAGCAGCCAGAGCTTCAGGAGGAGCAGCAGCGAGCACAGCATCGCTTTTGCAGAAGCTCCTTCCATGTGCATGTTTTTGGGAGTTGAAAGGCTTGCAGAGTGTTCAAGTAGCTTTTTCTCTCCGCTGGAAAGCTGCACGCTTAGTGCCAGTGTTCTGCAGCTTCTTTCTTCACGTTTCAGCCGCTAGCGCGCTCTCCGTGTGCAGGAGAAGCGGCTGAGGCTTCCTTGCCGGAGAAGCGGCACCTTCGCCGGCAGAGAGCATCCTGCCGGCCGCGGTGCGCTCCGGAGCGGGGGCTTGTGCCGAAAGAGGCCGGCAACAGGCGCTTACCTTCGGACAGCTCCGGATGCCCGTCCAATGCGTCTCTTGTCGCCTACACGGCAGGGAAAAGCTTTTTCACTCTGTCTAGGAAGGAGAAAGTGTGCCAGCACAGCAAATGCCTCCCGGACTTTCCCTGCAATTCAGCAAGTGCTTTGCAGCTTGAAATTGGAAGGAAAGCCTCAGATTTAGCAGCCAGAGCTTCAGGAGGAGCAGCAGCGAGCACAGCATCGCTTTTGCAGAAGCTCCTTCCATGTGCATGTTTTTGGGAGTTGAAAGGCTTGCAGAGTGTTCAAGTAGCTTTTTCTCTCCGCTGGAAAGCTGCACGCTTAGTGCCAGTGTTCTGCAGCTTCTTTCTTCACGTTTCAGCCGCTAGCGCGCTCTCCGTGTGCAGGAGAAGCGGCTGAGGCTTCCTTGCCGGAGAAGCGGCACCTTCGCCGGCAGAGAGCATCCTGCCGGCCGCGGTGCGCTCCGGAGCGGGGGCTTGTGCCGAAAGAGGCCGGCAACAGGCGCTTACCTTCGGACAGCTCCGGATGCCCGTCTAATGCGTCTCTTGTCGCCTACACGGCAGGGAAAAGCTTTTCCACTCTGTCTAGGAAGGAGAAAGTGTGCCAGCACAGCAAATGCCTCCCGGACTTTCCCTGCAATTCAGCAAGTGCTTTGCAGCTTGAAATTGGAAGGAAAGCCTCAGATTTAGCAGCCAGAGCTTCAGAAGGAGCAGCAGCCAGCACAGCATCGCTTTTGCAGCAGCTCCTTCCATGTGCATGTTTTTGGGAGTGGAAAGGCTTGCAGAGTGTTAAAGTAGCTTTTTCTCTCCGCTGGAAAGCTGCACGCTCAGTGCCAGTGTTCTGCAGCTTCTTTCTTCACGTTTCAGCAGCTAGCACGCTCTCCGTGTGCTGGAGAAGCGGCAGAGGCTTCCTTGCCGGAGAAGCGGCACCTACGCCGGCAGAGAGCATCCTGCCGGCCGCGGTGCGCTCCGCAGCGGGGGCTTGTGCCGAAAGAGGCCGGCAACAGGCGCTTACCTTCGGACAGCTCCGGATGCCCGTCTAATGCGTCTCTTGTCGCCTACACGGCAGGGAAAAGCTTTTCCACTCTGTCTAGGAAGGAGAAAGTGTGCCAGCACAGCAAATGCCTCCCGGACTTTCCCTGCAATTCAGCAAGTGCTTTGCAGCTTGAAATTGGAAGGAAAGCCTCAGATTTAGCAGCCAGAGCTTCAGGAGGAGCAGCAGCGAGCACAGCATCGCTTTTGCAGCAGCTCCTTCCATGTGCATGTTTTTGGGAGTGGAAAGGCTTGCAGAGTGTTCAAGTAGCTTTTTCTCTCCGCTGGAAAGCTGCACGCTCAGTGCCAGTGTTCTGCAGCTTCTTTCTTCACGTTTCAGCAGCTAGCACGCTCTCCGTGTGCTGGAGAAGCGGGCGAGGCTTCCTTGCCGGAGAAGCGGCACCTTCGCCGGCTGAGAGCATCCTGCCGGCCGCGGTGCGCTCCGGAGCGGGGATTTGTGCCGAAAGAGGCCGGCAACAGGCGCTTACCTTTCGACAGCTCCGGATGCCCGTCCAATGCGTCTCTTGTCGCCTACACGGCAGGGAAAAGCTTTTCCACTCTGTCTAGGAAGGAGAAAGTGTGCCAGCACAGCAAATGCCTCCCGGACTTTCCCTGCAATTCAGCAAGTGCTTTGCAGCTTGAAATTGGAAGGAAAGCCTCAGATTTAGCAGCCAGAGCTTCAGGAGAAGCAGCAGCGAGCACAGCATCGCTTTTGCAGCAGCTCCTTCCATGTGCATGTTTTTGGGAGTGGAAAGGCTTGCAGAGTGTTCAAGTAGCTTTTTCTCTCCGCTGGAAAGCTGCACGCTCAGTGCCAGTGTTCTGCAACTTCTTTCTTCACGTTTCAGCAGCTAGCACGCTCTCCGTGTGCTGGAGAAGCGGGCGAGGCTTCCTTGCCGGAGAAGCGGCACCTTCGCCGGCAGAGAGCATCGTGCCGGCCGCGGTGCGCTCCGGAGCGGGGGCTTGTGCCGAAAGAGGCCGGGAACAGGCGCTTACCTTCGGACAGCTCCGGATGCCCGTCCAATGCGTCTCTTGTCGCCTACACGGCAGGGAAAAGCTTTTCCACTCTGTCTAGGAAGGAGAAAGTGTGCCAGCACAGCAAATGCCTCCCGGACTTTCCCTGCAATTCAGCAAGTGCTTTGCAGCTTGAAATTGGAAGGAAAGCCTCAGATTTAGCAGCCAGAGCTTCAGGAGGAGCAGCAGCGAGCACAGCATCGCTTTTGCAGCAGCTCCTTCCATGTGCATGTTTTTGGGAGTGGAAAGGCTTGCAGAGTGTTCAAGTAGCTTTTTCTCTCCGCTGGAAAGCTGCACGCTCAGTGCCAGTGTTCTGCAGCTTCTTTCTTCACGTTTCAGCAGCTAGCACGCTCTCCGTGTGCTGGAGAAGCGGCAGAGGCTTCCTTGCCGGAGAAGCGGCACCTTCGCCGGCTGAGAGCACCCTGCCGGCCGCGGTGCGCTCCGGAGCGGGGGCTTGTGCCGAAAGTGGCCGGGAACAGGCGCTTACCTTCGGACAGCTCCGGATCCCCGTCTAATGCGTCTCTTGTCGCCTACCCGGCAGGGAAAAGCTTTTCCACTCTGTCTAGGAAGGAGAAAGTGTGCCAGCACAGCAAATGCCTCCCGGACTTTCCCTGCAATTCAGCAAGTGCTTTGCAGCTTGAAATTGGAAGGAAAGCCTCAGATTTAGCAGCCAGAGCTTCAGGAGAAGCAGCAGCGAGCACAGCATCGCTTTTGCAGCAGCTCCTTCCATGTGCATGTTTTTGGGAGTGGAAAGGCTTGCAGAGTGTTCAAGTAGCTTTTTCTCTCCGCTGGAAAGCTGCACGCTCAGTGCCAGTGTTCTGCAACTTCTTTCTTCACGTTTCAGCAGCTAGCACGCTCTCCGTGTGCTGGAGAAGCGGGCGAGGCTTCCTTGCCGGAGAAGCGGCACCTTCGCCGGCAGAGAGCATCGTGCCGGCCGCGGTGCGCTCCGGAGCGGGGGCTTGTGCCGAAAGAGGCCGGGAACAGGCGCTTACCTTCGGACAGCTCCGGATGCCCGTCCAATGCGTCTCTTGTCGCCTACACGGCAGGGAAAAGCTTTTCCACTCTGTCTAGGAAGGAGAAAGTGTGCCAGCACAGCAAACGCCTCCCGGACTTTCCCTGCAATTCAGCAAGTGCTTTGCAGCTTGAAATTGGAAGGAAAGCCTCAGATTTAGCAGCCAGAGCTTCAGGAGGAGCAGCAGCGAGCACAGCATCGCTTTTGCAGCAGCTCCTTCCATGTGCATGTTTTTGGGAGTTGAAAGGCTTGCAGAGTGTTCAAGTAGCTTTTTCTCTCCGCTGGAAAGCTGCACGCTCAGTGCCAGTGTTCTGCAGCTTCTTTCTTCACGTTTCAGCAGCTAGCACGCTCTCCGTGTGCTGGAGAAGCGGGCGAGGCTTCCTTGCCGGAGAAGCGGCACCTTCGCCGGCAGAGAGCATCCTGCCGGCCGCGGTGCGCTCCGGAGCGGGGGCTTGTGCCGAAAGAGGCCGGCAACAGGCGCTTACCTTCGGACAGCTCCGGATGCCCGTCCAATGCGTCTCTTGTCGCCTACACGGCAGGGAAAAGCTTTTTCACTCTGTCTAGGAAGGAGAAAGTGTGCCAGCACAGCAAACGCCTCCCGGACTTTCCCTGCAATTCAGCAAGTGCTTTGCAGCTTGAAATTGGAAGGAAAGCCTCAGATTTAGCAGCCAGAGCTTCAGGAGGAGCAGCAGCGAGCACAGCATCGCTTTTGCAGAAGCTCCTTCCATGTGCATGTTTTTGGGAGTTGAAAGGCTTGCAGAGTGTTCAAGTAGCTTTTTCTCTCCGCTGGAAAGCTGCACGCTTAGTGCCAGTGTTCTGCAGCTTCTTTCTTCACGTTTCAGCCGCTAGCGCGCTCTCCGTGTGCAGGAGAAGCGGCTGAGGCTTCCTTGCCGGAGAAGCGGCACCTTCGCCGGCAGAGAGCATCCTGCCGGCCGCGGTGCGCTCCGGAGCGGGGGCTTGTGCCGAAAGAGGCCGGCAACAGGCGCTTACCTTCGGACAGCTCCGGATGCCCGTCCAATGCGTCTCTTGTCGCCTACACGGCAGGGAAAAGCTTTTTCACTCTGTCTAGGAAGGAGAAAGTGTGCCAGCACAGCAAATGCCTCCCGGACTTTCCCTGCAATTCAGCAAGTGCTTTGCAGCTTGAAATTGGAAGGAAAGCCTCAGATTTAGCAGCCAGAGCTTCAGGAGGAGCAGCAGCGAGCACAGCATCGCTTTTGCAGAAGCTCCTTCCATGTGCATGTTTTTGGGAGTGGAAAGGCTTGCAGAGTGTTCAAGTAGCTTTTTCTCTCCGCTGGAAAGCTGCACGCTCAGTGCCAGTGTTCTGCAGCTTCTTTCTTCACGTTTCAGCAGCTAGCACGCTCTCCGTGTGCTGGAGAAGCGGCAGAGGCTTCCTTGCCGGAGAAGCGGCACCTTCGCCGGCTGAGAGCACCCTGCCGGCCGCGGTGCGCTCCGGAGCGGGGGCTTGTGCCGAAAGTGGCCGGGAACAGGCGCTTACCTTCGGACAGCTCCGGATGCCCGTCTAATGCGTCTCTTGTCGCCTACCCGGCAGGGAAAAGCTTTTCCACTCTGTCTAGGAAGGAGAAAGTGTGCCAGCACAGCAAATGCCTCCCGGACTTTCCCTGCAATTCAGCAAGTGCTTTGCAGCTTGAAATTGGAAGGAAAGCCTCAGATTTAGCAGCCAGAGCTTCAGGAGAAGCAGCAGCGAGCACAGCATCGCTTTTGCAGCAGCTCCTTCCATGTGCATGTTTTTGGGAGTGGAAAGGCTTGCAGAGTGTTCAAGTAGCTTTTTCTCTCCGCTGGAAAGCTGCACGCTCAGTGCCAGTGTTCTGCAGCTTCTTTCTTCACGTTTCAGCAGCTAGCACGCTCTCCGTGTGCTGGAGAAGCGGGCGAGGCTTCCTTGCCGGAGAAGCGGCACCTTCGCCGGCAGAGAGCATCGTGCCGGCCGCGGTGCGCTCCGGAGCGGGGGCTTGTGCCGAAAGAGGCCGGGAACAGGCGCTTACCTTCGGACAGCTCCGGATGCCCGTCCAATGCGTCTCTTGTCGCCTACACGGCAGGGAAAAGCTTTTCCACTCTGTCTAGGAAGGAGAAAGTGTGCCAGCACAGCAAACGCCTCCCGGACTTTCCCTGCAATTCAGCAAGTGCTTTGCAGCTTGAAATTGGAAGGAAAGCCTCAGATTTAGCAGCCAGAGCTTCAGGAGGAGCAGCAGCGAGCACAGCATCGCTTTTGCAGCAGCTCCTTCCATGTGCATGTTTTTGGGAGTTGAAAGGCTTGCAGAGTGTTCAAGTAGCTTTTTCTCTCCGCTGGAAAGCTGCACGCTCAGTGCCAGTGTTCTGCAGCTTCTTTCTTCACGTTTCAGCAGCTAGCACGCTCTCCGTGTGCTGGAGAAGCGGCAGAGGCTTCCTTGCCGGAGAAGCGGCACCTTCGCCGGCAGAGAGCATCCTGCCGGCCGCGGTGCGCTCCGGAGCGGGGGCTTGTGCCGAAAGAGGCCGGGAACAGGCGCTTACCTTCGGACAGCTCCGGATGCCCGTCCAATGCGTCTCTTGTCGCCTACACGGCAGGGAAAAGCTTTTCCACTCTGTCTAGGAAGGAGAAAGTGTGCCAGCACAGCAAACGCCTCCCGGACTTTCCCTGCAATTCAGCAAGTGCTTTGCAGCTTGAAATTGGAAGGAAAGCCTCAGATTTAACAGCCAGAGCTTCAGGAGGAGCAGCAGCGAGCACAGCATCGCTTTTGCAGCAGCTCCTTCCATGTGCATGTTTTTGGGAGTGGAAAGGCTTGCAGAGTGTTCAAGTAGCTTTTTCTCTCCGCTGGAAAGCTGCACGCTCAGTGCCAGTGTTCTGCAGCTTCTTTCTTCACATTTCAGCAGCTAGCACGCTCTGGGTGTGGTGGAGAAGCGGCAGAGGCTTCCTTGCCGGAGAAGCGGCACCTTCGCCGGCAGAGAGCATCCTGCCGGCCGCGGTGCGCTCCGGAGCGGGGACTTGTGCCGAAAGAGGCCGGGAACAGGCGCTTACCTTCGGACAGCTCCGGATGCCCGTCCAATGCGTCTCTTGTCGCCTACACGGCAGGGAAAAGCTTTTTCACTCTGTCTAGGAAGGAGAAAGTGTGCCAGCACAGCAAATGCCTCCCGGACTTTCCCTGCAATTCAGCAAGTGCTTTGCAGCTTGAAATTGGAAGGAAAGCCTCAGATTTAGCAGCCAGAGCTTCAGGACGAGCAGCAGCGAGCACAGCATCGCTTTTGCAGAAGCTCCTTCCATGTGCATGTTTTTGGGAGTTGAAAGGCTTGCAGAGTGTTCAAGTAGCTTTTTCTCTCCGCTGGAAAGCTGCACGCTTAGTGCCAGTGTTCTGCAGCTTCTTTCTTCACGTTTCAGCCGCTAGCGCGCTCTCCGTGTGCAGGAGAAGCGGCTGAGGCTTCCTTGCCGGAGAAGCGGCACCTTCGCCGGCAGAGAGCATCCTGCCGGCCGCGGTGCGCTCCGGAGCGGGGGCTTGTGCCGAAAGAGGCCGGCAACAGGCGCTTACCTTCGGACAGCTCCGGATGCCCGTCCAATGCGTCTCTTGTCGCCTACACGGCAGGGAAAAGCTTTTTCACTCTGTCTAGGAAGGAGAAAGTGTGCCAGCACAGCAAATGCCTCCCGGACTTTCCCTGCAATTCAGCAAGTGCTTTGCAGCTTGAAATTGGAAGGAAAGCCTCAGATTTAGCAGCCAGAGCTTCAGGAGGAGCAGCAGCGAGCACAGCATCGCTTTTGCAGAAGCTCCTTCCATGTGCATGTTTTTGGGAGTTGAAAGGCTTGCAGAGTGTTCAAGTAGCTTTTTCTCTCCGCTGGAAAGCTGCACGCTTAGTGCCAGTGTTCTGCAGCTTCTTTCTTCACGTTTCAGCCGCTAGCGCGCTCTCCGTGTGCAGGAGAAGCGGCTGAGGCTTCCTTGCCGGAGAAGCGGCACCTTCGCCGGCAGAGAGCATCCTGCCGGCCGCGGTGCGCTCCGGAGCGGGGGCTTGTGCCGAAAGAGGCCGGCAACAGGCGCTTACCTTCGGACAGCTCCGGATGCCCGTCTAATGCGTCTCTTGTCGCCTACACGGCAGGGAAAAGCTTTTCCACTCTGTCTAGGAAGGAGAAAGTGTGCCAGCACAGCAAATGCCTCCCGGACTTTCCCTGCAATTCAGCAAGTGCTTTGCAGCTTGAAATTGGAAGGAAAGCCTCAGATTTAGCAGCCAGAGCTTCAGAAGGAGCAGCAGCCAGCACAGCATCGCTTTTGCAGCAGCTCCTTCCATGTGCATGTTTTTGGGAGTGGAAAGGCTTGCAGAGTGTTAAAGTAGCTTTTTCTCTCCGCTGGAAAGCTGCACGCTCAGTGCCAGTGTTCTGCAGCTTCTTTCTTCACGTTTCAGCAGCTAGCACGCTCTCCGTGTGCTGGAGAAGCGGCAGAGGCTTCCTTGCCGGAGAAGCGGCACCTACGCCGGCAGAGAGCATCCTGCCGGCCGCGGTGCGCTCCGCAGCGGGGGCTTGTGCCGAAAGAGGCCGGCAACAGGCGCTTACCTTCGGACAGCTCCGGATGCCCGTCTAATGCGTCTCTTGTCGCCTACACGGCAGGGAAAAGCTTTTCCACTCTGTCTAGGAAGGAGAAAGTGTGCCAGCACAGCAAATGCCTCCCGGACTTTCCCTGCAATTCAGCAAGTGCTTTGCAGCTTGAAATTGGAAGGAAAGCCTCAGATTTAGCAGCCAGAGCTTCAGGAGGAGCAGCAGCGAGCACAGCATCGCTTTTGCAGCAGCTCCTTCCATGTGCATGTTTTTGGGAGTGGAAAGGCTTGCAGAGTGTTCAAGTAGCTTTTTCTCTCCGCTGGAAAGCTGCACGCTCAGTGCCAGTGTTCTGCAGCTTCTTTCTTCACGTTTCAGCAGCTAGCACGCTCTCCGTGTGCTGGAGAAGCGGGCGAGGCTTCCTTGCCGGAGAAGCGGCACCTTCGCCGGCTGAGAGCATCCTGCCGGCCGCGGTGCGCTCCGGAGCGGGGATTTGTGCCGAAAGAGGCCGGCAACAGGCGCTTACCTTCCGACAGCTCCGGATGCCCGTCCAATGCGTCTCTTGTCGCCTACACGGCAGGGAAAAGCTTTTCCACTCTGTCTAGGAAGGAGAAAGTGTGCCAGCACAGCAAATGCCTCCCGGACTTTCCCTGCAATTCAGCAAGTGCTTTGCAGCTTGAAATTGGAAGGAAAGCCTCAGATTTAGCAGCCAGAGCTTCAGGAGAAGCAGCAGCGAGCACAGCATCGCTTTTGCAGCAGCTCCTTCCATGTGCATGTTTTTGGGAGTGGAAAGGCTTGCAGAGTGTTCAAGTAGCTTTTTCTCTCCGCTGGAAAGCTGCACGCTCAGTGCCAGTGTTCTGCAACTTCTTTCTTCACGTTTCAGCAGCTAGCACGCTCTCCGTGTGCTGGAGAAGCGGGCGAGGCTTCCTTGCCGGAGAAGCGGCACCTTCGCCGGCAGAGAGCATCGTGCCGGCCGCGGTGCGCTCCGGAGCGGGGGCTTGTGCCGAAAGAGGCCGGGAACAGGCGCTTACCTTCGGACAGCTCCGGATGCCCGTCCAATGCGTCTCTTGTCGCCTACACGGCAGGGAAAAGCTTTTCCACTCTGTCTAGGAAGGAGAAAGTGTGCCAGCACAGCAAATGCCTCCCGGACTTTCCCTGCAATTCAGCAAGTGCTTTGCAGCTTGAAATTGGAAGGAAAGCCTCAGATTTAGCAGCCAGAGCTTCAGGAGGAGCAGCAGCGAGCACAGCATCGCTTTTGCAGCAGCTCCTTCCATGTGCATGTTTTTGGGAGTGGAAAGGCTTGCAGAGTGTTCAAGTAGCTTTTTCTCTCCGCTGGAAAGCTGCACGCTCAGTGCCAGTGTTCTGCAGCTTCTTTCTTCACGTTTCAGCAGCTAGCACGCTCTCCGTGTGCTGGAGAAGCGGCAGAGGCTTCCTTGCCGGAGAAGCGGCACCTTCGCCGGCTGAGAGCACCCTGCCGGCCGCGGTGCGCTCCGGAGCGGGGGCTTGTGCCGAAAGTGGCCGGGAACAGGCGCTTACCTTCGGACAGCTCCGGATCCCCGTCTAATGCGTCTCTTGTCGCCTACCCGGCAGGGAAAAGCTTTTCCACTCTGTCTAGGAAGGAGAAAGTGTGCCAGCACAGCAAATGCCTCCCGGACTTTCCCTGCAATTCAGCAAGTGCTTTGCAGCTTGAAATTGGAAGGAAAGCCTCAGATTTAGCAGCCAGAGCTTCAGGAGAAGCAGCAGCGAGCACAGCATCGCTTTTGCAGCAGCTCCTTCCATGTGCATGTTTTTGGGAGTGGAAAGGCTTGCAGAGTGTTCAAGTAGCTTTTTCTCTCCGCTGGAAAGCTGCACGCTCAGTGCCAGTGTTCTGCAACTTCTTTCTTCACGTTTCAGCAGCTAGCACGCTCTCCGTGTGCTGGAGAAGCGGGCGAGGCTTCCTTGCCGGAGAAGCGGCACCTTCGCCGGCAGAGAGCATCGTGCCGGCCGCGGTGCGCTCCGGAGCGGGGGCTTGTGCCGAAAGAGGCCGGGAACAGGCGCTTACCTTCGGACAGCTCCGGATGCCCGTCCAATGCGTCTCTTGTCGCCTACACGGCAGGGAAAAGCTTTTCCACTCTGTCTAGGAAGGAGAAAGTGTGCCAGCACAGCAAATGCCTCCCGGACTTTCCCTGCAATTCAGCAAGTGCTTTGCAGCTTGAAATTGGAAGGAAAGCCTCAGATTTAGCAGCCAGAGCTTCAGGAGGAGCAGCAGCGAGCACAGCATCGCTTTTGCAGCAGCTCCTTCCATGTGCATGTTTTTGGGAGTTGAAAGGCTTGCAGAGTGTTCAAGTAGCTTTTTCTCTCCGCTGGAAAGCTGCACGCTCAGTGCCAGTGTTCTGCAGCTTCTTTCTTCACGTTTCAGCAGCTACCACGCTCGCCGTGTGCAGGAGAAGCGGCTGAGGCTTCCTTGCCGGAGAAGCGGCACCTTCGCCGGCAGAGAGCATCCTGCCGGCCGCGGTGCGCTCCGGAGCGGGGGCTTGTGCCGAAAGAGGCCGGCAACAGGCGCTTACCTTCGGACAGCTCCGGATGCCCGTCTAATGCGTCTCTTGTCGCCTACACGGCAGGGAAAAGCTTTTCCACTCTCTCTAGGAAGGAGAAAGTGTGCCAGCACAGCAAATGCCTCCCGGACTTCCCCTGGAACTCAGCAAGTGCTTTGCAGCTTGAAATTGGAAGGAAAGCCTCAGATTTAGCAGCCAGAGCTTCAGGAGGAGCAGCAGCGAGCACAGCATCGCTTTTGCAGCAGCTCCTTCCATGTGCATGTTTTTGGGAGTTGAAAGGCTTGCAGAGTGTTCAAGTAGCTTTTTCTCTCCGCTGGAAAGCTGCACGCTCAGTGCCAGTGTTCTGCAGCTTCTTTCTTCACGTTTCAGCAGCTAGCACGCTCTCCGTGTGCTGGAGAAGCGGCAGAGGCTTCCTTGCCGGAGAAGCGGCACCTTCGCCGGCTGAGAGCATCCTGCCGGCCGCGGTGCGCTCCGCAGCGGGGGCTTGTGCCGAAAGAGGCCGGCAACAGGCGCTTACCTTCGGACAGCTCCGGATGCCCGTCCAATGCGTCTCTTGTCGCCTACACGGCAGGGAAAAGCTTTTCCACTCTGTCTAGGAAGGAGAAAGTGTGCCAGCACAGCAAATGCCTCCCGGACTTTCCCTGCAATTCAGCAAGTGCTTTGCAGCTTGAAATTGGAAGGAAAGCCTCAGATTTAGCAGCCAGAGCTCCAGGAGGAGCAGCAGCGAGCACAGCATCGCTTTTGCAGCAGCTCCTTCCATGTGCATGTTTTTGGGAGTTGAAAGGCTTGGAGAGTGTTCAAGTAGCTTTTTCTCTCCGCTGGAAAGCTGCACGCTCAGTGCCAGTGTTCTGCAGCTTCTTTCTTCACGTTTCAGCAGCTAGCACGCTCTCCGTGTGCTGGAGAAGCGGCTGAGGCTTCCTTGCCGGAGAAGCGGCACCTTCGCCGGCTGAGAGCATCCTGCCGGCCGCGGTGCGCTCCGGAGCGGGGGCTTGTGCCGAAAGAGGCCGGCAACAGGCGCTTACCTTCGGACAGCTCCGGATGCCCGTCCAATGCGTCTCTTGTCGCCTACACGGCAGGGAAAAGCTTTTCCACTCTGTCTAGGAAGGAGAAAGTGTGCCAGCACAGCAAATGCCTCCCGGACTTTCCCTGCAATTCAGCAAGTGCTTTGCAGCTTGAAATTGGAAGGAAAGCCTCAGATTTAGCAGCCAGAGCTTCAGGAGGAGCAGCAGTGAGCACAGCATCGCTTTTGCAGCAGCTCCTTCCATGTGCATGTTTTTGGGAGTGGAAAGGCTTGCAGAGTGTTCAAGTAGCTTTTTCTCTCCGCTGGAAAGCTGCACGCTCAGTGCCAGTGTTCTGCAGCTTCTTTCTTCACGTTTCAGCAGCTAGCACGCTCTCCGTGTGCTGGAGAAGCGGCTGAGGCTTCCTTGCCGGAGAAGCGGCACCTTCGCCGGCTGAGAGCATCCTGCCGGCCGCGGTGCGCTCCGGAGCGGGGGCTTGTGCCGAAAGAGGCCGGCAACAGGCGCTTACCTTCGGACAGCTCCGGATGCCCGTCCAATGCGTCTCTTGTCGCCTACACGGCAGGGAAAAGCTTTTCCACTCTGTCTAGGAAGGAGAAAGTGTGCCAGCACAGCAAATGCCTCCCGGACTTTCCCTGCAATTCAGCAAGTGCTTTGCAGCTTGAAATTGGAAGGAAAGCCTCAGATTTAGCAGCCAGAGCTTCAGGAGGAGCAGCAGCCAGCACAGCATCGCTTTTGCAGCAGCTCCTTCCATGTGCATGTTTTTGGGAGTTGAAAGGCTTGCAGAGTGTTCAAGTAGCTTTTTCTCTCCGCTGGAAAGCTGCACGCTCAGTGCCAGTGTTCTGCAGCTTCTTTCTTCACGTTTCAGCAGCTAGCACGCTCTCCGTGTGCTGGAGAAGCGGCAGAGGCTTCCTTGCCGGAGAAGCGGCACCTTCGCCGGCAGAGAGCATCCTGCCGGCCGCGGTGCGCTCCGGAGCGGGGGCTTGTGCCGAAAGTGGCCGGGAACAGGCGCTTACCTTCGGACAGCTCCGGATCCCCGTCTAATGCGGCTCTTGTCGCCTACACGGCAGGGAAAAGCTTTTCCACTCTGTCTAGGAAGGAGAAAGTGTGCCAGCACAGCAAATGCCTCCCGGACTTTCCCTGCAATTCAGCAAGTGCTTTGCAGCTTGAAATTGGAAGGAAAGCCTCAGATTTAGCAGCCAGAGCTTCAGGAGGAGCAGCAGCGAGCACAGCATCGCTTTTGCAGCAGCTCCTTCCATGTGCATGTTTTTGGGAGTTGAAAGGCTTGCAGAGTGTTCAAGTAGCTTTTTCTCTCCGCTGGAAAGCTGCACGCTCAGTGCCAGTGTTCTGCAGCTTCTTTCTTCACGTTTCAGCAGCTAGCACGATCTCCGTGTGCTGGAGAAGCGGCAGAGGCTTCCTTGCCGGAGAAGCGGCACCTTCGCCGGCTGAGAGCATCCTGCCGGCCGCGGTGCGCTCCGGAGCGGGGGCTTGTGCCGAAAGAGGCCGGCAACAGGCGCTTACCTTCGGACAGCTCCGGATGCCCGTCCAATGCGTCTCTTGTCGCCTACACGGCAGGGAAAAGCTTTTCCACTCTGTCTAGGAAGGAGAAAGTGTGCCAGCACAGCAAACGCCTCCCGGACTTTCCCTGCAATTCAGCAAGTGCTTTGCAGCTTGAAATTGGAAGGAAAGCC
The DNA here is from genome assembly GCF_963513975.1 of Fringilla coelebs. NCBI lineage: Eukaryota > Metazoa > Chordata > Aves > Passeriformes > Fringillidae > Fringilla > Fringilla coelebs. Next base: position 8,129,794 of record NC_140045.1, on the reverse strand, counting down.
TCAGATTTAGCAGCCAGAGCTTCAGGAGGAGCAGCAGCGAGCACAGCATCGCTTTTGCAGCAGCTCCTTCCATGTGCATGTTTTTGGGAGTTGAAAGGCTTGCAGAGTGTTAAAGTAGCTTTTTCTCTCCGCTGGAAAGCTGCACGCTCAGTGCCAGTGTTCTGCAGCTTCTTTCTTCACGTTTCAGCAGCTAGCACGCTCTCCGTGTGCTGGAGAAGCGGGAGAGGCTTCCTTGCCGGAGAAGCGGCACCTTCGCCGGCAGAGAGCATCCTGCCGGCCGCGGTGCGCTCCGGAGCGGGGGCTTGTGCCGAAAGAGGCCGGCAACAGGCGCTTACCTTCGGACAGCTCCGGATCCCCGTCTAATGCGGCTCTTGTCGCCTACACGGCAGGGAAAAGCTTTTCCACTCTGTCAAGGAAGGAGAAACTGTGCCAGCACAGCAAATGCCTCCCGGACTTCCCCTGGAACTCAGCAAGTGCTTTGCAGCTTGAAATTGGAAGGAAAGCCTCAGATTTAGCAGCCAGAGCTTCAGGAGGAGCAGCAGCGAGCACAGCATCGCTTTTGCAGCAGCTCCTTCCATGTGCATGTTTTTGGGAGTTGAAAGGCTTGCAGAGTGTTCAAGTAGCTTTTTCTCTCCGCTGGAAAGCTGCACGCTCAGTGCCAGTGTTCTGCAGCTTCTTTCTTCACGTTTCAGCAGCTAGCACGCTCTCCGTGTGCTGGAGAAGCGGCAGAGGCTTCCTTGCCGGAGAAGCGGCACCTTCGCCGGCTGAGAGCATCCTGCCGGCCGCGGTGCACTCCGGAGCGGGGGCTTGTGCCGAAAGAGGCCGGCAACAGGCGCTTACCTTCGGACAGCTCCGGATGCCCGTCCAATGCGTCTCTTGTCGCCTACACGGCAGGGAAAAGCTTTTCCACTCTGTCTAGGAAGGAGAAAGTGTGCCAGCACAGCAAATGCCTCCCGGACTTTCCCTGCAATTCAGCAAGTGCTTTGCAGCTTGAAATTGGAAGGAAAGCCTCAGATTTAGCAGCCAGAGCTTCAGGAGGAGCAGCAGCGAGCACAGCATCGCTTTTGCAGCAGCTCCTTCCATGTGCATGTTTTTGGGAGTTGAAAGGCTTGCAGAGTGTTAAAGTAGCTTTTTCTCTCCGCTGGAAAGCTGCACGCTCAGTGCCAGTGTTCTGCAGCTTCTTTCTTCACGTTTCAGCAGCTAGCACGCTCTCCGTGTGCTGGAGAAGCGGGCGAGGCTTCCTTGCCGGAGAAGCGGCACCTTCGCCGGCTGAGAGCATCCTGCCGGCCGCGGTGCGCTCCGGAGCGGGGGCTTGTGCCGAAAGAGGCCGGCAACAGGCGCTTACCTTCGGACAGCTCCGGATGCCCGTCCAATGCGTCTCTTGTCGCCTACACGGCAGGGAAAAGCTTTTCCACTCTGTCTAGGAAGGAGAAAGTGTGCCAGCACAGCAAATGCCTCCCGGACTTTCCCTGCAATTCAGCAAGTGCTTTGCAGCTTGAAATTGGAAGGAAAGCCTCAGATTTAGCAGCCAGAGCTCCAGGAGGAGCAGCAGCGAGCACAGCATCGCTTTTGCAGCAGCTCCTTCCATGTGCATGTTTTTGGGAGTTGAAAGGCTTGGAGAGTGTTCAAGTAGCTTTTTCTCTCCGCTGGAAAGCTGCACGCTCAGTGCCAGTGTTCTGCAGCTTCTTTCTTCACGTTTCAGCAGCTAGCACGCTCTCCGTGTGCTGGAGAAGCGGCTGAGGCTTCCTTGCCGGAGAAGCGGCACCTTCGCCGGCTGAGAGCATCCTGCCGGCCGCGGTGCGCTCCGGAGCGGGGGCTTGTGCCGAAAGAGGCCGGCAACAGGCGCTTACCTTCGGACAGCTCCGGATGCCCGTCCAATGCGTCTCTTGTCGCCTACACGGCAGGGAAAAGCTTTTCCACTCTGTCTAGGAAGGAGAAAGTGTGCCAGCACAGCAAATGCCTCCCGGACTTTCCCTGCAATTCAGCAAGTGCTTTGCAGCTTGAAATTGGAAGGAAAGCCTCAGATTTAGCAGCCAGAGCTTCAGGAGGAGCAGCAGCGAGCACAGCATCGCTTTTGCAGCAGCTCCTTCCATGTGCATGTTTTTGGGAGTTGAAAGGCTTGCAGAGTGTTAAAGTAGCTTTTTCTCTCCGCTGGAAAGCTGCACGCTCAGTGCCAGTGTTCTGCAGCTTCTTTCTTCACGTTTAAGCAGCTAGCACGCTCTCCGTGTGCTGGAGAAGCGGCAGAGGCTTCCTTGCCGGAGAAGCGGCACCTTCGCCGGCTGAGAGCATCCTGCCGGCCGCGGTGCGCTCCGGAGCGGGGGCTTGTGCCGAAAGAGGCCGGCAACAGGCGCTTACCTTCGGACAGCTCCGGATGCCCGTCCAATGCGTCTCTTGTCGCCTACACGGCAGGGAAAAGCTTTTCCACTCTGTCTAGGAAGGAGAAAGTGTGCCAGCACAGCAAACGCCTCCCGGACTTTCCCTGCAATTCAGCAAGTGCTTTGCAGCTTGAAATTGGAAGGAAAGCCTCAGATTTAGCAGCCAGAGCTCCAGGAGGAGCAGCAGCGAGCACAGCATCGCTTTTGCAGCAGCTCCTTCCATGTGCATGTTTTTGGGAGTTGAAAGGCTTGGAGAGTGTTCAAGTAGCTTTTTCTCTCCGCTGGAAAGCTGCACGCTCAGTGCCAGTGTTCTGCAGCTTCTTTCTTCACGTTTCAGCAGCTAGCACGCTCTCCGTGTGCTGGAGAAGCGGCTGAGGCTTCCTTGCCGGAGAAGCGGCACCTTCGCCGGCTGAGAGCATCCTGCCGGCCGCGGTGCGCTCCGGAGCGGGGGCTTGTGCCGAAAGAGGCCGGGAACAGGCGCTTACCTTCGGACAGCTCCGGATCCCCGTCTAATGCGTCTCTTGTCGCCTACACGGCAGGGAAAAGCTTTTCCACTCTGTCTAGGAAGGAGAAAGTGTGCCAGCACAGCAAATGCCTCCCGGACTTTCCCTGCAATTCAGCAAGTGCTTTGCAGCTTGAAATTGGAAGGAAAGCCTCAGATTTAGCAGCCAGAGCTTCAGGAGGAGCAGCAGCGAGCACAGCATCGCTTTTGCAGCAGCTCCTTCCATGTGCATGTTTTTGGGAGTTGAAAGGCTTGCAGAGTGTTCAAGTAGCTTTTTCTCTCCGCTGGAAAGCTGCACGCTCAGTGCCAGTGTTCTGCAGCTTCTTTCTTCACGTTTCAGCAGCTAGCACGCTCTCCGTGTGCTGGAGAAGCGGGAGAGGCTTCCTTGCCGGAGAAGCGGCACCTTCGCCGGCAGAGAGCATCCTGCCGGCCGCGGTGCGCTCCGGAGCGGGGGCTTGTGCCGAAAGTGGCCGGCAACAGGCGCTTACCTTCGGACAGCTCCGGATCCCCGTCTAATGCGGCTCTTGTCGCCTACACGGCAGGGAAAAGCTTTTCCACTCTGTCAAGGAAGGAGAAACTGTGCCAGCACAGCAAATGCCTCCCGGACTTCCCCTGGAACTCAGCAAGTGCTTTGCAGCTTGAAATTGGAAGGAAAGCCTCAGATTTAGCAGCCAGAGCTTCAGGAGGAGCAGCAGCGAGCACAGCATCGCTTTTGCAGCAGCTCCTTCCATGTGCATGTTTTTGGGAGTTGAAAGGCTTGCAGAGTGTTCAAGTAGCTTTTTCTCTCCGCTGGAAAGCTGCACGCTCAGTGCCAGTGTTCTGCAGCTTCTTTCTTCACGTTTCAGCAGCTAGCACGCTCTCCGTGTGCTGGAGAAGCGGCAGAGGCTTCCTTGCCGGAGAAGCGGCACCTTCGCCGGCTGAGAGCATCCTGCCGGCCGCGGTGCACTCCGGAGCGGGGGCTTGTGCCGAAAGAGGCCGGCAACAGGCGCTTACCTTCCGACAGCTCCAGATGCCCGTCCAATGCGTCTCTTGTCGCCTACACGGCAGGGAAAAGCTTTTCCACTCTGTCTAGGAAGGAGAAAGTGTGCCAGCACAGCAAATGCCTCCCGGACTTTCCCTGCAATTCAGCAAGTGCTTTGCAGCTTGAAATTGGAAGGAAAGCCTCAGATTTAGCAGCCAGAGCTTCAGGAGGAGCAGCAGCGAGCACAGCATCGCTTTTGCAGCAGCTCCTTCCATGTGCATGTTTTTGGGAGTTGAAAGGCTTGCAGAGTGTTCAAGTAGCTTTTTCTCTCCGCTGGAAAGCTGCACGCTCAGTGCCAGTGTTCTGCAGCTTCTTTCTTCACGTTTCAGCAGCTAGCACGCTCTCCGTGTGCTGGAGAAGCGGCAGAGGCTTCCTTGCCGGAGAAGCGGCACCTTCGCCGGCTGAGAGCATCCTGCCGGCCGCGGTGCGCTCCGGAGCGGGGGCTTGTGCCGAAAGAGGCCGGCAACAGGCGCTTACCTTCGGACAGCTCCGGATGCCCGTCCAATGCGTCTCTTGTCGCCTACACGGCAGGGAAAAGCTTTTCCACTCTGTCTAGGAAGGAGAAAGTGTGCCAGCACAGCAAATGCCTCCCGGACTTTCCCTGCAATTCAGCAAGTGCTTTGCAGCTTGAAATTGGAAGGAAAGCCTCAGATTTAGCAGCCAGAGCTCCAGGAGGAGCAGCAGCGAGCACAGCATCGCTTTTGCAGCAGCTCCTTCCATGTGCATGTTTTTGGGAGTTGAAAGGCTTGCAGAGTGTTAAAGTAGCTTTTTCTCTCCGCTGGAAAGCTGCACGCTCAGTGCCAGTGTTCTGCAGCTTCTTTCTTCACGTTTCAGCAGCTAGCACGCTCTCCGTGTGCTGGAGAAGCGGGAGAGGCTTCCTTGCCGGAGAAGCGGCACCTTCGCCGGCTGAGAGCATCCTGCCGGCCGCGGTGCGCTCCGGAGCGGGGGCTTGTGCCGAAAGAGGCCGGCAACAGGCGCTTACCTTCGGACAGCTCCGGATGCCCGTCCAATGCGTCTCTTGTCGCCTACACGGCAGGGAAAAGCTTTTCCACTCTGTCTAGGAAGGAGAAAGTGTGCCAGCACAGCAAATGCCTCCCGGACTTTCCCTGCAATTCAGCAAGTGCTTTGCAGCTTGAAATTGGAAGGAAAGCCTCAGATTTAGCAGCCAGAGCTTCAGGAGGAGCAGCAGTGAGCACAGCATCGCTTTTGCAGCAGCTCCTTCCATGTGCATGTTTTTGGGAGTGGAAAGGCTTGCAGAGTGTTCAAGTAGCTTTTTCTCTCCGCTGGAAAGCTGCACGCTCAGTGCCAGTGTTCTGCAGCTTCTTTCTTCACGTTTCAGCAGCTAGCACGCTCTCCGTGTGCTGGAGAAGCGGCTGAGGCTTCCTTGCCGGAGAAGCGGCACCTTCGCCGGCTGAGAGCATCCTGCCGGCCGCGGTGCGCTCCGGAGCGGGGGCTTGTGCCGAAAGAGGCCGGCAACAGGCGCTTACCTTCGGACAGCTCCGGATGCCCGTCCAATGCGTCTCTTGTCGCCTACACGGCAGGGAAAAGCTTTTCCACTCTGTCTAGGAAGGAGAAAGTGTGCCAGCACAGCAAATGCCTCCCGGACTTTCCCTGCAATTCAGCAAGTGCTTTGCAGCTTGAAATTGGAAGGAAAGCCTCAGATTTAGCAGCCAGAGCTTCAGGAGGAGCAGCAGCCAGCACAGCATCGCTTTTGCAGCAGCTCCTTCCATGTGCATGTTTTTGGGAGTTGAAAGGCTTGCAGAGTGTTCAAGTAGCTTTTTCTCTCCGCTGGAAAGCTGCACGCTCAGTGCCAGTGTTCTGCAGCTTCTTTCTTCACGTTTCAGCAGCTAGCACGCTCTCCGTGTGCTGGAGAAGCGGCAGAGGCTTCCTTGCCGGAGAAGCGGCACCTTCGCCGGCAGAGAGCATCCTGCCGGCCGCGGTGCGCTCCGGAGCGGGGGCTTGTGCCGAAAGAGGCCGGCAACAGGCGCTTACCTTCCGACAGCTCCGGATGCCCGTCCAATGCGTCTCTTGTCGCCTACACGGCAGGGAAAAGCTTTTCCACTCTGTCTAGGAAGGAGAAAGTGTGCCAGCACAGCAAACGCCTCCCGGACTTTCCCTGCAATTCAGCAAGTGCTTTGCAGCTTGAAATTGGAAGGAAAGCCTCAGATTTAGCAGCCAGAGCTTCAGGAGGAGCAGCAGCGAGCACAGCATCGCTTTTGCAGCAGCTCCTTCCATGTGCATGTTTTTGGGACTTGAAAGGCTTGCAGAGTGTTAAAGTAGCTTTTTCTCTCCGCTGGAAAGCTGCACGCTCAGTGCCAGTGTTCTGCAGCTTCTTTCTTCACGTTTCAGCAGCTAGCACGCTCTCCGTGTGCTGGAGAAGCGGGAGAGGCTTCCTTGCCGGAGAAGCGGCACCTTCGCCGGCAGAGAGCATCCTGCCGGCCGCGGTGCGCTCCGGAGCGGGGGCTTGTGCCGAAAGAGGCCGGCAACAGGCGCTTACCTTCGGACAGCTCCGGATCCCCGTCTAATGCGGCTCTTGTCGCCTACACGGCAGGGAAAAGCTTTTCCACTCTGTCAAGGAAGGAGAAACTGTGCCAGCACAGCAAATGCCTCCCGGACTTCCCCTGGAACTCAGCAAGTGCTTTGCAGCTTGAAATTGGAAGGAAAGCCTCAGATTTAGCAGCCAGAGCTTCAGGAGGAGCAGCAGCGAGCACAGCATCGCTTTTGCAGCAGCTCCTTCCATGTGCATGTTTTTGGGAGTTGAAAGGCTTGCAGAGTGTTCAAGTAGCTTTTTCTCTCCGCTGGAAAGCTGCACGCTCAGTGCCAGTGTTCTGCAGCTTCTTTCTTCACGTTTCAGCAGCTAGCACGCTCTCCGTGTGCTGGAGAAGCGGCTGAGGCTTCCTTGCCGGAGAAGCGGCACCTTCGCCGGCTGAGAGCATCCTGCCGGCCGCGGTGCGCTCCGGAGCGGGGGCTTGTGCCGAAAGAGGCCGGCAACAGGCGCTTACCTTCGGACAGCTCCGGATGCCCGTCCAATGCGTCTCTTGTCGCCTACACGGCAGGGAAAAGCTTTTCCACTCTGTCTAGGAAGGAGAAAGTGTGCCAGCACAGCAAATGCCTCCCGGACTTTCCCTGCAATTCAGCAAGTGCTTTGCAGCTTGAAATTGGAAGGAAAGCCTCAGATTTAGCAGCCAGAGCTTCAGGAGGAGCAGCAGCGAGCACAGCATCGCTTTTGCAGCAGCTCCTTCCATGTGCATGTTTTTGGGAGTTGAAAGGCTTGCAGAGTGTTAAAGTAGCTTTTTCTCTCCGCTGGAAAGCTGCACGCTCAGTGCCAGTGTTCTGCAGCTTCTTTCTTCACGTTTCAGCAGCTAGCACGCTCTCCGTGTGCTGGAGAAGCGGCAGAGGCTTCCTTGCCGGAGAAGCGGCACCTTCGCCGGCTGAGAGCATCCTGCCGGCCGCGGTGCGCTCCAGAGCGGGGGCTTGTGCCGAAAGAGGCCGGCAACAGGCGCTTACCTTCGGACAGCTCCGGATGCCCGTCCAATGCGTCTCTTGTCGCCTACACGGCAGGGAAAAGCTTTTCCACTCTGTCTAGGAAGGAGAAAGTGTGCCAGCACAGCAAATGCCTCCCGGACTTTCCCTGCAATTCAGCAAGTGCTTTGCAGCTTGAAATTGGAAGGAAAGCCTCAGATTTAGCAGCCAGAGCTCCAGGAGGAGCAGCAGCGAGCACAGCATCGCTTTTGCAGCAGCTCCTTCCATGTGCATGTTTTTGGGAGTTGAAAGGCTTGGAGAGTGTTCAAGTAGCTTTTTCTCTCCGCTGGAAAGCTGCACGCTCAGTGCCAGTGTTCTGCAGCTTCTTTCTTCACGTTTCAGCAGCTAGCACGCTCTCCGTGTGCTGGAGAAGCGGCTGAGGCTTCCTTGCCGGAGAAGCGGCACCTTCGCCGGCTGAGAGCATCCTGCCGGCCGCGGTGCGCTCCGGAGCGGGGGCTTGTGCCGAAAGAGGCCGGCAACAGGCGCTTACCTTCGGACAGCTCCGGATGCCCGTCCAATGCGTCTCTTGTCGCCTACACGGCAGGGAAAAGCTTTTCCACTCTGTCTAGGAAGGAGAAAGTGTGCCAGCACAGCAAATGCCTCCCGGACTTTCCCTGCAATTCAGCAAGTGCTTTGCAGCTTGAAATTGGAAGGAAAGCCTCAGATTTAGCAGCCAGAGCTTCAGGAGGAGCAGCAGCGAGCACAGCATCGCTTTTGCAGCAGCTCCTTCCATGTGCATGTTTTTGGGAGTTGAAAGGCTTGCAGAGTGTTCAAGTAGCTTTTTCTCTCCGCTGGAAAGCTGCACGCTCAGTGCCAGTGTTCTGCAGCTTCTTTCTTCACGTTTAAGCAGCTAGCACGCTCTCCGTGTGCTGGAGAAGCGGCAGAGGCTTCCTTGCCGGAGAAGCGGCACCTTCGCCGGCTGAGAGCATCCTGCCGGCCGCGGTGCGCTCCGGAGCGGGGGCTTGTGCCGAAAGAGGCCGGCAACAGGCGCTTACCTTCGGACAGCTCCGGATGCCCGTCCAATGCGTCTCTTGTCGCCTACACGGCAGGGAAAAGCTTTTCCACTCTGTCTAGGAAGGAGAAAGTGTGCCAGCACAGCAAACGCCTCCCGGACTTTCCCTGCAATTCAGCAAGTGCTTTGCAGCTTGAAATTGGAAGGAAAGCCTCAGATTTAGCAGCCAGAGCTCCAGGAGGAGCAGCAGCGAGCACAGCATCGCTTTTGCAGCAGCTCCTTCCATGTGCATGTTTTTGGGAGTTGAAAGGCTTGCAGAGTGTTCAAGTAGCTTTTTCTCTCCGCTGGAAAGCTGCACGCTCAGTGCCAGTGTTCTGCAGCTTCTTTCTTCACGTTTCAGCAGCTAGCACGCTCTCCGTGTGCTGGAGAAGCGGCAGAGGCTTCCTTGCCGGAGAAGCGGCACCTTCGCCGGCTGAGAGCATCCTGCCGGCCGCGGTGCGCTCCGGAGCGGGGGCTTGTGCCGAAAGAGGCCGGGAACAGGCGCTTACCTTCGGACAGCTCCGGATCCCCGTCTAATGCGTCTCTTGTCGCCTACACGGCAGGGAAAAGCTTTTCCACTCTGTCTAGGAAGGAGAAAGTGTGCCAGCACAGCAAATGCCTCCCGGACTTTCCCTGCAATTCAGCAAGTGCTTTGCAGCTTGAAATTGGAAGGAAAGCCTCAGATTTAGCAGCCAGAGCTTCAGGAGGAGCAGCAGCGAGCACAGCATCGCTTTTGCAGCAGCTCCTTCCATGTGCATGTTTTTGGGAGTTGAAAGGCTTGCAGAGTGTTCAAGTAGCTTTTTCTCTCCGCTGGAAAGCTGCACGCTCAGTGCCAGTGTTCTGCAGCTTCTTTCTTCACGTTTCAGCAGCTAGCACGCTCTCCGTGTGCTGGAGAAGCGGCAGAGGCTTCCTTGCCGGAGAAGCGGCACCTTCGCCGGCTGAGAGCATCCTGCCGGCCGCGGTGCGCTCCGGAGCGGGGGCTTGTGCCGAAAGAGGCCGGCAACAGGCGCTTACCTTCGGACAGCTCCGGATGCCCGTCCAATGCGTCTCTTGTCGCCTACACGGCAGGGAAAAGCTTTTCCACTCTGTCTAGGAAGGAGAAAGTGTGCCAGCACAGCAAATGCCTCCCGGACTTTCCCTGCAATTCAGCAAGTGCTTTGCAGCTTGAAATTGGAAGGAAAGCCTCAGATTTAGCAGCCAGAGCTCCAGGAGGAGCAGCAGCGAGCACAGCATCGCTTTTGCAGCAGCTCCTTCCATGTGCATGTTTTTGGGAGTTGAAAGGCTTGCAGAGTGTTAAAGTAGCTTTTTCTCTCCGCTGGAAAGCTGCACGCTCAGTGCCAGTGTTCTGCAGCTTCTTTCTTCACGTTTCAGCAGCTAGCACGCTCTCCGTGTGCTGGAGAAGCGGGAGAGGCTTCCTTGCCGGAGAAGCGGCACCTTCGCCGGCTGAGAGCATCCTGCCGGCCGCGGTGCGCTCCGGAGCGGGGGCTTGTGCCGAAAGAGGCCGGCAACAGGCGCTTACCTTCGGACAGCTCCGGATGCCCGTCCAATGCGTCTCTTGTCGCCTACACGGCAGGGAAAAGCTTTTCCACTCTGTCTAGGAAGGAGAAAGTGTGCCAGCACAGCAAATGCCTCCCGGACTTTCCCTGCAATTCAGCAAGTGCTTTGCAGCTTGAAATTGGAAGGAAAGCCTCAGATTTAGCAGCCAGAGCTTCAGGAGGAGCAGCAGTGAGCACAGCATCGCTTTTGCAGCAGCTCCTTCCATGTGCATGTTTTTGGGAGTGGAAAGGCTTGCAGAGTGTTCAAGTAGCTTTTTCTCTCCGCTGGAAAGCTGCACGCTCAGTGCCAGTGTTCTGCAGCTTCTTTCTTCACGTTTCAGCAGCTAGCACGCTCTCCGTGTGCTGGAGAAGCGGCTGAGGCTTCCTTGCCGGAGAAGCGGCACCTTCGCCGGCTGAGAGCATCCTGCCGGCCGCGGTGCGCTCCGGAGCGGGGGCTTGTGCCGAAAGAGGCCGGCAACAGGCGCTTACCTTCGGACAGCTCCGGATGCCCGTCCAATGCGTCTCTTGTCGCCTACACGGCAGGGAAAAGCTTTTCCACTCTGTCTAGGAAGGAGAAAGTGTGCCAGCACAGCAAATGCCTCCCGGACTTTCCCTGCAATTCAGCAAGTGCTTTGCAGCTTGAAATTGGAAGGAAAGCCTCAGATTTAGCAGCCAGAGCTTCAGGAGGAGCAGCAGCCAGCACAGCATCGCTTTTGCAGCAGCTCCTTCCATGTGCATGTTTTTGGGAGTTGAAAGGCTTGCAGAGTGTTCAAGTAGCTTTTTCTCTCCGCTGGAAAGCTGCACGCTCAGTGCCAGTGTTCTGCAGCTTCTTTCTTCACGTTTCAGCAGCTAGCACGCTCTCCGTGTGCTGGAGAAGCGGCAGAGGCTTCCTTGCCGGAGAAGCGGCACCTTCGCCGGCAGAGAGCATCCTGCCGGCCGCGGTGCGCTCCGGAGCGGGGGCTTGTGCCGAAAGAGGCCGGCAACAGGCGCTTACCTTCCGACAGCTCCGGATGCCCGTCCAATGCGTCTCTTGTCGCCTACACGGCAGGGAAAAGCTTTTCCACTCTGTCTAGGAAGGAGAAAGTGTGCCAGCACAGCAAACGCCTCCCGGACTTTCCCTGCAATTCAGCAAGTGCTTTGCAGCTTGAAATTGGAAGGAAAGCCTCAGATTTAGCAGCCAGAGCTTCAGGAGGAGCAGCAGCGAGCACAGCATCGCTTTTGCAGCAGCTCCTTCCATGTGCATGTTTTTGGGAGTTGAAAGGCTTGCAGAGTGTTAAAGTAGCTTTTTCTCTCCGCTGGAAAGCTGCACGCTCAGTGCCAGTGTTCTGCAGCTTCTTTCTTCACGTTTCAGCAGCTAGCACGCTCTCCGTGTGCTGGAGAAGCGGGAGAGGCTTCCTTGCCGGAGAAGCGGCACCTTCGCCGGCAGAGAGCATCCTGCCGGCCGCGGTGCGCTCCGGAGCGGGGGCTTGTGCCGAAAGAGGCCGGCAACAGGCGCTTACCTTCGGACAGCTCCGGATCCCCGTCTAATGCGGCTCTTGTCGCCTACACGGCAGGGAAAAGCTTTTCCACTCTGTCAAGGAAGGAGAAACTGTGCCAGCACAGCAAATGCCTCCCGGACTTCCCCTGGAACTCAGCAAGTGCTTTGCAGCTTGAAATTGGAAGGAAAGCCTCAGATTTAGCAGCCAGAGCTTCAGGAGGAGCAGCAGCGAGCACAGCATCGCTTTTGCAGCAGCTCCTTCCATGTGCATGTTTTTGGGAGTTGAAAGGCTTGCAGAGTGTTCAAGTAGCTTTTTCTCTCCGCTGGAAAGCTGCACGCTCAGTGCCAGTGTTCTGCAGCTTCTTTCTTCACGTTTCAGCAGCTAGCACGCTCTCCGTGTGCTGGAGAAGCGGCTGAGGCTTCCTTGCCGGAGAAGCGGCACCTTCGCCGGCTGAGAGCATCCTGCCGGCCGCGGTGCGCTCCGGAGCGGGGGCTTGTGCCGAAAGAGGCCGGCAACAGGCGCTTACCTTCGGACAGCTCCGGATGCCCGTCCAATGCGTCTCTTGTCGCCTACACGGCAGGGAAAAGCTTTTCCACTCTGTCTAGGAAGGAGAAAGTGTGCCAGCACAGCAAATGCCTCCCGGACTTTCCCTGCAATTCAGCAAGTGCTTTGCAGCTTGAAATTGGAAGGAAAGCCTCAGATTTAGCAGCCAGAGCTTCAGGAGGAGCAGCAGCGAGCACAGCATCGCTTTTGCAGCAGCTCCTTCCATGTGCATGTTTTTGGGAGTTGAAAGGCTTGCAGAGTGTTAAAGTAGCTTTTTCTCTCCGCTGGAAAGCTGCACGCTCAGTGCCAGTGTTCTGCAGCTTCTTTCTTCACGTTTCAGCAGCTAGCACGCTCTCCGTGTGCTGGAGAAGCGGCAGAGGCTTCCTTGCCGGAGAAGCGGCACCTTCGCCGGCTGAGAGCATCCTGCCGGCCGCGGTGCGCTCCAGAGCGGGGGCTTGTGCCGAAAGAGGCCGGCAACAGGCGCTTACCTTCGGACAGCTCCGGATGCCCGTCCAATGCGTCTCTTGTCGCCTACACGGCAGGGAAAAGCTTTTCCACTCTGTCTAGGAAGGAGAAAGTGTGCCAGCACAGCAAATGCCTCCCGGACTTTCCCTGCAATTCAGCAAGTGCTTTGCAGCTTGAAATTGGAAGGAAAGCCTCAGATTTAGCAGCCAGAGCTCCAGGAGGAGCAGCAGCGAGCACAGCATCGCTTTTGCAGCAGCTCCTTCCATGTGCATGTTTTTGGGAGTTGAAAGGCTTGGAGAGTGTTCAAGTAGCTTTTTCTCTCCGCTGGAAAGCTGCACGCTCAGTGCCAGTGTTCTGCAGCTTCTTTCTTCACGTTTCAGCAGCTAGCACGCTCTCCGTGTGCTGGAGAAGCGGCTGAGGCTTCCTTGCCGGAGAAGCGGCACCTTCGCCGGCTGAGAGCATCCTGCCGGCCGCGGTGCGCTCCGGAGCGGGGGCTTGTGCCGAAAGAGGCCGGCAACAGGCGCTTACCTTCGGACAGCTCCGGATGCCCGTCCAATGCGTCTCTTGTCGCCTACACGGCAGGGAAAAGCTTTTCCACTCTGTCTAGGAAGGAGAAAGTGTGCCAGCACAGCAAATGCCTCCCGGACTTTCCCTGCAATTCAGCAAGTGCTTTGCAGCTTGAAATTGGAAGGAAAGCCTCAGATTTAGCAGCCAGAGCTCCAGGAGGAGCAGCAGCGAGCACAGCATCGCTTTTGCAGCAGCTCCTTCCATGTGCATGTTTTTGGGAGTTGAAAGGCTTGGAGAGTGTTCAAGTAGCTTTTTCTCTCCGCTGGAAAGCTGCACGCTCAGTGCCAGTGTTCTGCAGCTTCTTTCTTCACGTTTCAGCAGCTAGCACGCTCTCCGTGTGCTGGAGAAGCGGCTGAGGCTTCCTTGCCGGAGAAGCGGCACCTTCGCCGGCTGAGAGCATCCTGCCGGCCGCGGTGCGCTCCGGAGCGGGGGCTTGTGCCGAAAGAGGCCGGCAACAGGCGCTTACCTTCGGACAGCTCCGGATGCCCGTCCAATGCGTCTCTTGTCGCCTACACGGCAGGGAAAAGCTTTTCCACTCTGTCTAGGAAGGAGAAAGTGTGCCAGCACAGCAAATGCCTCCCGGACTTTCCCTGCAATTCAGCAAGTGCTTTGCAGCTTGAAATTGGAAGGAAAGCCTCAGATTTAGCAGCCAGAGCTCCAGGAGGAGCAGCAGCGAGCACAGCATCGCTTTTGCAGCAGCTCCTTCCATGTGCATGTTTTTGGGAGTTGAAAGGCTTGCAGAGTGTTAAAGTAGCTTTTTCTCTCCGCTGGAAAGCTGCACGCTCAGTGCCAGTGTTCTGCAGCTTCTTTCTTCACGTTTCAGCAGCTAGCACGCTCTCCGTGTGCTGGAGAAGCGGGAGAGGCTTCCTTGCCGGAGAAGCGGCACCTTCGCCGGCTGAGAGCATCCTGCCGGCCGCGGTGCGCTCCGGAGCGGGGGCTTGTGCCGAAAGAGGCCGGCAACAGGCGCTTACCTTCGGACAGCTCCGGATGCCCGTCCAATGCGTCTCTTGTCGCCTACACGGCAGGGAAAAGCTTTTCCACTCTGTCTAGGAAGGAGAAAGTGTGCCAGCACAGCAAATGCCTCCCGGACTTTCCCTGCAATTCAGCAAGTGCTTTGCAGCTTGAAATTGGAAGGAAAGCCTCAGATTTAGCAGCCAGAGCTTCAGGAGGAGCAGCAGTGAGCACAGCATCGCTTTTGCAGCAGCTCCTTCCATGTGCATGTTTTTGGGAGTGGAAAGGCTTGCAGAGTGTTCAAGTAGCTTTTTCTCTCCGCTGGAAAGCTGCACGCTCAGTGCCAGTGTTCTGCAGCTTCTTTCTTCACGTTTCAGCAGCTAGCACGCTCTCCGTGTGCTGGAGAAGCGGCTGAGGCTTCCTTGCCGGAGAAGCGGCACCTTCGCCGGCTGAGAGCATCCTGCCGGCCGCGGTGCGCTCCGGAGCGGGGGCTTGTGCCGAAAGAGGCCGGCAACAGGCGCTTACCTTCGGACAGCTCCGGATGCCCGTCCAATGCGTCTCTTGTCGCCTACACGGCAGGGAAAAGCTTTTCCACTCTGTCTAGGAAGGAGAAAGTGTGCCAGCACAGCAAATGCCTCCCGGACTTTCCCTGCAATTCAGCAAGTGCTTTGCAGCTTGAAATTGGAAGGAAAGCCTCAGATTTAGCAGCCAGAGCTTCAGGAGGAGCAGCAGCCAGCACAGCATCGCTTTTGCAGCAGCTCCTTCCATGTGCATGTTTTTGGGAGTTGAAAGGCTTGCAGAGTGTTCAAGTAGCTTTTTCTCTCCGCTGGAAAGCTGCACGCTCAGTGCCAGTGTTCTGCAGCTTCTTTCTTCACGTTTCAGCAGCTAGCACGCTCTCCGTGTGCTGGAGAAGCGGCAGAGGCTTCCTTGCCGGAGAAGCGGCACCTTCGCCGGCAGAGAGCATCCTGCCGGCCGCGGTGCGCTCCGGAGCGGGGGCTTGTGCCGAAAGAGGCCGGCAACAGGCGCTTACCTTCCGACAGCTCCGGATGCCCGTCCAATGCGTCTCTTGTCGCCTACACGGCAGGGAAAAGCTTTTCCACTCTGTCTAGGAAGGAGAAAGTGTGCCAGCACAGCAAACGCCTCCCGGACTTTCCCTGCAATTCAGCAAGTGCTTTGCAGCTTGAAATTGGAAGGAAAGCCTCAGATTTAGCAGCCAGAGCTTCAGGAGGAGCAGCAGCGAGCACAGCATCGCTTTTGCAGCAGCTCCTTCCATGTGCATGTTTTTGGGAGTTGAAAGGCTTGCAGAGTGTTAAAGTAGCTTTTTCTCTCCGCTGGAAAGCTGCACGCTCAGTGCCAGTGTTCTGCAGCTTCTTTCTTCACGTTTCAGCAGCTAGCACGCTCTCCGTGTGCTGGAGAAGCGGGAGAGGCTTCCTTGCCGGAGAAGCGGCACCTTCGCCGGCAGAGAGCATCCTGCCGGCCGCGGTGCGCTCCGGAGCGGGGGCTTGTGCCGAAAGAGGCCGGCAACAGGCGCTTACCTTCGGACAGCTCCGGATCCCCGTCTAATGCGGCTCTTGTCGCCTACACGGCAGGGAAAAGCTTTTCCACTCTGTCAAGGAAGGAGAAACTGTGCCAGCACAGCAAATGCCTCCCGGACTTCCCCTGGAACTCAGCAAGTGCTTTGCAGCTTGAAATTGGAAGGAAAGCCTCAGATTTAGCAGCCAGAGCTTCAGGAGGAGCAGCAGCGAGCACAGCATCGCTTTTGCAGCAGCTCCTTCCATGTGCATGTTTTTGGGAGTTGAAAGGCTTGCAGAGTGTTCAAGTAGCTTTTTCTCTCCGCTGGAAAGCTGCACGCTCAGTGCCAGTGTTCTGCAGCTTCTTTCTTCACGTTTCAGCAGCTAGCACGCTCTCCGTGTGCTGGAGAAGCGGCTGAGGCTTCCTTGCCGGAGAAGCGGCACCTTCGCCGGCTGAGAGCATCCTGCCGGCCGCGGTGCGCTCCGGAGCGGGGGCTTGTGCCGAAAGAGGCCGGCAACAGGCGCTTACCTTCGGACAGCTCCGGATGCCCGTCCAATGCGTCTCTTGTCGCCTACACGGCAGGGAAAAGCTTTTCCACTCTGTCTAGGAAGGAGAAAGTGTGCCAGCACAGCAAATGCCTCCCGGACTTTCCCTGCAATTCAGCAAGTGCTTTGCAGCTTGAAATTGGAAGGAAAGCCTCAGATTTAGCAGCCAGAGCTTCAGGAGGAGCAGCAGCGAGCACAGCATCGCTTTTGCAGCAGCTCCTTCCATGTGCATGTTTTTGGGAGTTGAAAGGCTTGCAGAGTGTTAAAGTAGCTTTTTCTCTCCGCTGGAAAGCTGCACGCTCAGTGCCAGTGTTCTGCAGCTTCTTTCTTCACGTTTCAGCAGCTAGCACGCTCTCCGTGTGCTGGAGAAGCGGCAGAGGCTTCCTTGCCGGAGAAGCGGCACCTTCGCCGGCTGAGAGCATCCTGCCGGCCGCGGTGCGCTCCAGAGCGGGGGCTTGTGCCGAAAGAGGCCGGCAACAGGCGCTTACCTTCGGACAGCTCCGGATGCCCGTCCAATGCGTCTCTTGTCGCCTACACGGCAGGGAAAAGCTTTTCCACTCTGTCTAGGAAGGAGAAAGTGTGCCAGCACAGCAAATGCCTCCCGGACTTTCCCTGCAATTCAGCAAGTGCTTTGCAGCTTGAAATTGGAAGGAAAGCCTCAGATTTAGCAGCCAGAGCTCCAGGAGGAGCAGCAGCGAGCACAGCATCGCTTTTGCAGCAGCTCCTTCCATGTGCATGTTTTTGGGAGTTGAAAGGCTTGGAGAGTGTTCAAGTAGCTTTTTCTCTCCGCTGGAAAGCTGCACGCTCAGTGCCAGTGTTCTGCAGCTTCTTTCTTCACGTTTCAGCAGCTAGCACGCTCTCCGTGTGCTGGAGAAGCGGCTGAGGCTTCCTTGCCGGAGAAGCGGCACCTTCGCCGGCTGAGAGCATCCTGCCGGCCGCGGTGCGCTCCGGAGCGGGGGCTTGTGCCGAAAGAGGCCGGCAACAGGCGCTTACCTTCGGACAGCTCCGGATGCCCGTCCAATGCGTCTCTTGTCGCCTACACGGCAGGGAAAAGCTTTTCCACTCTGTCTAGGAAGGAGAAAGTGTGCCAGCACAGCAAATGCCTCCCGGACTTTCCCTGCAATTCAGCAAGTGCTTTGCAGCTTGAAATTGGAAGGAAAGCCTCAGATTTAGCAGCCAGAGCTTCAGGAGGAGCAGCAGCGAGCACAGCATCGCTTTTGCAGCAGCTCCTTCCATGTGCATGTTTTTGGGAGTTGAAAGGCTTGCAGAGTGTTCAAGTAGCTTTTTCTCTCCGCTGGAAAGCTGCACGCTCAGTGCCAGTGTTCTGCAGCTTCTTTCTTCACGTTTAAGCAGCTAGCACGCTCTCCGTGTGCTGGAGAAGCGGCAGAGGCTTCCTTGCCGGAGAAGCGGCACCTTCGCCGGCTGAGAGCATCCTGCCGGCCGCGGTGCGCTCCGGAGCGGGGGCTTGTGCCGAAAGAGGCCGGCAACAGGCGCTTACCTTCGGACAGCTCCGGATGCCCGTCCAATGCGTCTCTTGTCGCCTACACGGCAGGGAAAAGCTTTTCCACTCTGTCTAGGAAGGAGAAAGTGTGCCAGCACAGCAAACGCCTCCCGGACTTTCCCTGCAATTCAGCAAGTGCTTTGCAGCTTGAAATTGGAAGGAAAGCCTCAGATTTAGCAGCCAGAGCTCCAGGAGGAGCAGCAGCGAGCACAGCATCGCTTTTGCAGCAGCTCCTTCCATGTGCATGTTTTTGGGAGTTGAAAGGCTTGCAGAGTGTTCAAGTAGCTTTTTCTCTCCGCTGGAAAGCTGCACGCTCAGTGCCAGTGTTCTGCAGCTTCTTTCTTCACGTTTCAGCAGCTAGCACGCTCTCCGTGTGCTGGAGAAGCGGCTGAGGCTTCCTTGCCGGAGAAGCGGCACCTTCGCCGGCTGAGAGCATCCTGCCGGCCGCGGTGCGCTCCGGAGCGGGGGCTTGTGCCGAAAGAGGCCGGGAACAGGCGCTTACCTTCGGACAGCTCCGGATCCCCGTCTAATGCGTCTCTTGTCGCCTACACGGCAGGGAAAAGCTTTTCCACTCTGTCTAGGAAGGAGAAAGTGTGCCAGCACAGCAAATGCCTCCCGGACTTTCCCTGCAATTCAGCAAGTGCTTTGCAGCTTGAAATTGGAAGGAAAGCCTCAGATTTAGCAGCCAGAGCTTCAGGAGGAGCAGCAGCGAGCACAGCATCGCTTTTGCAGCAGCTCCTTCCATGTGCATGTTTTTGGGAGTTGAAAGGCTTGCAGAGTGTTCAAGTAGCTTTTTCTCTCCGCTGGAAAGCTGCACGCTCAGTGCCAGTGTTCTGCAGCTTCTTTCTTCACGTTTCAGCAGCTAGCACGCTCTCCGTGTGCTGGAGAAGCGGGAGAGGCTTCCTTGCCGGAGAAGCGGCACCTTCGCCGGCAGAGAGCATCCTGCCGGCCGCGGTGCGCTCCGGAGCGGGGGCTTGTGCCGAAAGTGGCCGGCAACAGGCGCTTACCTTCGGACAGCTCCGGATCCCCGTCTAATGCGGCTCTTGTCGCCTACACGGCAGGGAAAAGCTTTTCCACTCTGTCAAGGAAGGAGAAACTGTGCCAGCACAGCAAATGCCTCCCGGACTTCCCCTGGAACTCAGCAAGTGCTTTGCAGCTTGAAATTGGAAGGAAAGCCTCAGATTTAGCAGCCAGAGCTTCAGGAGGAGCAGCAGCGAGCACAGCATCGCTTTTGCAGCAGCTCCTTCCATGTGCATGTTTTTGGGAGTTGAAAGGCTTGCAGAGTGTTCAAGTAGCTTTTTCTCTCCGCTGGAAAGCTGCACGCTCAGTGCCAGTGTTCTGCAGCTTCTTTCTTCACGTTTCAGCAGCTAGCACGCTCTCCGTGTGCTGGAGAAGCGGCAGAGGCTTCCTTGCCGGAGAAGCGGCACCTTCGCCGGCTGAGAGCATCCTGCCGGCCGCGGTGCACTCCGGAGCGGGGGCTTGTGCCGAAAGAGGCCGGCAACAGGCGCTTACCTTCGGACAGCTCCGGATGCCCGTCCAATGCGTCTCTTGTCGCCTACACGGCAGGGAAAAGCTTTTCCACTCTGTCTAGGAAGGAGAAAGTGTGCCAGCACAGCAAATGCCTCCCGGACTTTCCCTGCAATTCAGCAAGTGCTTTGCAGCTTGAAATTGGAAGGAAAGCCTCAGATTTAGCAGCCAGAGCTTCAGGAGGAGCAGCAGCGAGCACAGCATCGCTTTTGCAGCAGCTCCTTCCATGTGCATGTTTTTGGGAGTTGAAAGGCTTGTAGAGTGTTAAAGTAGCTTTTTCTCTCCGCTGGAAAGCTGCACGCTCAGTGCCAGTGTTCTGCAGCTTCTTTCTTCACGTTTCAGCAGCTAGCACGCTCTCCGTGTGCTGGAGAAGCGGGAGAGGCTTCCTTGCCGGAGAAGCGGCACCTTCGCCGGCTGAGAGCATCCTGCCGGCCGCGGTGCGCTCCGGAGCGGGGGCTTGTGCCGAAAGAGGCCGGCAACAGGCGCTTACCTTCCGACAGCTCCGGATGCCCGTCCAATGCGTCTCTTGTCGCCTACACGGCAGGGAAAAGCTTTTCCACTCTGTCTAGGAAGGAGAAAGTGTGCCAGCACAGCAAATGCCTCCCGGACTTTCCCTGCAATTCAGCAAGTGCTTTGCAGCTTGAAATTGGAAGGAAAGCCTCAGATTTAGCAGCCAGAGCTCCAGGAGGAGCAGCAGCGAGCACAGCATCGCTTTTGCAGCAGCTCCTTCCATGTGCATGTTTTTGGGAGTTGAAAGGCTTGGAGAGTGTTCAAGTAGCTTTTTCTCTCCGCTGGAAAGCTGCACGCTCAGTGCCAGTGTTCTGCAGCTTCTTTCTTCACGTTTCAGCAGCTAGCACGCTCTCCGTGTGCTGGAGAAGCGGCTGAGGCTTCCTTGCCGGAGAAGCGGCACCTTCGCCGGCTGAGAGCATCCTGCCGGCCGCGGTGCGCTCCGGAGCGGGGGCTTGTGCCGAAAGAGGCCGGCAACAGGCGCTTACCTTCGGACAGCTCCGGATGCCCGTCCAATGCGTCTCTTGTCGCCTACACGGCAGGGAAAAGCTTTTCCACTCTGTCTAGGAAGGAGAAAGTGTGCCAGCACAGCAAATGCCTCCCGGACTTTCCCTGCAATTCAGCAAGTGCTTTGCAGCTTGAAATTGGAAGGAAAGCCTCAGATTTAGCAGCCAGAGCTTCAGGAGGAGCAGCAGCGAGCACAGCATCGCTTTTGCAGCAGCTCCTTCCATGTGCATGTTTTTGGGACTTGAAAGGCTTGCAGAGTGTTAAAGTAGCTTTTTCTCTCCGCTGGAAAGCTGCACGCTCAGTGCCAGTGTTCTGCAGCTTCTTTCTTCACGTTTAAGCAGCTAGCACGCTCTCCGTGTGCTGGAGAAGCGGCAGAGGCTTCCTTGCCGGAGAAGCGGCACCTTCGCCGGCTGAGAGCATCCTGCCGGCCGCGGTGCGCTCCGGAGCGGGGGCTTGTGCCGAAAGAGGCCGGCAACAGGCGCTTACCTTCGGACAGCTCCGGATGCCCGTCCAATGCGTCTCTTGTCGCCTACACGGCAGGGAAAAGCTTTTCCACTCTGTCTAGGAAGGAGAAAGTGTGCCAGCACAGCAAACGCCTCCCGGACTTTCCCTGCAATTCAGCAAGTGCTTTGCAGCTTGAAATTGGAAGGAAAGCCTCAGATTTAGCAGCCAGAGCTTCAGGAGGAGCAGCAGCGAGCACAGCATCGCTTTTGCAGCAGCTCCTTCCATGTGCATGTTTTTGGGAGTTGAAAGGCTTGCAGAGTGTTCAAGTAGCTTTTTCTCTCCGCTGGAAAGCTGCACGCTCAGTGCCAGTGTTCTGCAGCTTCTTTCTTCACGTTTCAGCAGCTAGCACGCTCTCCGTGTGCTGGAGAAGCGGCTGAGGCTTCCTTGCCGGAGAAGCGGCACCTTCGCCGGCTGAGAGCATCCTGCCGGCCGCAGTGCGCTCCGGAGCGGGGGCTTGTGCCGAAAGAGGCCGGGAACAGGCGCTTACCTTCGGACAGCTCCGGATCCCCGTCTAATGCGTCTCTTGTCGCCTACACGGCAGGGAAAAGCTTTTCCACTCTGTCTAGGAAGGAGAAAGTGTGCCAGCACAGCAAATGCCTCCCGGACTTTCCCTGCAATTCAGCAAGTGCTTTGCAGCTTGAAATTGGAAGGAAAGCCTCAGATTTAGCAGCCAGAGCTTCAGGAGGAGCAGCAGCGAGCACAGCATCGCTTTTGCAGCAGCTCCTTCCATGTGCATGTTTTTGGGAGTTGAAAGGCTTGCAGAGTGTTAAAGTAGCTTTTTCTCTCCGCTGGAAAGCTGCACGCTCAGTGCCAGTGTTCTGCAGCTTCTTTCTTCACGTTTCAGCAGCTAGCACGCTCTCCGTGTGCTGGAGAAGCGGGAGAGGCTTCCTTGCCGGAGAAGCGGCACCTTCGCCGGCAGAGAGCATCCTGCCGGCCGCGGTGCGCTCCGGAGCGGGGGCTTGTGCCGAAAGTGGCCGGGAACAGGCGCTTACCTTCGGACAGCTCCGGATCCCCGTCTAATGCGGCTCTTGTCGCCTACACGGCAGGGAAAAGCTTTTCCACTCTGTCAAGGAAGGAGAAACTGTGCCAGCACAGCAAATGCCTCCCGGACTTCCCCTGGAACTCAGCAAGTGCTTTGCAGCTTGAAATTGGAAGGAAAGCCTCAGATTTAGCAGCCAGAGCTTCAGGAGGAGCAGCAGCGAGCACAGCATCGCTTTTGCAGCAGCTCCTTCCATGTGCATGTTTTTGGGAGTTGAAAGGCTTGCAGAGTGTTCAAGTAGCTTTTTCTCTCCGCTGGAAAGCTGCACGCTCAGTGCCAGTGTTCTGCAGCTTCTTTCTTCACGTTTCAGCAGCTAGCACGCTCTCCGTGTGCTGGAGAAGCGGCAGAGGCTTCCTTGCCGGAGAAGCGGCACCTTCGCCGGCTGAGAGCATCCTGCCGGCCGCGGTGCACTCCGGAGCGGGGGCTTGTGCCGAAAGAGGCCGGCAACAGGCGCTTACCTTCCGACAGCTCCGGATGCCCGTCCAATGCGTCTCTTGTCGCCTACACGGCAGGGAAAAGCTTTTCCACTCTGTCTAGGAAGGAGAAAGTGTGCCAGCACAACAAATGCCTCCCGGACTTTCCCTGCAATTCAGCAAGTGCTTTGCAGCTTGAAATTGGAAGGAAAGCCTCAGATTTAGCAGCCAGAGCTTCAGGAGGAGCAGCAGCGAGCACAGCATCGCTTTTGCAGCAGCTCCTTCCATGTGCATGTTTTTGGGAGTTGAAAGGCTTGCAGAGTGTTAAAGTAGCTTTTTCTCTCCGCTGGAAAGCTGCACGCTCAGTGCCAGTGTTCTGCAGCTTCTTTCTTCACGTTTCAGCAGCTAGCACGCTCTCCGTGTGCTGGAGAAGCGGCAGAGGCTTCCTTGCCGGAGAAGCGGCACCTTCGCCGGCTGAGAGCATCCTGCCGGCCGCGGTGCGCTCCGGAGCGGGGGCTTGTGCCGAAAGAGGCCGGCAACAGGCGCTTACCTTCCGACAGCTCCGGATGCCCGTCCAATGCGTCTCTTGTCGCCTACACGGCAGGGAAAAGCTTTTCCACTCTGTCTAGGAAGGAGAAAGTGTGCCAGCACAGCAAATGCCTCCCGGACTTTCCCTGCAATTCAGCAAGTGCTTTGCAGCTTGAAATTGGAAGGAAAGCCTCAGATTTAGCAGCCAGAGCTCCAGGAGGAGCAGCAGCGAGCACAGCATCGCTTTTGCAGCAGCTCCTTCCATGTGCATGTTTTTGGGAGTTGAAAGGCTTGGAGAGTGTTCAAGTAGCTTTTTCTCTCCGCTGGAAAGCTGCACGCTCAGTGCCAGTGTTCTGCAGCTTCTTTCTTCACGTTTCAGCAGCTAGCACGCTCTCCGTGTGCTGGAGAAGCGGCTGAGGCTTCCTTGCCGGAGAAGCGGCACCTTCGCCGGCTGAGAGCATCCTGCCGGCCGCGGTGCGCTCCGGAGCGGGGGCTTGTGCCGAAAGTGGCCGGGAACAGGCGCTTACCTTCGGACAGCTCCGGATCCCCGTCTAATGCGTCTCTTGTCGCCTACACGGCAGGGAAAAGCTTTTCCACTCTGTCTAGGAAGGAGAAAGTGTGCCAGCACAGCAAATGCCTCCCGGACTTCCCCTGGAACTCAGCAAGTGCTTTGCAGCTTGAAATTGGAAGGAAAGCCTCAGATTTAGCAGCCAGAGCTTCAGGAGGAGCAGCAGCGAGCACAGCATCGCTTTTGCAGCAGCTCCTTCCATGTGCATGTTTTTGGGAGTTGAAAGGCTTGCAGAGTGTTAAAGTAGCTTTTTCTCTCCGCTGGAAAGCTGCACGCTCAGTGCCAGTGTTCTGCAGCTTCTTTCTTCACGTTTCAGCAGCTAGCACGCTCTCCGTGTGCTGGAGAAGCGGCTGAGGCTTCCTTGCCGGAGAAGCGGCACCTTCGCCGGCAGAGAGCATCCTGCCGGCCGCGGTGCGCTCCGGAGCGGGGGCTTGTGCCGAAAGAGGCCGGCAACAGGCGCTTACCTTCGGACAGCTCCGGATGCCCGTCTAATGCGTCTCTTGTCGCCTACACGGCAGTGGAAAAGCTTTTCCACTCTGTCTAGGAAGGAGAAAGTGTGCCAGCACAGCAAATGCCTCCCGGACTTTCCCTGCAATTCAGCAAGTGCTTTGCAGCTTGAAATTGGAAGGAAAGCCTCAGATTTAGCAGCCAGAGCTTCAGGAGGAGCAGCAGCGAGCACAGCATCGCTTTTGCAGCAGCTCCTTCCATGTGCATGTTTTTGGGAGTTGAAAGGCTTGCAGAGTGTTCAAGTAGCTTTTTCTCTCCGCTGGAAAGCTGCACGCTCAGTGCCAGTGTTCTGCAGCTTCTTTCTTCACGTTTCAGCAGCTAGCACGCTCTCCGTGTGCTGGAGAAGCGGCTGAGGCTTCCTTGCCGGAGAAGCGGCACCTTCGCCGGCAGAGAGCATCCTGCCGGCCGCGGTGCGCTCCGGAGCGGGGGCTTGTGCCGAAAGAGGCCGGCAACAGGCGCTTACCTTCGGACAGCTCCGGATGCCCGTCTAATGCGTCTCTTGTCGCCTACACGGCAGTGGAAAAGCTTTTCCACTCTGTCTAGGAAGGAGAAAGTGTGCCAGCACAGCAAATGCCTCCCGGACTTTCCCTGCAATTCAGCAAGTGCTTTGCAGCTTGAAATTGGAAGGAAAGCCTCAGATTTAGCAGCCAGAGCTTCAGGAGGAGCAGCAGCGAGCACAGCATCGCTTTTGCAGCAGCTCCTTCCATGTGCATGTTTTTGGGAGTTGAAAGGCTTGCAGAGTGTTCAAGTAGCTTTTTCTCTCCGCTGGAAAGCTGCACGCTCAGTGCCAGTGTTCTGCAGCTTCTTTCTTCACGTTTCAGCAGCTAGCACGCTCTCCGTGTGCAGGAGAAGCGGCTGAGGCTTCCTTGCCGGAGAACCGGCACCTTCGCCGGCTGAGAGCATCCTGCCGGCCGCGGTGCGCTCCGGAGCGGGGGCTTGTGCCGAAAGAGGCCGGGAACAGGCGCTTACCTTCGGACAGCTCCGGATGCCCGTCCAATGCGTCTCTTGTCGCCTACACGGCAGGGAAAAGCTTTTCCACTCTGTCTAGGAAGGAGAAAGTGTGCCAGCACAGCAAATGCCTCCCGGACTTTCCCTGCAATTCAGCAAGTGCTTTGCAGCTTGAAATTGGAAGGAAAGCCTCAGATTTAGCAGCCAGAGCTTCAGGAGGAGCAGCAGCCAGCACAGCATCGCTTTTGCAGCAGCTCCTTCCATGTGCATGTTTTTGGGACTTGAAAGGCTTGCAGAGTGTTCAAGTAGCTTTTTCTCTCCGCTGGAAAGCTGCACGCTCAGTGCCAGTGTTCTGCAGCTTCTTTCTTCACGTTTCAGCAGCTAGCACGCTCTCCGTGTGCTGGAGAAGCGGCAGAGGCTTCCTTGCCGGAGAAGCGGCACCTTCGCCGGCAGAGAGCATCCTGCCGGCCGCGGTGCGCTCCGGAGCGGGGGCTTGTGCCGAAAGTGGCCGGGAACAGGCGCTTACCTTCGGACAGCTCCGGATGCCCGTCCAATGCGTCTCTTGTCGCCTACACGGCAGGGAAAAGCTTTTCCACTCTGTCTAGGAAGGAGAAAGTGTGCCAGCACAGCAAATGCCTCCCGGACTTTCCCTGCAATTCAGCAAGTGCTTTGCAGCTTGAAATTGGAAGGAAAGCCTCAGATTTAGCAGCCAGAGCTTCAGGAGGAGCAGCAGCGAGCACAGCATCGCTTTTGATGCAGCTCCTTCCATGTGCATGTTTTTGGGAGTTGAAAGGCTTGCAGAGTGTTCAAGTAGCTTTTTCTCTCCGCTGGAAAGCTGCACGCTCAGTGCCAGTGTTCTGCAGCTTCTTTCTTCACGTTTCAGCAGCTAGCACGCTCTCCGTGTGCTGGAGAAGCGGCTGAGGCTTCCTTGCCGGAGAAGCGGCACCTTCGCCGGCAGAGAGCATCCTGCCGGCCGCGGTGCGCTCCGGAGCGGGGGCTTGTGCCGAAAGAGGCCGGCAACAGGCGCTTACCTTCGGACAGCTCCGAATGCCCGTCTAATGCGTCTCTTGTCGCCTACACGGCAGGGAAAAGCTTTTCCACTCTGTCTAGGAAGGAGAAAGTGTGCCAGCACAGCAAATGCCTCCCGGACTTCCCCTGGAACTCAGCAAGTGCTTTGCAGCTTGAAATTGGAAGGAAAGCCTCAGATTTAGCAGCCAGAGCTTCAGGAGGAGCAGCAGCGAGCACAGCATCGCTTTTGCAGCAGCTCCTTCCATGTGCATGTTTTTGGGAGTTGAAAGGCTTGCAGAGTGTTAAAGTAGCTTTTTCTCTCCGCTGGAAAGCTGCACGCTCAGTGCCAGTGTTCTGCAGCTTCTTTCTTCACGTTTCAGCAGCTAGCACGCTCTCCGTGTGCTGGAGAAGCGGCTGAGGCTTCCTTGCCGGAGAAGCGGCACCTTCGCCGGCTGAGAGCATCCTGCCGGCCGCGGTGCGCTCCGGAGCGGGGGCTTGTGCCGAAAGTGGCCGGGAACAGGCGCTTACCTTCGGACAGCTCCGGATCCCCGTCGAATGCGGCTCTTGTCGCCTACACGGCAGGGAAAAGCTTTTCCACTCTGTCAAGGAAGGAGAAACTGTGCCAGCACAGCAAATGCCTCCCGGACTTTCCCTGCAATTCAGCAAGTGCTTTGCAGCTTGAAATTGGAAGGAAAGCCTCAGATTTAGCAGCCAGAGCTTCAGGAGGAGCAGCAGCGAGCACAGCATCGCTTTTGCAGCAGCTCCTTCCATGTGCATGTTTTTGGGAGTTGAAAGGCTTGCAGAGTGTTCAAGTAGCTTTTTCTCTCCGCTGGAAAGCTGCACGCTCAGTGCCAGTGTTCTGCAGCTTCTTTCTTCACGTTTCAGCAGCTAGCACGCTCTCCGTGTGCTGGAGAAGCGGCAGAGGCTTCCTTGCCGGAGAAGCGGCACCTTCGCCGGCAGAGAGCATCCTGCCGGCCGCGGTGCGCTCCGGAGCGGGGGCTTGTGCCGAAAGAGGCCGGCAACAGGCGCTTACCTTCGGACAGCTCCGGATGCCCGTCCAATGCGTCTCTTGTCGCCTACACGGCAGGGAAAAGCTTTTCCACTCTGTCTAGGAAGGAGAAAGTGTGCCAGCACAGCAAACGCCTCCCGGACTTTCCCTGCAATTCAGCAAGTGCTTTGCAGCTTGAAATTGGAAGGAAAGCCTCAGATTTAGCAGCCAGAGCTCCAGGAGGAGCAGCAGCGAGCACAGCATCGCTTTTGCAGCAGCTCCTTCCATGTGCATGTTTTTGGGAGTTGAAAGGCTTGCAGAGTGTTCAAGTAGCTTTTTCTCTCCGCTGGAAAGCTGCACGCTCAGTGCCAGTGTTCTGCAGCTTCTTTCTTCACGTTTCAGCAGCTAGCACGCTCTCCGTGTGCTGGAGAAGCGGCTGAGGCTTCCTTGCCGGAGAAGCGGCACCTTCGCCGGCTGAGAGCATCCTGCCGGCCGCCGTGCGCTCCGGAGCGGGGGCTTGTGCCGAAAGAGGCCGGCAACAGGCGCTTACCTTCGGACAGCTCCGGATGCCCGTCCAATGCATCTCTTGTCGCCTACACGGCAGGGAAAAGCTTTTCCACTCTGTCTAGGAAGGAGAAAGTGTGCCAGCACAGCAAATGCCTCCCGGACTTTCCCTGCAATTCAGCAAGTGCTTTGCAGCTTGAAATTGGAAGGAAAGCCTCAGATTTAGCAGCCAGAGCTTCAGGAGGAGCAGCAGCGAGCACAGCATCGCTTTTGCAGCAGCTCCTTCCATGTGCATGTTTTTGGGAGTTGAAAGGCTTGCAGAGTGTTCAAGTAGCTTTTTCTCTCCGCTGGAAAGCTGCACGCTCAGTGCCAGTGTTCTGCAGCTTCTTTCTTCACGTTTCAGCAGCTAGCACGCTCTCCGTGTGCTGGAGAAGCGGCAGAGGCTTCCTTGCCGGAGAAGCGGCACCTTCGCCGGCAGAGAGCATCCTGCCGGCCGCGGTGCGCTCCGGAGCGGGGGCTTGTGCCGAAAGAGGCCGGGAACAGGCGCTTACCTTCGGACAGCTCCGGATGCCCGTCCAATGCGTCTCTTGTCGCCTACACGGCAGGGAAAAGCTTTTCCACTCTCTCTAGGAAGGAGAAAGTGTGCCAGCACAGCAAATGCCTCCCGGACTTCCCCTGGAACTCAGCAAGTGCTTTGCAGCTTGAAATTGGAAGGAAAGCCTCAGATTTAGCAGCCAGAGCTTCAGGAGGAGCAGCAGCGAGCACAGCATCGCTTTTGCAGCAGCTCCTTCCATGTGCATGTTTTTGGGAGTTGAAAGGCTTGCAGAGTGTTCAAGTAGCTTTTTCTCTCCGCTGGAAAGCTGCACGCTCAGTGCCAGTGTTCTGCAGCTTCTTTCTTCACGTTTCAGCAGCTAGCACGCTCTCCGTGTGCTGGAGAAGCGGCTGAGGCTTCCTTGCCGGAGAAGCGGCACCTTCGCCGGCAGAGAGCATCCTGCCGGCCGCGGTGCGCTCCGGAGCGGGGGCTTGTGCCGAAAGTTGCCGGGAACAGGCGCTTACCTTCGGACAGCTCCGGATCCCCGTCTAATGCGGCTCTTGTCGCCTACACGGCAGGGAAAAGCTTTTCCACTCTGTCAAGGAAGGAGAAACTGTGCCAGCACAGCAAATGCCTCCCGGACTTTCCCTGCAATTCAGCAAGTGCTTTGCAGCTTGAAATTGGAAGGAAAGCCTCAGATTTAGCAGCCAGAGCTTCAGGAGGAGCAGCAGCGAGCACAGCATCGCTTTTGCAGCAGCTCCTTCCATGTGCATGTTTTTGGGAGTTGAAAGGCTTGCAGAGTGTTCAAGTAGCTTTTTCTCTCCGCTGGAAAGCTGCACGCTCAGTGCCAGTGTTCTGCAGCTTCTTTCTTCACGTTTCAGCAGCTAGCACGCTCTCCGTGTGCTGGAGAAGCGGCTGAGGCTTCCTTGCCGGAGAAGCGGCACCTTCGCCGGCTGAGAGCATCCTGCCGGCCGCGGTGCGCTCCGGAGCGGGGGCTTGTGCCGAAAGAGGCCGGCAACAGGCGCTTACCTTCGGACAGCTCCGGATGCCCGTCCAATGCGTCTCTTGTCGCCTACACGGCAGGGAAAAGCTTTTCCACTCTGTCTAGGAAGGAGAAAGTGTGCCAGCACAGCAAATGCCTCCCGGACTTTCCCTGCAATTCAGCAAGTGCTTTGCAGCTTGAAATTGGAAGGAAAGCCTCAGATTTAGCAGCCAGAGCTTCAGGAGGAGCAGCAGCGAGCACAGCATCGCTTTTGCAGCAGCTCCTTCCATGTGCATGTTTTTGGGACTTGAAAGGCTTGGAGAGTGTTCAAGTAGCTTTTTCTCTCCGCTGGAAAGCTGCACGCTCAGTGCCAGTGTTCTGCAGCTTCTTTCTTCACGTTTCAGCAGCTAGCACGCTCTCCGTGTGCTGGAGAAGCGGCAGAGGCTTCCTTGCCGGAGAAGCGGCACCTTCGCCGGCTGAGAGCATCCTGCCGGCCGCGGTGCGCTCCGGAGCGGGGGCTTGTGCCGAAAGAGGCCGGCAACAGGCGCTTACCTTCGGACAGCTCCGGATGCCCGTCCAATGCGTCTCTTGTCGCCTACACGGCAGGGAAAAGCTTTTCCACTCTGTCTAGGAAGGAGAAAGTGTGCCAGCACAGCAAACGCCTCCCGGACTTTCCCTGCAATTCAGCAAGTGCTTTGCAGCTTGAAATTGGAAGGAAAGCCTCAGATTTAGCAGCCAGAGCTCCAGGAGGAGCAGCAGCGAGCACAGCATCGCTTTTGCAGCAGCTCCTTCCATGTGCATGTTTTTGGGAGTTGAAAGGCTTGGAGAGTGTTCAAGTAGCTTTTTCTCTCCGCTGGAAAGCTGCACGCTCAGTGCCAGTGTTCTGCAGCTTCTTTCTTCACGTTTCAGCAGCTAGCACGCTCTCCGTGTGCTGGAGAAGCGGCTGAGGCTTCCTTGCCGGAGAAGCGGCACCTTCGCCGGCTGAGAGCATCCTGCCGGCCGCGGTGCGCTCCGGAGCGGGGGCTTGTGCCGAAAGAGGCCGGCAACAGGCGCTTACCTTCGGACAGCTCCGGATCCCCGTCTAATGCGTCTCTTGTCGCCTACACGGCAGGGAAAAGCTTTTCCACTCTGTCTAGGAAGGAGAAAGTGTGCCAGCACAGCAAACGCCTCCCGGACTTTCCCTGCAATTCAGCAAGTGCTTTGCAGCTTGAAATTGGAATGAAAGCCTCAGATTTAGCAGCCAGAGCTTCAGGAGGAGCAGCAGCGAGCACAGCATCGCTTTTGCAGCAGCTCCTTCCATGTGCATGTTTTTGGGAGTTGAAAGGCTTGCAGAGTGTTAAAGTAGCTTTTTCTCTCCGCTGGAAAGCTGCACGCTCAGTGCCAGTGTTCTGCAGCTTCTTTCTTCACGTTTCAGCAGCTAGCACGCTCTCCGTGTGCTGGAGAAGCGGGAGAGGCTTCCTTGCCGGAGAAGCGGCACCTTCGCCGGCAGAGAGCATCCTGCCGGCCGCGGTGCGCTCCGGAGCGGGGGCTTGTGCCGAAAGTGGCCGGCAACAGGCGCTTACCTTCGGACAGCTCCGGATCCCCGTCTAATGCGGCTCTTGTCGCCTACACGGCAGGGAAAAGCTTTTCCACTCTGTCAAGGAAGGAGAAACTGTGCCAGCACAGCAAATGCCTCCCGGACTTCCCCTGGAACTCAGCAAGTGCTTTGCAGCTTGAAATTGGAAGGAAAGCCTCAGATTTAGCAGCCAGAGCTTCAGGAGGAGCAGCAGCGAGCACAGCATTGCTTTTGCAGCAGCTCCTTCCATGTGCATGTTTTTGGGAGTTGAAAGGCTTGCAGAGTGTTCAAGTAGCTTTTTCTCTCCGCTGGAAAGCTGCACGCTCAGTGCCAGTGTTCTGCAGCTTCTTTCTTCACGTTTCAGCAGCTAGCACGCTCTCCGTGTGCTGGAGAAGCGGGAGAGGCTTCCTTGCCGGAGAAGCGGCACCTTCGCCGGCTGAGAGCATCCTGCCGGCCGCGGTGCACTCCGGAGCGGGGGCTTGTGCCGAAAGAGGCCGGCAACAGGCGCTTACCTTCCGACAGCTCCGGATGCCCGTCCAATGCGTCTCTTGTCGCCTACACGGCAGGGAAAAGCTTTTCCACTCTGTCTAGGAAGGAGAAAGTGTGCCAGCACAGCAAATGCCTCCCGGACTTTCCCTGCAATTCAGCAAGTGCTTTGCAGCTTGAAATTGGAAGGAAAGCCTCAGATTTAGCAGCCAGAGCTTCAGGAGGAGCAGCAGCGAGCACAGCATCGCTTTTGCAGCAGCTCCTTCCATGTGCATGTTTTTGGGAGTTGAAAGGCTTGCAGAGTGTTCAAGTAGCTTTTTCTCTCCGCTGGAAAGCTGCACGCTCAGTGCCAGTGTTCTGCAGCTTCTTTCTTCACGTTTCAGCAGCTAGCACGCTCTCCGTGTGCTGGAGAAGCGGCAGAGGCTTCCTTGCCGGAGAAGCGGCACCTTCGCCGGCAGAGAGCATCCTGCCGGCCGCGGTGCACTCCGGAGCGGGGGCTTGTGCCGAAAGAGGCCGGCAACAGGCGCTTACCTTCCGACAGCTCCGGATGCCCGTCCAATGCGTCTCTTGTCGCCTACACGGCAGGGAAAAGCTTTTCCACTCTGTCTAGGAAGGAGAAAGTGTGCCAGCACAGCAAATGCCTCCCGGACTTTCCCTGCAATTCAGCAAGTGCTTTGCAGCTTGAAATTGGAAGGAAAGCCTCAGATTTAGCAGCCAGAGCTTCAGGAGGAGCAGCAGCGAGCACAGCATTGCTTTTGCAGCAGCTCCTTCCATGTGCATGTTTTTGGGAGTTGAAAGGCTTGCAGAGTGTTCAAGTAGCTTTTTCTCTCCGCTGGAAAGCTGCACGCTCAGTGCCAGTGTTCTGCAGCTTCTTTCTTCACGTTTCAGCAGCTAGCACGCTCTCCGTGTGCTGGAGAAGCGGCAGAGGCTTCCTTGCCGGAGAAGCGGCACCTTCGCCGGCTGAGAGCATCCTGCCGGCCGCGGTGCGCTCCGCAGCGGGGGCTTGTGCCGAAAGAGGCCGGCAACAGGCGCTTACCTTCCGACAGCTCCGGATGCCCGTCCAATGCGTCTCTTGTCGCCTACAGGGCAGGGAAAAGCTTTTCCACTCTGTCTAGGAAGGAGAAAGTGTGCCAGCACAGCAAATGCCTCCCGGACTTTCCCTGCAATTCAGCAAGTGCTTTGCAGCTTGAAATTGGAAGGAAAGCCTCAGATTTAGCAGCCAGAGCTTCAGGAGGAGCAGCAGCGAGCACAGCATCGCTTTTGCAGCAGCTCCTTCCATGTGCATGTTTTTGGGAGTTGAAAGGCTTGGAGAGTGTTCAAGTAGCTTTTTCTCTCCGCTGGAAAGCTGCACGCTCAGTGCCAGTGTTCTGCAGCTTCTTTCTTCACGTTTCAGCAGCTAGCACGCTCTCCGTGTGCTGGAGAAGCGGCTGAGGCTTCCTTGCCGGAGAAGCGGCACCTTCGCCGGCTGAGAGCATCCTGCCGGCCGCGGTGCGCTCCGCAGCGGGGGCTTGTGCCGAAAGTGGCCGGGAACAGGCGCTTACCTTCGGACAGCTCCGGATCCCCGTCTAATGCGTCTCTTGTCGCCTACACGGCAGGGAAAAGCTTTTCCACTCTGTCTAGGAAGGAGAAAGTGTGCCAGCACAGCAAATGCCTCCCGGACTTTCCCTGCAATTCAGCAAGTGCTTTGCAGCTTGAAATTGGAAGGAAAGCCTCAGATTTAGCAGCCAGAGCTTCAGGAGGAGCAGCAGTGAGCACAGCATCGCTTTTGCAGCAGCTCCTTCCATGTGCATGTTTTTGGGAGTGGAAAGGCTTGCAGAGTGTTCAAGTAGCTTTTTCTCTCCGCTGGAAAGCTGCACGCTCAGTGCCAGTGTTCTGCAGCTTCTTTCTTCACGTTTCAGCAGCTAGCACGCTCTCCGTGTGCTGGAGAAGCGGCTGAGGCTTCCTTGCCGGAGAAGCGGCACCTTCGCCGGCTGAGAGCATCCTGCCGGCCGCGGTGCGCTCCGGAGCGGGGGCTTGTGCCGAAAGAGGCCGGCAACAGGCGCTTACCTTCGAACAGCTCCGGATGCCCGTCCAATGCGTCTCTTGTCGCCTACACGGCAGGGAAAAGCTTTTCCACTCTGTCTAGGAAGGAGAAAGTGTGCCAGCACAGCAAATGCCTCCCGGACTTTCCCTGCAATTCAGCAAGTGCTTTGCAGCTTGAAATTGGAAGGAAAGCCTCAGATTTAGCAGCCAGAGCTTCAGGAGGAGCAGCAGCCAGCACAGCATCGCTTTTGCAGCAGCTCCTTCCATGTGCATGTTTTTGGGAGTGGAAAGGCTTGCAGAGTGTTCAAGTAGCTTTTTCTCTCCGCTGGAAAGCTGCACGCTAAGTGCCAGTGTTCTGCAGCTTCTTTCTTCACGTTTCAGCAGCTAGCACGCTCTCCGTGTGCTGGAGAAGCGGCAGAGGCTTCCTTGCCGGAGAAGCAGCACCTTCGCCGGCTGAGAGCATCCTGCCGGCCGCGGTGCGCTCCGGAGCGGGGGCTTGTGCCGAAAGAGGCCGGCAACAGGCGCTTACCTTCGGACAGCTCCGGATGCCCGTCCAATTCATCTCTTGTCGCCTACACGGCAGTGGAAAAGCTTTTCCACTCTGTCTAGGAAGGAGAAAGTGTGCCAGCACAGCAAATGCCTCCCGGACTTTCCCTGCAATTCAGCAAGTGCTTTGCAGCTTGAAATTGGAAGGAAAGCCTCAGATTTAGCAGCCAGAGCTTCAGGAGGAGCAGCAGCGAGCACAGCATCGCTTTTGCAGCAGCTCCTTCCATGTGCATGTTTTTGGGAGTTGAAAGGCTTGCAGAGTGTTCAAGTAGCTTTTTCTCTCCGCTGGAAAGCTGCACGCTCAGTGCCAGTGTTCTGCAGCTTCTTTCTTCACGTTTCAGCAGCTAGCACGCTCTCCGTGTGCAGGAGAAGCGGCTGAGGCTTCCTTGCCGGAGAACCGGCACCTTCGCCGGCTGAGAGCATCCTGCCGGCCGCGGTGCGCTCCGGAGCGGGGGCTTGTGCCGAAAGAGGCCGGCAACAGGCGCTTACCTTCGGACAGCTCCGGATGCCCGTCCAATGCGTCTCTTGTCGCCTACACGGCAGGGAAAAGCTTTTCCACTCTGTCTAGGAAGGAGAAAGTGTGCCAGCACAGCAAATGCCTCCCGGACTTTCCCTGCAATTCAGCAAGTGCTTTGCAGCTTGAAATTGGAAGGAAAGCCTCAGATTTAGCAGCCAGAGCTTCAGGAGGAGCAGCAGCCAGCACAGCATCGCTTTTGCAGCAGCTCCTTCCATGTGCATGTTTTTGGGACTTGAAAGGCTTGCAGAGTGTTCAAGTAGCTTTTTCTCTCCGCTGGAAAGCTGCACGCTCAGTGCCAGTGTTCTGCAGCTTCTTTCTTCACGTTTCAGCAGCTAGCACGCTCTCCGTGTGCTGGAGAAGCGGCTGAGGCTTCCTTGCCGGAGAAGCGGCACCTTCGCCGGCAGAGAGCATCCTGCCGGCCGCGGTGCGCTCCGGAGCGGGGGCTTGTGCCGAAAGTGGCCGGGAACAGGCGCTTACCTTCGGACAGCTCCGGATGCCCGTCCAATGCGTCTCTTGTCGCCTACACGGCAGGGAAAAGCTTTTCCACTCTGTCTAGGAAGGAGAAAGTGTGCCAGCACAGCAAATGCCTCCCGGACTTTCCCTGCAATTCAGCAAGTGCTTTGCAGCTTGAAATTGGAAGGAAAGCCTCAGATTTAGCAGCCAGAGCTTCAGGAGGAGCAGCAGCGAGCACAGCATCGCTTTTGATGCAGCTCCTTCCATGTGCATGTTTTTGGGAGTTGAAAGGCTTGCAGAGTGTTCAAGTAGCTTTTTCTCTCCGCTGGAAAGCTGCACGCTCAGTGCCAGTGTTCTGCAGCTTCTTTCTTCACGTTTCAGCAGCTAGCACGCTCTCCGTGTGCTGGAGAAGCGGCTGAGGCTTCCTTGCCGGAGAAGCGGCACCTTCGCCGGCAGAGAGCATCCTGCCGGCCGCGGTGCGCTCCGGAGCGGGGGCTTGTGCCGAAAGAGGCCGGCAACAGGCGCTTACCTTCGGACAGCTCCGAATGCCCGTCTAATGCGTCTCTTGTCGCCTACACGGCAGGGAAAAGCTTTTCCACTCTGTCTAGGAAGGAGAAAGTGTGCCAGCACAGCAAATGCCTCCCGGACTTCCCCTGGAACTCAGCAAGTGCTTTGCAGCTTGAAATTGGAAGGAAAGCCTCAGATTTAGCAGCCAGAGCTTCAGGAGGAGCAGCAGCGAGCACAGCATCGCTTTTGCAGCAGCTCCTTCCATGTGCATGTTTTTGGGAGTTGAAAGGCTTGCAGAGTGTTAAAGTAGCTTTTTCTCTCCGCTGGAAAGCTGCACGCTCAGTGCCAGTGTTCTGCAGCTTCTTTATTCACGTTTCAGCAGCTAGCACGCTCTCCGTGTGCTGGAGAAGCGGCTGAGGCTTCCTTGCCGGAGAAGCGGCACCTTCGCCGGCAGAGAGCATCCTGCCGGCCGCGGTGCGCTCCGGAGCGGGGGCTTGTGCCGAAAGTGGCCGGGAACAGGCGCTTACCTTCGGACAGCTCCGGATCCCCGTCTAATGCGGCTCTTGTCGCCTACACGGCAGGGAAAAGCTTTTCCACTCTGTCAAGGAAGGAGAAACTGTGCCAGCACAGCAAATGCCTCCCGGACTTTCCCTGCAATTCAGCAAGTGCTTTGCAGCTTGAAATTGGAAGGAAAGCCTCAGATTTAGCAGCCAGAGCTTCAGGAGGAGCAGCAGCGAGCACAGCATCGCTTTTGCAGCAGCTCCTTCCATGTGCATGTTTTTGGGAGCTGAAAGGCTTGCAGAGTGTTCAAGTAGCTTTTTCTCTCCGCTGGAAAGCTGCACGCTCAGTGCCAGTGTTCTGCAGCTTCTTTCTTCACGTTTCAGCAGCTAGCACGCTCTCCGTGTGCTGGAGAAGCGGCTGAGGCTTCCTTG
Organism: Fringilla coelebs; assembly: GCF_963513975.1. Classification (NCBI taxonomy): domain Eukaryota; kingdom Metazoa; phylum Chordata; class Aves; order Passeriformes; family Fringillidae; genus Fringilla; species Fringilla coelebs. The sequence goes on along the minus strand of NC_140045.1, from coordinate 8,094,206 downwards.
CCGGAGAAGCGGCACCTTCGCCGGCTGAGAGCATCCTGCCGGCCGCGGTGCGCTCCGGAGCGGGGGCTTGTGCCGAAAGAGGCCGGCAACAGGCGCTTACCTTCGGACAGCTCCGGATGCCCGTCCAATGCGTCTCTTGTCGCCTACACGGCAGGGAAAAGCTTTTCCACTCTGTCTAGGAAGGAGAAAGTGTGCCAGCACAGCAAACGCCTCCCGGACTTTCCCTGCAATTCAGCAAGTGCTTTGCAGCTTGAAATTGGAAGGAAAGCCTCAGATTTAGCAGCCAGAGCTCCAGGAGGAGCAGCAGCGAGCACAGCATCGCTTTTGCAGCAGCTCCTTCCATGTGCATGTTTTTGGGAGTTGAAAGGCTTGCAGAGTGTTCAAGTAGCTTTTTCTCTCCGCTGGAAAGCTGCACGCTCAGTGCCAGTGTTCTGCAGCTTCTTTCTTCACGTTTCAGCAGCTAGCACGCTCTCCGTGTGCTGGAGAAGCGGCAGAGGCTTCCTTGCCGGAGAAGCGACACCTTCGCCGGCTGAGAGCATCCTGCCGGCCGCCGTGCGCTCCGGAGCGGGGGCTTGTGCCGAAAGAGGCCGGCAACAGGCGCTTACCTTCGGACAGCTCCGGATGCCCGTCCAATGCATCTCTTGTCGCCTACACGGCAGGGAAAAGCTTTTCCACTCTGTCTAGGAAGGAGAAAGTGTGCCAGCACAGCAAATGCCTCCCGGACTTTCCCTGCAATTCAGCAAGTGCTTTGCAGCTTGAAATTGGAAGGAAAGCCTCAGATTTAGCAGCCAGAGCTTCAGGAGGAGCAGCAGCGAGCACAGCATCGCTTTTGCAGCAGCTCCTTCCATGTGCATGTTTTTGGGAGTTGAAAGGCTTGCAGAGTGTTCAAGTAGCTTTTTCTCTCCGCTGGAAAGCTGCACGCTCAGTGCCAGTGTTCTGCAGCTTCTTTCTTCACGTTTCAGCAGCTAGCACGCTCTCCGTGTGCTGGAGAAGCGGCAGAGGCTTCCTTGCCGGAGAAGCGGCACCTTCGCCGGCTGAGAGCATCCTGCCGGCCGCGGTGCGCTCCGGAGCGGGGGCTTGTGCCGAAAGAGGCCGGGAACAGGCGCTTACCTTCGGACAGCTCCGGATGCCCGTCTAATGCGTCTCTTGTCGCCTACACGGCAGGGAAAAGCTTTTCCACTCTCTCTAGGAAGGAGAAAGTGTGCCAGCACAGCAAATGCCTCCCGGACTTCCCCTGGAACTCAGCAAGTGCTTTGCAGCTTGAAATTGGAAGGAAAGCCTCAGATTTAGCAGCCAGAGCTTCAGGAGGAGCAGCAGCGAGCACAGCATCGCTTTTGCAGCAGCTCCTTCCATGTGCATGTTTTTGGGAGTTGAAAGGCTTGCAGAGTGTTCAAGTAGCTTTTTCTCTCCGCTGGAAAGCTGCACGCTCAGTGCCAGTGTTCTGCAGCTTCTTTCTTCACGTTTCAGCAGCTAGCACGCTCTCCGTGTGCTGGAGAAGCGGCAGAGGCTTCCTTGCCGGAGAAGCGGCACCTTCGCCGGCAGAGAGCATCCTGCCGGCCGCGGTGCGCTCCGGAGCGGGGGCTTGTGCCGAAAGTGGCCGGGAACAGGCGCTTACCTTCGGACAGCTCCGGATCCCCGTCTAATGCGGCTCTTGTCGCCTACACGGCAGGGAAAAGCTTTTCCACTCTGTCAAGGAAGGAGAAGCTGTGCCAGCACAGCAAATGCCTCCCGGACTTTCCCTGCAATTCAGCAAGTGCTTTGCAGCTTGAAATTGGAAGGAAAGCCTCAGATTTAGCAGCCAGAGCTTCAGGAGGAGCAGCAGCGAGCACAGCATCGCTTTTGCAGCAGCTCCTTCAATGTGCATGTTTTTGGGAGTGGAAAGGCTTGCAGAGTGTTCAAGTAGCTTTTTCTCTCTGCTGGAAAGCTGCACGCTCAGTGCCAGTGTTCTGCAGCTTCTTTCTTCACGTTTCAGCAGCTAGCACGCTCTCCGTGTGCTGGAGAAGCGGGAGAGGCTTCCTTGCCGGAGAAGCGGCACCTTCGCCGGCAGAGAGCATCCTGCCGGCCGCGGTGCGCTCCGGAGCGGGGGCTTGTGCCGAAAGTGGCCGGGAACAGGCGCTTACCTTCGGACAGCTCCGGATGCCCGTCTAATGCGGCTCTTGTCGCCTACACGGCAGGGAAAAGCTTTTCCACTCTGTCTAGGAAGGAGAAAGTGTGCCAGCACAGCAAATGCCTCCCGGACTTTCCCTGCAATTCAGCAAGTGCTTTGCAGCTTGAAATTGGAAGGAAAGCCTCAGATTTAGCAGCCAGAGCTTCAGGAGGAGCAGCAGCGAGCACAGCATCGCTTTTGCAGCAGCTCCTTCCATGTGCATGTTTTTGGGAGTGGAAAGGCTTGCAGAGTGTTAAAGTAGCTTTTTCTCTCCGCTGGAAAGCTGCACGCTCAGTGCCAGTGTTCTGCAGCTTCTTTCTTCACGTTTCAGCAGCTAGCACGCTCTCCGTGTGCTGGAGAAGCGGCTGAGGCTTCCTTGCCGGAGAAGCGGCACCTTCGCCGGCTGAGAGCATCCTGCCGGCCGCGGTGCGCTCCGGAGCGGGGGCTTGTGCCGAAAGAGGCCGGCAACAGGCGCTTACCTTCGGACAGCTCCGGATGCCCGTCCAATGCGTCTCTTGTCGCCTACACGGCAGGGAAAAGCTTTTCCACTCTGTCTAGGAAGGAGAAAGTGTGCCAGCACAGCAAATGCCTCCCGGACTTTCCCTGCAATTCAGCAAGTGCTTTGCAGCTTGAAATTGGAAGGAAAGCCTCAGATTTAGCAGCCAGAGCTTCAGGAGGAGCAGCAGCCAGCACAGCATCGCTTTTGCAGCAGCTCCTTCCATGTGCATGTTTTTGGGACTTGAAAGGCTTGCAGAGTGTTCAAGTAGCTTTTTCTCTCCGCTGGAAAGCTGCACGCTCAGTGCCAGTGTTCTGCAGCTTCTTTCTTCACGTTTCAGCAGCTAGCACGCTCTCCGTGTGCTGGAGAAGCGGCAGAGGCTTCCTTGCCGGAGAAGCGGCACCTTCGCCGGCAGAGAGCATCCTGCCGGCCGCGGTGCGCTCCGGAGCGGGGGCTTGTGCCGAAAGAGGCCGGCAACAGGCGCTTACCTTCGGACAGCTCCGGATGCCCGTCTAATGCGTCTCTTGTCGCCTACACGGCAGGGAAAAGCTTTTCCACTCTGTCTAGGAAGGAGAAAGTGTGCCAGCACAGCAAATGCCTCCCGGACTTCCCCTGCAATTCAGCAAGTGCTTTGCAGCTTGAAATTGGAAGGAAAGCCTCAGATTTAGCAGCCAGAGCTTCAGGAGGAGCAGCAGCGAGCACAGCATCGCTTTTGCAGCAGCTCCTTCCATGTGCATGTTTTTGGGAGTTGAAAGGCTTGCAGAGTGTTCAAGTAGCTTTTTCTCTCCGCTGGAAAGCTGCACGCTCAGTGCCAGTGTTCTGCAGCTTCTTTCTTCACGTTTCAGCAGCTAGCACGCTCTCCGTGTGCTGGAGAAGCGGCAGAGGCTTCCTTGCCGGAGAAGCGGCACCTTCGCCGGCAGAGAGCATCCTGCCGGCCGCGGTGCGCTCCGGAGCGGGGGCTTGTGCCGAAAGTGGCCGGGAACAGGCGCTTACCTTCGGACAGCTCCGGATCCCCGTCTAATGCGGCTCTTGTCGCCTACACGGCAGGGAAAAGCTTTTCCACTCTGTCAAGGAAGGAGAAACTGTGCCAGCACAGCAAATGCCTCCCGGACTTTCCCTGCAATTCAGCAAGTGCTTTGCAGCTTGAAATTGGAAGGAAAGCCTCAGATTTAGCAGCCAGAGCTTCAGGAGGAGCAGCAGCCAGCACAGCATCGCTTTTGCAGCAGCTCCTTCCATGTGCATGTTTTTGGGAGTGGAAAGGCTTGCAGAGTGTTAAAGTAGCTTTTTCTCTCCGCTGGAAAGCTGCACGCTCAGTGCCAGTGTTCTGCAGCTTCTTTCTTCACGTTTCAGCAGCTAGCACGCTCTCCGTGTGCTGGAGAAGCGGCAGAGGCTTCCTTGCCGGAGAAGCGGCACCTTCGCCGGCAGAGAGCATCCTGCCGGCCGCCGTGCGCTGCGGAGCGGGGCCTTGTGCCGAAAGTGGCCGGGAACAGGCGCTTACCTTCGGACAGCTCCGGATCCCCGTCTAATGCGGCTCTTGTCGCCTACACGGCAGGGAAAAGCTTTTCCACTCTGTCAAGGAAGGAGAAACTGTGCCAGCACAGCAAATGCCTCCCGGACTTTCCCTGCAATTCAGCAAGTGCTTTGCAGCTTGAAATTGGAAGGAAAGCCTCAGATTTAGCAGCCAGAGCTTCAGGAGGAGCAGCAGCGAGCACAGCATCGCTTTTGCAGCAGCTCCTTCCATGTGCATGTTTTTGGGAGTTGAAAGGCTTGCAGAGTGTTCAAGTAGCTTTTTCTCTCCGCTGGAAAGCTGCACGCTCAGTGCCAGTGTTCTGCAGCTTCTTTCTTCACGTTTCAGCAGCTAGCACGCTCTCCGTGTGCTGGAGAAGCGGCAGAGGCTTCCTTGCCGGAGAAGCGGCACCTTCGCCGGCTGAGAGCATCCTGCCGGCCGCGGTGCGCTCCGGAGCGGGGGCTTGTGCCGAAAGTGGCCGGGAACAGGCGCTTACCTTCGGACAGCTCCGGATGCCCGTCCAATGTGTCTCTTGTCGCCTACACGGCAGGGAAAAGCTTTTCCACTCTCTCTAGGAAGGAGAAAGTGTGCCAGCACAGCAAATGCCTCCCGGACTTCCCCTGGAACTCAGCAAGTGCTTTGCAGCTTGAAATTGGAAGGAAAGCCTCAGATTTAGCAGCCAGAGCTTCAGGAGGAGCAGCAGCGAGCACAGCATCGCTTTTGCAGCAGCTCCTTCCATGTGCATGTTTTTGGGAGTTGAAAGGCTTGCAGAGTGTTCAAGTAGCTTTTTCTCTCCGCTGGAAAGCTGCACGCTCAGTGCCAGTGTTCTGCAGCTTCTTTCTTCACGTTTCAGCAGCTAGCACGCTCTCCGTGTGCTGGAGAAGCGGCAGAGGCTTCCTTGCCGGAGAAGCGGCACCTTCGCCGGCAGAGAGCATCCTGCCGGCCGCGGTGCGCTCCGGAGCGGGGGCTTGTGCCGAAAGAGGCCGGGAACAGGCGCTTACCTTCGGACAGCTCCGGATGCCCGTCCAATGCGTCTCTTGTCGCCTACACGGCAGGGAAAAGCTTTTCCACTCTGTCTAGGAAGGAGAAAGTGTGCCAGCACAGCAAATGCCTCCCGGACTTTCCCTGCAATTCAGCAAGTGCTTTGCAGCTTGAAATTGGAAGGAAAGCCTCAGATTTAGCAGCCAGAGCTTCAGGAGGAGCAGCAGCGAGCACAGCATCGCTTTTGCAGCAGCTCCTTCCATGTGCATGTTTTTGGGAGTTGAAAGGCTTGCAGAGTGTTAAAGTAGCTTTTTCTCTCCGCTGGAAAGCTGCACGCTCAGTGCCAGTGTTCTGCAGCTTCTTTCTTCACGTTTCAGCAGCTAGCACGCTCTCCGTGTGCTGGAGAAGCGGCTGAGGCTTCCTTGCCGGAGAAGCGGCACCTTCGCCGGCTGAGAGCATCCTGCCGGCCGCGGTGCGCTCCGGAGCGGGGGCTTGTGCCGAAAGAGGCCGGCAACAGGCGCTTACCTTCGGACAGCTCCGGATGCCCGTCCAATGCGTCTCTTGTCGCCTACACGGCAGGGAAAAGCTTTTCCACTCTGTCTAGGAAGGAGAAAGTGTGCCAGCACAGCAAATGCCTCCCGGACTTTCCCTGCAATTCAGCAAGTGCTTTGCAGCTTGAAATTGGAAGGAAAGCCTCAGATTTAGCAGCCAGAGCTTCAGGAGGAGCAGCAGCCAGCACAGCATCGCTTTTGCAGCAGCTCCTTCCATGTGCATGTTTTTGGGAGTTGAAAGGCTTGCAGAGTGTTCAAGTAGCTTTTTCTCTCCGCAGGAAAGCTGCACGCTCAGTGCCAGTGTTCTGCAGCTTCTTTCTTCACATTTCAGCAGCTAGCACGCTCTGGGTGTGCTGGAGAAGCGGCAGAGGCTTCCTTGCCGGAGAAGCGGCACCTTCGCCGGCAGAGAGCATCCTGCCGGCCGCCGTGCGCTCCGGAGCGGGGGCTTGTGCCGAAAGAGGCCGGCAACAGGCGCTTACCTTCGGACAGCTCCGGATGCCCGTCCAATGCGTCTCTTGTCGCCTACACGGCAGGGAAAAGCTTTTCCACTCTGTCTAGGAAGGAGAAAGTGTGCCAGCACAGCAAACGCCTCCCGGACTTTCCCTGCAATTCAGCAAGTGCTTTGCAGCTTGAAATTGGAAGGAAAGCCTCAGATTTAGCAGCCAGAGCTTCAGGAGGAGCAGCAGCGAGCACAGCATCGCTTTTGCAGCAGCTCCTTCCATGTGCATGTTTTTGGGAGTTGAAAGGCTTGCAGAGTGTTCAAGTAGCTTTTTCTCTCCGCTGGAAAGCTGCACGCTCAGTGCCAGTGTTCTGCAGCTTCTTTCTTCACGTTTCAGCAGATAGCACGCTCTCCGTGTGCAGGAGAAGCGGCTGAGGCTTCCTTGCCGGAGAAGCGGCACCTTCGCCGGCAGAGAGCATCGTGCCGGCCGCGGTGCGCTCCGGAGCGGGGGCTTGTGCCGAAAGAGGCCGGGAACAGGCGCTTACCTTCGGACAGCTCCGGATGCCCGTCCAATGCGTCTCTTGTCGCCTACATGGCAGGGAAAAGCTTTTCCACTCTGTCTAGGAAGGAGAAAGTGTGCCAGCACAGCAAATGCCTCCCGGACTTTCCCTGCAATTCAGCAAGTGCTTTGCAGCTTGAAATTGGAAGGAAAGCCTCAGATTTAGCAGCCAGAGCTTCAGGAGGAGCAGCAGCGAGCACAGCATCGCTTTTGCAGCAGCTCCTTCCATGTGCATGTTTTTGGGAGTGGAAAGGCTTGCAGAGTGTTCAAGTAGCTTTTTCTCTCCGCTGGAAAGCTGCACGCTCAGTGCCAGTGTTCTGCAGCTTCTTTCTTCACGTTTCAGCAGCTAGCACGCTCTCCGTGTGCAGGAGAAGCGGCTGAGGCTTCCTTGCCGGAGAAGCGGCACCTTCGCCGGCAGAGAGCATCCTGCCGGCCGCGGTGCGCTCCGGAGCGGGGGCTTGTGCCGAAAGAGGCCGGCAACAGGCGCTTACCTTCGGACAGCTCCGGATGCCCGTCTAATGCGTCTCTTGTCGCCTACACGGCAGGGAAAAGCTTTTCCACTCTCTCTAGGAAGGAGAAAGTGTGCCAGCACAGCAAATGCCTCCCGGACTTTCCCTGCAATTCAGCAAGTGCTTTGCAGCTTGAAATTGGAAGGAAAGCCTCAGATTTAGCAGCCAGAGCTTCAGGAGGAGCAGCAGCGAGCACAGCATCGCTTTTGCAGCAGCTCCTTCCATGTGCATGTTTTTGGGAGTTGAAAGGCTTGCAGAGTGTTAAAGTAGCTTTTTCTCTCCGCTGGAAAGCTGCACGCTCAGTGCCAGTGTTCTGCAGCTTCTTTCTTCACGTTTCAGCAGCTAGCACGCTCTCCGTGTGCTGGAGAAGCGGCTGAGGCTTCCTTGCCGGAGAAGCGGCACCTTCGCCGGCAGAGAGCATCCTGCCGGCCGCGGTGCGCTCCGGAGCGGGGGCTTGTGCCGAAAGAGGCCGGCAACAGGCGCTTACCTTCGGACAGCTCCGGATGCCCGTCTAATGCGTCTCTTGTCGCCTACACGGCAGGGAAAAGCTTTTCCACTCTGTCTAGGAAGGAGAAAGTGTGCCAGCACAGCAAATGCCTCCCGGACTTTCCCTGCAATTCAGCAAGTGCTTTGCAGCTTGAAATTGGAATGAAAGCCTCAGATTTAGCAGCCAGAGCTTCAGGAGGAGCAGCAGCGAGCACAGCATCGCTTTTGCAGCAGCTCCTTCCATGTGCATGTTTTTGGGAGTTGAAAGGCTTGCAGAGTGTTAAAGTAGCTTTTTCTCTCCGCTGGAAAGCTGCACGCTCAGTGCCAGTGTTCTGCAGCTTCTTTCTTCACGTTTCAGCAGCTAGCACGCTCTCCGTGTGCTGGAGAAGCGGGAGAGGCTTCCTTGCCGGAGAAGCGGCACCTTCGCCGGCTGAGAGCATCCTGCCGGCCGCGGTGCGCTCCGGAGCGGGGGCTTGTGCCGAAAGAGGCCGGCAACAGGCGCTTACCTTCGGACAGCTCCGGATGCCCGTCCAATGCGTCTCTTGTCGCCTACACGGCAGGGAAAAGCTTTTCCACTCTGTCTAGGAAGGAGAAAGTGTGCCAGCACAGCAAATGCCTCCCGGACTTTCCCTGCAATTCAGCAAGTGCTTTGCAGCTTGAAATTGGAAGGAAAGCCTCAGATTTAGCAGCCAGAGCTTCAGGAGGAGCAGCAGCCAGCACAGCATCGCTTTTGCAGCAGCTCCTTCCATGTGCATGTTTTTGGGAGTTGAAAGGCTTGCAGAGTGTTAAAGTAGCTTTTTCTCTCCGCTGGAAAGCTGCACGCTCAGTGCCAGTGTTCTGCAGCTTCTTTCTTCACGTTTCAGCAGCTAGCACGCTCTCCGTGTGCTGGAGAAGCGGGCGAGGCTTCCTTGCCGGAGAAGCGGCACCTTCGCCGGCAGAGAGCATCCTGCCGGCCGCGGTGCGCTCCGGAGCGGGGGCTTGTGCCGAAAGAGGCCGGCAACAGGCGCTTACCTTCGGACAGCTCCGGATGCCCGTCCAATGCGTCTCTTGTCGCCTACACGGCAGGGAAAAGCTTTTCCACTCTGTCTAGGAAGGAGAAAGTGTGCCAGCACAGCAAATGCCTCCCGGACTTTCCCTGCAATTCAGCAAGTGCTTTGCAGCTTGAAATTGGAAGGAAAGCCTCAGATTTAGCAGCCAGAGCTTCAGGAGGAGCAGCAGCGAGCACAGCATCGCTTTTGCAGCAGCTCCTTCCATGTGCATGTTTTTGGGAGTTGAAAGGCTTGCAGAGTGTTCAAGTAGCTTTTTCTCTCCGCTGGAAAGCTGCACGCTCAGTGCCAGTATTCTGCAGCTTCTTTCTTCACGTTTCAGCAGATAGCACGCTCTCCGTGTGGTGGAGAAGCGGCTGAGGCTTCCTTGCCGGAGAAGCGGCACCTTCGCCGGCAGAGAGCATCGTGCCGGCCGCGGTGCGCTCCGGAGCGGGGGCTTGTGCCGAAAGAGGCCGGCAACAGGCGCTTACCTTCGGACAGCTCCGGATGCCCGTCCAATGCGTCTCTTGTCGCCTACATGGCAGGGAAAAGCTTTTCCACTCTGTCTAGGAAGGAGAAAGTGTGCCAGCACAGCAAATGCCTCCCGGACTTTCCCTGCAATTCAGCAAGTGCTTTGCAGCTTGAAATTGGAAGGAAAGCCTCAGATTTAGCAGCCAGAGCTTCAGGAGGAGCAGCAGCGAGCACAGCATCGCTTTTGCAGCAGCTCCTTCCATGTGCATGTTTTTGGGAGTTGAAAGGCTTGCAGAGTGTTCAAGTAGCTTTTTCTCTCCGCTGGAAAGCTGCACGCTCAGTGCCAGTGTTCTGCAGCTTCTTTCTTCACGTTTCAGCAGCTAGCACGCTCTCCGTGTGCAGGAGAAGCGGCTGAGGCTTCCTTGCCGGAGAAGCGGCACCTTCGCCGGCAGAGAGCATCCTGCCGGCCGCGGTGCGCTCTGGAGCGGGGGCTTGTGCCGAAAGAGGCCGGCAACAGGCGCTTACCTTCGGACAGCTCCGGATGCCCGTCTAATGCGTCTCTTGTCGCCTACACGGCAGGGAAAAGCTTTTCCACTCTGTCTAGGAAGGAGAAAGTGTGCCAGCACAGCAAATGCCTCCCGGACTTCCCCTGCAATTCAGCAAGTGCTTTGCAGCTTGAAGTTGGAAGGAAAGCCTCAGATTTAGCAGCCAGAGCTTCAGGAGGAGCAGCAGCGAGCACAGCATCGCTTTTGCAGCAGCTCCTTCCATGTGCATGTTTTTGGGAGTTGAAAGGCTTGCAGAGTGTTCAAGTAGCTTTTTCTCTCCGCTGGAAAGCTGCACGCTCAGTGCCAGTGTTCTGCAGCTTCTTTCTTCACGTTTCAGCAGATAGCACGCTCTCCGTGTGCTGGAGAAGCGGGCGAGGCTTCCTTGTTGGAGAAGCGGCACCTTCGCCGGCTGAGAGCATCCTGCCGGCCGCGGTGCGCTCCGGAGCGGGGGCTTGTGCCGAAAGAGGCCGGGAACAGGCGCTTACCTTCGGACAGCTCCGGATGCCCGTCCAATGCGTCTCTTGTCGCCTACACGGCAGGGAAAAGCTTTTCCACTCTGTCTAGGAAGGAGAAAGTGTGCCAGCACAGCAAACGCCTCCCGGACTTTCCCTGCAATTCAGCAAGTGCTTTGCAGCTTGAAATTGGAAGGAAAGCCTCAGATTTAGCAGCCAGAGCTTCAGGAGGAGCAGCAGCGAGCACAGCATCGCTTTTGCAGCAGCTCCTTCCATGTGCATGTTTTTGGGAGTTGAAAGGCTTGCAGAGTGTTCAAGTAGCTTTTTCTCTCCGCTGGAAAGCTGCACGCTCAGTGCCAGTGTTCTGCAGCTTCTTTCTTCACGTTTCAGCAGCTAGCGCGCTCTCCGTGTGCAGGAGAAGCGGCTGAGGCTTCCTTGCCGGAGAAGCGGCACCTTCGCCGGCAGAGAGCATCCTGCCGGCCGCGGTGCGCTCCGGAGCGGGGGCTTGTGCCGAAAGAGGCCGGGAACAGGCGCTTACCTTCGGACAGCTCCGGATGCCCGTCTAATGCGTCTCTTGTCGCCTACACGGCAGGGAAAAGCTTTTCCACTCTGTCTAGGAAGGAGAAAGTGTGCCAGCACAGCAAATGCCTCCCGGACTTCCCCTGCAATTCAGCAAGTGCTTTGCAGCTTGAAATTGGAAGGAAAGCCTCAGATTTAGCAGCCAGAGCTTCAGGAGGAGCAGCAGCGAGCACAGCATCGCTTTTGCAGCAGCTCCTTCCATGTGCATGTTTTTGGGAGTTGAAAGGCTTGCAGAGTGTTCAAGTAGCTTTTTCTCTCCGCTGGAAAGCTGCACGCTCAGTGCCAGTGTTCTGCAGCTTCTTTCTTCACGTTTCAGCAGCTAGCGCGCTCTCCGTGTGCAGGAGAAGCGGCTGAGGCTTCCTTGCCGGAGAAGCGGCACCTTCGCCGGCAGAGAGCATCCTGCCGGCCGCGGTGCGCTCCGGAGCGGGGGCTTGTGCCGAAAGAGGCCGGCAACAGGCGCTTACCTTCGGACAGCTCCGGATGCCCGTCTAATGCGTCTCTTGTCGCCTACACGGCAGGGAAAAGCTTTTCCACTCTCTCTAGGAAGGAGAAAGTGTGCCAGCACAGCAAATGCCTCCCGGACTTTCCCTGCAATTCAGCAAGTGCTTTGCAGCTTGAAATTGGAAGGAAAGCCTCAGATTTAGCAGCCAGAGCTTCAGGAGGAGCAGCAGCGAGCACAGCATCGCTTTTGCAGCAGCTCCTTCCATGTGCATGTTTTTGGGAGTTGAAAGGCTTGCAGAGTGTTAAAGTAGCTTTTTCTCTCCGCTGGAAAGCTGCACGCTCAGTGCCAATGTTCTGCAGCTTATTTCCTCGCGTTTCAGCAGCTACCACGCTCTCCGTGTGCAGGAGAAGCGGCTGAGGCTTCCTTGCCGGAGAAGCGGCACCTTCGCCGGCAGAGAGCATCCTGCCGGCCGCGGTGCGCTCCGGAGCGGGGGCTTGTGCCGAAAGAGGCCGGCAACAGGCGCTTACCTTCGGACAGCTCCGGATGCCCGTCCAATGCGTCTCTTGTCGCCTACACGGCAGGGAAAAGCTTTTCCACTCTGTCTAGGAAGGAGAAAGTGTGCCAGCACAGCAAACGCCTCCCGGACTTTCCCTGCAATTCAGCAAGTGCTTTGCAGCTTGAAATTGGAAGGAAAGCCTCAGATTTAGCAGCCAGAGCTTCAGGAGGAGCAGCAGCGAGCACAGCATCGCTTTTGCAGCAGCTCCTTCCATGTGCATGTTTTTGGGAGTTGAAAGGCTTGCAGAGTGTTCAAGTAGCTTTTTCTCTCCGCTGGAAAGCTGCACGCGCAGTGCCAGTGTTCTGCAGCTTCTTTCTTCACGTTTCAGCAGATAGCACGCTCTCCGTGTGCTGGAGAAGCGGCAGAGGCTTCCTTGCCGGAGAAGCGGCACCTTCGCCGGCAGAGAGCATCCTGCCGGCCGCGGTGCGCTCCGGAGCGGGGGCTTGTGCCGAAAGAGGCCGGCAACAGGCGCTTACCTTCGGACAGCTCCGGATGCCCGTCCAATGCGTCTCTTGTCGCCTACACGGCAGGGAAAAGCTTTTCCACTCTGTCTAGGAAGGAGAAAGTGTGCCAGCACAGCAAATGCCTCCCGGACTTTCCCTGCAATTCAGCAAGTGCTTTGCAGCTTGAAATTGGAAGGAAAGCCTCAGATTTAGCAGCCAGAGCTTCAGGAGGAGCAGCAGCGAGCACAGCATCGCTTTTGCAGCAGCTCCTTCCATGTGCATGTTTTTGGGAGTTGAAAGGCTTGCAGAGTGTTCAAGTAGCTTTTTCTCTCCGCTGGAAAGCTGCACGCTCAGTGCCAGTGTTCTGCAGCTTCTTTCTTCACGTTTCAGCAGATAGCACGCTCTCCGTGTGCTGGAGAAGCGGCTGAGGCTTCGTTGCCGGAGAAGCGGCACCTTCGCCGGCAGAGAGCATCCTGCCGGCCGCGGTGCGCTCCGGAGCGGGGGCTTGTGCCGAAAGAGGCCGGCAACAGGCGCTTACCTTCGGACAGCTCCGGATGCCCGTCTAATGCGTCTCTTGTCGCCTACACGGCAGGGAAAAGCTTTTCCACTCTGTCTAGGAAGGAGAAAGTGTGCCAGCACAGCAAATGCCTCCCGGACTTTCCCTGCAATTCAGCAAGTGCTTTGCAGCTTGAAATTGGAAGGAAAGCCTCAGATTTAGCAGCCAGAGCTTCAGGAGGAGCAGCAGCGAGCACAGCATCGCTTTTGCAGCAGCTCCTTCCATGTGCTGGTTTTTGGGAGTGGAAAGGCTTGTAGAATGTTAAAGTAGCTTTTTCTCTCCGCTGGAAAGCTGCACGCTCAGTGCCAGTGTTCTGCAGCTTCTTTCTTCGCGTTTCACCTGCTAGCACGCTCGCCGTGTGCAGGAGAAGCGGCTGAGGCTTCCTTGCCGGAGAAGCGGCACCTTCGCCGGCAGAGAGCATCCTGCCGGCCGCGGTGCGCTCTGGAGCGGGGGCTTGTGCCGAAAGAGGCCGGCAACAGGCGCTTACCTTCGGACAGCTCCGGATGCCCGTCCAATGCGTCTCTTGTCGCCTACACGGCAGGGAAAAGCTTTTCCACTCTGTCTAGGAAGGAGAAAGTGTGCCAGCACAGCAAACGCCTCCCGGACTTTCCCTGCAATTCAGCAAGTGCTTTGCAGCTTGAAGTTGGAAGGAAAGCCTCAGATTTAGCAGCCAGAGCTTCAGGAGGAGCAGCAGCGAGCACAGCATCGCTTTTGCAGCAGCTCCTTCCATGTGCATGTTTTTGGGAGTGGAAAGGCTTGCAGAGTGTTCAAGTAGCTTTTTCTCTCCGCTGGAAAGCTGCACGCTCAGTGCCAGTGTTCTGCAACTTCTTTCTTCGCGTTTCAGCAGCTACCACGCTCTCCGTGTGCAGGAGAAGCGGCTGAGGCTTCCTTGCCGGAGAAGCGGCACCTTCGCCGGCAGAGAGCATCCTGCCGGCCGCGGTGCGCTCCGGAGCGGGGGCTTGTGCCGAAAGAGGCCGGGAACAGGCGCTTACCAACGGACAGTTCCGGATGCCCGTCTAATGCGTCTCTTGTCGCCTACACGGCAGGGAAAAGCTTTTCCACTCTGTCTAGGAATGAGAAAGTGTGCCAGCACAGCAAATGCCTCCCGGACTTTCCCTGCAATTCAGCAAGTGCTTTGCAGCTTGAAATTGGAAGGAAAGCCTCAGATTTAGCAGCCAGAGCTTCAGAAGGAGCAGCAGCCAGCACAGCATCGCTTTCGCAGCAGCTCCTTCCATGTGCGTGTTTTTGGGAGTTGAAAGGCTTGGAGAGTGTTAAAGTAGCTTTTTCTCTCCGCTGGAAAGCTGCACGCTCAGTGCCAGTGTTCTGCAGCTTCTTTCTTCACGTTTCAGCAGCTAGCACGCTCTCCGTGTGCTGGAGAAGCGGCAGAGGCTTCCTTGCCGGAGAAGCGGCACCTTCGCCGGCAGAGAGCATCCTGCCGGCCGCGGTGCGCTCCGCAGCGGGGGCTTGTGCCGAAAGAGGCCGGGAACAGGCGCTTACCTTCGGACAGCTCCGGATGCCCGTCTAATGCGTCTCTTGTCGCCTACACGGCAGGGAAAAGCTTTTCCACTCTCTCTAGGAAGGAGAAAGTGTGCCAGCACAGCAAATGCCTCCCGGACTTTCCCTGCAATTCAGCAAGTGCTTTGCAGCTTGAAATTGGAAGGAAAGCCTCAGATTTAGCAGCCAGAGCTTCAGGAGGAGCAGCAGCGAGCACAGCATCGCTTTTGCAGCAGCTCCTTCCATGTGCATGTTTTTGGGAGTTGAAAGGCTTGCAGAGTGTTCAAGTAGCTATTTCTCTCCGCTGGAAAGCTGCACGCTCAGTGCCAATGTTCTGCAGCTTATTTCCTCGCGTTTCAGCAGCTACCACGCTCTCCGTGTGCAGGAGAAGCGGCTGAGGCTTCCTTGCCGGAGAAGCGGCACCTTCGCCGGCAGAGAGCATCCTGCCGGCCGCGGTGCGCTCCGGAGCGGGGGCTTGTGCCGAAAGAGGCCGGCAACAGGCGCTTACCTTCCGACAGCTCCGGATGCCCGTCCAATGCGTCTCTTGTCGCCTACACGGCAGGGAAAAGCTTTTCCACTCTGTCTAGGAAGGAGAAAGTGTGCCAGCACAGCAAACGCCTCCCGGACTTTCCCTGCAATTCAGCAAGTGCTTTGCAGCTTGAAATTGGAAGGAAAGCCTCAGATTTAGCAGCCAGAGCTTCAGGAGGAGCAGCAGCGAGCACAGCATCGCTTTTGCAGCAGCTCCTTCCATGTGCATGTTTTTGGGAGTTGAAAGGCTTGCAGAGTGTTCAAGTAGCTTTTTCTCTCCGCTGGAAAGCTGCACGCTCAGTGCCAGTGTTCTGCAGCTTCTTTCTTCACGTTTCAGCAGATAGCACGCTCTCCGTGTGCTGGAGAAGCGGCAGAGGCTTCCTTGCCGGAGAAGCGGCACCTTCGCCGGCAGAGAGCATCCTGCCGGCCGCGGTGCGCTCCGCAGCGGGGGCTTGTGCCGAAAGAGGCCGGGAACAGGCGCTTACCTTCGGACAGCTCCGGATGCCCGTCCAATGCGTCTCTTGTCGCCTACACGGCAGGGAAAAGCTTTTCCACTCTGTCTAGGAAGGAGAAAGTGTGCCAGCACAGCAAATGCCTCCCGGACTTTCCCTGCAATTCAGCAAGTGCTTTGCAGCTTGAAATTGGAAGGAAAGCCTCAGATTTAGCAGCCAGAGCTTCAGGAGGAGCAGCAGCGAGCACAGCATCGCTTTTGCAGCAGCTCCTTCCATGTGCATGTTTTTGGGAGTTGAAAGGCTTGCAGAGTGTTCAAGTAGCTTTTTCTCTCCGCTGGAAAGCTGCACGCTCAGTGCCAGTGTTCTGCAGCTTCTTTCTTCACGTTTCAGCAGATAGCACGCTCTCCGTGTGCTGGAGAAGCGGCTGAGGCTTCGTTGCCGGAAAAGCGGCACCTTCGCCGGCAGAGAGCATCCTGCCGGCCGCGGTGCGCTCCGGAGCGGGGGCTTGTGCCGAAAGAGGCCGGCAACAGGCGCTTACCTTCGGACAGCTCCGGATGCCCGTCTAATGCGTCTCTTGTCGCCTACACGGCAGGGAAAAGCTTTTCCACTCTGTCTAGGAAGGAGAAAGTGTGCCAGCACAGCAAATGCCTCCCGGACTTTCCCTGCAATTCAGCAAGTGCTTTGCAGCTTGAAATTGGAAGGAAAGCCTCAGATTTAGCAGCCAGAGCTTCAGGAGGAGCAGCAGCGAGCACAGCATTGCTTTTGCAGCAGCTTTTTTTATGTGCATGTTTTTGGGAGTGGAAAGGCTTGTAGAATGTTAAAGTAGCTTTTTCTCTCCGCTGGAAAGCTGCACGCTCAGTGCCAGTGTTCTGCAGCTTCTTTCTTCGCGTTTCAGCAGCTAGCACGCTCGCCGTGTGCAGGAGAAGCGGCTGAGGCTTCCTTGCCGGAGAAGCGGCACCTTCGCCGGCAGAGAGCATCCTGCCGGCCGCGGTGTGCTCCGGAGCGGGGGCTTGTGCCGAAAGAGGCCGGCAACAGGCGCTTACCTTCGGACAGCTCCGGATGCCCATCCAATGCGTCTCTTGTCGCCTACACGGCAGGGAAAAGCTTTTCCACTCTGTCTAGGAAGGAGAAAGTGTGCCAGCACAGCAAATGCCTCCCGGACTTTCCCTGCAATTCAGCAAGTGCTTTGCAGCTTGAAGTTGGAAGGAAAGCCTCAGATTTAGCAGCCAGAGCTTCAGGAGGAGCAGCAGCGAGCACAGCATCGCTTTTGCAGCAGCTCCTTCCATGTGCATGTTTTTGGGAGTTGAAAGGCTTGCAGAGTGTTAAAGTAGCTATTTCTCTCCGCTGGAAAGCTGCACGCTCAGTGCCAATGTTCTGCAGCTTATTTCCTCGCGTTTCAGCAGCTACCACGCTCTCCGTGTGCAGGAGAAGCGGCTGAGGCTTCCTTGCCGGAGAAGCGGCACCTTCGCCGGCAGAGAGCATCCTGCCGGCCGCGGTGCGCTCCGGAGCGGGGGCTTGTGCCGAAAGAGGCCGGGAACAGGCGCTTACCTTCGGACAGCTCCGGATGCCCGTCCAATGCGTCTCTTGTCGCCTACACGGCAGGGAAAAGCTTTTCCACTCTGTCTAGGAAGGAGAAAGTGTGCCAGCACAGCAAACGCCTCCCGGACTTTCCCTGCAATTCAGCAAGTGCTTTGCAGCTTGAAATTGGAATGAAAGCCTCAGATTTAGCAGCCAGAGCTTCAGGAGGAGCAGCAGCGAGCACAGCATCGCTTTTGCAGCAGCTCCTTCCATGTGCATGTTTTTGGGAGTTGAAAGGCTTGCAGAGTGTTCAAGTAGCTTTTTCTCTCCGCTGGAAAGCTGCACGCTCAGTGCCAGTGTTCTGCAGCTTCTTTCTTCACGTTTCAGCAGATAGCACGCTCTCCGTGTGCTGGAGAAGCGGCAGAGGCTTCCTTGCCGGAGAAGCGGCACCTTCGCCGGCAGAGAGCATCCTGCCGGCCGCGGTGCGCTCCGCAGCGGGGGCTTGTGCCGAAAGAGGCCGGGAACAGGCGCTTACCTTCGGACAGCTCCGGATGCCCGTCCAATGCGTCTCTTGTCGCCTACACGGCAGGGAAAAGCTTTTCCACTCTGTCTAGGAAGGAGAAAGTGTGCCAGCACAGCAAATGCCTCCCGGACTTTCCCTGCAATTCAGCAAGTGCTTTGCAGCTTGAAGTTGGAAGGAAAGCCTCAGATTTAGCAGCCAGAGCTTCAGGAGGAGCAGCAGCGAGCACAGCATCGCTTTTGCAGCAGCTCCTTCCATGTGCATGTTTTTGGGAGTTGAAAGGCTTGCAGAGTGTTAAAGTAGCTTTTTCTCTCCGCTGGAAAGCTGCACGCTCAGTGCCAGTGTTCTGCAGCTTCTTTCTTCGCGTTTCAGCAGCTACCACGCTCTCCGTGTGCAGGAGAAGCGGCTGAGGCTTCCTTGCCGGAGAAGCGGCACCTTCGCCGGCAGAGAGCATCCTGCCGGCCGCGGTGCGCTCCGGAGCGGGGGCTTGTGCCGAAAGAGGCCGGGAACAGGCGCTTACCAACGGACAGTTCCGGATGCCCGTCTAATGCGTCTCTTGTCGCCTACACGGCAGGGAAAAGCTTTTCCACTCTGTCTAGGAAGGAGAAAGTGTGCCAGCACAGCAAATGCCTCCCGGACTTTCCCTGCAATTCAGCAAGTGCTTTGCAGCTTGAAATTGGAAGGAAAGCCTCAGATTTAGCAGCCAGAGCTTCAGAAGGAGCAGCAGCCAGCACAGCATCGCTTTCGCAGCAGCTCCTTCCATGTGCGTGTTTTTGGGAGTTGAAAGGCTTGCAGAGTGTTAAAGTAGCTTTTTCTCTCCGCTGGAAAGCTGCACGCTCAGTGCCAGTGTTCTGCAGCTTCTTTCTTCGCGTTTCACCTCCTAGCACGCTCGCCGTGTGCTGGAGAAGCGGCTGAGGCTTCCTTGCCGGAGAAGCGGCACCTTCGCCGGCAGAGAGCATCCTGCCGGCCGCGGTGCGCTCCGGAGCGGGGGCTTGTGCCGAAAGAGGCCGGCAACAGGCGCTTACCTTCGGACAGCTCCGGATGCCCGTCTAATGCGTCTCTTGTCGCCTACACGGCAGGGAAAAGCTTTTCCACTCTGTCTAGGAAGGAGAAAGTGTGCCAGCACAGCAAATGCCTCCCGGACTTTCCCTGCAATTCAGCAAGTGCTTTGCAGCTTGAAATTGGAAGGAAAGCCTCAGATTTAGCAGCCAGAGCTTCAGGAGGAGCAGCAGCGAGCACAGCATCGCTTTTGCAGCAGCTCCTTCTATGTGCTGGTTTTTGGGAGTGGAAAGGCTTGTAGAGTGTTCAAGTAGCTTTTTCTCTCCGCTGGAAAGCTGCACGCTCAGTGCCAGTGTTCTGCAGCTTCTTTCTTCGCGTTTCACCTGCTAGCACGCTCGCCGTGTGCTGGAGAAGCGGCAGAGGCTTCCTTGCCGGAGAAGCGGCACCTTCGCCGGCAGAGAGCATCCTGCCCTCCGCGGTGTGCTCCGCAGCAGGGGCTTGTGCCGAAAGAGGCCGGGAACAGGCGCTTACCTTCGGACAGCTCCGGATGCCCGTCTAATGCGTCTCTTGTCGCCTACACGGCAGGGAAAAGCTTTTCCACTCTGTCTAGGAAGGAGAAAGTGTGCCAGCACAGCAAATGCCTCCCGGACTTTCCCTGCAATTCAGCAAGTGCTTTGCAGCTTGAAATTGGAAGGAAAGCCTCAGATTTAGCAGCCAGAGCTTCAGGAGGAGCAGCAGCGAGCACAGCATCGCTTTTGCAGCAGCTTTTTTTATGTGCATGTTTTTGGGAGTGGAAAGGCTTGCAGAGTGTTAAAGTAGCTTTTTATCTCCGCTGGAAAGCTGCACGCTCAGTGCCAGTGTTCTGCAGCTTCTTTCTTCACGTTTCAGCAGCTAGCACGCTCTCCGTGTGCTGGAGAAGCGGCTGAGGCTTCCTTGCCAGAGAAGCGGCACCTTCGCCGGCAGAGAGCATCCTGCCGGCCGCGGTGCGCTCCGCAGCGGGGGCTTGTGCCGAAAGAGGCCGGGAACAGGCGCTTACCTTCGGACAGCTCCGGATGCCCGTCTAATGCGTCTCTTGTCGCCTACACGGCAGGGAAAAGCTTTTCCACTCTGTCTAGGAAGGAGAAAGTGTGCCAGCACAGCAAATGCCTCCCGGACTTTCCCTGCAATTCAGCATGTGCTTTGTAGCTTGAAATTGGAAGGAAAGCCTCAGATTTAGCAGCCAGAGCTTCAGGAGGAGCAGCAGCGAGCACAGCATCGCTTTTGCAGCAGCTTTTTTTATGTGCATGTTTTTGGGAGTGGAAAGGCTTGCAGAGTGTTAAAGTAGCTTTTTATCTCCGCTGGAAAGCTGCACGCTCAGTGCCAGTGTTCTGCAGCTTCTTTCTTCACGTTTCAGCAGCTAGCACGCTCTCCGTGTGCTGGAGAAGCGGCTGAGGCTTCCTTGCCAGAGAAGCGGCACCTTCGCCGGCAGAGAGCATCCTGCCGGCCGCAGTGCGCTCCGGAGCGGGGGCTTGTGCCGAAAGAGGCCGGCAACAGGCGCTTACCTTCGGACAGCTCCGGATGCCCGTCCAATGCGTCTCTTGTCGCCTACACGGCAGGGAAAAGCTTTTCCACTCTGTCTAGGAAGGAGAAAGTGTGCCAGCACAGCAAATGCCTCCCGGACTTTCCCTGCAATTCAGCAAGTGCTTTGCAGCTTGAAGTTGGAAGGAAAGCCTCAGATTTAGCAGCCAGAGCTTCAGGAGGAGCAGCAGCGAGCACAGCATCGCTTTTGCAGCAGCTCCTTCCATGTGCATGTTTTTGGGAGTTGAAAGGCTTGCAGAGTGTTAAAGTAGCTATTTCTCTCCGCTGGAAAGCTGCACGCTCAGTGCCAATGTTCTGCAGCTTATTTCCTCGCGTTTCAGCAGCTACCACGCTCTCCGTGTGCAGGAGAAGCGGCTGAGGCTTCCTTGCCGGAGAAGCGGCACCTTCGCCGGCAGAGAGCATCCTGCCGGCCGCGGTGCGCTCCGGAGCGGGGGCTTGTGCCGAAAGAGGCCGGCAACAGGCGCTTACCTTCGGACAGCTCCGGATGCCCGTCCAATGCGTCTCTTGTCGCCTACACGGCAGGGAAAAGCTTTTCCACTCTGTCTAGGAAGGAGAAAGTGTGCCAGCACAGCAAACGCCTCCCGGACTTTCCCTGCAATTCAGCAAGTGCTTTGCAGCTTGAAATTGGAATGAAAGCCTCAGATTTAGCAGCCAGAGCTTCAGGAGGAGCAGCAGCGAGCACAGCATCGCTTTTGCAGCAGCTCCTTCTATGTGCTGGTTTTTGGGAGTGGAAAGGCTTGTAGAGTGTTAAAGTAGCTTTTTCTCTCCGCTGGAAAGCTGCACGCTCAGTGCCAGTGTTCTGCAGCTTCTTTCTTCGCGTTTCACCTGCTAGCACGCTCGCCGTGTGCAGGAGAAGCGGCTGAGGCTTCCTTGCCGGAGAAGCGGCACCTTCGCCGGCAGAGAGCATCCTGCCGGCCGCGGTGCGCTCCGGAGCGGGGGCTTGTGCCGAAAGAGGCCGGCAACAGGCGCTTACCTTCGGACAGCTCCGGATGCCCGTCTAATGCGTCTCTTGTCGCCTACACGGCAGGGAAAAGCTTTTCCACTCTGTCTAGGAAGGAGAAAGTGTGCCAGCACAGCAAATGCCTCCCGGACTTTCCCTGCAATTCAGCAAGTGCTTTGCAGCTTGAAGTTGGAAGGAAAGCCTCAGATTTAGCAGCCAGAGCTTCAGGAGGAGCAGCAGCGAGCACAGCATCGCTTTTGCAGCAGCTCCTTCCATGTGCATGTTTTTGGGAGTTGAAAGTCTTGCAGAGTGTTCAAGTAGCTTTTTCTCTCCGCTGGAAAGCTGCACGCTCAGTGCCAGTGTTCTGCAGCTTCTTTCTTCGCGTTTCAGCAGCTAGCACGCTCTCCGTGTGCAGGAGAAGCGGCAGAGGCTTCCTTGCCGGAGAAGCGGCACCTTCGCCGGCAGAGAGCATCCTGCCGGCCGCGGTGCGCTCCGGAGCGGGGGCTTGTGCCGAAAGAGGCCGGGAACAGGCGCTTACCAACGGACAGTTCCGGATGCCCGTCTAATGCGTCTCTTGTCGCCTACACGGCAGGGAAAAGCTTTTCCACTCTGTCTAGGAAGGACAAAGTCTGCCAGCACAGCAAATGCCTCCCGGACTTTCCCTGCAATCCAGCAAGTGCTTTGCAGCTTGAAATTGGAAGGAAAGCCTCAGATTTAGCAGCCAGAGCTTCAGAAGGAGCAGCAGCCAGCACAGCATCGCTTTCGCAGCAGCTCCTTCCATGTGCGTGTTTTTGGGAGTTGAAAGGCTTGCAGAGTGTTAAAGTAGCTTTTTCTCTCCACTGGAAAGCTGCACGCTCAGTGCCAGTGTTCTGCAGCTTCTTTCTTCACGTTTCAGCAGCTAGCACGCTCTCCGTGTGCTGGAGAAGCGGCTGAGGCTTCCTTGCCGGAGAAGCGGCACCTTCGCCGGCAGAGAGCATCCTGCCGGCCGCGGTGCGCTCCGGAGCGGGGGCTTGTGCCGAAAGAGGCCGGGAACAGGCGCTTACCTTCGGACAGCTCCGGATGCCCGTCTAATGCGTCTCTTGTCGCCTACACGGCAGGGAAAAGCTTTTCCACTCAGTCTAGGAAGGAGAAAGTGTGCCAGCACAGCAAATGCCTCCCGGACTTTCCCTGCAATTCAGCAAGTGCTTTGCAGCTTGAAATTGGAAGGAAAGCCTCAGATTTAGCAGCCAGAGCTTCAGGAGGAGCAGCAGCGAGCACAGCATCGCTTTTGCAGCAGCTCCTTCTATGTGCTGGTTTTTGGGAGTGGAAAGGCTTGTAGAGTGTTAAAGTAGCTTTTTCTCTCCGCTGGAAAGCTGCACGCTCAGTGCCAGTGTTCTGCAGCTTCTTTCTTCGCGTTTCACCTGCTAGCACGCTCGCCGTGTGCTGGAGAAGCGGCAGAGGCTTCCTTGCCGGAGAAGCGGCACCTTCGCCGGCAGAGAGCATCCTGCCGGCCGCGGTGCGCTCCGGAGCGGGGGCTTGTGCCGACAGAGGCCGGCAACAGGCGCTTACCTTCGGACAGCTCCGGATGCCCGTCTAATGCGTCTCTTGTCGCCTACACGGCAGGGAAAAGCTTTTCCACTCTGTCTAGGAAGGAGAAAGTGTGCCAGCACAGCAAATGCCTCCCGGACTTTCCCTGCAATTCAGCAAGTGCTTTGCAGCTTGAAATTGGAAGGAAAGCCTCAGATTTAGCAGCCAGAGCTTCAGGAGGAGCAGCAGCGAGCACAGCATCGCTTTTGCAGCAGCTCCTTCTATGTGCTGGTTTTTGGGAGTGGAAAGGCTTGTAGAGTGTTAAAGTAGCTTTTTCTCTCCGCTGGAAAGCTGCACGCTCAGTGCCAGTGTTCTGCAACTTCTTTCTTCACGTTTCAGCAGCTAGCACGCTCTCCGTGTGCTGGAGAAGCGGCTGAGGCTTCCTTGCCGGAGAAGCGGCACCTTCGCCGGCAGAGAGCATCCTGCCGGCCGCGGTGCGCTCCGGAGCGTGGGCTTGTGCCGAAAGAGGCCGGCAACAGGCGCTTACCTTCGGACAGCTCCGGATGCCCGTCCAATGCGTCTCTTGTCGCCTACACGGCAGGGAAAAGCTTTTCCACTCTGTCTAGGAAGGAGAAAGTGTGCCAGCACAGCAAACGCCTCCCGGACTTTCCCTGCAATTCAGCAAGTGCTTTGCAGCTTGAAATTGGAAGGAAAGCCTCAGATTTAGCAGCCAGAGCTTCAGGAGGAGCAGCAGCGAGCACAGCATCGCTTTTGCAGCAGCTCCTTCCATGTGCATGTTTTTGGGAGTTGAAAGGCTTGCAGAGTGTTCAAGTAGCTTTTTCTCTCCGCTGGAAAGCTGCACGCTCAGTGCCAGTGTTCTGCAGCTTCTTTCTTCACGTTTCAGCAGCTAGCACGCTCTCCGTGTGCTGGAGAAGCGGCTGAGGCTTCCTTGCCGGAGAAGCGGCACCTTCGCCGGCAGAGAGCATCCTGCCGGCCGCGGTGCGCTCCGGAGCGGGGGCTTGTGCCGAAAGAGGCCGGCAACAGGCGCTTACCTTCGGACAGCTCCGGATGCCCGTCTAATGCGTCTCTTGTCGCCTACACGGCAGGGAAAAGCTTTTCCACTCTGTCTAGGAAGGAGAAAGTGTGCCAGCACAGCAAATGCCTCCCGGACTTTCCCTGCAATTCAGCAAGTGCTTTGCAGCTTGAAATTGGAAGGAAAGCCTCAGATTTAGCAGCCAGAGCTTCAGGAGGAGCAGCAGCGAGCACAGCATCGCTTTTGCAGCAGCTCCTTCCATGTGCTGGTTTTTGGGAGTGGAAAGGCTTGTAGAGTGTTAAAGTAGCTTTTTCTCTCCGCTGGAAAGCTGCACGCTCAGTGCCAGTGTTCTGCAGCTTCTTTCTTCGCGTTTCACCTGCTAGCACGCTCGCCGTGTGCAGGAGAAGCGGCTGAGGCTTCCTTGCCGGAGAAGCGGCACCTTCGCCGGCAGAGAGCATCCTGCCGGCCGCGGTGCGCTCCGGAGCGGGGGCTTGTGCCGAAAGAGGCCGGGAACAGGCGCTTACCTTCGGACAGCTCCGGATGCCCATCTAATGCGTCTCTTGTCGCCTACACGGCAGGGAAAAGCTTTTCCACTCTGTCTAGGAAGGAGAAAGTGTGCCAGCACAGCAAATGCCTCCCGGACTTTCCCTGCAATTCAGCAAGTGCTTTGCAGCTTGAAGTTGGAAGGAAAGCCTCAGATTTAGCAGCCAGAGCTTCAGGAGGAGCAGCAGCGAGCACAGCATCGCTTTTGCAGCAGCTCCTTCCATGTGCATGTTTTTGGGAGTTGAAAGGCTTGCAGAGTGTTCAAGTAGCTTTTTCTCTCCGCTGGAAAGCTGCACGCTCAGTGCCAGTGTTCTGCAGCTTCTTTCTTCGCGTTTCAGCAGCTAGCACGCTCTCCGTGTGCTGGAGAAGCGGCAGAGGCTTCCTTGCCGGAGAAGCGGCACCTTCGCCGGCAGAGAGCATCCTGCCGGCCGCGGTGCGCTCCGGAGCGGGGGCTTGTGCCGAAAGAGGCCGGGAACAGGCGCTTACCAACGGACAGTTCCGGATGCCCGTCTAATGCGTCTCTTGTCGCCTACACGGCAGGGAAAAGCTTTTCCACTCTGTCTAGGAAGGAGAAAGTGTGCCAGCACAGCAAATGCCTCCCGGACTTTCCCTGCAATCCAGCAAGTGCTTTGCAGCTTGAAATTGGAAGGAAAGCCTCAGATTTAGCAGCCAGAGCTTCAGAAGGAGCAGCAGCCAGCACAGCATCGCTTTCGCAGCAGCTCCTTCCATGTGCGTGTTTTTGGGAGTTGAAAGGCTTGCAGAGTGTTAAAGTAGCTTTTTCTCTCCGCTGGAAAGCTGCACGCTCAGTGCCAGTGTTCTGCAGCTTCTTTCTTCACGTTTCAGCAGCTAGCACGCTCTCCGTGTGCTGGAGAAGCGGCTGAGGCTTCCTTGCCGGAGAAGCGGCACCTTCGCCGGCAGAGAGCATCCTGCCGGCCGCGGTGCGCTCCGCAGCGGGGGCTTGTGCCGAAAGAGGCCGGGAACAGGCGCTTACCTTCGGACAGCTCCGGATGCCCGTCTAATGCGTCTCTTGTCGCCTACACGGCAGGGAAAAGCTTTTCCACTCTGTCTAGGAAGGAGAAAGTGTGCCAGCACAGCAAATGCCTCCCGGACTTTCCCTGCAATTCAGCAAGTGCTTTGCAGCTTGAAGTTGGAAGGAAAGCCTCAGATTTAGCAGCCAGAGCTTCAGGAGGAGCAGCAGCGAGCACAGCATCGCTTTTGCAGCAGCTCCTTCTATGTGCTGGTTTTTGGGAGTGGAAAGGCTTGTAGAGTGTTAAAGTAGCTTTTTCTCTCCGCTGGAAAGCTGCACGCTCAGTGCCAGTGTTCTGCAGCTTCTTTCTTCGCGTTTCACCTGCTAGCACGCTCGCCGTGTGCTGGAGAAGCGGCAGAGGCTTCCTTGCCGGAGAAGCGGCACCTTCGCCGGCAGAGAGCATCCTGCCGGCCGCGGTGCGCTCCGGAGCGGGGGCTTGTGCCGACAGAGGCCGGCAACAGGCGCTTACCTTCGGACAGCTCCGGATGCCCGTCTAATGCGTCTCTTGTCGCCTACACGGCAGGGAAAAGCTTTTCCACTCTGTCTAGGAAGGAGAAAGTGTGCCAGCACAGCAAATGCCTCCCGGACTTTCCCTGCAATTCAGCAAGTGCTTTGCAGCTTGAAATTGGAAGGAAAGCCTCAGATTTAGCAGCCAGAGCTTCAGGAGGAGCAGCAGCGAGCACAGCATCGCTTTTGCAGCAGCTCCTTCCATGTGCATGTTTTTGGGAGTGGAAAGGCTTGCAGAGTGTTAAAGTAGCTTTTTCTCTCCGCTGGAAAGCTGCACGCTCAGTGCCAGTGTTCTGCAGCTTCTTTCTTCGCGTTTCACCTGCTAGCACGCTCGCCGTGTGCAGGAGAAGCGGCTGAGGCTTCCTTGCCGGAGAAGCGGCACCTTCGCCGGCAGAGAGCATCCTGCCGGCCGCGGTGCGCTCCGGAGCGGGGGCTTGTGCCGAAAGAGGCCGGCAACAGGCGCTTACCTTCGGACAGCTCCGGATGCCCGTCTAATGCGTCTCTTGTCGCCTACACGGCAGGGAAAAGCTTTTCCACTCTCTCTAGGAAGGAGAAAGTGTGCCAGCACAGCAAATGCCTCCCGGACTTTCCCTGCAATTCAGCAAGTGCTTTGCAGCTTGAAATTGGAAGGAAAGCCTCAGATTTAGCAGCCAGAGCTTCAGGAGGAGCAGCAGCGAGCACAGCATCGCTTTTGCAGCAGCTCCTTCCATGTGCATGTTTTTGGGAGTTGAAAGGCTTGCAGAGTGTTCAAGTAGCTTTTTCTCTCCGCTGGAAAGCTGCACGCTCAGTGCCAGTGTTCTGCAGCTTCTTTCTTCGCGTTTCACCTGCTAGCACGCTCGCCGTGTGCAGGAGAAGCGGCTGAGGCTTCCTTGCCGGAGAAGCGGCACCTTCGCCGGCAGAGAGCATCCTGCCGGCCGCGGTGCGCTCCGGAGCGGGGGCTTGTGCCGAAAGAGGCCGGCAACAGGCGCTTACCTTCGGACAGCTCCGGATGCCCGTCTAATGCGTCTCTTGTCGCCTACACGGCAGGGAAAAGCTTTTCCACTCTGTCTAGGAAGGAGAAAGTGTGCCAGCACAGCAAATGCCTCCCGGACTTTCCCTGCAATTCAGCATGTGCTTTGCAGCTTGAAATTGGAAGGAAAGCCTCAGATTTAGCAGCCAGAGCTTCAGGAGGAGCAGCAGCGAGCACAGCATCGCTTTTGCAGCAGCTCCTTCCATGTGCATGTTTTTGGGAGTTGAAAGGCTTGCAGAGTGTTCAAGTAGCTTTTTCTCTCCGCTGGAAAGCTGCACGCTCAGTGCCAGTGTTCTGCAGCTTCTTTCTTCGCGTTTCAGCAGCTAGCACGCTCTCCGTGTGCAGGAGAAGCGGCTGAGGCTTCCTTGCCGGAGAAGCGGCACCTTCGCCGGCAGAGAGCATCCTGCCGGCCGCGGTGCGCTCCGCAGCGGGGGCTTGTGCCGAAAGAGGCCGGGAACAGGCGCTTACCAACGGACAGCTCCGGATGCCCGTCCAATGCGTCTCTTGTCGCCTACATGGCAGGGAAAAGCTTTTCCACTCTGTCTAGGAAGGAGAAAGTGTGCCAGCACAGCAAATGCCTCCCGGACTTTCCCTGCAATTCAGCAAGTGCTTTGCAGCTTGAAATTGGAAGGAAAGCCTCAGATTTAGCAGCCAGAGCTTCAGGAGGAGCAGCAGCGAGCACAGCATCGCTTTTGCAGCAGCTCCTTCCATGTGCATGTTTTTGGGAGTTGAAAGGCTTGCAGAGTGTTCAAGTAGCTTTTTCTCTCCGCTGGAAAGCTGCACGCTCAGTGCCAGTGCTCTGCAGCTTCTTTCTTCACGTTTCAGAAGCTAGCGCGCTCTCCGTGTGCAGGAGAAGCGGCTGAGGCTTCCTTGCCGGAGAAGCGGCACCTTCGCCGGCTGAGAGCATCCTGCCGGCCGCGGTGCGCTCCGGAGCGGGGGCTTGTGCCGAAAGAGGCCGGGAACAGGCGCTTACCTTCGGACAGCTCCGGATGCTCGTCTAATGCGTCTCTTGTCGCCTACACGGCAGGGAAAAGCTTTTCCACTCTGTCTAGGAAGGAGAAAGTGTGCCAGCACAGCAAACGCCTCCCGGACTTTCTCTGCAATTCAGCAAGTGCTTTGCAGCTTGAAATTGGAAGGAAAGCCTCAGATTTAGCAGCCAGAGCTTCAGGAGGAGCAGCAGCGAGCACAGCATCGCTTTTGCAGCAGCTCCTTCCATGTGCATGTTTTTGGGAGTTGAAAGGCTTGCAGAGTGTTAAAGTAGCTTTTTCTCTCCGCTGGAAAGCTGCACGCTCAGTGCCAGTGTTCTGCAACTTCTTTCTTCACGTTTCAGCAGCTAGCACGCTCTCCGTGTGCTGGAGAAGCGGGCGAGGCTTCCTTGCCGGAGAAGCGGCACCTTCGCCGGCAGAGAGCATCCTGCCGGCCGCGGTGCGCTCCGGAGCGTGGGCTTGTGCCGAAAGAGGCCGGCAACAGGCGCTTACCTTCGGACAGCTCCGGATGCCCGTCCAATGCGTCTCTTGTCGCCTACACGGCAGGGAAAAGCTTTTCCACTCTGTCTAGGAAGGAGAAAGTGTGCCAGCACAGCAAACGCCTCCCGGACTTTCCCTGCAATTCAGCAAGTGCTTTGCAGCTTGAAATTGGAAGGAAAGCCTCAGATTTAGCAGCCAGAGCTTCAGGAGGAGCAGCAGCGAGCACAGCATCGCTTTTGCAGCAGCTCCTTCCATGTGCATGTTTTTGGGAGTTGAAAGGCTTGCAGAGTGTTCAAGTAGCTTTTTCTCTCCGCTGGAAAGCTGCACGCTCAGTGCCAGTGTTCTGCAGCTTCTTTCTTCACGTTTCAGCAGATAGCACGCTCTCCGTGTGCTGGAGAAGCGGGCGAGGCTTCCTTGCCGGAGAAGCGGCACCTTCGCCGGCAGAGAGCATCCTGCCGGCCGCGGTGCGCTCCGGAGCGGGGGCTTGTGCCGAAAGAGGCCGGGATTAGGCGCTTACCTTCGGACAGCTCCGGATGCCCGTCCAATGCGTCTCTTGTCGCCTACACGGCAGGGAAAAGCTTTTCCACTCTGTCTAGGAAGGAGAAAGTGTGCCAGCACAGCAAATGCCTCCCGGACTTTCCCTGCAATTCAGCAAGTGCTTTGCAGCTTGAAATTGGAAGGAAAGCCTCAGATTTAGCAGCCAGAGCTTCAGAAGGAGCAGCAGCCAGCACAGCATCGCTTTCGCAGCAGCTCCTTCCATGTGCATGTTTTTGGGAGTTGAAAGGCTTGCAGAGTGTTAAAGTAGCTTTTTCTCTCCGCTGGAAAGCTGCACGCTCAGTGCCAGTGTTCTGCAGCTTCTTTCTTCACGTTTCAGCAGCTAGCACGCTCTCCGTGTGCTGGAGAAGCGGCTGAGGCTTCCTTGCCGGAGAAGCGGCACCTTCGCCGGCAGAGAGCATCCTGCCGGCCGCGGTGCGCTCCGGAGCGGGGGCTTGTGCCGAAAGAGGCCGGGAACAGGCGCTTACCTTCGGACAGCTCCGGATGCCCGTCCAATGCGTCTCTTGTCGCCTACATGGCAGGGAAAAGCTTTTCCACTCTGTCTAGGAAGGAGAAAGTCTGCCAGCACAGCAAATGCCTCCCGGACTTTCCCTGCAATCCAGCAAGTGCTTTGCAGCTTGAAATTGGAAGGAAAGCCTCAGATTTAGCAGCCAGAGCTTCAGAAGGAGCAGCAGCCAGCACAGCATCGCTTTCGCAGCAGCTCCTTCCATGTGCGTGTTTTTGGGAGTTGAAAGGCTTGCAGAGTGTTAAAGTAGCTTTTTCTCTCCGCTGGAAAGCTGCACGCTCAGTGCCAGTGTTCTGCAGCTTCTTTCTTCACGTTTCAGCAGCTAGCACGCTCTCCGTGTGCTGGAGAAGCGGCTGAGGCTTCCTTGCCGGAGAAGCGGCACCTTCGCCGGCAGAGAGCATCCTGCCGGCCGCGGTGCGCTCCGCAGCGGGGGCTTGTGCCGAAAGAGGCCGGGAACAGGCGCTTACCTTCGGACAGCTCCGGATGCCCGTCTAATGCGTCTCTTGTCGCCTACACGGCAGGGAAAAGCTTTTCCACTCTGTCTAGGAAGGAGAAAGTGTGCCAGCACAGCAAATGCCTCCCGGACTTTCCCTGCAATTCAGCAAGTGCTTTGCAGCTTGAAATTGGAAGGAAAGCCTCAGATTTAGCAGCCAGAGCTTCAGGAGGAGCAGCAGCGAGCACAGCATCGCTTTTGCAGCAGCTTTTTTTATGTGCATGTTTTTGGGAGTGGAAAGGCTTGCAGAGTGTTAAAGTAGCTTTTTATCTCCGCTGGAAAGCTGCACGCTCAGTGCCAGTGTTCTGCAGCTTCTTTCTTCACGTTTCAGCAGCTAGCACGCTCTCCGTGTGCTGGAGAAGCGGCTGAGGCTTCCTTGCCAGAGAAGCGGCACCTTCGCCGGCAGAGAGCATCCTGCCGGCCGCGGTGCGCTCCGCAGCGGGGGCTTGTGCCGAAAGAGGCCGGGAACAGGCGCTTACCTTCGGACAGCTCCGGATGCCCGTCTAATGCGTCTCTTGTCGCCTACACGGCAGGGAAAAGCTTTTCCACTCTGTCTAGGAAGGAGAAAGTGTGCCAGCACAGCAAATGCCTCCCGGACTTTCCCTGCAATTCAGCATGTGCGTTGTAGCTTGAAATTGGAAGGAAAGCCTCAGATTTAGCAGCCAGAGCTTCAGGAGGAGCAGCAGCGAGCACAGCATCGCTTTTGCAGCAGCTTTTTTTATGTGCATGTTTTTGGGAGTGGAAAGGCTTGCAGAGTGTTAAAGTAGCTTTTTATCTCCGCTGGAAAGCTGCACGCTCAGTGCCAGTGTTCTGCAGCTTCTTTCTTCACGTTTCAGCAGCTAGCACGCTCTCCGTGTGCTGGAGAAGCGGCTGAGGCTTCCTTGCCAGAGAAGCGGCACCTTCGCCGGCAGAGAGCATCCTGCCGGCCGCGGTGCGCTCCGGAGCGGGGGCTTGTGCCGAAAGAGGCCGGGAACAGGCGCTTACCTTCGGACAGCTCCGGATGCCCGTCCAATGCGTCTCTTGTCGCCTACACGGCAGGGAAAAGCTTTTCCACTCTGTCTAGGAAGGAGAAAGTGTGCCAGCACAGCAAACGCCTCCCGGACTTTCCCTGCAATTCAGCAAGTGCTTTGCAGCTTGAAATTGGAAGGAAAGCCTCAGATTTAGCAGCCAGAGCTTCAGGAGGAGCAGCAGCGAGCACAGCATCGCTTTTGCAGCAGCTCCTTCCATGTGCATGTTTTTGGGAGTTGAAAGGCTTGCAGAGTGTTCAAGTAGCTTTTTCTCTCCGCTGGAAAGCTGCACGCTCAGTGCCAGTGTTCTGCAGCTTCTTTCTTCACGTTTCAGCAGCTAGCACGCTCTCCGTGTGCTGGAGAAGCGGCTGAGGCTTCCTTGCCAGAGAAGCGGCACCTTCGCCGGCAGAGAGCATCCTGCCGGCCGCGGTGCGCTCCGGAGCGGGGGCTTGTGCCGAAAGAGGCCGGCAACAGGCGCTTACCTTCGGACAGCTCCGGATGCCCGTCTAATGCGTCTCTTGTCGCCTACACGGCAGGGAAAAGCTTTTCCACTCTGTCTAGGAAGGAGAAAGTGTGCCAGCACAGCAAATGCCTCCCGGACTTTCCCTGCAATTCAGCAAGTGCTTTGCAGCTTGAAATTGGAAGGAAAGCCTCAGATTTAGCAGCCAGAGCTTCAGGAGGAGCAGCAGCGAGCACAGCATCGCTTTTGCAGCAGCTCCTTCCATGTGCTGGTTTTTGGGAGTGGAAAGGCTTGTAGAGTGTTCAAGTAGCTTTTTCTCTCCGCTGGAAAGCTGCACGCTCAGTGCCAGTGTTCTGCAGCTTCTTTCTTCGCGTTTCAGCAGCTAGCACGCTCGCCGTGTGCAGGAGAAGCGGCTGAGGCTTCCTTGCCGGAGAAGCGGCACCTTCGCCGGCAGAGAGCATCCTGCCGGCCGCGGTGCGCTCCGGAGCGGGGGCTTGTGCCGAAAGAGGCCGGCAACAGGCGCTTACCTTCGGACAGCTCCGGATGCCCGTCTAATGCGTCTCTTGTCGCCTACACGGCAGGGAAAAGCTTTTCCACTCTGTCTGGGAAGGAGAAAGTGTGCCAGCACAGCAAACGCCTCCCGGACTTTCCCTGCAATTCAGCAAGTGCTTTGCAGCTTGAAGTTGGAAGGAAAGCCTCAGATTTAGCAGCCAGAGCTTCAGGAGGAGCAGCAGCGAGCACAGCATCGCTTTTGCAGCAGCTCCTTCCATGTGCATGTTTTTGGGAGTTGAAAGGCTTGCAGAGTGTTCAAGTAGCTTTTTCTCTCCGCTGGAAAGCTGCACGCTCAGTGCCAGTGTTCTGCAGCTTCTTTCTTCGCGTTTCAGCAGCTAGCACGCTCTCCGTGTGCTGGAGAAGCGGCAGAGGCTTCCTTGCCGGAGAAGCGGCACCTTCGCCGGCAGAGAGCATCCTGCCGGCCGCGGTGCGCTCCGGAGCGGGGGCTTGTGCCGAAAGAGGCCGGGAACAGGCGCTTACCAACGGACAGTTCCGGATGCCCGTCTAATGCGTCTCTTGTCGCCTACACGGCAGGGAAAAGCTTTTCCACTCTGTCTAGGAAGGAGAAAGTGTGCCAGCACAGCAAATGCCTCCCGGACTTTCCCTGCAATTCAGCAAGTGCTTTGCAGCTTGAAATTGGAAGGAAAGCCTCAGATTTAGCAGCCAGAGCTTCAGGAGGAGCAGCAGCGAGCACAGCATCGCTTTTGCAGCAGCTCCTTCCATGTGCATGTTTTTGGGAGTTGAAAGGCTTGCAGAGTGTTCAAGTAGCTTTTTCTCTCCGCTGGAAAGCTGCACGCTCAGTGCCAGTGTTCTGCAACTTCTTTCTTCACGTTTCAGCAGCTAGCACGCTCTCCGTGTGCTGGAGAAGCGGGCGAGGCTTCCTTGCCGGAGAAGCGGCACCTTCGCCGGCAGAGAGCATCCTGCCGGCCGCGGTGCGCTCCGGAGCGTGGGCTTGTGCCGAAAGAGGCCGGCAACAGGCGCTTACCTTCGGACAGCTCCGGATGCCCGTCTAATGCGTCTCTTGTCGCCTACACGGCAGGGAAAAGCTTTTCCACTCTGTCTAGGAAGGAGAAAGTGTGCCAGCACAGCAAATGCCTCCCGGACTTTCCCTGCAATTCAGCAAGTGCTTTGCAGCTTGAAATTGGAAGGAAAGCCTCAGATTTAGCAGCCAGAGCTTCAGGAGGAGCAGCAGCGAGCACAGCATCGCTTTTGCAGCAGCTCCTTCTATGTGCTGGTTTTTGGGAGTGGAAAGGCTTGTAGAGTGTTAAAGTAGCTTTTTCTCTCCGCTGGAAAGCTGCACGCTCAGTGCCAGTGTTCTGCAACTTCTTTCTTCACGTTTCAGCAGCTAGCACGCTCTCCGTGTGCTGGGGAAGCGGCTGAGGCTTCCTTGCCGGAGAAGCGGCACCTTCGCCGGCAGAGAGCATCCTGCCGGCCGCGGTGCGCTCCGGAGCGTGGGCTTGTGCCGAAAGAGGCCGGCAACAGGCGCTTACCTTCGGACAGCTCCGGATGCCCGTCCAATGCGTCTCTTGTCGCCTACACGGCAGGGAAAAGCTTTTCCACTCTGTCTAGGAAGGAGAAAGTGTGCCAGCACAGCAAACGCCTCCCGGACTTTCCCTGCAATTCAGCAAGTGCTTTGCAGCTTGAAATTGGAAGGAAAGCCTCAGATTTAGCAGCCAGAGCTTCAGGAGGAGCAGCAGCGAGCACAGCATCGCTTTTGCAGCAGCTCCTTCCATGTGCATGTTTTTGGGAGTTGAAAGGCTTGCAGAGTGTTCAAGTAGCTTTTTCTCTCCGCTGGAAAGCTGCACGCTCAGTGCCAGTGTTCTGCAGCTTCTTTCTTCACGTTTCAGCAGCTAGCACGCTCTCCGTGTGCTGGAGAAGCGGCTGAGGCTTCCTTGCCAGAGAAGCGGCACCTTCGCCGGCAGAGAGCATCCTGCCGGCCGCGGTGCGCTCCGCAGCGGGGGCTTGTGCCGAAAGAGGCCGGCAACAGGCGCTTACCTTCGGACAGCTCCGGATGCCCGTCTAATGCGTCTCTTGTCGCCTACACGGCAGGGAAAAGCTTTTCCACTCTCTCTAGGAAGGAGAAAGTGTGCCAGCACAGCAAATGCCTCCCGGACTTTCCCTGCAATTCAGCAAGTGCTTTGCAGCTTGAAATTGGAAGGAAAGCCTCAGATTTAGCAGCCAGAGCTTCAGGAGGAGCAGCAGCGAGCACAGCATCGCTTTTGCAGCAGCTCCTTCCATGTGCTGGTTTTTGGGAGTGGAAAGGCTTGTAGAGTGTTAAAGTAGCTTTTTCTCTCCGCTGGAAAGCTGCACGCTCAGTGCCAGTGTTCTGCAGCTTCTTTCTTCGCGTTTCACCTGCTAGCACGCTCGCCGTGTGCAGGAGAAGCGGCTGAGGCTTCCTTGCCGGAGAAGCGGCACCTTCGCCGGCAGAGAGCATCCTGCCGGCCGCGGTGCGCTCCGGAGCGGGGGCTTGTGCCGAAAGAGGCCGGCAACAGGCGCTTACCTTCGGACAGCTCCGGATGCCCATCTAATGCGTCTCTTGTCGCCTACACGGCAGGGAAAAGCTTTTCCACTCTGTCTAGGAAGGAGAAAGTGTGCCAGCACAGCAAATGCCTCCCGGACTTTCCCTGCAATTCAGCAAGTGCTTTGCAGCTTGAAGTTGGAAGGAAAGCCTCAGATTTAGCAGCCAGAGCTTCAGGAGGAGCAGCAGCGAGCACAGCATCGCTTTTGCAGCAGCTCCTTCCATGTGCATGTTTTTGGGAGTTGAAAGGCTTGCAGAGTGTTCAAGTAGCTTTTTCTCTCCGCTGGAAAGCTGCACGCTCAGTGCCAGTGTTCTGCAGCTTCTTTCTTCGCGTTTCAGCAGCTAGCACGCTCTCCGTGTGCTGGAGAAGCGGCAGAGGCTTCCTTGCCGGAGAAGCGGCACCTTCGCCGGCAGAGAGCATCCTGCCGGCCGCGGTGCGCTCCGGAGCAGGGGCTTGTGCCGAAAG
Source organism: Fringilla coelebs (assembly GCF_963513975.1). Classification (NCBI taxonomy): domain Eukaryota; kingdom Metazoa; phylum Chordata; class Aves; order Passeriformes; family Fringillidae; genus Fringilla; species Fringilla coelebs. The sequence continues at coordinate 8,059,787 of NC_140045.1, read as the reverse complement.
AGGCCGGGAACAGGCGCTTACTTTCGGACAGCTCCGGATGCCCGTCCAATGCGTCTCTTGTCGCCTACACGGCAGGGAAAAGCTTTTCCACTCTGTCTAGGAAGGAGAAAGTGTGCCAGCACAGCAAATGCCTCCCGGACTTTCCCTGCAATCCAGCAAGTGCTTTGCAGCTTGAAATTGGAAGGAAAGCCTCAGATTTAGCAGCCAGAGCTTCAGAAGGAGCAGCAGCCAGCACAGCATCGCTTTCGCAGCAGCTCCTTCCATGTGCGTGTTTTTGGGAGTTGAAAGGCTTGCAGAGTGTTAAAGTAGCTTTTTCTCTCCGCTGGAAAGCTGCACGCTCAGTGCCAGTGTTCTGCAGCTTCTTTCTTCACGTTTCAGCAGCTAGCACGCTCTCCGTGTGCTGGAGAAGCGGCTGAGGCTTCCTTGCCGGAGAAGCGGCACCTTCGCCGGCAGAGAGCATCCTGCCGGCCGCGGTGCGCTCCGCAGCGGGGGCTTGTGCCGAAAGAGGCCGGGAACAGGCGCTTACCTTCGGACAGCTCCGGATGCCCGTCCAATGCGTCTCTTGTCGCCTACACGGCAGGGAAAAGCTTTTCCACTCTGTCTAGGAAGGAGAAAGTGTGCCAGCACAGCAAATGCCTCCCGGACTTTCCCTGCAATTCAGCAAGTGCTTTGCAGCTTGAAATTGGAAGGAAAGCCTCAGATTTAGCAGCCAGAGCTTCAGGAGGAGCAGCAGCGAGCACAGCATCACTTTTGCAGCAGCTCCTTCTATGTGCTGGTTTTTGGGAGTGGAAAGGCTTGTAGAGTGTTAAAGTAGCTTTTTCTCTCCGCTGGAAAGCTGCACGCTCAGTGCCAGTGTTCTGCAGCTTCTTTCTTCGCGTTTCACCTGCTAGCACGCTCGCCGTGTGCTGGAGAAGCGGCAGAGGCTTCCTTGCCGGAGAAGCGGCACCTTCGCCGGCAGAGAGCATCCTGCCGGCCGCGGTGCGCTCCGGAGCGGGGGCTTGTGCCGACAGAGGCCGGCAACAGGCGCTTACCTTCGGACAGCTCCGGATGCCCGTCTAATGCGTCTCTTGTCGCCTACACGGCAGGGAAAAGCTTTTCCACTCTGTCTAGGAAGGAGAAAGTGTGCCAGCACAGCAAATGCCTCCCGGACTTTCCCTGCAATTCAGCAAGTGCTTTGCAGCTTGAAATTGGAAGGAAAGCCTCAGATTTAGCAGCCAGAGCTTCAGGAGGAGCAGCAGCGAGCACAGCATCGCTTTTGCAGCAGCTCCTTCCATGTGCATGTTTTTGGGAGTGGAAAGGCTTGCAGAGTGTTCAAGTAGCTTTTTCTCTCCGCTGGAAAGCTGCACGCTCAGTGCCAGTGTTCTGCAGCTTCTTTCTTCGCGTTTCACCTGCTAGCACGCTCGCCGTGTGCAGGAGAAGCGGCTGAGGCTTCCTTGCCGGAGAAGCGGCACCTTCGCCGGCAGAGAGCATCCTGCCGGCCGCGGTGCGCTCCGGAGCGGGGGCTTGTGCCGAAAGAGGCCGGCAACAGGCGCTTACCTTCGGACAGCTCCGGATGCCCGTCTAATGCGTCTCTTGTCGCCTACACGGCAGGGAAAAGCTTTTCCACTCTCTCTAGGAAGGAGAAAGTGTGCCAGCACAGCAAATGCCTCCCGGACTTTCCCTGCAATTCAGCAAGTGCTTTGCAGCTTGAAATTGGAAGGAAAGCCTCAGATTTAGCAGCCAGAGCTTCAGGAGGAGCAGCAGCGAGCACAGCATCGCTTTTGCAGCAGCTCCTTCCATGTGCATGTTTTTGGGAGTTGAAAGGCTTGCAGAGTGTTCAAGTAGCTTTTTCTCTCCGCTGGAAAGCTGCACGCTCAGTGCCAGTGTTCTGCAGCTTCTTTCTTCGCGTTTCACCTGCTAGCACGCTCGCCGTGTGCAGGAGAAGCGGCTGAGGCTTCCTTGCCGGAGAAGCGGCACCTTCGCCGGCAGAGAGCATCCTGCCGGCCGCGGTGCGCTCCGGAGCGGGGGCTTGTGCCGAAAGAGGCCGGGAACAGGCGCTTACCTTCGGACAGCTCCGGATGCCCGTCTAATGCGTCTCTTGTCGCCTACACGGCAGGGAAAAGCTTTTCCACTCTGTCTAGGAAGGAGAAAGTGTGCCAGCACAGCAAATGCCTCCCGGACTTTCCCTGCAATTCAGCATGTGCTTTGCAGCTTGAAATTGGAAGGAAAGCCTCAGATTTAGCAGCCAGAGCTTCAGGAGGAGCAGCAGCGAGCACAGCATCGCTTTTGCAGCAGCTCCTTCCATGTGCATGTTTTTGGGAGTTGAAAGGCTTGCAGAGTGTTCAAGTAGCATTTTCTCTCCGCTGGAAAGCTGCACGCTCAGTGCCAGTTTTCTGCAGCTTCTTTCTTCGCGTTTCAGCAGCTAGCACGCTCTCCGTGTGCAGGAGAAGCGGCTGAGGCTTCCTTGCCGGAGAAGCGGCACCTTCGCCGGCAGAGAGCATCCTGCCGGCCGCGGTGCGCTCCGCAGCGGGGGCTTGTGCCGAAAGAGGCCGGGAACAGGCGCTTACCAACGGACAGCTCCGGATGCCCGTCCAATGCGTCTCTTGTCGCCTACATGGCAGGGAAAAGCTTTTCCACTCTGTCTAGGAAGGAGAAAGTGTGCCAGCACAGCAAATGCCTCCCGGACTTTCCCTGCAATTCAGCAAGTGCTTTGCAGCTTGAAATTGGAAGGAAAGCCTCAGATTTAGCAGCCAGAGCTTCAGGAGGAGCAGCAGCGAGCACAGCATCGCTTTTGCAGCAGCTCCTTCCATGTGCATGTTTTTGGGAGTTGAAAGGCTTGCAGAGTGTTCAAGTAGCTTTTTCTCTCCGCTGGAAAGCTGCACGCTCAGTGCCAGTGCTCTGCAGCTTCTTTCTTCACGTTTCAGAAGCTAGCGCGCTCTCCGTGTGCAGGAGAAGCGGCTGAGGCTTCCTTGCCGGAGAAGCGGCACCTTCGCCGGCTGAGAGCATCCTGCCGGCCGCGGTGCGCTCCGGAGCGGGGGCTTGTGCCGAAAGAGGCCGGGAACAGGCGCTTACCTTCGGACAGCTCCGGATGCTCGTCTAATGCGTCTCTTGTCGCCTACACGGCAGGGAAAAGCTTTTCCACTCTGTCTAGGAAGGAGAAAGTGTGCCAGCACAGCAAACGCCTCCCGGACTTTCTCTGCAATTCAGCAAGTGCTTTGCAGCTTGAAATTGGAAGGAAAGCCTCAGATTTAGCAGCCAGAGCTTCAGGAGGAGCAGCAGCGAGCACAGCATCGCTTTTGCAGCAGCTCCTTCCATGTGCATGTTTTTGGGAGTTGAAAGGCTTGCAGAGTGTTAAAGTAGCTTTTTCTCTCCGCTGGAAAGCTGCACGCTCAGTGCCAGTGTTCTGCAACTTCTTTCTTCACGTTTCAGCAGCTAGCACGCTCTCCGTGTGCTGGAGAAGCGGGCGAGGCTTCCTTGCCGGAGAAGCGGCACCTTCGCCGGCAGAGAGCATCCTGCCGGCCGCGGTGCGCTCCGGAGCGTGGGCTTGTGCCGAAAGAGGCCGGCAACAGGCGCTTACCTTCGGACAGCTCCGGATGCCCGTCCAATGCGTCTCTTGTCGCCTACACGGCAGGGAAAAGCTTTTCCACTCTGTCTAGGAAGGAGAAAGTGTGCCAGCACAGCAAACGCCTCCCGGACTTTCCCTGCAATTCAGCAAGTGCTTTGCAGCTTGAAATTGGAAGGAAAGCCTCAGATTTAGCAGCCAGAGCTTCAGGAGGAGCAGCAGCGAGCACAGCATCGCTTTTGCAGCAGCTCCTTCCATGTGCATGTTTTTGGGAGTTGAAAGGCTTGCAGAGTGTTCAAGTAGCTTTTTCTCTCCGCTGGAAAGCTGCACGCTCAGTGCCAGTGTTCTGCAGCTTCTTTCTTCACGTTTCAGCAGATAGCACGCTCTCCGTGTGCTGGAGAAGCGGGCGAGGCTTCCTTGCCGGAGAAGCGGCACCTTCGCCGGCAGAGAGCATCCTGCCGGCCGCGGTGCGCTCCGGAGCGGGGGCTTGTGCCGAAAGAGGCCGGGATTAGGCGCTTACCTTCGGACAGCTCCGGATGCCCGTCCAATGCGTCTCTTGTCGCCTACACGGCAGGGAAAAGCTTTTCCACTCTGTCTAGGAAGGAGAAAGTGTGCCAGCACAGCAAATGCCTCCCGGACTTTCCCTGCAATTCAGCAAGTGCTTTGCAGCTTGAAATTGGAAGGAAAGCCTCAGATTTAGCAGCCAGAGCTTCAGAAGGAGCAGCAGCCAGCACAGCATCGCTTTCGCAGCAGCTCCTTCCATGTGCATGTTTTTGGGAGTTGAAAGGCTTGCAGAGTGTTAAAGTAGCTTTTTCTCTCCGCTGGAAAGCTGCACGCTCAGTGCCAGTGTTCTGCAGCTTCTTTCTTCACGTTTCAGCAGCTAGCACGCTCTCCGTGTGCTGGAGAAGCGGCTGAGGCTTCCTTGCCGGAGAAGCGGCACCTTCGCCGGCAGAGAGCATCCTGCCGGCCGCGGTGCGCTCCGGAGCGGGGGCTTGTGCCGAAAGAGGCCGGGAACAGGCGCTTACCTTCGGACAGCTCCGGATGCCCGTCCAATGCGTCTCTTGTCGCCTACATGGCAGGGAAAAGCTTTTCCACTCTGTCTAGGGAGGAGAAAGTCTGCCAGCACAGCAAATGCCTCCCGGACTTTCCCTGCAATCCAGCAAGTGCTTTGCAGCTTGAAATTGGAAGGAAAGCCTCAGATTTAGCAGCCAGAGCTTCAGAAGGAGCAGCAGCCAGCACAGCATCGCTTTCGCAGCAGCTCCTTCCATGTGCGTGTTTTTGGGAGTTGAAAGGCTTGCAGAGTGTTAAAGTAGCTTTTTCTCTCCGCTGGAAAGCTGCACGCTCAGTGCCAGTGTTCTGCAGCTTCTTTCTTCACGTTTCAGCAGCTAGCACGCTCTCCGTGTGCTGGAGAAGCGGCTGAGGCTTCCTTGCCGGAGAAGCGGCACCTTCGCCGGCAGAGAGCATCCTGCCGGCCGCGGTGCGCTCCGCAGCGGGGGCTTGTGCCGAAAGAGGCCGGGAACAGGCGCTTACCTTCGGACAGCTCCGGATGCCCGTCTAATGCGTCTCTTGTCGCCTACACGGCAGGGAAAAGCTTTTCCACTCTGTCTAGGAAGGAGAAAGTGTGCCAGCACAGCAAATGCCTCCCGGACTTTCCCTGCAATTCAGCAAGTGCTTTGCAGCTTGAAATTGGAAGGAAAGCCTCAGATTTAGCAGCCAGAGCTTCAGGAGGAGCAGCAGCGAGCACAGCATCGCTTTTGCAGCAGCTCCTTCTATGTGCTGGTTTTTGGGAGTGGAAAGGCTTGTAGAGTGTTAAAGTAGCTTTTTCTCTCCGCTGGAAAGCTGCACGCTCAGTGCCAGTGTTCTGCAGCTTCTTTCTTCGCGTTTCACCTGCTAGCACGCTCGCCGTGTGCTGGAGAAGCGGCAGAGGCTTCCTTGCCGGAGAAGCGGCACCTTCGCCGGCAGAGAGCATCCTGCCGGCCGCGGTGCGCTCCAGAGCGGGGGCTTGTGCCGACAGAGGCCGGCAACAGGCGCTTACCTTCGGACAGCTCCGGATGCCCGTCTAATGCGTCTCTTGTCGCCTACACGGCAGGGAAAAGCTTTTCCACTCTGTCTAGGAAGGAGAAAGTGTGCCAGCACAGCAAATGCCTCCCGGACTTTCCCTGCAATTCAGCAAGTGCTTTGCAGCTTGAAATTGGAAGGAAAGCCTCAGATTTAGCAGCCAGAGCTTCAGGAGGAGCAGCAGCGAGCACAGCATCGCTTTTGCAGCAGCTCCTTCTATGTGCTGGTTTTTGGGAGTGGAAAGGCTTGTAGAGTGTTAAAGTAGCTTTTTCTCTCCGCTGGAAAGCTGCACGCTCAGTGCCAGTGTTCTGCAACTTCTTTCTTCACGTTTCAGCAGCTAGCACGCTCTCCGTGTGCTGGAGAAGCGGCTGAGGCTTCCTTGCCGGAGAAGCGGCACCTTCGCCGGCAGAGAGCATCCTGCCGGCCGCGGTGCGCTCCGGAGCGTGGGCTTGTGCCGAAAGAGGCCGGCAACAGGCGCTTACCTTCGGACAGCTCCGGATGCCCGTCCAATGCGTCTCTTGTCGCCTACACGGCAGGGAAAAGCTTTTCCACTCTGTCTAGGAAGGAGAAAGTGTGCCAGCACAGCAAACGCCTCCCGGACTTTCCCTGCAATTCAGCAAGTGCTTTGCAGCTTGAAATTGGAAGGAAAGCCTCAGATTTAGCAGCCAGAGCTTCAGGAGGAGCAGCAGCGAGCACAGCATCGCTTTTGCAGCAGCTCCTTCCATGTGCATGTTTTTGGGAGTTGAAAGGCTTGCAGAGTGTTCAAGTAGCATTTTCTCTCCGCTGGAAAGCTGCACGCTCAGTGCCAGTTTTCTGCAGCTTCTTTCTTCGCGTTTCAGCAGCTAGCACGCTCTCCGTGTGCAGGAGAAGCGGCTGAGGCTTCCTTGCCGGAGAAGCGGCACCTTCGCCGGCAGAGAGCATCCTGCCGGCCGCGGTGCGCTCCGCAGCGGGGGCTTGTGCCGAAAGAGGCCGGGAACAGGCGCTTACCAACGGACAGCTCCGGATGCCCGTCCAATGCGTCTCTTGTCGCCTACATGGCAGGGAAAAGCTTTTCCACTCTGTCTAGGAAGGAGAAAGTGTGCCAGCACAGCAAATGCCTCCCGGACTTTCCCTGCAATTCAGCAAGTGCTTTGCAGCTTGAAATTGGAAGGAAAGCCTCAGATTTAGCAGCCAGAGCTTCAGGAGGAGCAGCAGCGAGCACAGCATCGCTTTTGCAGCAGCTCCTTCCATGTGCATGTTTTTGGGAGTTGAAAGGCTTGCAGAGTGTTCAAGTAGCTTTTTCTCTCCGCTGGAAAGCTGCACGCTCAGTGCCAGTGCTCTGCAGCTTCTTTCTTCACGTTTCAGAAGCTAGCGCGCTCTCCGTGTGCAGGAGAAGCGGCTGAGGCTTCCTTGCCGGAGAAGCGGCACCTTCGCCGGCTGAGAGCATCCTGCCGGCCGCGGTGCGCTCCGGAGCGGGGGCTTGTGCCGAAAGAGGCCGGGAACAGGCGCTTACCTTCGGACAGCTCCGGATGCTCGTCTAATGCGTCTCTTGTCGCCTACACGGCAGGGAAAAGCTTTTCCACTCTGTCTAGGAAGGAGAAAGTGTGCCAGCACAGCAAACGCCTCCCGGACTTTCTCTGCAATTCAGCAAGTGCTTTGCAGCTTGAAATTGGAAGGAAAGCCTCAGATTTAGCAGCCAGAGCTTCAGGAGGAGCAGCAGCGAGCACAGCATCGCTTTTGCAGCAGCTCCTTCCATGTGCATGTTTTTGGGAGTTGAAAGGCTTGCAGAGTGTTAAAGTAGCTTTTTCTCTCCGCTGGAAAGCTGCACGCTCAGTGCCAGTGTTCTGCAACTTCTTTCTTCACGTTTCAGCAGCTAGCACGCTCTCCGTGTGCTGGAGAAGCGGGCGAGGCTTCCTTGCCGGAGAAGCGGCACCTTCGCCGGCAGAGAGCATCCTGCCGGCCGCGGTGCGCTCCGGAGCGTGGGCTTGTGCCGAAAGAGGCCGGCAACAGGCGCTTACCTTCGGACAGCTCCGGATGCCCGTCCAATGCGTCTCTTGTCGCCTACACGGCAGGGAAAAGCTTTTCCACTCTGTCTAGGAAGGAGAAAGTGTGCCAGCACAGCAAACGCCTCCCGGACTTTCCCTGCAATTCAGCAAGTGCTTTGCAGCTTGAAATTGGAAGGAAAGCCTCAGATTTAGCAGCCAGAGCTTCAGGAGGAGCAGCAGCGAGCACAGCATCGCTTTTGCAGCAGCTCCTTCCATGTGCATGTTTTTGGGAGTTGAAAGGCTTGCAGAGTGTTCAAGTAGCTTTTTCTCTCCGCTGGAAAGCTGCACGCTCAGTGCCAGTGTTCTGCAGCTTCTTTCTTCACGTTTCAGCAGATAGCACGCTCTCCGTGTGCTGGAGAAGCGGGCGAGGCTTCCTTGCCGGAGAAGCGGCACCTTCGCCGGCAGAGAGCATCCTGCCGGCCGCGGTGCGCTCCGGAGCGGGGGCTTGTGCCGAAAGAGGCCGGGATTAGGCGCTTACCTTCGGACAGCTCCGGATGCCCGTCCAATGCGTCTCTTGTCGCCTACACGGCAGGGAAAAGCTTTTCCACTCTGTCTAGGAAGGAGAAAGTGTGCCAGCACAGCAAATGCCTCCCGGACTTTCCCTGCAATTCAGCAAGTGCTTTGCAGCTTGAAATTGGAAGGAAAGCCTCAGATTTAGCAGCCAGAGCTTCAGAAGGAGCAGCAGCCAGCACAGCATCGCTTTCGCAGCAGCTCCTTCCATGTGCATGTTTTTGGGAGTTGAAAGGCTTGCAGAGTGTTAAAGTAGCTTTTTCTCTCCGCTGGAAAGCTGCACGCTCAGTGCCAGTGTTCTGCAGCTTCTTTCTTCACGTTTCAGCAGCTAGCACGCTCTCCGTGTGCTGGAGAAGCGGCTGAGGCTTCCTTGCCGGAGAAGCGGCACCTTCGCCGGCAGAGAGCATCCTGCCGGCCGCGGTGCGCTCCGGAGCGGGGGCTTGTGCCGAAAGAGGCCGGGAACAGGCGCTTACCTTCGGACAGCTCCGGATGCCCGTCCAATGCGTCTCTTGTCGCCTACATGGCAGGGAAAAGCTTTTCCACTCTGTCTAGGGAGGAGAAAGTCTGCCAGCACAGCAAATGCCTCCCGGACTTTCCCTGCAATCCAGCAAGTGCTTTGCAGCTTGAAATTGGAAGGAAAGCCTCAGATTTAGCAGCCAGAGCTTCAGAAGGAGCAGCAGCCAGCACAGCATCGCTTTCGCAGCAGCTCCTTCCATGTGCGTGTTTTTGGGAGTTGAAAGGCTTGCAGAGTGTTAAAGTAGCTTTTTCTCTCCGCTGGAAAGCTGCACGCTCAGTGCCAGTGTTCTGCAGCTTCTTTCTTCACGTTTCAGCAGCTAGCACGCTCTCCGTGTGCTGGAGAAGCGGCTGAGGCTTCCTTGCCGGAGAAGCGGCACCTTCGCCGGCAGAGAGCATCCTGCCGGCCGCGGTGCGCTCCGCAGCGGGGGCTTGTGCCGAAAGAGGCCGGGAACAGGCGCTTACCTTCGGACAGCTCCGGATGCCCGTCTAATGCGTCTCTTGTCGCCTACACGGCAGGGAAAAGCTTTTCCACTCTGTCTAGGAAGGAGAAAGTGTGCCAGCACAGCAAATGCCTCCCGGACTTTCCCTGCAATTCAGCAAGTGCTTTGCAGCTTGAAATTGGAAGGAAAGCCTCAGATTTAGCAGCCAGAGCTTCAGGAGGAGCAGCAGCGAGCACAGCATCGCTTTTGCAGCAGCTCCTTCTATGTGCTGGTTTTTGGGAGTGGAAAGGCTTGTAGAGTGTTAAAGTAGCTTTTTCTCTCCGCTGGAAAGCTGCACGCTCAGTGCCAGTGTTCTGCAGCTTCTTTCTTCGCGTTTCACCTGCTAGCACGCTCGCCGTGTGCTGGAGAAGCGGCAGAGGCTTCCTTGCCGGAGAAGCGGCACCTTCGCCGGCAGAGAGCATCCTGCCGGCCGCGGTGCGCTCCAGAGCGGGGGCTTGTGCCGACAGAGGCCGGCAACAGGCGCTTACCTTCGGACAGCTCCGGATGCCCGTCTAATGCGTCTCTTGTCGCCTACACGGCAGGGAAAAGCTTTTCCACTCTGTCTAGGAAGGAGAAAGTGTGCCAGCACAGCAAATGCCTCCCGGACTTTCCCTGCAATTCAGCAAGTGCTTTGCAGCTTGAAATTGGAAGGAAAGCCTCAGATTTAGCAGCCAGAGCTTCAGGAGGAGCAGCAGCGAGCACAGCATCGCTTTTGCAGCAGCTCCTTCTATGTGCTGGTTTTTGGGAGTGGAAAGGCTTGTAGAGTGTTAAAGTAGCTTTTTCTCTCCGCTGGAAAGCTGCACGCTCAGTGCCAGTGTTCTGCAACTTCTTTCTTCACGTTTCAGCAGCTAGCACGCTCTCCGTGTGCTGGAGAAGCGGCTGAGGCTTCCTTGCCGGAGAAGCGGCACCTTCGCCGGCAGAGAGCATCCTGCCGGCCGCGGTGCGCTCCGGAGCGTGGGCTTGTGCCGAAAGAGGCCGGCAACAGGCGCTTACCTTCGGACAGCTCCGGATGCCCGTCCAATGCGTCTCTTGTCGCCTACACGGCAGGGAAAAGCTTTTCCACTCTGTCTAGGAAGGAGAAAGTGTGCCAGCACAGCAAACGCCTCCCGGACTTTCCCTGCAATTCAGCAAGTGCTTTGCAGCTTGAAATTGGAAGGAAAGCCTCAGATTTAGCAGCCAGAGCTTCAGGAGGAGCAGCAGCGAGCACAGCATCGCTTTTGCAGCAGCTCCTTCCATGTGCATGTTTTTGGGACTTGAAAGGCTTGCAGAGTGTTCAAGTAGCTTTTTCTCTCCGCTGGAAAGCTGCACGCTCAGTGCCAGTGTTCTGCAGCTTCTTTCTTCACGTTTCAGCAGCTAGCACGCTCTCCGTGTGCTGGAGAAGCGGCTGAGGCTTCCTTGCCGGAGAAGCGGCACCTTCGCCGGCAGAGAGCATCCTGCCGGCCGCGGTGCGCTCCGCAGCGGGGGCTTGTGCCGAAAGAGGCCGGGAACAGGCGCTTACCTTCGGACAGCTCCGGATGCCCGTCTAATGCGTCTCTTGTCGCCTACACGGCAGGGAAAAGCTTTTCCACTCAGTCTAGGAAGGAGAAAGTGTGCCAGCACAGCAAATGCCTCCCGGACTTTCCCTGCAATTCAGCAAGTGCTTTGCAGCTTGAAATTGGAAGGAAAGCCTCAGATTTAGCAGCCAGAGCTTCAGGAGGAGCAGCAGCGAGCACAGCATCACTTTTGCAGCAGCTCCTTCTATGTGCTGGTTTTTGGGAGTGGAAAGGCTTGTAGAGTATTAAAGTAGCTTTTTCTCTCCGCTGGAAAGCTGCACGCTCAGTGCCAGTGTTCTGCAGCTTCTTTCTTCGCGTTTCACCTGCTAGCACGCTCGCCGTGTGCAGGAGAAGCGGCTGAGGCTTCCTTGCCGGAGAAGCGGCACCTTCGCCGGCAGAGAGCATCCTGCCGGCCGCGGTGCGCTCCGGAGCGGGGGCTTGTGCCGACAGAGGCCGGGAACAGGCGCTTACCTTCGGACAGCTCCGGATGCCCGTCTAATGCGTCTCTTGTCGCCTACACGGCAGGGAAAAGCTTTTCCACTCTGTCTAGGAAGGAGAAAGTGTGCCAGCACAGCAAATGCCTCCCGGACTTTCCCTGCAATTCAGCAAGTGCTTTGCAGCTTGAAATTGGAAGGAAAGCCTCAGATTTAGCAGCCAGAGCTTCAGGAGGAGCAGCAGCGAGCACAGCATCGCTTTTGCAGCAGCTCCTTCCATGTGCATGTTTTTGGGACTTGAAAGGCTTGCAGAGTGTTCAAGTAGCTTTTTCTCTCCGCTGGAAAGCTGCACGCTCAGTGCCAGTGTTCTGCAGCTTCTTTCTTCGCGTTTCACCTGCTAGCACGCTCGCCGTGTGCAGGAGAAGCGGCTGAGGCTTCCTTGCCGGAGAAGCGGCACCTTCGCCGGCAGAGAGCATCCTGCCGGCCGCGGTGCGCTCCGGAGCGGGGGCTTGTGCCGAAAGAGGCCGGCAACAGGCGCTTACCTTCGGACAGCTCCGGATGCCCGTCTAATGCGTCTCTTGTCGCCTACACGGCAGGGAAAAGCTTTTCCACTCTGTCTAGGAAGGAGAAAGTGTGCCAGCACAGCAAATGCCTCCCGGACTTTCCCTGCAATTCAGCATGTGCTTTGCAGCTTGAAATTGGAAGGAAAGCCTCAGATTTAGCAGCCAGAGCTTCAGGAGGAGCAGCAGCGAGCACAGCATCGCTTTTGCAGCAGCTCCTTCCATGTGCATGTTTTTGGGACTTGAAAGGCTTGCAGAGTGTTCAAGTAGCTTTTTCTCTCCGCTGGAAAGCTGCACGCTCAGTGCCAGTGTTCTGCAGCTTCTTTCTTCGCGTTTCAGCAGCTAGCACGCTCGCCGTGTGCAGGAGAAGCGGCTGAGGCTTCCTTGCCGGAGAAGCGGCACCTTCGCCGGCAGAGAGCATCCTGCCGGCCGCGGTGCGCTCCGCAGCGGGGGCTTGTGCCGAAAGAGGCCGGGAACAGGCGCTTACCAACGGACAGCTCCGGATGCCCGTCCAATGCGTCTCTTGTCGCCTACATGGCAGGGAAAAGCTTTTCCACTCTGTCTAGGAAGGAGAAAGTGTGCCAGCACAGCAAATGCCTCCCGGACTTTCCCTGCAATTCAGCAAGTGCTTTGCAGCTTGAAATTGGAAGGAAAGCCTCAGATTTAGCAGCCAGAGCTTCAGGAGGAGCAGCAGCGAGCACAGCATCGCTTTTGCAGCAGCTCCTTCCATGTGCATGTTTTTGGGAGTTGAAAGGCTTGCAGAGTGTTCAAGTAGCTTTTTCTCTCCGCTGGAAAGCTGCACGCTCAGTGCCAGTGCTCTGCAGCTTCTTTCTTCACGTTTCAGAAGCTAGCGCGCTCTCCGTGTGCAGGAGAAGCGGGCGAGGCTTCCTTGCCGGAGAAGCGGCACCTTCGCCGGCTGAGAGCATCCTGCCGGCCGCGGTGCGCTCCGGAGCGGGGGCTTGTGCCGAAAGAGGCCGGGAACAGGCGCTTACCTTCGGACAGCTCCGGATGCTCGTCTAATGCGTCTCTTGTCGCCTACACGGCAGGGAAAAGCTTTTCCACTCTGTCTAGGAAGGAGAAAGTGTGCCAGCACAGCAAATGCCTCCCGGACTTTCTCTGCAATTCAGCAAGTGCTTTGCAGCTTGAAATTGGAAGGAAAGCCTCAGATTTAGCAGCCAGAGCTTCAGGAGGAGCAGCAGCGAGCACAGCATCACTTTTGCAGCAGCTCCTTCCATGTGCATGTTTTTGGGAGTTGAAAGGCTTGCAGAGTGTTCAAGTAGCTTTTTCTCTCCGCTGGAAAGCTGCACGCTCAGTGCCAGTGTTCTGCAGCTTCTTTCTTCACGTTTCAGCAGATAGCACGCTCTCCGTGTGCAGGAGAAGCGGCTGAGGCTTCCTTGCCGGAGAAGCGGCACCTTCGCCGGCAGAGAGCATCGTGCCGGCCGCGGTGCGCTCCGGAGCGGGGGCTTGTGCCGACAGAGGCCGGGAACAGGCGCTTACCTTCGAACAGCTCCGGATGCCCGTCCAATGCGTCTCTTGTCGCCTACACGGCAGGGAAAAGCTTTTCCACTCTGTCTAGGAAGGAGAAAGTGTGCCAGCACAGCAAATGCCTCCCGGACTTTCCCTGCAATTCAGCAAGTGCTTTGCAGCTTGAAATTGGAAGGAAAGCCTCAGATTTAGCAGCCAGAGCTTCAGGAGGAGCAGCAGCGAGCACAGCATCGCTTTTGCAGCAGCTCCTTCCATGTGCATGTTTTTGGGAGTTGAAAGGCTTGCAGAGTGTTCAAGTAGCTTTTTCTCTCCGCTGGAAAGCTGCACGCTCAGTGCCAGTGTTCTGCAGCTTCTTTCTTCACGTTTCAGCAGCTAGCACGCTCTCCGTGTGCTGGAGAAGCGGCTGAGGCTTCCTTGCCAGAGAAGCGGCACCTTCGCCGGCAGAGAGCATCCTGCCGGCCGCGGTGCGCTCCGGAGCGGGGGCTTGTGCCGACAGATGCCGGGAACAGGCGCTTACCTTCGGACAGCTCCGGATGCCCGTCTAATGCGTCTCTTGTCGCCTACACGGCAGGGAAAACTTTTCCACTCTGTCTAGGAAGGAGAAAGTGTGCCAGCACAGCAAATGCCTCCCGGACTTTCCCTGCAATTCAGCAAGTGCTTTGCAGCTTGAAATTGGAAGGAAAGCCTCAGATTTAGCAGCCAGAGCTTCAGGAGGAGCAGCAGCGAGCACAGCATCGCTTTTGCAGCAGCTCCTTCCATGTGCATGTTTTTGGGACTTGAAAGGCTTGCAGAGTGTTCAAGTAGCTTTTTCTCTCCGCTGGAAAGCTGCACGCTCAGTGCCAGTGTTCTGCAGCTTCTTTCTTCGCGTTTCACCTGCTAGCACGCTCGCCGTGTGCAGGAGAAGCGGCTGAGGCTTCCTTGCCGGAGAAGCGGCACCTTCGCCGGCAGAGAGCATCCTGCCGGCCGCGGTGCGCTCCGGAGCGGGGGCTTGTGCCGAAAGAGGCCGGCAACAGGCGCTTACCTTCGGACAGCTCCGGATGCCCGTCTAATGCGTCTCTTGTCGCCTACACGGCAGGGAAAAGCTTTTCCACTCTGTCTAGGAAGGAGAAAGTGTGCCAGCACAGCAAATGCCTCCCGGACTTTCCCTGCAATTCAGCATGTGCTTTGCAGCTTGAAATTGGAAGGAAAGCCTCAGATTTAGCAGCCAGAGCTTCAGGAGGAGCAGCAGCGAGCACAGCATCGCTTTTGCAGCAGCTCCTTCCATGTGCATGTTTTTGGGACTTGAAAGGCTTGCAGAGTGTTCAAGTAGCTTTTTCTCTCCGCTGGAAAGCTGCACGCTCAGTGCCAGTGTTCTGCAGCTTCTTTCTTCGCGTTTCAGCAGCTAGCACGCTCTCCGTGTGCAGGAGAAGCGGCTGAGGCTTCCTTGCCGGAGAAGCGGCACCTTCGCCGGCAGAGAGCATCCTGCCGGCCGCGGTGCGCTCCGGAGCGGGGGCTTGTGCCGAAAGAGGCCGGGAACAGGCGCTTACCAACGGACAGCTCCGGATGCCCGTCCAATGCGTCTCTTGTCGCCTACATGGCAGGGAAAAGCTTTTCCACTCTGTCTAGGAAGGAGAAAGTGTGCCAGCACAGCAAATGCCTCCCGGACTTTCCCTGCAATTCAGCAAGTGCTTTGCAGCTTGAAATTGGAAGGAAAGCCTCAGATTTAGCAGCCAGAGCTTCAGGAGGAGCAGCAGCGAGCACAGCATCGCTTTTGCAGCAGCTCCTTCCATGTGCATGTTTTTGGGAGTTGAAAGGCTTGCAGAGTGTTAAAGTAGCTTTTTCTCTCCGCTGGAAAGCTGCACGCTCAGTGCCAGTGCTCTGCAGCTTCTTTCTTCACGTTTCAGAAGCTAGCGCGCTCTCCGTGTGCAGGAGAAGCGGCTGAGGCTTCCTTGCCGGAGAAGCGGCACCTTCGCCGGCTGAGAGCATCCTGCCGGCCGCGGTGCGCTCCGGAGCGGGGGCTTGTGCCGAAAGAGGCCGGGAACAGGCGCTTACCTTCGGACAGCTCCGGATGCCCGTCTAATGCGTCTCTTGTCGCCTACACGGCAGGGAAAAGCTTTTCCACTCTGTCTAGGAAGGAGAAAGTGTGCCAGCACAGCAAATGCCTCCCGGACTTTCTCTGCAATTCAGCAAGTGCTTTGCAGCTTGAAATTGGAAGGAAAGCCTCAGATTTAGCAGCCAGAGCTTCAGGAGGAGCAGCAGCGAGCACAGCATGGCTTTTGCAGCAGCTCCTTCCATGTGCATGTTTTTGGGAGTTGAAAGGCTTGCAGAGTGTTAAAGTAGCTTTTTCTCTCCGCTGGAAAGCTGCACGCTCAGTGCCAGTGCTCTGCAGCTTCTTTCTTCACGTTTCAGCAGCTAGCGCGCTCTCCGTGTGCTGGAGAAGCGGCAGAGGCTTCCTTGCCGGAGAAGCGGCACCTTCGCCGGCTGAGAGCATCCTGCCGGCCGCGGTGCGCTCCGGAGCGGGGGCTTGTGCCGAAAGAGGCCGACAACAGGCGCTTACTTTCGGACAGCTCCGGATGCCCGTCCAATGCGTCTCTTGTCGCCTACACGGCAGGGAAAAGCTTTTCCACTCTGTCTAGGAAGGAGAAAGTGTGCCAGCACAGCAAATGCCTCCCGGACTTTCCCTGCAATTCAGCATGTGCTTTGCAGCTTGAAATTGGAAGGAAAGCCTCAGATTTAGCAGCCAGAGCTTCAGGAGGAGCAGCAGCGAGCACAGCATCGCTTTTGCAGCAGCTCCTTCCATGTGCATGTTTTTGGGAGTTGAAAGGCTTGCAGAGTGTTCAAGTAGCTTTTTCTCTCCGCTGGAAAGCTGCACGCTCAGTGCCAGTGTTCTGCAACTTCTTTCTTCACGTTTCAGCAGCTAGCACGCTCTCCGTGTGCTGGAGAAGCGGGCGAGGCTTCCTTGCCAGAGAAGCGGCACCTTCGCCGGCAGAGAGCATCCTGCCGGCCGCGGTGCGCTCCGGAGCGTGGGCTTGTGCCGAAAGAGGCCGGCAACAGGCGCTTACCTTCGGACAGCTCCGGATGCCCGTCCAATGCGTCTCTTGTCGCCTACACGGCAGGGAAAAGCTTTTCCACTCTGTCTAGGAAGGAGAAAGTGTGCCAGCACAGCAAACGCCTCCCGGACTTTCCCTGCAATTCAGCAAGTGCTTTGCAGCTTGAAATTGGAAGGAAAGCCTCAGATTTAGCAGCCAGAGCTTCAGGAGGAGCAGCAGCGAGCACAGCATCGCTTTTGCAGCAGCTCCTTCCATGTGCATGTTTTTGGGAGTTGAAAGGCTTGCAGAGTGTTCAAGTAGCTTTTTCTCTCCGCTGGAAAGCTGCACGCTCAGTGCCAGTGTTCTGCAGCTTCTTTCTTCACGTTTCAGCAGATAGCACGCTCTCCGTGTGCTGGAGAAGCGGGCGAGGCTTCCTTGCCGGAGAAGCGGCACCTTCGCCGGCAGAGAGCATCCTGCCGGCCGCGGTGCGCTCCGGAGCGGGGGCTTGTGCCGAAAGAGGCCGGGATTAGGCGCTTACCTTCGGACAGCTCCGGATGCCCGTCCAATGCGTCTCTTGTCGCCTACACGGCAGGGAAAAGCTTTTCCACTCTGTCTAGGAAGGAGAAAGTGTGCCAGCACAGCAAATGCCTCCCGGACTTTCCCTGCAATTCAGCAAGTGCTTTGCAGCTTGAAATTGGAAGGAAAGCCTCAGATTTAGCAGCCAGAGCTTCAGAAGGAGCAGCAGCCAGCACAGCATCGCTTTCGCAGCAGCTCCTTCCATGTGCATGTTTTTGGGAGTTGAAAGGCTTGCAGAGTGTTAAAGTAGCTTTTTCTCTCCGCTGGAAAGCTGCACGCTCAGTGCCAGTGTTCTGCAGCTTCTTTCTTCACGTTTCAGCAGCTAGCACGCTCTCCGTGTGCTGGAGAAGCGGCTGAGGCTTCCTTGCCGGAGAAGCGGCACCTTCGCCGGCAGAGAGCATCCTGCCGGCCGCGGTGCGCTCCGGAGCGGGGGCTTGTGCCGAAAGAGGCCGGGAACAGGCGCTTACCTTCGGACAGCTCCGGATGCCCGTCCAATGCGTCTCTTGTCGCCTACACGGCAGGGAAAAGCTTTTCCACTCTGTCTAGGAAGGAGAAAGTGTGCCAGCACAGCAAATGCCTCCCGGACTTTCCCTGCAATTCAGCAAGTGCTTTGCAGCTTGAAATTGGAAGGAAAGCCTCAGATTTAGCAGCCAGAGCTTCAGGAGGAGCAGCAGCGAGCACAGCATCGCTTTTGCAGCAGCTCCTTCCATGTGCATGTTTTTGGGAGTGGAAAGGCTTGCAGAGTGTTCAAGTAGCTTTTTCTCTCCGCTGGAAAGCTGCACGCTCAGTGCCAGTGTTCTGCAGCTTCTTTCTTCGCGTTTCAGCAGCTAGCACGCTCTCCGTGTGCTGGAGAAGCGGCAGAGGCTTCCTTGCCGGAGAAGCGGCACCTTCGCCGGCAGAGAGCATCCTGCCGGCCGCGGTGTGCTCCGGAGCGGGGGCTTGTGCCGAAAGAGGCCGGCAACAGGCGCTTACCTTCGGACAGCTCCGGATGCCCGTCTAATGCGTCTCTTGTCGCCTACACGGCAGGGAAAAGCTTTTCCACTCTGTCTAGGAAGGAGAAAGTGTGCCAGCACAGCAAATGCCTCCCGGACTTTCCCTGCAATTCAGCAAGTGCTTTGCAGCTTGAAATTGGAAGGAAAGCCTCAGATTTAGCAGCCAGAGCTTCAGGAGGAGCAGCAGCGAGCACAGCATCGCTTTTGCAGCAGCTCCTTCTATGTGCTGGTTTTTGGGAGTGGAAAGGCTTGTAGAGTGTTAAAGTAGCTTTTTCTCTCCGCTGGAAAGCTGCACGCTCAGTGCCAGTGTTCTGCAGCTTCTTTCTTCGCGTTTCACCTGCTAGCACGCTCGCCGTGTGCAGGAGAAGCGGCTGAGGCTTCCTTGCCGGAGAAGCGGCACCTTCGCCGGCAGAGAGCATCCTGCCGGCCGCGGGGCGCTCCAGAGCGGGGGCTTGTGCCGACAGAGGCCGGGAACAGGCGCTTACCTTCGGACAGCTCCGGATGCCCGTCCAATGCGTCTCTTGTCGCCTACACGGCAGGGAAAAGCTTTTCCACTCTGTCTAGGAAGGAGAAAGTGTGCCAGCACAGCAAATGCCTCCCGGACTTTCCCTGCAATTCAGCAAGTGCTTTGCAGCTTGAAATTGGAAGGAAAGCCTCAGATTTAGCAGCCAGAGCTTCAGGAGGAGCAGCAGCGAGCACAGCATCGCTTTTGCAGCAGCTCCTTCTATGTGCATGTTTTTGGGAGTGGAAAGGCTTGCAGAGTGTTAAAGTAGCTTTTTCTCTCCGCTGGAAAGCTGCACGCTCAGTGCCAGTGTTCTGCAGCTTCTTTCTTCGCGTTTCAGCAGCTACCACGCTCTCCGTGTGCAGGAGAAGCGGCTGAGGCTTCCTTGCCGGAGAAGCGGCACCTTCGCCGGCAGAGAGCATCCTGCCGGCCGCGGTGCGCTCCGGAGCGGGGGCTTGTGCCGAAAGAGGCCGGCAACAGGCGCTTACCTTCGGACAGCTCCGGATGCCCGTCTAATGCGTCTCTTGTCGCCTACACGGCAGGGAAAAGCTTTTCCACTCTGTCTAGGAAGGAGAAAGTGTGCCAGCACAGCAAATGCCTCCCGGACTTTCCCTGCAATTCAGCAAGTGCTTTGCAGCTTGAAATTGGAAGGAAAGCCTCAGATTTAGCAGCCAGAGCTTCAGGAGGAGCAGCAGCGAGCACAGCATCGCTTTTGCAGCAGCTCCTTCCATGTGCATGTTTTTGGGAGTTGAAAGGCTTGCAGAGTGTTAAAGTAGCTTTTTCTCTCCGCTGGAAAGCTGCACGCTCAGTGCCAGTGCTCTGCAGCTTCTTTCTTCACGTTTCAGCAGCTAGCGCGCTCTCCGTGTGCTGGAGAAGCGGCAGAGGCTTCCTTGCCGGAGAAGCGGCACCTTCGCCGGCTGAGAGCATCCTGCCGGCCGCGGTGCGCTCCGGAGCGGGGGCTTGTGCCGAAAGAGGCCGGCAACAGGCGCTTACTTTCGGACAGCTCCGGATGCCCGTCCAATGCGTCTCTTGTCGCCTACACGGCAGGGAAAAGCTTTTCCACTCTGTCTAGGAAGGAGAAAGTGTGCCAGCACAGCAAATGCCTCCCGGACTTTCCCTGCAATTCAGCATGTGCTTTGCAGCTTGAAATTGGAAGGAAAGCCTCAGATTTAGCAGCCAGAGCTTCAGGAGGAGCAGCAGCGAGCACAGCATCGCTTTTGCAGCAGCTTTTTTTATGTGCATGTTTTTGGGAGTGGAAAGGCTTGCAGAGTGTTCAGGTAGCTTTTTTTCTCCGCTGGAAAGCTGCACGCTCAGTGCCAGTGTTCTGCAGCTTCTTTCTTCACGTTTCAGCAGCTAGCGCGCTCTCCGTGTGCTGGAGAAGCGGCTGAGGCTTCCTTGCCGGAGAAGCGGCACCTTCGCCGGCAGAGAGCATCCTGCCGGCCGCGGTGCGCTCCGGAGCGGGGGCTTGTGCCGAAAGAGGCCGGGAACAGGCGCTTACCTTCGGACAGCTCCGGATGCCCGTCTAATGCGTCTCTTGTCGCCTACACGGCAGGGAAAAGCTTTTCCACTCTGTCTAGGAAGGAGAAAGTGTGCCAGCACAGCAAATGCCTCCCGGACTTTCCCTGCAATTCAGCAAGTGCTTTGCAGCTTGAAATTGGAAGGAAAGCCTCAGATTTAGCAGCCAGAGCTTCAGGAGGAGCAGCAGCGAGCACAGCATCGCTTTTGCAGCAGCTCCTTCCATGTGCATGTTTTTGGGAGTGGAAAGGCTTGCAGAGTGTTCAAGTAGCTTTTTCTCTCCGCTGGAAAGCTGCACGCTCAGTGCCAGTGTTCTGCAGCTTCTTTCTTCGCGTTTCACCTGCTAGCACGCTCGCCGTGTGCTGGAGAAGCGGGCGAGGCTTCCTTGCCGGAGAAGCGGCACCTTCGCCGGCAGAGAGCATCCTGCCGGCCGCGGTGTGCTCCGGAGCGGGGGCTTGTGCCGAAAGAGGCCGGCAACAGGCGCTTACCTTCGGACAGCTCCGGATGCCCATCTAATGCGTCTCTTGTCGCCTACACGGCAGGGAAAAGCTTTTCCACTCTGTCTAGGAAGGAGAAAGTGTGCCAGCACAGCAAATGCCTCCCGGACTTTCCCTGCAATTCAGCAAGTGCTTTGCAGCTTGAAATTGGAAGGAAAGCCTCAGATTTAGCAGCCAGAGCTTCAGGAGGAGCAGCAGCGAGCACAGCATCGCTTTTGCAGCAGCTCCTTCCATGTGCATGTTTTTGGGAGTGGAAAGGCTTGCAGAGTGTTCAAGTAGCTTTTTCTCTCCGCTGGAAAGCTGCACGCTCAGTGCCAGTGTTCTGCAACTTCTTTCTTCACGTTTCAGCAGCTAGCACGCTCTCCGTGTGCAGGAGAAGCGGCTGAGGCTTCCTTGCCGGAGAAGCGGCACCTTCGCCGGCAGAGAGCATCCTGCCGGCCGCGGTGCGCTCCGCAGCGGGGGCTTGTGCCGAAAGAGGCCGGGAACAGGCGCTTACCTTCGGACAGCTCCGGATGCCCGTCTAATGCGTCTCTTGTCGCCTACACGGCAGGGAAAAGCTTTTCCACTCTCTCTAGGAAGGAGAAAGTGTGCCAGCACAGCAAATGCCTCCCGGACTTTCCCTGCAATTCAGCAAGTGCTTTGCAGCTTGAAATTGGAAGGAAAGCCTCAGATTTAGCAGCCAGAGCTTCAGGAGGAGCAGCAGCGAGCACAGCATCGCTTTTGCAGCAGCTCCTTCTATGTGCATGTTTTTGGGAGTGGAAAGGCTTGCAGAGTGTTCAAGTAGCTTTTTCTCTCCGCTGGAAAGCTGCACGCTCAGTGCCAGTGTTCTGCAGCTTCTTTCTTCGCGTTTCAGCAGCTAGCACGCTCTCCGTGTGCAGGAGAAGCGGCTGAGGCTTCCTTGCCGGAGAAGCGGCACCTTCGCCGGCTGAGAGCATCCTGCCGGCCGCGGTGCGCTCCGGAGCGGGGGCTTGTGCCGACAGAGGCCGGGAACAGGCGCTTACCTTCGGACAGCTCCGGATGCCCGTCTAATGCGTCTCTTGTCGCCTACACGGCAGGGAAAAGCTTTTCCACTCTGTCTAGGAAGGAGAAAGTGTGCCAGCACAGCAAATGCCTCCCGGACTTTCCCTGCAATTCAGCAAGTGCTTTGCAGCTTGAAATTGGAAGGAAAGCCTCAGATTTAGCAGCCAGAGCTTCAGGAGGAGCAGCAGCGAGCACAGCATCGCTTTTGCAGCAGCTCCTTCCATGTGCATGTTTTTGGGAGTTGAAA
Organism: Fringilla coelebs; assembly: GCF_963513975.1. Classification (NCBI taxonomy): domain Eukaryota; kingdom Metazoa; phylum Chordata; class Aves; order Passeriformes; family Fringillidae; genus Fringilla; species Fringilla coelebs. The sequence goes on along the minus strand of NC_140045.1, from coordinate 8,038,291 downwards.
GGCTTGCAGAGTGTTAAAGTAGCTTTTTCTCTCCGCTGGAAAGCTGCACGCTCAGTGCCAGTGTTCTGCAGCTTCTTTCTTCGCGTTTCAGCAGCTACCACGCTCTCCGTGTGCAGGAGAAGCGGCTGAGGCTTCCTTGCCGGAGAAGCGGCACCTTCGCCGGCAGAGAGCATCCTGCCGGCCGCGGTGTGCTCCGGAGCGGGGGCTTGTGCCGAAAGAGGCCGGGAACAGGCGCTTACCTTCAGACAGCTCCGGATGCCCGTCTAATGCGTCTCTTGTCGCCTACACGGCAGGGAAAAGCTTTTCCACTCTGTCTAGGAAGGAGAAAGTGTGCCAGCACAGCAAATGCCTCCCGGACTTTCCCTGCAATTCAGCAAGTGCTTTGCAGCTTGAAATTGGAAGGAAAGCCTCAGATTTAGCAGCCAGAGCTTCAGGAGGAGCAGCAGCGAGCACAGCATCGCTTTTGCAGCAGCTCCTTCTATGTGCTGGTTTTTGGGAGTGGAAAGGCTTGTAGAGTGTTAAAGTAGCTTTTTCTCTCCGCTGGAAAGCTGCACGCTCAGTGCCAGTGTTCTGCAGCTTCTTTCTTCGCGTTTCACCTGCTAGCACGCTCGCCGTGTGCTGGAGAAGCGGGCGAGGCTTCCTTGCCGGAGAAGCGGCACCTTCGCCGGCAGAGAGCATCCTGCCGGCCGCGGTGTGCTCCGGAGCGGGGGCTTGTGCCGAAAGAGGCCGGCAACAGGCGCTTACCTTCGGACAGCTCCGGATGCCCATCTAATGCGTCTCTTGTCGCCTACACGGCAGGGAAAAGCTTTTCCACTCTGTCTAGGAAGGAGAAAGTGTGCCAGCACAGCAAATGCCTCCCGGACTTTCCCTGCAATTCAGCAAGTGCTTTGCAGCTTGAAATTGGAAGGAAAGCCTCAGATTTAGCAGCCAGAGCTTCAGGAGGAGCAGCAGCGAGCACAGCATCGCTTTTGCAGCAGCTCCTTCCATGTGCATGTTTTTGGGAGTGGAAAGGCTTGCAGAGTGTTCAAGTAGCTTTTTCTCTCCGCTGGAAAGCTGCACGCTCAGTGCCAGTGTTCTGCAGCTTCTTTCTTCGCGTTTCAGCAGCTAGCACGCTCTCCGTGTGCAGGAGAAGCGGCTGAGGCTTCCTTGCCGGAGAAGCGGCACCTTCGCCGGCAGAGAGCATCCTGCCGGCCGCGGTGCGCTCCGGAGCGGGGGCTTGTGCCGAAAGAGGCCGGCAACAGGCGCTTACTTTCGGACAGCTCCGGATGCCCGTCCAATGCGTCTCTTGTCGCCTACACGGCAGGGAAAAGCTTTTCCACTCTGTCTAGGAAGGAGAAAGTGTGCCAGCACAGCAAATGCCTCCCGGACTTTCCCTGCAATTCAGCATGTGCTTTGCAGCTTGAAATTGGAAGGAAAGCCTCAGATTTAGCAGCCAGAGCTTCAGGAGGAGCAGCAGCGAGCACAGCATCGCTTTTGCAGCAGCTTTTTTTATGTGCATGTTTTTGGGAGTGGAAAGGCTTGCAGAGTGTTCAGGTAGCTTTTTTTCTCCGCTGGAAAGCTGCACGCTCAGTGCCAGTGTTCTGCAGCTTCTTTCTTCACGTTTCAGCAGCTAGCGCGCTCTCCGTGTGCTGGAGAAGCGGCTGAGGCTTCCTTGCCGGAGAAGCGGCACCTTCGCCGGCAGAGAGCATCCTGCCGGCCGCGGTGCGCTCCGGAGCGGGGGCTTGTGCCGAAAGAGGCCGGGAACAGGCGCTTACCTTCGGACAGCTCCGGATGCCCGTCTAATGCGTCTCTTGTCGCCTACACGGCAGGGAAAAGCTTTTCCACTCTGTCTAGGAAGGAGAAAGTGTGCCAGCACAGCAAATGCCTCCCGGACTTTCCCTGCAATTCAGCAAGTGCTTTGCAGCTTGAAATTGGAAGGAAAGCCTCAGATTTAGCAGCCAGAGCTTCAGGAGGAGCAGCAGCGAGCACAGCATCGCTTTTGCAGCAGCTCCTTCCATGTGCATGTTTTTGGGAGTGGAAAGGCTTGCAGAGTGTTCAAGTAGCTTTTTCTCTCCGCTGGAAAGCTGCACGCTCAGTGCCAGTGTTCTGCAGCTTCTTTCTTCGCGTTTCACCTGCTAGCACGCTCGCCGTGTGCTGGAGAAGCGGGCGAGGCTTCCTTGCCGGAGAAGCGGCACCTTCGCCGGCAGAGAGCATCCTGCCGGCCGCGGTGTGCTCCGGAGCGGGGGCTTGTGCCGAAAGAGGCCGGCAACAGGCGCTTACCTTCGGACAGCTCCGGATGCCCATCTAATGCGTCTCTTGTCGCCTACACGGCAGGGAAAAGCTTTTCCACTCTGTCTAGGAAGGAGAAAGTGTGCCAGCACAGCAAATGCCTCCCGGACTTTCCCTGCAATTCAGCAAGTGCTTTGCAGCTTGAAATTGGAAGGAAAGCCTCAGATTTAGCAGCCAGAGCTTCAGGAGGAGCAGCAGCGAGCACAGCATCGCTTTTGCAGCAGCTCCTTCCATGTGCATGTTTTTGGGAGTGGAAAGGCTTGCAGAGTGTTCAAGTAGCTTTTTCTCTCCGCTGGAAAGCTGCACGCTCAGTGCCAGTGTTCTGCAACTTCTTTCTTCACGTTTCAGCAGCTAGCACGCTCTCCGTGTGCAGGAGAAGCGGCTGAGGCTTCCTTGCCGGAGAAGCGGCACCTTCGCCGGCAGAGAGCATCCTGCCGGCCGCGGTGCGCTCCGCAGCGGGGGCTTGTGCCGAAAGAGGCCGGGAACAGGCGCTTACCTTCGGACAGCTCCGGATGCCCGTCTAATGCGTCTCTTGTCGCCTACACGGCAGGGAAAAGCTTTTCCACTCTCTCTAGGAAGGAGAAAGTGTGCCAGCACAGCAAATGCCTCCCGGACTTTCCCTGCAATTCAGCAAGTGCTTTGCAGCTTGAAATTGGAAGGAAAGCCTCAGATTTAGCAGCCAGAGCTTCAGGAGGAGCAGCAGCGAGCACAGCATCGCTTTTGCAGCAGCTCCTTCTATGTGCATGTTTTTGGGAGTGGAAAGGCTTGCAGAGTGTTCAAGTAGCTTTTTCTCTCCGCTGGAAAGCTGCACGCTCAGTGCCAGTGTTCTGCAGCTTCTTTCTTCGCGTTTCAGCAGCTAGCACGCTCTCCGTGTGCAGGAGAAGCGGCTGAGGCTTCCTTGCCGGAGAAGCGGCACCTTCGCCGGCTGAGAGCATCCTGCCGGCCGCGGTGCGCTCCGGAGCGGGGGCTTGTGCCGACAGAGGCCGGGAACAGGCGCTTACCTTCGGACAGCTCCGGATGCCCGTCTAATGCGTCTCTTGTCGCCTACACGGCAGGGAAAAGCTTTTCCACTCTGTCTAGGAAGGAGAAAGTGTGCCAGCACAGCAAATGCCTCCCGGACTTTCCCTGCAATTCAGCAAGTGCTTTGCAGCTTGAAATTGGAAGGAAAGCCTCAGATTTAGCAGCCAGAGCTTCAGGAGGAGCAGCAGCGAGCACAGCATCGCTTTTGCAGCAGCTCCTTCCATGTGCATGTTTTTGGGAGTTGAAAGGCTTGCAGAGTGTTAAAGTAGCTTTTTCTCTCCGCTGGAAAGCTGCACGCTCAGTGCCAGTGTTCTGCAGCTTCTTTCTTCGCGTTTCAGCAGCTACCACGCTCTCCGTGTGCAGGAGAAGCGGCTGAGGCTTCCTTGCCGGAGAAGCGGCACCTTCGCCGGCAGAGAGCATCCTGCCGGCCGCGGTGTGCTCCGGAGCGGGGGCTTGTGCCGAAAGAGGCCGGGAACAGGCGCTTACCTTCAGACAGCTCCGGATGCCCGTCTAATGCGTCTCTTGTCGCCTACACGGCAGGGAAAAGCTTTTCCACTCTGTCTAGGAAGGAGAAAGTGTGCCAGCACAGCAAATGCCTCCCGGACTTTCCCTGCAATTCAGCAAGTGCTTTGCAGCTTGAAATTGGAAGGAAAGCCTCAGATTTAGCAGCCAGAGCTTCAGGAGGAGCAGCAGCGAGCACAGCATCGCTTTTGCAGCAGCTCCTTCTATGTGCTGGTTTTTGGGAGTGGAAAGGCTTGTAGAGTGTTAAAGTAGCTTTTTCTCTCCGCTGGAAAGCTGCACGCTCAGTGCCAGTGTTCTGCAGCTTCTTTCTTCGCGTTTCACCTGCTAGCACGCTCGCCGTGTGCTGGAGAAGCGGGCGAGGCTTCCTTGCCGGAGAAGCGGCACCTTCGCCGGCAGAGAGCATCCTGCCGGCCGCGGTGTGCTCCGGAGCGGGGGCTTGTGCCGAAAGAGGCCGGCAACAGGCGCTTACCTTCGGACAGCTCCGGATGCCCATCTAATGCGTCTCTTGTCGCCTACACGGCAGGGAAAAGCTTTTCCACTCTGTCTAGGAAGGAGAAAGTGTGCCAGCACAGCAAATGCCTCCCGGACTTTCCCTGCAATTCAGCAAGTGCTTTGCAGCTTGAAATTGGAAGGAAAGCCTCAGATTTAGCAGCCAGAGCTTCAGGAGGAGCAGCAGCGAGCACAGCATCGCTTTTGCAGCAGCTCCTTCCATGTGCATGTTTTTGGGAGTGGAAAGGCTTGCAGAGTGTTCAAGTAGCTTTTTCTCTCCGCTGGAAAGCTGCACGCTCAGTGCCAGTGTTCTGCAGCTTCTTTCTTCGCGTTTCAGCAGCTAGCACGCTCTCCGTGTGCAGGAGAAGCGGCTGAGGCTTCCTTGCCGGAGAAGCGGCACCTTCGCCGGCAGAGAGCATCCTGCCGGCCGCGGTGCGCTCCGCAGCGGGGGCTTGTGCCGAAAGAGGCCGGGAACAGGCGCTTACCTTCGGACAGCTCCGGATGCCCGTCTAATGCGTCTCTTGTCGCCTACACGGCAGGGAAAAGCTTTTCCACTCTGTCTAGGAAGGAGAAAGTGTGCCAGCACAGCAAATGCCTCCCGGACTTTCCCTGCAATTCAGCAAGTGCTTTGCAGCTTGAAATTGGAAGGAAAGCCTCAGATTTAGCAGCCAGAGCTTCAGGAGGAGCAGCAGCGAGCACAGCATCGCTTTTGCAGCAGCTCCTTCCATGTGCATGTTTTTGGGAGTGGAAAGGCTTGCAGAGTGTTCAAGTAGCTTTTTCTCTCCGCTGGAAAGCTGCACGCTCAGTGCCAGTGTTCTGCAGCTTCTTTCTTCGCGTTTCACCTGCTAGCACGCTCGCCGTGTGCTGGAGAAGCGGGCGAGGCTTCCTTGCCGGAGAAGCGGCACCTTCGCCGGCAGAGAGCATCCTGCCGGCCGCGGTGTGCTCCGGAGCGGGGGCTTGTGCCGAAAGAGGCCGGCAACAGGCGCTTACCTTCGGACAGCTCCGGATGCCCATCTAATGCGTCTCTTGTCGCCTACACGGCAGGGAAAAGCTTTTCCACTCTGTCTAGGAAGGAGAAAGTGTGCCAGCACAGCAAATGCCTCCCGGACTTTCCCTGCAATTCAGCAAGTGCTTTGCAGCTTGAAATTGGAAGGAAAGCCTCAGATTTAGCAGCCAGAGCTTCAGGAGGAGCAGCAGCGAGCACAGCATCGCTTTTGCAGCAGCTCCTTCCATGTGCATGTTTTTGGGAGTGGAAAGGCTTGCAGAGTGTTCAAGTAGCTTTTTCTCTCCGCTGGAAAGCTGCACGCTCAGTGCCAGTGTTCTGCAACTTCTTTCTTCACGTTTCAGCAGCTAGCACGCTCTCCGTGTGCAGGAGAAGCGGCTGAGGCTTCCTTGCCGGAGAAGCGGCACCTTCGCCGGCAGAGAGCATCCTGCCGGCCGCGGTGCGCTCCGCAGCGGGGGCTTGTGCCAAAAGAGGCCGGGAACAGGCGCTTACCTTCGGACAGCTCCGGATGCCCATCTAATGCGTCTCTTGTCGCCTACACGGCAGGGAAAAGCTTTTCCACTCTGTCTAGGAAGGAGAAAGTGTGCCAGCACAGCAAATGCCTCCCGGACTTTCCCTGCAATTCAGCAAGTGCTTTGCAGCTTGAAATTGGAAGGAAAGCCTCAGATTTAGCAGCCAGAGCTTCAGGAGGAGCAGCAGCGAGCACAGCATCGCTTTTGCAGCAGCTCCTTCTATGTGCATGTTTTTGGGAGTGGAAAGGCTTGCAGAGTGTTCAAGTAGCTTTTTCTCTCCGCTGGAAAGCTGCACGCTCAGTGCCAGTGTTCTGCAGCTTCTTTCTTCGCGTTTCACCTGCTAGCACGCTCTCCGTGTGCAGGAGAAGCGGCTGAGGCTTCCTTGCCGGAGAAGCGGCACCTTCGCCGGCAGAGAGCATCCTGCCGGCCGCGGTGCGCTCCGGAGCGGGGGCTTGTGCCGACAGAGGCCGGGAACAGGCGCTTACCTTCGGACAGCTCCGGATGCCCGTCTAATGCGTCTCTTGTCGCCTACACGGCAGGGAAAAGCTTTTCCACTCTGTCTAGGAAGGAGAAAGTGTGCCAGCACAGCAAATGCCTCCCGGACTTTCCCTGCAATTCAGCAAGTGCTTTGCAGCTTGAAATTGGAAGGAAAGCCTCAGATTTAGCAGCCAGAGCTTCAGGAGGAGCAGCAGCGAGCACAGCATCGCTTTTGCAGCAGCTCCTTCCATGTGCATGTTTTTGGGAGTTGAAAGGCTTGCAGAGTGTTAAAGTAGCTTTTTCTCTCCGCTGGAAAGCTGCACGCTCAGTGCCAGTGTTCTGCAGCTTCTTTCTTCGCGTTTCAGCAGCTACCACGCTCTCCGTGTGCAGGAGAAGCGGCTGAGGCTTCCTTGCCGGAGAAGCGGCACCTTCGCCGGCAGAGAGCATCCTGCCGGCCGCGGTGTGCTCCGGAGCGGGGGCTTGTGCCGAAAGAGGCCGGGAACAGGCGCTTACCTTCGGACAGCTCCGGATGCCCGTCTAATGCGTCTCTTGTCGCCTACACGGCAGGGAAAAGCTTTTCCACTCTGTCTAGGAAGGAGAAAGTGTGCCAGCACAGCAAATGCCTCCCGGACTTTCCCTGCAATTCAGCAAGTGCTTTGCAGCTTGAAATTGGAAGGAAAGCCTCAGATTTAGCAGCCAGAGCTTCAGGAGGAGCAGCAGCGAGCACAGCATCGCTTTTGCAGCAGCTCCTTCTATGTGCTGGTTTTTGGGAGTGGAAAGGCTTGTAGAGTGTTAAAGTAGCTTTTTCTCTCCGCTGGAAAGCTGCACGCTCAGTGCCAGTGTTCTGCAGCTTCTTTCTTCGCGTTTCACCTGCTAGCACGCTCGCCGTGTGCTGGAGAAGCGGGCGAGGCTTCCTTGCCGGAGAAGCGGCACCTTCGCCGGCAGAGAGCATCCTGCCGGCCGCGGTGTGCTCCGGAGCGGGGGCTTGTGCCGAAAGAGGCCGGCAACAGGCGCTTACCTTCGGACAGCTCCGGATGCCCATCTAATGCGTCTCTTGTCGCCTACACGGCAGGGAAAAGCTTTTCCACTCTGTCTAGGAAGGAGAAAGTGTGCCAGCACAGCAAATGCCTCCCGGACTTTCCCTGCAATTCAGCAAGTGCTTTGCAGCTTGAAATTGGAAGGAAAGCCTCAGATTTAGCAGCCAGAGCTTCAGGAGGAGCAGCAGCGAGCACAGCATCGCTTTTGCAGCAGCTCCTTCCATGTGCATGTTTTTGGGAGTGGAAAGGCTTGCAGAGTGTTCAAGTAGCTTTTTCTCTCCGCTGGAAAGCTGCACGCTCAGTGCCAGTGTTCTGCAGCTTCTTTCTTCACGTTTCAGCAGCTAGCACGCTCTCCGTGTGCAGGAGAAGCGGCTGAGGCTTCCTTGCCGGAGAAGCGGCACCTTCGCCGGCAGAGAGCATCCTGCCGGCCGCGGTGCGCTCCGCAGCGGGGGCTTGTGCCGAAAGAGGCCGGGAACAGGCGCTTACCTTCGGACAGCTCCGGATGCCCGTCTAATGCGTCTCTTGTCGCCTACACGGCAGGGAAAAGCTTTTCCACTCTGTCTAGGAAGGAGAAAGTGTGCCAGCACAGCAAATGCCTCCCGGACTTTCCCTGCAATTCAGCAAGTGCTTTGCAGCTTGAAATTGGAAGGAAAGCCTCAGATTTAGCAGCCAGAGCTTCAGGAGGAGCAGCAGCGAGCACAGCATCGCTTTTGCAGCAGCTCCTTCTATGTGCATGTTTTTGGGAGTGGAAAGGCTTGCAGAGTGTTCAAGTAGCTTTTTCTCTCCGCTGGAAAGCTGCACGCTCAGTGCCAGTGTTCTGCAGCTTCTTTCTTCGCGTTTCACCTGCTAGCACGCTCTCCGTGTGCAGGAGAAGCGGCTGAGGCTTCCTTGCCGGAGAAGCGGCACCTTCGCCGGCAGAGAGCATCCTGCCGGCCGCGGTGCGCTCCGGAGCGGGGGCTTGTGCCGACAGAGGCCGGGAACAGGCGCTTACCTTCGGACAGCTCCGGATGCCCGTCTAATGCGTCTCTTGTCGCCTACACGGCAGGGAAAAGCTTTTCCACTCTGTCTAGGAAGGAGAAAGTGTGCCAGCACAGCAAATGCCTCCCGGACTTTCCCTGCAATTCAGCAAGTGCTTTGCAGCTTGAAATTGGAAGGAAAGCCTCAGATTTAGCAGCCAGAGCTTCAGGAGGAGCAGCAGCGAGCACAGCATCGCTTTTGCAGCAGCTCCTTCCATGTGCATGTTTTTGGGAGTTGAAAGGCTTGCAGAGTGTTAAAGTAGCTTTTTCTCTCCGCTGGAAAGCTGCACGCTCAGTGCCAGTGTTCTGCAGCTTCTTTCTTCGCGTTTCAGCAGCTACCACGCTCTCCGTGTGCAGGAGAAGCGGCTGAGGCTTCCTTGCCGGAGAAGCGGCACCTTCGCCGGCAGAGAGCATCCTGCCGGCCGCGGTGTGCTCCGGAGCGGGGGCTTGTGCCGAAAGAGGCCGGGAACAGGCGCTTACCTTCGGACAGCTCCGGATGCCCGTCTAATGCGTCTCTTGTCGCCTACACGGCAGGGAAAAGCTTTTCCACTCTGTCTAAAAAGGAGAAAGTGTGCCAGCACAGCAAATGCCTCCCGGACTTTCCCTGCAATTCAGCATGTGCTTTGCAGTTTGAAATTGGAAGGAAAGCCTCAGATTTAGCAGCCAGAGCTTCAGGAGGAGCAGCAGCGAGCACAGCATCGCTTTTGCAGCAGCTCCTTCTATGTGCTGGTTTTTGGGAGTGGAAAGGCTTGTAGAGTGTTAAAGTAGCTTTTCCTCTCCGCTGGAAAGCTGCACGCTCAGTGCCAGTGTTCTGCAGCTTCTTTCTTCGCGTTTCACCTGCTAGCACGCTCGCCGTGTGCTGGAGAAGCGGGCGAGGCTTCCTTGCCGGAGAAGCGGCACCTTCGCCGGCAGAGAGCATCCTGCCGGCCGCGGTGTGCTCCGGAGCGGGGGCTTGTGCCGAAAGAGGCCGGCAACAGGCGCTTACCTTCGGACAGCTCCGGATGCCCATCTAATGCGTCTCTTGTCGCCTACACGGCAGGGAAAAGCTTTTCCACTCTGTCTAGGAAGGAGAAAGTGTGCCAGCACAGCAAATGCCTCCCGGACTTTCCCTGCAATTCAGCAAGTGCTTTGCAGCTTGAAATTGGAAGGAAAGCCTCAGATTTAGCAGCCAGAGCTTCAGGAGGAGCAGCAGCGAGCACAGCATCGCTTTTGCAGCAGCTCCTTCCATGTGCATGTTTTTGGGAGTGGAAAGGCTTGCAGAGTGTTCAAGTAGCTTTTTCTCTCCGCTGGAAAGCTGCACGCTCAGTGCCAGTGTTCTGCAACTTCTTTCTTCACGTTTCAGCAGCTAGCACGCTCTCCGTGTGCAGGAGAAGCGGCTGAGGCTTCCTTGCCGGAGAAGCGGCACCTTCGCCGGCAGAGAGCATCCTGCCGGCCGCGGTGCGCTCCGCAGCGGGGGCTTGTGCCGAAAGAGGCCGGGAACAGGCGCTTACCTTCGGACAGCTCCGGATGCCCGTCCAATGCGTCTCTTGTCGCCTACACGGCAGGGAAAAGCTTTTCCACTCTGTCTAGGAAGGAGAAAGTGTGCCAGCACAGCAAATGCCTCCCGGACTTTCCCTGCAATTCAGCAAGTGCTTTGCAGCTTGAAATTGGAAGGAAAGCCTCAGATTTAGCAGCCAGAGCTTCAGGAGGAGCAGCAGCGAGCACAGCATCGCTTTTGCAGCAGCTCCTTCTATGTGCATGTTTTTAGGAGTTGAAAGGCTTGCAGAGTGTTAAAGTAGCTTTTTCTCTCCGCTGGAAAGCTGCACGCTCAGTGCCAGTGTTCTGCAGCTTCTTTCTTCGCGTTTCACCTGCTAGCACGCTCGCCGTGTGCTGGAGAAGCGGGCGAGGCTTCCTTGCCGGAGAAGCGGCACCTTCGCCGGCAGAGAGCATCCTGCCGGCCGCGGTGCGCTCCGGAGCGGGGGCTTGTGCCGAAAGAGGCCGGCAACAGGCGCTTACCTTCGGACAGCTCCGGATGCCCGTCTAATGCGTCTCTTGTCGCCTACACGGCAGGGAAAAGCTTTTCCACTCTTTCTAGGAAGGAGAAAGTGTGCCAGCACAGCAAATGCCTCCCGGACTTTCCCTGCAATTCAGCAAGTGCTTTGCAGCTTGAAATTGGAAGGAAAGCCTCAGATTTAGCAGCCAGAGCTTCAGGAGGAGCAGCAGCGAGCACAGCATCGCTTTTGCAGCAGCTCCTTCCATGTGCATGTTTTTGGGAGTGGAAAGGCTTGCAGAGTGTTCAAGTAGCTTTTTCTCTCCGCTGGAAAGCTGCACGCTCAGTGCCAGTGTTCTGCAGCTTCTTTCTTCACGTTTCAGCAGCTAGCGCGCTCTCCGTGTGCAGGAGAAGCGGCTGAGGCTTCCTTGCCGGAGAAGCGGCACCTTCGCCGGCAGAGAGCATCCTGCCGGCCGCGGTGCGCTCCGCAGCGGGGGCTTGTGCCGAAAGAGGCCGGGAACAGGCGCTTACTTTCGGACAGCTCCGGATGCCCGTCCAATGCGTCTCTTGTCGCCTACACGGCAGGGAAAAGCTTTTCCACTCTGTCTAGGAAGGAGAAAGTGTGCCAGCACAGCAAATGCCTCCCGGACTTTCCCTGCAATTCAGCATGTGCTTTGCAGCTTGAAATTGGAAGGAAAGCCTCAGATTTAGCAGCCAGAGCTTCAGGAGGAGCAGCAGCGAGCACAGCATCGCTTTTGCAGCAGCTCCTTCCATGTGCATGTTTTTGGGAGTGGAAAGGCTTGCAGAGTGTTCAAGTAGCTTTTTCTCTCCGCTGGAAAGCTGCACGCTCAGTGCCAGTGTTCTGCAACTTCTTTCTTCACGTTTCAGCAGCTAGCACGCTCTCCGTGTGCAGGAGAAGCGGCTGAGGCTTCCTTGCCGGAGAAGCGGCACCTTCGCCGGCAGAGAGCATCCTGCCGGCCGCGGTGCGCTCCGCAGCGGGGGCTTGTGCCGAAAGAGGCCGGGAACAGGCGCTTACCTTCGGACAGCTCCGGATGCCCGTCCAATGCGTCTCTTGTCGCCTACACGGCAGGGAAAAGCTTTTCCACTCTGTCTAGGAAGGAGAAAGTGTGCCAGCACAGCAAATGCCTCCCGGACTTTCCCTGCAATTCAGCAAGTGCTTTGCAGCTTGAAATTGGAAGGAAAGCCTCAGATTTAGCAGCCAGAGCTTCAGGAGGAGCAGCAGCGAGCACAGCATCGCTTTTGCAGCAGCTCCTTCTATGTGCATGTTTTTAGGAGTGGAAAGGCTTGCAGAGTGTTCAAGTAGCTTTTTCTCTCCGCTGGAAAGCTGCACGCTCAGTGCCAGTGTTCTGCAGCTTCTTTCTTCGCGTTTCACCTGCTAGCACGCTCTCCGTGTGCAGGAGAAGCGGCTGAGGCTTCCTTGCCGGAGAAGCGGCACCTTCGCCGGCAGAGAGCATCCTGCCGGCCGCGGTGCGCTCCGCAGCGGGGGCTTGTGCCGACAGAGGCCGGGAACAGGCGCTTACCTTCGGACAGCTCCGGATGCCCGTCTAATGCGTCTCTTGTCGCCTACACGGCAGGGAAAAGCTTTTCCACTCTGTCTAGGAAGGAGAAAGTGTGCCAGCACAGCAAATGCCTCCCGGACTTTCCCTGCAATTCAGCATGTGCTTTGCAGCTTGAAATTGGAAGGAAAGCCTCAGATTTAGCAGCCAGAGCTTCAGGAGGAGCAGCAGCGAGCACAGCATCGCTTTTGCAGCAGCTCCTTCCATGTGCATGTTTTTGGGAGTTGAAAGGCTTGCAGAGTGTTAAAGTAGCTTTTTCTCTCTGCTGGAAAGCTGCACGCTCAGTGCCAGTGTTCTGCAGCTTCTTTCTTCGCGTTTCAGCAGCTAGCACGCTCTCCGTGTGCAGGAGAAGCGGCTAAGGCTTCCTTGCCGGAGAAGCGGCACCTTCGCCGGCAGAGAGCATCCTGCCGGCCGCGGTGTGCTCCGGAGCGGGGGCTTGTGCCGAAAGAGGCCGGGAACAGGCGCTTACCTTCGGACAGCTCCGGATGCCCGTCTAATGCGTCTCTTGTCGCCTACACGGCAGGGAAAAGCTTTTCCACTCTGTCTAGGAAGGAGAAAGTGTGCCAGCACAGCAAATGCCTCCCGGACTTTCCCTGCAATTCAGCAAGTGCTTTGCAGCTTGAAATTGGAAGGAAAGCCTCAGATTTAGCAGCCAGAGCTTCAGGAGGAGCAGCAGCGAGCACAGCATCGCTTTTGCAGCAGCTCCTTCTATGTGCTGGTTTTTGGGAGTGGAAAGGCTTGTAGAGTGTTAAAGTAGCTTTTTCTCTCCGCTGGAAAGCTGCACGCTCAGTGCCAGTGTTCTGCAGCTTCTTTCTTCGCGTTTCACCTGCTAGCACGCTCGCCGTGTGCTGGAGAAGCGGGCGAGGCTTCCTTGCCGGAGAAGCGGCACCTTCGCCGGCAGAGAGCATCCTGCCGGCCGCGGTGTGCTCCGGAGCGGGGGCTTGTGCCGAAAGAGGCCGGGAACAGGCGCTTACCTTCGGACAGCTCCGGATGCCCGTCTAATGCGTCTCTTGTCGCCTACACGGCAGGGAAAAGCTTTTCCACTCTGTCTAGGAAGGAGAAAGTGTGCCAGCACAGCAAATGCCTCCCGGACTTTCCCTGCAATTCAGCAAGTGCTTTGCAGCTTGAAATTGGAAGGAAAGCCTCAGATTTAGCAGCCAGAGCTTCAGGAGGAGCAGCAGCGAGCACAGCATCGCTTTTGCAGCAGCTCCTTCCATGTGCATGTTTTTGGGAGTGGAAAGGCTTGCAGAGTGTTCAAGTAGCTTTTTCTCTCCGCTGGAAAGCTGCACGCTCAGTGCCAGTGTTCTGCAACTTCTTTCTTCACGTTTCAGCAGCTAGCACGCTCTCCGTGTGCAGGAGAAGCGGCTGAGGCTTCCTTGCCGGAGAAGCGGCACCTTCGCCGGCAGAGAGCATCCTGCCGGCCGCGGTGCGCTCCGGAGCGGGGGCTTGTGCCGAAAGAGGCCGGGAACAGGCGCTTACCTTCGGACAGCTCCGGATGCCCGTCTAATGCGTCTCTTGTCGCCTACACGGCAGGGAAAAGCTTTTCCACTCTGTCTAGGAAGGAGAAAGTGTTCCAGCACAGCAAATGCCTCCCGGACTTTCCCTGCAATTCAGCAAGTGCTTTGCAGCTTGAAATTGGAAGGAAAGCCTCAGATTTAGCAGCCAGAGCTTCAGGAGGAGCAGCAGCGAGCACAGCATCGCTTTTGCAGCAGCTCCTTCCATGTGCATGTTTTTGGGAGTGGAAAGGCTTGCAGAGTGTTCAAGTAGCTTTTTCTCTCCGCTGGAAAGCTGCACGCTCAGTGCCAGTGTTCTGCAGCTTCTTTCTTCACGTTTCAGCAGCTAGCGCGCTCTCCGTGTGCTGGAGAAGCGGCTGAGGCTTCCTTGCCGGAGAAGCGGCACCTTCGCCGGCAGAGAGCATCCTGCCGGCCGCGGTGCGCTCCGGAGCGGGGGCTTGTGCCGACAGAGGCCGGGAACAGGCGCTTACCTTCGGACAGTTCCGGATGCCCGTCCAATGCGTCTCTTGTCGCCTACACGGCAGGGAAAAGCTTTTCCACTCTGTCTAGGAAGGAGAAAGTGTGCCAGCACAGCAAATGCCTCCCGGACTTTCCCTGCAATTCAGCAAGTGCTTTGCAGCTTGAAATTGGAAGGAAAGCCTCAGATTTAGCAGCCAGAGCTTCAGGAGGAGCAGCAGCGAGCACAGCATCGCTTTTGCAGCAGCTCCTTCTATGTGCTGGTTTTTGGGAGTGGAAAGGCTTGTAGAGTGTTAAAGTAGCTTTTTCTCTCCGCTGGAAAGCTGCACGCTCAGTGCCAGTGTTCTGCAGCTTCTTTCTTCGCGTTTCAGCAGCTAGCACGCTCGCCGTGTGCAGGAGAAGCGGCTGAGGCTTCCTTGCCGGAGAAGCGGCACCTTCGCCGGCAGAGAGCATCCTGCCGGCCGCGGTGCGCTCCGGAGCGGGGGCTTGTGCCGAAAGAGGCCGGCAACAGGCGCTTACCTTCGGACAGCTCCGGATGCCCGTCTAATGCGTCTCTTGTCGCCTACACGGCAGGGAAAAGCTTTTCCACTCTGTCTAGGAAGGAGAAAGTGTGCCAGCACAGCAAATGCCTCCCGGACTTTCCCTGCAATTCAGCAAGTGCTTTGCAGCTTGAAATTGGAAGGAAAGCCTCAGATTTAGCAGCCAGAGCTTCAGGAGGAGCAGCAGCGAGCACAGCATCGCTTTTGCAGCAGCTCCTTCCATGTGCATGTTTTTGGGAGTGGAAAGGCTTGCAGAGTGTTAAAGTAGCTTTTTCTCTCCGCTGGAAAGCTGCACGCTCAGTGCCAGTGTTCTGCAGCTTCTTTCTTCACGTTTCAGCAGCTAGCGCGCTCTCCGTGTGCAGGAGAAGCGGCTGAGGCTTCCTTGCCGGAGAAGCGGCACCTTCGCCGGCAGAGAGCATCCTGCCGGCCGCGGTGCGCTCCGCAGCGGGGGCTTGTGCCGAAAGAGGCCGGGAACAGGCGCTTAATTTCGGACAGCTCCGGATGCCCGTCCAATGCGTCTCTTGTCGCCTACACGGCAGGGAAAAGCTTTTCCACTCTGTCTAGGAAGGAGAAAGTGTGCCAGCACAGCAAATGCCTCCCGGACTTTCCCTGCAATTCAGCAAGTGCTTTGCAGCTTGAAATTGGAAGGAAAGCCTCAGATTTAGCAGCCAGAGCTTCAGGAGGAGCAGCAGCGAGCACAGCATCGCTTTTGCAGCAGCTCCTTCCATGTGCATGTTTTTGGGAGTGGAAAGGCTTGCAGAGTGTTCAAGTAGCTTTTTCTCTCCGCTGGAAAGCTGCACGCTCAGTGCCAGTGTTCTGCAGCTTCTTTCTTCGCGTTTCACCTGCTAGCACGCTCGCCGTGTGCTGGAGAAGCGGGCGAGGCTTCCTTGCCGGAGAAGCGGCACCTTCGCCGGCAGAGAGCATCCTGCCGGCCGCGGTGCGCTCCGGAGCGGGGGCTTGTGCCGAAAGAGGCCGGGAACAGGCGCTTACCTTCGGACAGCTCCGGATGCCCGTCTAATGCGTCTCTTGTCGCCTACACGGCAGGGAAAAGCTTTTCCACTCTGTCTAGGAAGGAGAAAGTGTGCCAGCACAGCAAATGCCTCCCGGACTTTCCCTGCAATTCAGCAAGTGCTTTGCAGCTTGAAATTGGAAGGAAAGCCTCAGATTTAGCAGCCAGAGCTTCAGGAGGAGCAGCAGCGAGCACAGCATCGCTTTTGCAGCAGCTCCTTCCATGTGCATGTTTTTGGGAGTGGAAAGGCTTGCAGAGTGTTAAAGTAGCTTTTTCTCTCCGCTGGAAAGCTGCACGCTCAGTGCCAGTGTTCTGCAGCTTCTTTCTTCACGTTTCAGCAGCTAGCGCGCTCTCCGTGTGCAGGAGAAGCGGCTGAGGCTTCCTTGCCGGAGAAGCGGCACCTTCGCCGGCAGAGAGCATCCTGCCGGCCGCGGTGCGCTCCGCAGCGGGGGCTTGTGCCGAAAGAGGCCGGGAACAGGCGCTTACTTTCGGACAGCTCCGGATGCCCGTCCAATGCGTCTCTTGTCGCCTACACGGCAGGGAAAAGCTTTTCCACTCTGTCTAGGAAGGAGAAAGTGTGCCAGCACAGCAAATGCCTCCCGGACTTTCCCTGCAATTCAGCATGTGCTTTGCAGCTTGAAATTGGAAGGAAAGCCTCAGATTTAGCAGCCAGAGCTTCAGGAGGAGCAGCAGCGAGCACAGCATCGCTTTTGCAGCAGCTCCTTCCATGTGCATGTTTTTGGGAGTGGAAAGGCTTGCAGAGTGTTCAAGTAGCTTTTTCTCTCCGCTGGAAAGCTGCACGCTCAGTGCCAGTGTTCTGCAACTTCTTTCTTCACGTTTCAGCAGCTAGCGCGCTCTCCGTGTGCAGGAGAAGCGGCTGAGGCTTCCTTGCCGGAGAAGCGGCACCTTCGCCGGCAGAGAGCATCCTGCCGGCCGCGGTGCGCTCCGCAGCGGGGGCTTGTGCCGAAAGAGGCCGGGAACAGGCGCTTACCTTCGGACAGCTCCGGATGCCCGTCCAATGCGTCTCTTGTCGCCTACACGGCAGGGAAAAGCTTTTCCACTCTGTCTAGGAAGGAGAAAGTGTGCCAGCACAGCAAATGCCTCCCGGACTTTCCCTGCAATTCAGCAAGTGCTTTGCAGCTTGAAATTGGAAGGAAAGCCTCAGATTTAGCAGCCAGAGCTTCAGGAGGAGCAGCAGCGAGCACAGCATCGCTTTTGCAGCAGCTCCTTCTATGTGCATGTTTTTAGGAGTGGAAAGGCTTGCAGAGTGTTAAAGTAGCTTTTTCTCTCCGCTGGAAAGCTGCACGCTCAGTGCCAGTGTTCTGCAGCTTCTTTCTTCGCGTTTCAGCAGCTAGCACGCTCTCCGTGTGCAGGAGAAGCGGCTGAGGCTTCCTTGCCGGAGAAGCGGCACCTTCGCCGGCAGAGAGCATCCTGCCGGCCGCGGTGCGCTCCGGAGCGGGGGCTTGTGCCGACAGAGGCCGGGAACAGGCGCTTACCTTCGGACAGCTCCGGATGCCCGTCTAATGCGTCTCTTGTCGCCTACACGGCAGGGAAAAGCTTTTCCACTCTGTCTAGGAAGGAGAAAGTGTGCCAGCACAGCAAATGCCTCCCGGACTTTCCCTGCAATTCAGCAAGTGCTTTGCAGCTTGAAATTGGAAGAAAAGCCTCAGATTTAGCAGCCAGAGCTTCAGGAGGAGCAGCAGCGAGCACAGCATCGCTTTTGCAGCAGCTCCTTCCATGTGCATGTTTTTGGGAGTTGAAAGGCTTGCAGAGTGTTCAAGTAGCTTTTTCTCTCCGCTGGAAAGCTGCACGCTCAGTGCCAGTGTTCTGCAGCTTCTTTCTTCGCGTTTCAGCAGCTAGCACGCTCTCCGTGTGCAGGAGAAGCGGCTAAGGCTTCCTTGCCGGAGAAGCGGCACCTTCGCCGGCAGAGAGCATCCTGCCGGCCGCGGTGTGCTCCGGAGCGGGGGCTTGTGCCGAAAGAGGCCGGGAACAGGCGCTTACCTTCGGACAGCTCCGGATGCCCGTCTAATGCGTCTCTTGTCGCCTACACGGCAGGGAAAAGCTTTTCCACTCTGTCTAGGAAGGAGAAAGTGTGCCAGCACAGCAAATGCCTCCCGGACTTTCCCTGCAATTCAGCAAGTGCTTTGCAGCTTGAAATTGGAAGGAAAGCCTCAGATTTAGCAGCCAGAGCTTCAGGAGGAGCAGCAGCGAGCACAGCATCGCTTTTGCAGCAGCTCCTTCCATGTGCATGTTTTTGGGAGTTGAAAGGCTTGCAGAGTGTTAAAGTAGCTTTTTCTCTCCGCTGGAAAGCTGCACGCTCAGTGCCAGTGTTCTGCAGCTTCTTTCTTCGCGTTTCACCTGCTAGCACGCTCGCCGTGTGCTGGAGAAGCGGGCGAGGCTTCCTTGCCGGAGAAGCGGCACCTTCGCCGGCAGAGAGCATCGTGCCGGCCGCGGTGCGCTCCGGAGCGGGGGCTTGTGCCGAAAGAGGCCGGCAACAGGCGCTTACCTTCGGACAGCTCCGGATGCCCGTCTAATGCGTCTCTTGTCGCCTACACGGCAGGGAAAAGCTTTTCCACTCTGTCTAGGAAGGAGAAAGTGTGCCAGCACAGCAAATGCCTCCCGGACTTTCCCTGCAATTCAGCAAGTGCTTTGCAGCTTGAAATTGGAAGGAAAGCCTCAGATTTAGCAGCCAGAGCTTCAGGAGGAGCAGCAGCGAGCACAGCATCGCTTTTGCAGCAGCTCCTTCCATGTGCATGTTTTTGGGAGTGGAAAGGCTTGCAGAGTGTTAAAGTAGCTTTTTCTCTCCGCTGGAAAGCTGCACGCTCAGTGCCAGTGTTCTGCAGCTTCTTTCTTCACGTTTCAGCAGCTAGCGCGCTCTCCGTGTGCAGGAGAAGCGGCTGAGGCTTCCTTGCCGGAGAAGCGGCACCTTCGCCGGCAGAGAGCATCCTGCCGGCCGCGGTGCGCTCCGGAGCGGGGGCTTGTGCCGAAAGAGGCCGGCAACAGGCGCTTACTTTCGGACAGCTCCGGATGCCCGTCCAATGCGTCTCTTGTCGCCTACACGGCAGGGAAAAGCTTTTCCACTCTGTCTAGGAAGGAGAAAGTGTGCCAGCACAGCAAATGCCTCCCGGACTTTCCCTGCAATTCAGCAAGTGCTTTGCAGCTTGAAATTGGAAGGAAAGCCTCAGATTTAGCAGCCAGAGCTTCAGGAGGAGCAGCAGCGAGCACAGCATCGCTTTTGCAGCAGCTCCTTCTATGTGCTGGTTTTTGGGAGTGGAAAGGCTTGCAGAGTGTTCAAGTAGCTTTTTCTCTCCGCTGGAAAGCTGCACGCTCAGTGCCAGTGTTCTGCAACTTCTTTCTTCACGTTTCAGCAGCTAGCACGCTCTCCGTGTGCAGGAGAAGCGGCTGAGGCTTCCTTGCCGGAGAAGCGGCACCTTCGCCGGCAGAGAGCATCCTGCCGGCCGCGGTGCGCTCCGGAGCGGGGGCTTGTGCCGAAAGAGGCCGGGAACAGGCGCTTACCTTCGGACAGCTCCGGATGCCCGTCCAATGCGTCTCTTGTCGCCTACACGGCAGGGAAAAGCTTTTCCACTCTGTCTAGGAAGGAGAAAGTGTGCCAGCACAGCAAATGCCTCCCGGACTTTCCCTGCAATTCAGCAAGTGCTTTGCAGCTTGAAATTGGAAGGAAAGCCTCAGATTTAGCAGCCAGAGCTTCAGGAGGAGCAGCAGCGAGCACAGCATCGCTTTTGCAGCAGCTCCTTCTATGTGCATGTTTTTAGGAGTGGAAAGGCTTGCAGAGTGTTAAAGTAGCTTTTTCTCTCCGCTGGAAAGCTGCACGCTCAGTGCCAGTGTTCTGCAGCTTCTTTCTTCGTGTTTCAGCAGCTAGCACGCTCTCCGTGTGCAGGAGAAGCGGCTGAGGCTTCCTTGCCGGAGAAGCGGCACCTTCGCCGGCAGAGAGCATCCTGCCGGCCGCGGTGCGCTCCGGAGCGGGGGCTTGTGCCGACAGAGGCCGGGAACAGGCGCTTACCTTCGGACAGCTCCGGATGCCCGTCTAATGCGTCTCTTGTCGCCTACACGGCAGGGAAAAGCTTTTCCACTCTGTCTAGGAAGGAGAAAGTGTGCCAGCACAGCAAATGCCTCCCGGACTTTCCCTGCAATTCAGCAAGTGCTTTGCAGCTTGAAATTGGAAGGAAAGCCTCAGATTTAGCAGCCAGAGCTTCAGGAGGAGCAGCAGCGAGCACAGCATCGCTTTTGCAGCAGCTCCTTCCATGTGCATGTTTTTGGGAGTGGAAAGGCTTGCAGAGTGTTCAAGTAGCTTTTTCTCTCCGCTGGAAAGCTGCACGCTCAGTGCCAGTGTTCTGCAGCTTCTTTCTTCGCGTTTCAGCAGCTAGCACGCTCTCCGTGTGCAGGAGAAGCGGCTAAGGCTTCCTTGCCGGAGAAGCGGCACCTTCGCCGGCAGAGAGCATCCTGCCGGCCGCGGTGTGCTCCGGAGCGGGGGCTTGTGCCGAAAGAGGCCGGGAACAGGCGCTTACCTTCGGACAGCTGCGGATGCCCGTCTAATGTGTCTCTTGTCGCCTACACGGCAGCGAAAAGCTTTTCCACTCTGTCTAGGAAGGAGAAAGTGTGCCAGCACAGCAAATGCCTCCCGGACTTTCCCTGCAATTCAGCAAGTGCTTTGCAGCTTGAAATTGGAAGGAAAGCCTCAGATTTAGCAGCCAGAGCTTCAGGAGGAGCAGCAGCGAGCACAGCATCGCTTTTGCAGCAGCTCCTTCCATGTGCATGTTTTTGGGAGTGGAAAGGCTTGCAGAGTGTTAAAGTAGCTTTTTCTCTCCGCTGGAAAGCTGCACGCTCAGTGCCAGTGTTCTGCAGCTTCTTTCTTCACGTTTCAGCAGCTAGCGCGCTCTCCGTGTGCAGGAGAAGCGGCTGAGGCTTCCTTGCCGGAGAAGCGGCACCTTCGCCGGCAGAGAGCATCCTGCCGGCCGCGGTGCGCTCCGGAGCGGGGGCTTGTGCCGAAAGAGGCCGGCAACAGGCGCTTACTTTCGGACAGCTCCGGATGCCCGTCCAATGCGTCTCTTGTCGCCTACACGGCAGGGAAAAGCTTTTCCACTCTGTCTAGGAAGGAGAAAGTGTGCCAGCACAGCAAATGCCTCCCGGACTTTCCCTGCAATTCAGCAAGTGCTTTGCAGCTTGAAATTGGAAGGAAAGCCTCAGATTTAGCAGCCAGAGCTTCAGGAGGAGCAGCAGCGAGCACAGCATCGCTTTTGCAGCAGCTCCTTCTATGTGCTGGTTTTTGGGAGTGGAAAGGCTTGCAGAGTGTTCAAGTAGCTTTTTCTCTCCGCTGGAAAGCTGCACGCTCAGTGCCAGTGTTCTGCAACTTCTTTCTTCACGTTTCAGCAGCTAGCACGCTCTCCGTGTGCAGGAGAAGCGGCTGAGGCTTCCTTGCCGGAGAAGCGGCACCTTCGCCGGCAGAGAGCATCCTGCCGGCCGCGGTGCGCTCCGGAGCGGGGGCTTGTGCCGAAAGAGGCCGGGAACAGGCGCTTACCTTCGGACAGCTCCGGATGCCCGTCCAATGCGTCTCTTGTCGCCTACACGGCAGGGAAAAGCTTTTCCACTCTGTCTAGGAAGGAGAAAGTGTGCCAGCACAGCAAATGCCTCCCGGACTTTCCCTGCAATTCAGCAAGTGCTTTGCAGCTTGAAATTGGAAGGAAAGCCTCAGATTTAGCAGCCAGAGCTTCAGGAGGAGCAGCAGCGAGCACAGCATCGCTTTTGCAGCAGCTCCTTCTATGTGCATGTTTTTAGGAGTGGAAAGGCTTGCAGAGTGTTAAAGTAGCTTTTTCTCTCCGCTGGAAAGCTGCACGCTCAGTGCCAGTGTTCTGCAGCTTCTTTCTTCGTGTTTCAGCAGCTAGCACGCTCTCCGTGTGCAGGAGAAGCGGCTGAGGCTTCCTTGCCGGAGAAGCGGCACCTTCGCCGGCAGAGAGCATCCTGCCGGCCGCGGTGCGCTCCGGAGCGGGGGCTTGTGCCGACAGAGGCCGGGAACAGGCGCTTACCTTCGGACAGCTCCGGATGCCCGTCTAATGCGTCTCTTGTCGCCTACACGGCAGGGAAAAGCTTTTCCACTCTGTCTAGGAAGGAGAAAGTGTGCCAGCACAGCAAATGCCTCCCGGACTTTCCCTGCAATTCAGCAAGTGCTTTGCAGCTTGAAATTGGAAGGAAAGCCTCAGATTTAGCAGCCAGAGCTTCAGGAGGAGCAGCAGCGAGCACAGCATCGCTTTTGCAGCAGCTCCTTCCATGTGCATGTTTTTGGGAGTGGAAAGGCTTGCAGAGTGTTCAAGTAGCTTTTTCTCTCCGCTGGAAAGCTGCACGCTCAGTGCCAGTGCTCTGCAGCTACTTTCTTCACGTTTCAGCAGCTAGCGCGCTCTCCGTGTGCTGGAGAAGCGGCTGAGGCTTCCTTGCCGGAGAAGCGGCACCTTCGCCGGCAGAGAGCATCCTGCCGGCCGCGGTGCGCTCCGCAGCGGGGGCTTGTGCCGAAAGAGGCCGGGAACAGGCGCTTACTTTCGGACAGCTCCGGATGCCCGTCCAATGCGTCTCTTGTCGCCTACACGGCAGGGAAAAGCTTTTCCACTCTGTCTAGGAAGGAGAAAGTGTGCCAGCACAGCAAATGCCTCCCGGACTTTCCCTGCAATTCAGCATGTGCTTTGCAGCTTGAAATTGGAAGGAAAGCCTCAGATTTAGCAGCCAGAGCTTCAGGAGGAGCAGCAGCGAGCACAGCATCGCTTTTGCAGCAGCTCCTTCCATGTGCATGTTTTTGGGAGTTGAAAGGCTTGCAGAGTGTTCAAGTAGCTTTTTCTCTCCGCTGGAAAGCTGCACGCTCAGTGCCAGTGTTCTGCAGCTTCTTTCTTCGTGTTTCAGCAGCTAGCACGCTCTCCGTGTGCAGGAGAAGCGGCTAAGGCTTCCTTGCCGGAGAAGCGGCACCTTCGCCGGCAGAGAGCATCCTGCCGGCCGCGGTGTGCTCCGGAGCGGGGGCTTGTGCCGAAAGAGGCCGGGAACAGGCGCTTACCTTCGGACAGCTCCGGATGCCCGTCTAATGCGTCTCTTGTCGCCTACACGGCAGCGAAAAGCTTTTCCACTCTGTCTAGGAAGGAGAAAGTGTGCCAGCACAGCAAATGCCTCCCGGACTTTCCCTGCAATTCAGCAAGTGCTTTGCAGCTTGAAATTGGAAGGAAAGCCTCAGATTTAGCAGCCAGAGCTTCAGGAGGAGCAGCAGCGAGCACAGCATCGCTTTTGCAGCAGCTCCTTCTATGTGCTGGTTTTTGGGAGTGGAAAGGCTTGTAGAGTGTTAAAGTAGCTTTTTCTCTCCGCTGGAAAGCTGCACGCTCAGTGCCAGTGTTCTGCAGCTTCTTTCTTCGCGTTTCACCTGCTAGCACGCTCGCCGTGTGCTGGAGAAGCGGGCGAGGCTTCCTTGCCGGAGAAGCGGCACCTTCGCCGGCAGAGAGCATCCTGCCGGCCGCGGTGCGCTCCGGAGCGGGGGCTTGTGCCGAAAGAGGCCGGGAACAGGCGCTTACCTTCGGACAGCTCCGGATGCCCGTCTAATGCGTCTCTTGTCGCCTACACGGCAGGGAAAAGCTTTTCCACTCTGTCTAGGAAGGAGAAAGTGTGCCAGCACAGCAAATGCCTCCCGGACTTTCCCTGCAATTCAGCAAGTGCTTTGCAGCTTGAAATTGGAAGGAAAGCCTCAGATTTAGCAGCCAGAGCTTCAGGAGGAGCAGCAGCGAGCACAGCATCGCTTTTGCAGCAGCTCCTTCTATGTGCATGTTTTTGGGAGTGGAAAGGCTTGCAGAGTGTTCAAGTAGCTTTTTCTCTCCGCTGGAAAGCTGCACGCTCAGTGCCAGTGTTCTGCAGCTTCTTTCTTCGCGTTTCAGCAGCTAGCACGCTCTCCGTGTGCAGGAGAAGCGGCTGAGGCTTCCTTGCCGGAGAAGCGGCACCTTCGCCGGCAGAGAGCATCCTGCCGGCCGCGGTGCGCTCCGGAGCGGGGGCTTGTGCCGACAGAGGCCGGGAACAGGCGCTTACCTTCGGACAGCTCCGGATGCCCGTCTAATGCGTCTCTTGTCGCCTACACGGCAGGGAAAAGCTTTTCCACTCTGTCTAGGAAGGAGAAAGTGTGCCAGCACAGCAAATGCCTCCCGGACTTTCTCTGCAATTCAGCAAGTGCTTTGCAGCTTGAAATTGGAAGGAAAGCCTCAGATTTAGCAGCCAGAGCTTCAGGAGGAGCAGCAGCGAGCACAGCATCGCTTTTGCAGCAGCTCCTTCCATGTGCATGTTTTTGGGAGTTGAAAGGCTTGCAGAGTGTTAAAGTAGCTTTTTCTCTCCGCTGGAAAGCTGCACGCTCAGTGCCAGTGTTCTGCAGCTTCTTTCTTCGCGTTTCAGCAGCTAGCACGCTCTCCGTGTGCAGGAGAAGCGGCTGAGGCTTCCTTGCCGGAGAAGCGGCACCTTCGCCGGCAGAGAGCATCCTGCCGGCCGCGGTGTGCTCCGGAGCGGGGGCTTGTGCCGAAAGAGGCCGGCAACAGGCGCTTACCTTCGGACAGCTCCGGATGCCCGTCTAATGCGTCTCTTGTCGCCTACACGGCAGGGAAAAGCTTTTCCACTCTGTCTAGGAAGGAGAAAGTGTGCCAGCACAGCAAATGCCTCCCGGACTTTCCCTGCAATTCAGCAAGTGCTTTGCAGCTTGAAATTGGAAGGAAAGCCTCAGATTTAGCAGCCAGAGCTTCAGGAGGAGCAGCAGCGAGCACAGCATCGCTTTTGCAGCAGCTCCTTCCATGTGCTGGTTTTTGGGAGTGGAAAGGCTTGTAGAGTGTTAAAGTAGCTTTTTCTCTCCGCTGGAAAGCTGCACGCTCAGTGCCAGTGTTCTGCAGCTTCTTTCTTCGCGTTTCACCTGCTTGCACGCTCGCCGTGTGCAGGAGAAGCGGCTGAGGCTTCCTTGCCGGAGAAGCGGCACCTTCGCCGGCAGAGAGCATCCTGCCGGCCGCGGTGCGCTCCGGAGCGGGGGCTTGTGCCGAAAGAGGCCGGCAACAGGCGCTTACCTTCGGACAGCTCCGGATGCCCGTCTAATGCGTCTCTTGTCGCCTACACGGCAGGGAAAAGCTTTTCCACTCTGTCTAGGAAGGAGAAAGTGTGCCAGCACAGCAAATGCCTCCCGGACTTTCCCTGCAATTCAGCAAGTGCTTTGCAGCTTGAAATTGGAAGGAAAGCCTCAGATTTAGCAGCCAGAGCTTCAGGAGGAGCAGCAGCGAGCACAGCATCGCTTTTGCAGCAGCTCCTTCCATGTGCATGTTTTTGGGAGTGGAAAGGCTTGCAGAGTGTTAAAGTAGCTTTTTCTCTCCGCTGGAAAGCTGCACGCTCAGTGCCAGTGTTCTGCAGCTTCTTTCTTCGCGTTTCGGCAGCTAGCGCGCTCTCCGTGTGCAGGAGAAGCGGCTGAGGCTTCCTTGCCGGAGAAGCGGCACCTTCGCCGGCAGAGAGCATCCTGCCGGCCGCGGTGTGCTCCGGAGCGGGGGCTTGTGCCGAAAGAGGCCGGGAACAGGCGCTTACCTTCGGACAGCTCCGGATGCCCGTCTAATGCGTCTCTTGTCGCCTACACGGCAGGGAAAAGCTTTTCCACTCTGTCTAGGAAGGAGAAAGTGTGCCAGCACAGCAAATGCCTCCCGGACTTTCCCTGCAATTCAGCAAGTGCTTTGCAGCTTGAAATTGGAAGGAAAGCCTCAGATTTAGCAGCCAGAGCTTCAGGAGGAGCAGCAGCGAGCACAGCATCGCTTTTGCAGCAGCTCCTTCTATGTGCTGGTTTTTGGGAGTGGAAAGGCTTGTAGAGTGTTAAAGTAGCTTTTTCTCTCCGCTGGAAAGCTGCACGCTCAGTGCCAGTGTTCTGCAGCTTCTTTCTTCGCGTTTCACCTGCTAGCACGCTCGCCGTGTGCTGGAGAAGCGGGCGAGGCTTCCTTGCCGGAGAAGCGGCACCTTCGCCGGCAGAGAGCATCCTGCCGGCCGCGGTGTGCTCCGGAGCGGGGGCTTGTGCCGAAAGAGGCCGGCAACAGGCGCTTACCTTCGGACAGCTCCGGATGCCCGTCTAATGCGTCTCTTGTCGCCTACACGGCAGGGAAAAGCTTTTCCACTCTGTCTAGGAAGGAGAAAGTGTGCCAGCACAACAAATGCCTCCCGGACTTTCCCTGCAATTCAGCAAGTGCTTTGCAGCTTGAAATTGGAAGGAAAGCCTCAGATTTAGCAGCCAGAGCTTCAGGAGGAGCAGCAGCGAGCACAGCATCGCTTTTGCAGCAGCTCCTTCCATGTGCATGTTTTTGGGAGTGGAAAGGCTTGCAGAGTGTTCAAGTAGCTTTTTCTCTCCGCTGGAAAGCTGCACGCTCAGTGCCAGTGTTCTGCAACGTCTTTCTTCACGTTTCAGCAGCTAGCACGCTCTCCGTGTGCAGGAGAAGCGGCTGAGGCTTCCTTGCCGGAGAAGCGGCACCTTCGCCGGCAGAGAGCATCCTGCCGGCCGCGGTGCGCTCCGGAGCGGGGGCTTGTGCCGAAAGAGGCCGGCAACAGGCGCTTACCTTCGGACAGCTCCGGATGCCCGTCTAATGCGTCTCTTGTCGCCTACACGGCAGGGAAAAGCTTTTCCACTCTGTCTAGGAAGGAGAAAGTGTGCCAGCACAGCAAATGCCTCCCGGACTTTCCCTGCAATTCAGCAAGTGCTTTGCAGCTTGAAATTGGAAGGAAAGCCTCAGATTTAGCAGCCAGAGCTTCAGGAGGAGCAGCAGCGAGCACAGCATCGCTTTTGCAGCAGCTCCTTCTATGTGCATGTTTTTGGGAGTGGAAAGGCTTGCAGAGTGTTCAAGTAGCTTTTTCTCTCCGCTGGAAAGCTGCACGCTCAGTGCCAGTGTTCTGCAGCTTCTTTCTTCGCGTTTCAGCAGCTAGCGCGCTCTCCGTGTGCAGGAGAAGCGGCTGAGGCTTCCTTGCCGGAGAAGCGGCACCTTCGCCGGCAGAGAGCATCCTGCCGGCCGCGGTGCGCTCCGGAGCGGGGGCTTGTGCCGAAAGAGGCCGGCAACAGGCGCTTACCTTCGGACAGCTCCGGATGCCCATCTAATGCGTCTCTTGTCGCCTACACGGCAGGGAAAAGCTTTTCCACTCTGTCTAGGAAGGAGAAAGTGTGCCAGCACAGCAAATGCCTCCCGGACTTTCCCTGCAATTCCGCATGTGCTTTGCAGCTTGAAATTGGAAGGAAAGCCTCAGATTTAGCAGCCAGAGCTTCAGGAGGAGCAGCAGCGAGCACAGCATCGCTTTTGCAGCAGCTCCTTCCATGTGCATGTTTTTGGGAGTTGAAAAGCTTGCAGAGTGTTAAAGTAGCTTTTTCTCTCCGCTGGAAAGCTGCACGCTCAGTGCCAGTGTTCTGCAGCTTCTTTCTTCACGTTTCAGCAGCTAGCACGCTCTCCGTGTGCAGGAGAAGCGGCTGAGGCTTCCTTGCCGGAGAAGCGGCACCTTCGCCGGCAGAGAGCATCCTGCCGGCCGCGGTGCGCTCCGGAGCGGGGGCTTGTGCCGAAAGTGGCCGGGAACAGGCGCTTACCTTCGGACAGCTCCGGATGCCCGTCCAATGCGTCTCTTGTCGCCTACACGGCAGGGAAAAGCTTTTCCACTCTGTCTAGGAAGGAGAAAGTGTGCCAGCACAGCAAATGCCTCCCGGACTTTCCCTGCAATTCAGCAAGTGCTTTGCAGCTTGAAATTGGAAGGAAAGCCTCAGATTTAGCAGCCAGAGCTTCAGGAGGAGCAGCAGCCAGCACAGCATCGCTTTTGCAGCAGCTCCTTCCATGTGCATGTTTCTGGGAGTTGAAAGGCTTGCAGAGTGTTCAAGTAGCTTTTTCTCTCCGCTGGAAAGCTGCACGCTCAGTGCCAGTGTTCTGCAACTTCTTTCTTCACGTTTCAGCAGCTAGCACGCTCTCCGTGTGCTGGAGAAGCGGGCGAGGCTTCCTTGCCGGAGAAGCGGCACCTTCGCCGGCAGAGAGCATCCTGCCGGCCGCGGTGCGCTCCGGAGCGGGGGCTTGTGCCGAAAGAGGCCGGGAACAGGCGCTTACCTTCGGACAGCTCCGGATGCCCGTCTAATGCGTCTCTTGTCGCCTACACGGCAGGGAAAAGCTTTTCCACTCTGTCTAGGAAGGAGAAAGTGTGCCAGCACAGCAAATGCCTCCCGGACTTTCCCTGCAATTCAGCAAGTGCTTTGCAGCTTGAAATTGGAAGGAAAGCCTCAGATTTAGCAGCCAGAGCTTCAGGAGGAGCAGCAGCGAGCACAGCATCGCTTTTGCAGCAGCTCCTTCCATGTGCATGTTTTTGGGAGTGGAAAGGCTTGCAGAGTGTTAAAGTAGCTTTTTCTCTCCGCTGGAAAGCTGCACGCTCAGTGCCAGTGTTCTGCAGCTTCTTTCTTCACGTTTCAGCAGCTAGCGCGCTCTCCGTGTGCAGGAGAAGCGGCTGAGGCTTCCTTGCCGGAGAAGCGGCACCTTCGCCGGCAGAGAGCATCCTGCCGGCCGCGGTGCGCTCCGGAGCGGGGGCTTGTGCCGAAAGAGGCCGGCAACAGGCGCTTACTTTCGGACAGCTCCGGATGCCCGTCCAATGCGTCTCTTGTCGCCTACACGGCAGGGAAAAGCTTTTCCACTCTGTCTAGGAAGGAGAAAGTGTGCCAGCACAGCAAATGCCTCCCGGACTTTCCCTGCAATTCAGCAAGTGCTTTGCAGCTTGAAATTGGAAGGAAAGCCTCAGATTTAGCAGCCAGAGCTTCAGGAGGAGCAGCAGCGAGCACAGCATCGCTTTTGCAGCAGCTCCTTCTATGTGCATGTTTTTAGGAGTGGAAAGGCTTGCAGAGTGTTAAAGTAGCTTTTTCTCTCCGCTGGAAAGCTGCACGCTCAGTGCCAGTGTTCTGCAGCTTCTTTCTTCGCGTTTCAGCAGCTAGCACGCTCTCCGTGTGCAGGAGAAGCGGCTGAGGCTTCCTTGCCGGAGAAGCGGCACCTTCGCCGGCAGAGAGCATCCTGCCGGCCGCGGTGCGCTCCGGAGCGGGGGCTTGTGCCGACAGAGGCCGGGAACAGGCGCTTACCTTCGGACAGCTCCGGATGCCCGTCTAATGCGTCTCTTGTCGCCTACACGGCAGGGAAAAGCTTTTCCACTCTGTCTAGGAAGGAGAAAGTGTGCCAGCACAGCAAATGCCTCCCGGACTTTCCCTGCAATTCAGCAAGTGCTTTGCAGCTTGAAATTGGAAGGAAAGCCTCAGATTTAGCAGCCAGAGCTTCAGGAGGAGCAGCAGCGAGCACAGCATCGCTTTTGCAGCAGCTCCTTCCATGTGCATGTTTTTGGGAGTGGAAAGGCTTGCAGAGTGTTCAAGTAGCTTTTTCTCTCCGCTGGAAAGCTGCACGCTCAGTGCCAGTGCTCTGCAGCTACTTTCTTCACGTTTCAGCAGCTAGCGCGCTCTCCGTGTGCTGGAGAAGCGGCTGAGGCTTCCTTGCCGGAGAAGCGGCACCTTCGCCGGCAGAGAGCATCCTGCCGGCCGCGGTGCGCTCCGCAGCGGGGGCTTGTGCCGAAAGAGGCCGGGAACAGGCGCTTACCTTCGGACAGCTCCGGATGCCCGTCTAATGCGTCTCTTGTCGCCTACACGGCAGGGAAAAGCTTTTCCACTCTGTCTAGGAAGGAGAAAGTGTGCCAGCACAGCAAATGCCTCCCGGACTTTCCCTGCAATTCAGCAAGTGCTTTGCAGCTTGAAATTGGAAGGAAAGCCTCAGATTTAGCAGCCAGAGCTTCAGGAGGAGCAGCAGCGAGCACAGCATCGCTTTTGCAGCAGCTCCTTCTATGTGCTGGTTTTTGGGAGTGGAAAGGCTTGTAGAGTGTTAAAGTAGCTTTTTCTCTCCGCTGGAAAGCTGCACGCTCAGTGCCAGTGTTCTGCAGCTTCTTTCTTCGCGTTTCACCTGCTAGCACGCTCGCCGTGTGCTGGAGAAGCGGGCGAGGCTTCCTTGCCGGAGAAGCGGCACCTTCGCCGGCAGAGAGCATCCTGCCGGCCGCGGTGCGCTCCGGAGCGGGGGCTTGTGCCGAAAGAGGCCGGGAACAGGCGCTTACCTTCGGACAGCTCCGGATGCCCGTCTAATGCGTCTCTTGTCGCCTACACGGCAGGGAAAAGCTTTTCCACTCTGTCTAGGAAGGAGAAAGTGTGCCAGCACAGCAAATGCCTCCCGGACTTTCCCTGCAATTCAGCAAGTGCTTTGCAGCTTGAAATTGGAAGGAAAGCCTCAGATTTAGCAGCCAGAGCTTCAGGAGGAGCAGCAGCGAGCACAGCATCGCTTTTGCAGCAGCTCCTTCTATGTGCATGTTTTTGGGAGTGGAAAGGCTTGCAGAGTGTTCAAGTAGCTTTTTCTCTCCGCTGGAAAGCTGCACGCTCAGTGCCAGTGTTCTGCAGCTTCTTTCTTCGCGTTTCAGCAGCTAGCACGCTCTCCGTGTGCAGGAGAAGCGGCTGAGGCTTCCTTGCCGGAGAAGCGGCACCTTCGCCGGCAGAGAGCATCCTGCCGGCCGCGGTGCGCTCCGGAGCGGGGGCTTGTGCCGACAGAGGCCGGGAACAGGCGCTTACCTTCGGACAGCTCCGGATGCCCGTCTAATGCGTCTCTTGTCGCCTACACGGCAGGGAAAAGCTTTTCCACTCTGTCTAGGAAGGAGAAAGTGTGCCAGCACAGCAAATGCCTCCCGGACTTTCTCTGCAATTCAGCAAGTGCTTTGCAGCTTGAAATTGGAAGGAAAGCCTCAGATTTAGCAGCCAGAGCTTCAGGAGGAGCAGCAGCGAGCACAGCATCGCTTTTGCAGCAGCTCCTTCCATGTGCATGTTTTTGGGAGTTGAAAGGCTTGCAGAGTGTTAAAGTAGCTTTTTCTCTCCGCTGGAAAGCTGCACGCTCAGTGCCAGTGTTCTGCAGCTTCTTTCTTCGCGTTTCAGCAGCTACCACGCTCTCCGTGTGCAGGAGAAGCGGCTGAGGCTTCCTTGCCGGAGAAGCGGCACCTTCGCCGGCAGAGAGCATCCTGCCGGCCGCGGTGTGCTCCGGAGCGGGGGCTTGTGCCGAAAGAGGCCGGGAACAGGCGCTTACCTTCGGACAGCTCCGGATGCCCGTCTAATGCGTCTCTTGTCGCCTACACGGCAGGGAAAAGCTTTTCCACTCTGTCTAGGAAGGAGAAAGTGTGCCAGCACAGCAAATGCCTCCCGGACTTTCCCTGCAATTCAGCAAGTGCTTTGCAGCTTGAAATTGGAAGGAAAGCCTCAGATTTAGCAGCCAGAGCTTCAGGAGGAGCAGCAGCGAGCACAGCATCGCTTTTGCAGCAGCTCCTTCCATGTGCATGTTTTTGGGAGTGGAAAGGCTTGTAGAGTGTTAAAGTAGCTTTTTCTCTCCGCTGGAAAGCTGCACGCTCAGTGCCAGTGTTCTGCAGCTTCTTTCTTCGCGTTTCACCTGCTTGCACGCTCGCCGTGTGCAGGAGAAGCGGCTGAGGCTTCCTTGCCGGAGAAGCGGCACCTTCGCCGGCAGAGAGCATCCTGCCGGCCGCGGTGTGCTCCGGAGCGGGGGCTTGTGCCGAAAGAGGCCGGCAACAGGCGCTTACCTTCGGACAGCTCCGGATGCCCGTCTAATGCGTCTCTTGTCGCCTACACGGCAGGGAAAAGCTTTTCCACTCTGTCTAGGAAGGAGAAAGTGTGCCAGCACAGCAAATGCCTCCCGGACTTTCCCTGCAATTCAGCAAGTGCTTTGCAGCTTGAAATTGGAAGGAAAGCCTCAGATTTAGCAGCCAGAGCTTCAGGAGGAGCAGCAGCGAGCACAGCATCGCTTTTGCAGCAGCTCCTTCCATGTGCATGTTTTTGGGAGTGGAAAGGCTTGCAGAGTGTTAAAGTAGCTTTTTCTCTCCGCTGGAAAGCTGCACGCTCAGTGCCAGTGTTCTGCAGCTTCTTTCTTCGCGTTTCGGCAGCTAGCGCGCTCTCCGTGTGCAGGAGAAGCGGCTAAGGCTTCCTTGCCGGAGAAGCGGCACCTTCGCCGGCAGAGAGCATCCTGCCGGCCGCGGTGTGCTCCGGAGCGGGGGCTTGTGCCGAAAGAGGCCGGGAACAGGCGCTTACCTTCGGACAGCTCCGGATGCCCGTCTAATGCGTCTCTTGTCGCCTACACGGCAGGGAAAAGCTTTTCCACTCTGTCTAGGAAGGAGAAAGTGTGCCAGCACAGCAAATGCCTCCCGGACTTTCCCTGCAATTCAGCAAGTGCTTTGCAGCTTGAAATTGGAAGGAAAGCCTCAGATTTAGCAGCCAGAGCTTCAGGAGGAGCAGCAGCGAGCACAGCATCGCTTTTGCAGCAGCTCCTTCTATGTGCTGGTTTTTGGGAGTGGAAAGGCTTGTAGAGTGTTAAAGTAGCTTTTTCTCTCCGCTGGAAAGCTGCACGCTCAGTGCCAGTGTTCTGCAGCTTCTTTCTTCGCGTTTCACCTGCTAGCACGCTCGCCGTGTGCTGGAGAAGCGGGCGAGGCTTCCTTGCCGGAGAAGCGGCACCTTCGCCGGCAGAGAGCATCCTGCCGGCCGCGGTGTGCTCCGGAGCGGGGGCTTGTGCCGAAAGAGGCCGGCAACAGGCGCTTACCTTCGGACAGCTCCGGATGCCCGTCTAATGCGTCTCTTGTCGCCTACACGGCAGGGAAAAGCTTTTCCACTCTGTCTAGGAAGGAGAAAGTGTGCCAGCACAACAAATGCCTCCCGGACTTTCCCTGCAATTCAGCAAGTGCTTTGCAGCTTGAAATTGGAAGGAAAGCCTCAGATTTAGCAGCCAGAGCTTCAGGAGGAGCAGCAGCGAGCACAGCATCGCTTTTGCAGCAGCTCCTTCCATGTGCATGTTTTTGGGAGTGGAAAGGCTTGCAGAGTGTTCAAGTAGCTTTTTCTCTCCGCTGGAAAGCTGCACGCTCAGTGCCAGTGTTCTGCAACGTCTTTCTTCACGTTTCAGCAGCTAGCACGCTCTCCGTGTGCAGGAGAAGCGGCTGAGGCTTCCTTGCCGGAGAAGCGGCACCTTCGCCGGCAGAGAGCATCCTGCCGGCCGCGGTGCGCTCCGGAGCGGGGGCTTGTGCCGAAAGAGGCCGGCAACAGGCGCTTACCTTCGGACAGCTCCGGATGCCCGTCTAATGCGTCTCTTGTCGCCTACACGGCAGGGAAAAGCTTTTCCACTCTGTCTAGGAAGGAGAAAGTGTGCCAGCACAGCAAATGCCTCCCGGACTTTCCCTGCAATTCAGCAAGTGCTTTGCAGCTTGAAATTGGAAGGAAAGCCTCAGATTTAGCAGCCAGAGCTTCAGGAGGAGCAGCAGCGAGCACAGCATCGCTTTTGCAGCAGCTCCTTCTATGTGCATGTTTTTGGGAGTGGAAAGGCTTGCAGAGTGTTCAAGTAGCTTTTTCTCTCCGCTGGAAAGCTGCACGCTCAGTGCCAGTGTTCTGCAGCTTCTTTCTTCGCGTTTCAGCAGCTAGCGCGCTCTCCGTGTGCAGGAGAAGCGGCTGAGGCTTCCTTGCCGGAGAAGCGGCACCTTCGCCGGCAGAGAGCATCCTGCCGGCCGCGGTGCGCTCCGGAGCGGGGGCTTGTGCCGAAAGAGGCCGGCAACAGGCGCTTACCTTCGGACAGCTCCGGATGCCCATCTAATGCGTCTCTTGTCGCCTACACGGCAGGGAAAAGCTTTTCCACTCTGTCTAGGAAGGAGAAAGTGTGCCAGCACAGCAAATGCCTCCCGGACTTTCCCTGCAATTCCGCATGTGCTTTGCAGCTTGAAATTGGAAGGAAAGCCTCAGATTTAGCAGCCAGAGCTTCAGGAGGAGCAGCAGCGAGCACAGCATCGCTTTTGCAGCAGCTCCTTCCATGTGCATGTTTTTGGGAGTTGAAAGGCTTGCAGAGTGTTAAAGTAGCTTTTTCTCTCCGCTGGAAAGCTGCACGCTCAGTGCCAGTGTTCTGCAGCTTCTTTCTTCACGTTTCAGCAGCTAGCACGCTCTCCGTGTGCAGGAGAAGCGGCTGAGGCTTCCTTGCCGGAGAAGCGGCACCTTCGCCGGCAGAGAGCATCCTGCCGGCCGCGGTGCGCTCCGGAGCGGGGGCTTGTGCCGAAAGTGGCCGGGAACAGGCGCTTACCTTCGGACAGCTCCGGATGCCCGTCCAATGCGTCTCTTGTCGCCTACACGGCAGGGAAAAGCTTTTCCACTCTGTCTAGGAAGGAGAAAGTGTGCCAGCACAGCAAATGCCTCCCGGACTTTCCCTGCAATTCAGCAAGTGCTTTGCAGCTTGAAATTGGAAGGAAAGCCTCAGATTTAGCAGCCAGAGCTTCAGGAGGAGCAGCAGCCAGCACAGCATCGCTTTTGCAGCAGCTCCTTCCATGTGCATGTTTCTGGGAGTTGAAAGGCTTGCAGAGTGTTCAAGTAGCTTTTTCTCTCCGCTGGAAAGCTGCACGCTCAGTGCCAGTGTTCTGCAACTTCTTTCTTCACGTTTCAGCAGCTAGCACGCTCTCCGTGTGCTGGAGAATCGGGCGAGGCTTCCTTGCCGGAGAAGCGGCACCTTCGCCGGCAGAGAGCATCCTGCCGGCCGCGGTGCGCTCCGGAGCGGGGGCTTGTGCCGACAGAGGCCGGGAACAGGCGCTTACCTTCGGACAGCTCCGGATGCCCGTCCAATGCGTCTCTTGTCGCCTACACGGCAGGGAAAAGCTTTTCCACTCTGTCTAGGAAGGAGAAAGTGTGCCAGCACAGCAAATGCCTCCCGGACTTTCCCTGCAATTCAGCAAGTGCTTTGCAGCTTGAAATTGGAAGGAAAGCCTCAGATTTAGCAGCCAGAGCTTCAGGAGGAGCAGCAGCGAGCACAGCATCGCTTTTGCAGCAGCTCCTTCCATGTGCATGTTTTTGGGAGTGGAAAGGCTTGCAGAGTGTTCAAGTAGCTTTTTCTCTCCGCTGGAAAGCTGCACGCTCAGTGCCAGTGTTCTGCAGCTTCTTTCTTCACGTTTCAGCAGCTAGCACGCTCTCCGTGTGCAGGAGAAGCGGCTGAGGCTTCCTTGCCGGAGAAGCGGCACCTTCGCCGGCAGAGAGCATCCTGCCGGCCGCGGTGCGCTCCGGAGCGGGGGCTTGTGCCGAAAGAGGCCGGCAACAGGCGCTTACCTTCGGACAGCTCCGGATGCCCGTCTAATGCGTCTCTTGTCGCCTACACGGCAGGGAAAAGCTTTTCCACTCTGTCTAGGAAGGAGAAAGTGTGCCAGCACAGCAAATGCCTCCCGGACTTTCCCTGCAATTCAGCATGTGCTTTGCAGCTTGAAATTGGAAGGAAAGCCTCAGATTTAGCAGCCAGAGCTTCAGGAGGAGCAGCAGCGAGCACAGCATCAGTTTTGCAGCAGCTCCTTCCATGTGCATGTTTTTGGGAGTGGAAAGGCTTGCAGAGTGTTCAAGTAGCTTTTTCTCTCCGCTGGAAAGCTGCACGCTCAGTGCCAGTGTTCTGCAGCTTCTTTCTTCGCGTTTCAGCAGCTAGCACGCTCTCCGTGTGCAGGAGAAGCGGCTGAGGCTTCCTTGCCGGAGAAGCGGCACCTTCGCCGGCAGAGAGCATCCTGCCGGCCGCGGTGCGCTCCGGAGCGGGGGCTTGTGCCGAAAGAGGCCGGGAACAGGCGCTTACCTTCGGACAGCTCCGGATGCCCGTCCAATGCGTCTCTTGTCGCCTACACGGCAGGGAAAAGCTTTTCCACTCTGTCTAGGAAGGAGAAAGTGTGCCAGCACAGCAAATGCCTCCCGGACTTTCCCTGCAATTCAGCAAGTGCTTTGCAGCTTGAAATTGGAAGGAAAGCCTCAGATTTAGCAGCCAGAGCTTCAGGAGGAGCAGCAGCGAGCACAGCATCGCTTTTGCAGCAGCTCCTTCCATGTGCATGTTTTTGGGAGTGGAAAGGCTTGCAGAGTGTTCAAGTAGCTTTTTCTCTCCGCTGGAAAGCTGCACGCTCAGTGCCAGTGTTCTGCAGCTTCTTTCTTCACGTTTCAGCAGCTAGCGCGCTCTCCGTGTGCAGGAGAAGCGGCTGAGGCTTCCTTGCCGGAGAAGCGGCACCTTCGCCGGCAGAGAGCATCCTGCCGGCCGCGGTGCGCTCCGGAGCGGGGGCTTGTGCCGAAAGAGGCCGGCAACAGGCGCTTACCTTCGGACAGCTCCGGATGCCCATCTAATGCGTCTCTTGTCGCCTACACGGCAGGGAAAAGCTTTTCCACTCTGTCTAGGAAGGAGAAAGTGTGCCAGCACAGCAAATGCCTCCCGGACTTTCCCTGCAATTCAGCATGTGCTTTGCAGCTTGAAATTGGAAGGAAAGCCTCAGATTTAGCAGCCAGAGCTTCAGGAGGAGCAGCAGCGAGCACAGCATCGGTTTTGCAGCAGCTCCTTCCATGTGCATGTTTTTGGGAGTGGAAAGGCTTGCAGAGTGTTCAAGTAGCTTTTTCTCTCCGCTGGAAAGCTGCACGCTCAGTGCCAGTGTTCTGCAGCTTCTTTCTTCGCGTTTCAGCAGCTAGCACGCTCTCCGTGTGCTGGAGAAGCGGCAGAGGCTTCCTTGCCGGAGAAGCGGCACCTTCGCCGGCAGAGAGCATCCTGCCGGCCGCGGTGCGCTCCGGAGCGGGGGCTTGTGCCGAAAGAGGCCGGCAACAGGCGCTTACCTTCGGACAGCTCCGGATGCCCGTCTAATGCGTCTCTTGTCGCCTACACGGCAGGGAAAAGCTTTTCCACTCTGTCTAGGAAGGAGAAAGTGTGCCAGCACAGCAAATGCCTCCCGGACTTTCCCTGCAATTCAGCAAGTGCTTTGCAGCTTGAAATTGGAAGGAAAGCCTCAGATTTAGCAGCCAGAGCTTCAGGAGGAGCAGCAGCGAGCACAGCATCGCTTTTGCAGCAGCTCCTTCTATGTGCTGGTTTTTGGGAGTGGAAAGGCTTGTAGAGTGTTAAAGTAGCTTTTTCTCTCCGCTGGAAAGCTGCACGCTCAGTGCCAGTGTTCTGCAGCTTCTTTCTTCGCGTTTCACCTGCTAGCACGCTCGCCGTGTGCTGGAGAAGCGGGCGAGGCTTCCTTGCCGGAGAAGCGGCACCTTCGCCGGCAGAGAGCATCCTGCCGGCCGCGGTGTGCTCCGGAGCGGGGGCTTGTGCCGAAAGAGGCCGGCAACAGGCGCTTACCTTCGGACAGCTCCGGATGCCCGTCTAATGCGTCTCTTGTCGCCTACACGGCAGGGAAAAGCTTTTCCACTCTGTCTAGGAAGGAGAAAGTGTGCCAGCACAGCAAATGCCTCCCGGACTTTCCCTGCAATTCAGCAAGTGCTTTGCAGCTTGAAATTGGAAGGAAAGCCTCAGATTTAGCAGCCAGAGCTTCAGGAGGAGCAGCAGCGAGCACAGCATCGCTTTTGCAGCAGCTCCTTCCATGTGCATGTTTTTGGGAGTGGAAAGGCTTGCAGAGTGTTCAAGTAGCTTTTTCTCTCCGCTGGAAAGCTGCACGCTCAGTGCCAGTGTTCTGCAACTTCTTTCTTCACGTTTCAGCAGCTAGCACGCTCTCCGTGTGCAGGAGAAGCGGCTGAGGCTTCCTTGCCGGAGAAGCGGCACCTTCGCCGGCAGAGAGCATCCTGCCGGCCGCGGTGCGCTCCGGAGCGGGGGCTTGTGCCGAAAGAGGCCGGGAACAGGCGCTTACCTTCGGACAGCTCCGGATGCCCGTCTAATGCGTCTCTTGTCGCCTACACGGCAGGGAAAAGCTTTTCCACTCTGTCTAGGAAGGAGAAAGTGTGCCAGCACAGCAAATGCCTCCCGGACTTTCCCTGCATATCAGCAAGTGCTTTGCAGCTTGAAATTGGAAGGAAAGCCTCAGATTTAGCAGCCAGAGCTTCAGGAGGAGCAGCAGCGAGCACAGCATCGCTTTTGCAGCAGCTCCTTCCATGTGCATGTTTTTGGGAGTGGAAAGGCTTGCAGAGTGTTCAAGTAGCTTTTTCTCTCCGCTGGAAAGCTGCACGCTCAGTGCCAGTGTTCTGCAGCTTCTTTCTTCACGTTTCAGCAGCTAGCACGCTCTCCGTGTGCTGGAGAAGCGGCTGAGGCTTCCTTGCCGGAGAAGCGGCACCTTCGCCGGCAGAGAGCATCCTGCCGGCCGCGGTGCGCTCCGGAGCGGGGGCTTGTGCCGACAGAGGCCGGGAACAGGCGCTTACCTTCGGACAGCTCCGGATGCCCGTCCAATGCGTCTCTTGTCGCCTACACGGCAGGGAAAAGCTTTTCCACTCTGTCTAGGAAGGAGAAAGTGTGCCAGCACAGCAAATGCCTCCCGGACTTTCCCTGCAATTCAGCAAGTGCTTTGCAGCTTGAAATTGGAAGGAAAGCCTCAGATTTAGCAGCCAGAGCTTCAGGAGGAGCAGCAGCGAGCACAGCATCGCTTTTGCAGCAGCTCCTTCTATGTGCTGGTTTTTGGGAGTGGAAAGGCTTGTAGAGTGTTAAAGTAGCTTTTTCTCTCCGCTGGAAACCTGCACGCTCAGTGCCAGTGTTCTGCAACTTCTTTCTTCACGTTTCAGCAGCTAGCACGCTCTCCGTGTGCAGGAGAAGCGGCTGAGGCTTCCTTGCCGGAGAAGCGGCACCTTCGCCGGCAGAGAGCATCCTGCCGGCCGCGGTGCGCTCCGGAGCGGGGGCTTGTGCCGAAAGAGGCCGGGAACAGGCGCTTACCTTCGGACAGCTCCGGATGCCCGTCTAATGCGTCTCTTGTCGCCTACACGGCAGGGAAAAGCTTTTCCACTCTGTCTAGGAAGGAGAAAGTGTGCCAGCACAGCAAATGCCTCCCGGACTTTCCCTGCAATTCAGCAAGTGCTTTGCAGCTTGAAATTGGAAGGAAAGCCTCAGATTTAGCAGCCAGAGCTTCAGGAGGAGCAGCAGCGAGCACAGCATCGCTTTTGCAGCAGCTCCTTCTATGTGCTGGTTTTTGGGAGTGGAAAGGCTTGTAGAGCTTTAAAGTAGCTTTTTCTCTCCGCTGGAAAGCTGCACGCTCAGTGCCAGTGTTCTGCAGCTTCTTTCTTCGCGTTTCAGCAGCTAGCGCGCTCTCCGTGTGCAGGAGAAGCGGCTGAGGCTTCCTTGCCGGAGAAGCGGCACCTTCGCCGGCAGAGAGCATCCTGCCGGCCGCGGTGCGCTCCGGAGCGGGGGCTTGTGCCGAAAGAGGCCGGCAACAGGCGCTTACCTTCGGACAGCTCCGGATGCCCATCTAATGCGTCTCTTGTCGCCTACACGGCAGGGAAAAGCTTTTCCACTCTGTCTAGGAAGGAGAAAGTGTGCCAGCACAGCAAATGCCTCCCGGACTTTCCCTGCAATTCCGCACGTGCTTTGCAGCTTGAAATTGGAAGGAAAGCCTCAGATTTAGCAGCCAGAGCTTCAGGAGGAGCAGCAGCGAGCACAGCATCGCTTTTGCAGCAGCTCCTTCCATGTGCATGTTTTTGGGAGTTGAAAGGCTTGCAGAGTGTTAAAGTAGCTTTTTCTCTCCGCTGGAAAGCTGCACGCTCAGTGCCAGTGTTCTGCAGCTTCTTTCTTCACGTTTCAGCAGCTAGCACGGTCTCCGTGTGCTGGAGAAGCGGGCGAGGCTTCCTTGCCGGAGAAGCGGCACCTTCGCCGGCAGAGAGCATCCTGCCGGCCGCGGTGCGCTCCGCAGCGGGGGCTTGTGCCGACAGAGGCCGGCAACAGGCGCTTACCTTCGGAAAGCTCCGGATGCCCGTCCAATGCGTCTCTTGTCGCCTACACGGCAGGGAAAAGCTTTTCCACTCTGTCTAGGAAGGAGAAAGTGTGCCAGCACAGCAAATGCCTCCCGGACTTTCCCTGCAATTCAGCAAGTGCTTTGCAGCTTGAAATTGGAAGGAAAGCCTCAGATTTAGCAGCCAGAGCTTCAGGAGGAGCAGCAGCGAGCACAGCATCGCTTTTGCAGCAGCTCCTTCCATGTGCATGTTTTTGGGAGTGGAAAGGCTTGCAGAGTGTTCAAGTAGCTTTTTCTCTCCGCTGGAAAGCTGCACGCTCAGTGCCAGTGTTCTGCAGCTTCTTTCTTCACGTTTCAGCAGCTAGCACGCTCTCCGTGTGCTGGAGAAGCGGCTGAGGCTTCCTTGCCGGAGAAGCGGCACCTTCGCCGGCTGAGAGCATCCTGCCGGCCGCGGTGCGCTCCGGAGCGGGGGCTTGTGCCGAAAGAGGCCGGCAACAGGCGCTTACCTTCGGACAGCTCCGGATGCCCGTCTAATGCGTCTCTTGTCGCCTACACGGCAGGGAAAAGCTTTTCCACTCTGTCTAGGCAGGAGAAAGTGTGCCAGCACAGCAAATGCCTCCCGGACTTTCCCTGCAATTCAGCATGTGCTTTGCAGCTTGAAATTGGAAGGAAAGCCTCA
Organism: Fringilla coelebs; assembly: GCF_963513975.1. NCBI lineage: Eukaryota > Metazoa > Chordata > Aves > Passeriformes > Fringillidae > Fringilla > Fringilla coelebs. The sequence goes on along the minus strand of NC_140045.1, from coordinate 7,998,489 downwards.
GATTTAGCAGCCAGAGCTTCAGGAGGAGCAGCAGCGAGCACAGCATCGGTTTTGCAGCAGCTCCTTCCATGTGCATGTTTTTGGGAGTGGAAAGGCTTGCAGAGTGTTCAAGTAGCTTTTTCTCTCCGCTGGAAAGCTGCAGGCTCAGTGCCAGTGTTCTGCAGCTTCTTTCTTCACGTTTCAGCAGCTAGCACGCTCTCCGTGTGCAGGAGAAGCGGCTGAGGCTTCCTTGCCGGAGAAGCGGCACCTTCGCCGGCAGAGAGCATCCTGCCGGCCGCGGTGCGCTCCGGAGCGGGGGCTTGTGCCGAAAGAGGCCGGCAACAGGCGCTTACCTTCGGACAGCTCCGGATGCCCGTCCAATGCGTCTCTTGTCGCCTACACGGCAGGGAAAAGCTTTTCCACTCTGTCTAGGAAGGAGAAAGTGTGCCAGCACAGCAAATGCCTCCCGGACTTTCCCTGCAATTCAGCAAGTGCTTTGCAGCTTGAAATTGGAAGGAAAGCCTCAGATTTAGCAGCCAGAGCTTCAGGAGGAGCAGCAGCCAGCACAGCATCGCTTTTGCAGCAGCTCCTTCCATGTGCATGTTTTTGGGAGTGGAAAGGCTTGCAGAGTGTTCAAGTAGCTTTTTCTCTCCGCTGGAAAGCTGCACGCTCAGTGCCAGTGTTCTGCAACTTCTTTCTTCACGTTTCAGCAGCTAGCACTGTCTCCGTGTGCTGGAGAAGCGGGCGAGGCTTCCTTGCCGGAGAAGCGGCACCTTCGCCGGCAGAGAGCATCCTGCCGGCCGCGGTGCGCTCCGGAGCGGGGGCTTGTGCCGACAGAGGCCGGCAACAGGCGCTTACCTTCGGACAGCTCCGGATGCCCGTCCAATGCGTCTCTTGTCGCCTACACGGCAGGGAAAAGCTTTTCCACTCTGTCTAGGAAGGAGAAAGTGTGCCAGCACAGCAAATGCCTCCCGGACTTTCCCTGCAATTCAGCAAGTGCTTTGCAGCTTGAAATTGGAAGGAAAGCCTCAGATTTAGCAGCCAGAGCTTCAGGAGGAGCAGCAGCGAGCACAGCATCGCTTTTGCAGCAGCTCCTTCCATGTGCATGTTTTTGGGAGTGGAAAGGCTTGCAGAGTGTTCAAGTAGCTTTTTCTCTCCGCTGGAAAGCTGCACGCTCAGTGCCAGTGTTCTGCAGCTTCTTTCTTCACGTTTCAGCAGCTAGCGCGCTCTCCGTGTGCAGGAGAAGCGGCTGAGGATTCCTTGCCGGAGAAGCGGCACCTTCGCCGGCAGAGAGCATCCTGCCGGCCGCGGTGCGCTCCGGAGCGGGGGCTTGTGCCGAAAGAGGCCGGCAACAGGCGCTTACCTTCGGACAGCTCCGGATGCCCGTCTAATGCGTCTCTTGTCGCCTACACGGCAGGGAAAAGCTTTTCCACTCTGTCTAGGAAGGAGAAAGTGTGCCAGCACAGCAAATGCCTCCCGGACTTTCCCTGCAATTCAGCATGTGCTTTGCAGCTTGAAATTGGAAGGAAAGCCTCAGATTTAGCAGCCAGAGCTTCAGGAGGAGCAGCAGCGAGCACAGCATCGCTTTTGCAGCAGCTCCTTCCATGTGCATGTTTTTGGGAGTGGAAAGGCTTGCAGAGTGTTAAAGTAGCTTTTTCTCTCCGCTGGAAAGCTGCACGCTCAGTGCCAGTGTTCTGCAGCTTCTTTCTTCACGTTTCAGCAGCTAGCACGCTCTCCGTGTGCAGGAGAAGCGGCTGAGGCTTCCTTGCCGGAGAAGCGGCACCTTCGCCGGCAGAGAGCATCCTGCCGGCCGCGGTGCGCTCCGGAGCGGGGGCTTGTGCCGACAGAGGCCGGCAACAGGCGCTTACCTTCGGACAGCTCCGGATGCCCGTCTAATGCGTCTCTTGTCGCCTACACGGCAGGGAAAAGCTTTTCCACTCTGTCTAGGAAGGAGAAAGTGTGCCAGCACAGCAAATGCCTCCCGGACTTTCCCTGCAATTCAGCAAGTGCTTTGCAGCTTGAAATTGGAAGGAAAGCCTCAGATTTAGCAGCCAGAGCTTCAGGAGGAGCAGCAGCGAGCACAGCATCGCTTTTGCAGCAGCTCCTTCTATGTGCTGGTTTTTGTGAGTGGAAAGGCTTGTAGAGTGTTAAAGTAGCTTTTTCTCTCCGCTGGAAAGCTGCACGCTCAGTGCCAGTGTTCTGCAGCTTCTTTCTTCGCGTTTCACCTGCTAGCACGCTCGCCGTGTGCTGGAGAAGCGGGCGAGGCTTCCTTGCCGGAGAAGCGGCACCTTCGCCGGCAGAGAGCATCCTGCCGGCCGCGGTGTGCTCCGCAGCGGGGGCTTGTGCCGAAAGAGGCCGGGAACAGGCGCTTACCTTCGGACAGCTCCGGATGCCCATCTAATGCGTCTCTTGTCGCCTACACGGCAGGGAAAAGCTTTTCCACTCTGTCTAGGAAGGAGAAAGTGTGCCAGCACAGCAAATGCCTCCCGGACTTTCCCTGCATATCAGCAAGTGCTTTGCAGCTTGAAATTGGAAGGAAAGCCTCAGATTTAGCAGCCAGAGCTTCAGGAGGAGCAGCAGCGAGCACAGCATCGCTTTTGCAGCAGCTCCTTCCATGTGCATGTTTTTGGGAGTGGAAAGGCTTGCAGAGTGTTCAAGTAGCTTTTTCTCTCCGCTGGAAAGCTGCACGCTCAGTGCCAGTGTTCTGCAACTTCTTTCTTCACGTTTCAGCAGCTAGCACGCTCTCCGTGTGCTGGAGAAGCGGGCGAGGCTTCCTTGCCGGAGAAGCGGCACCTTCGCCGGCAGAGAGCATCCTGCCGGCCGCGGTGCGCTCCGGAGCGGGGGCTTGTGCCGAAAGAGGCCGGGAACAGGCGCTTACCTTCGGACAGCTCCGGATGCTCGTCCAATGCGTCTCTTGTCGCCTACACGGCAGGGAAAAGCTTTTCCACTCTGTCTAGGAAGGAGAAAGTGTGCCAGCACAGCAAATGCCTCCCGGACTTTCCCTGCAATTCAGCAAGTGCTTTGCAGCTTGAAATTGGAAGGAAAGCCTCAGATTTAGCAGCCAGAGCTTCAGGAGGAGCAGCAGCGAGCACAGCATCGCTTTTGCAGCAGCTCCTTCCATGTGCATGTTTTTGGGAGTGGAAAGGCTTGCAGAGTGTTCAAGTAGCTTTTTCTCTCCGCTGGAAAGCTGCACGCTCAGTGCCAGTGTTCTGCAGCTTCTTTCTTCACGTTTCAGCAGCTAGCGCGCTCTCCGTGTGCAGGAGAAGCGGCTGAGGCTTCCTTGCCGGAGAAGCGGCACCTTCGCCGGCAGAGAGCATCCTGCCGGCCGCGGTGCGCTCCGGAGCGGGGGCTTGTGCCGAAAGAGGCCGGCAACAGGCGCTTACCTTCGGACAGCTCCGGATGCCCGTCTAATGCGTCTCTTGTCGCCTACACGGCAGGGAAAAGCTTTTCCACTCTGTCTAGGAAGGAGAAAGTGTGCCAGCACAGCAAATGCCTCCCGGACTTTCCCTGCAATTCAGCATGTGCTTTGCAGCTTGAAATTGGAAGGAAAGCCTCAGATTTAGCAGCCAGAGCTTCAGGAGGAGCAGCAGCGAGCACAGCATCGCTTTTGCAGCAGCTCCTTCCATGTGCATGTTTTTGGGAGTTGAAAGGCTTGCAGAGTGTTAAAGTAGCTTTTTCTCTCCGCTGGAAAGCTGCACGCTCAGTGCCAGTGTTCTGCAGCTTCTTTCTTCGCGTTTCAGCAGCTACCACGCTCGCCGTGTGCTGGAGAAGCGGCTGAGGCTTCCTTGCCGGAGAAGCGGCACCTTCGCCGGCAGAGAGCATCCTGCCGGCCGCGGTGCGCTCCGGAGCGGGGGCTTGTGCCGAAAGAGGCCGGCAACAGGCGCTTACCTTCGGACAGCTCCGGATGCCCGTCTAATGCGTCTCTTGTCGCCTACACGGCAGGGAAAAGCTTTTCCACTCTGTCTAGGAAGGAGAAAGTGTGCCAGCACAGCAAATGCCTCCCGGACTTTCCCTGCAATTCAGCAAGTGCTTTGCAGCTTGAAATTGGAAGGAAAGCCTCAGATTTAGCAGCCAGAGCTTCAGGAGGAGCAGCAGCGAGCACAGCATCGCTTTTGCAGCAGCTCCTTCTATGTGCATGTTTTTGGGAGTTGAAAGGCTTGCAGAGTGTTAAAGTAGCTTTTTCTCTCCGCTGGAAAGCTGCACGCTCAGTGCCAGTGTTCTGCAGCTTCTTTCTTCGCGTTTCACCTGCTAGCACGCTCGCCATGTGCTGGAGAAGCGGGCGAGGCTTCCTTGCCGGAGAAGCGGCACCTTCGCCGGCAGAGAGCATCCTGCCGGCCGCGGTGTGCTCCGGAGCGGGGGCTTGTGCCGAAAGAGGCCGGCAACAGGCGCTTACCTTCGGACAGCTCCGGATGCCCATCTAATGCGTCTCTTGTCGCCTACACGGCAGGGAAAAGCTTTTCCACTCTGTCTAGGAAGGAGAAAGTGTGCCAGCACAGCAAATGCCTCCCGGACTTTCCCTGCAATTCAGCAAGTGCTTTGCAGCTTGAAATTGGAAGGAAAGCCTCAGATTTAGCAGCCAGAGCTTCAGGAGGAGCAGCAGCGAGCACAGCATCGCTTTTGCAGCAGCTCCTTCCATGTGCATGTTTTTGGGAGTGGAAAGGCTTGCAGAGTGTTCAAGTAGCTTTTTCTCTCCGCTGGAAAGCTGCAGGCTCAGTGCCAGTGTTCTGCAACTTCTTTCTTCACGTTTCAGCAGCTAGCACGCTCTCCGTGTGCTGGAGAAGCGGGCGAGGCTTCCTTGCCGGAGAAGCGGCACCTTCGCCGGCAGAGAGCATCCTGCCGGCCGCGGTGCGCTCCGCAGCGGGGGCTTGTGCCGACAGAGGCCGGGAACAGGCGCTTACCTTCGGACAGCTCCGGATGCCCGTCCAATGCGTCTCTTGTCGCCTACACGGCAGGGAAAAGCTTTTCCACTCTGTCTAGGAAGGAGAAAGTGTGCCAGCACAGCAAATGCCTCCCGGACTTTCCCTGCAATTCAGCAAGTGCTTTGCAGCTTGAAATTGGAAGGAAAGCCTCAGATTTAGCAGCCAGAGCTTCAGGAGGAGCAGCAGCGAGCACAGCATCGCTTTTGCAGCAGCTCCTTCCATGTGCATGTTTTTGGGAGTGGAAAGGCTTGCAGAGTGTTCAAGTAGCTTTTTCTCTCCGCTGGAAAGCTGCACGCTCAGTGCCAGTGTTCTGCAACTTCTTTCTTCACGTTTCAGCAGCTAGCACGCTCTCCGTGTGTTGGAGAAGCGGGCGAGGCTTCCTTGCCGGAGAAGCGGCACCTTCGCCGGCAGAGAGCATCGTGCCGGCCGCGGTGCGCTCCGGAGCGGGGGCTTGTGCCGACAGAGGCCGGGAACAGGCGCTTACCTTCGGACAGCTCCGGATGCCCGTCCAATGCGTCTCTTGTCGCCTACACGGCAGGGAAAAGCTTTTCCACTCTGTCTAGGAAGGAGAAAGTGTGCCAGCACAGCAAATGCCTCCCGGACTTTCCCTGCAATTCAGCATGTGCTTTGCAGCTTGAAATTGGAAGGAAAGCCTCAGATTTAGCAGCCAGAGCTTCAGGAGGAGCAGCAGCGAGCACAGCATCGCTTTTGCAGCAGCTCCTTCCATGTGCATGTTTTTGGGAGTGGAAAGGCTTGCAGAGTGTTAAAGTAGCTTTTTCTCTCCGCTGGAAAGCTGCACGCTCAGTGCCAGTGCTCTGCAGCTTCTTTCTTCACGTTTCACCTGCTAGCACGCTCGCCGTGTGCTGGAGAAGCGGGCGAGGCTTCCTTGCCGGAGAAGCGGCACCTTCGCCGGCAGAGAGCATCCTGCCGGCCGCGGTGCGCTCCGGAGCGGGGGCTTGTGCCGAAAGAGGCTGGGAACAGGCGCTTACCTTCGGACAGCTCCGGATGCCCGTCCAATGCGTCTCTTGTCGCCTACACGGCAGGGAAAAGCTTTTCCACTCTGTCTAGGAAGGAGAAAGTGTGCCAGCACAGCAAATGCCTCCCGGACTTTCCCTGCAATTCAGCAAGTGCTTTGCAGCTTGAAATTGGAAGGAAAGCCTCAGATTTAGCAGCCAGAGCTTCAGGAGGAGCAGCAGCGAGCACAGCATCGCTTTTGCAGCAGCTCCTTCCATGTGCATGTTTTTGGGAGTGGAAAGGCTTGCAGAGTGTTCAAGTAGCTTTTTCTCTCCGCTGGAAAGCTGCACGCTCAGTGCCAGTGCTCTGCAGCTTCTTTCTTCACGTTTCAGCAGCTAGCGCGCTCTCCGTGCGCAGGAGAAGCGGCTGAGGCTTCCTTGCCGGAGAAGCGGCACCTTCGCCGGCAGAGAGCATCCTGCCGGCCGCGGTGCGCTCCGGAGCGGGGGCTTGTGCCGAAAGAGGCCGGGAACAGGCGCTTACCTTCGGACAGCTCCGGATCCCCGTCTAATGCGTCTCTTGTCGCCTACACGGCAGGGAAAAGCTTTTCCACTCTGTCTAGGAAGGAGAAAGTGTGCCAGCACAGCAAATGCCTCCCGGACTTTCCCTGCAATTCAGCAAGTGCTTTGCAGCTTGAAATTGGAAGGAAAGCCTCAGATTTAGCAGCCAGAGCTTCAGGAGGAGCAGCAGCGAGCACAGCATCGCTTTTGCAGCAGCTCCTTCCATGTGCATGTTTTTGGGAGTGGAAAGGCTTGCAGAGTGTTCAAGTAGCTTTTTCTCTCCGCTGGAAAGCTGCACGCTCAGTGCCAGTGTTCTGCAGCTTCTTTCTTCACGTTTCAGCAGGTAGCGCGCTCTCCGTGTGCAGGAGAAGCGGGCGAGGCTTCCTTGCCGGAGAAGCGGCATTTTCGCCGGCAGAGAGCATCCTGCCGGCCGCGGTGCGCTCCGGAGCGGGGGCTTGTGCCGAAAGAGGCCGGCAACAGGCGCTTACCTTCGGACAGCTCCGGATCCCCGTCTAATGCGTCTCTTGTCGCCTACACGGCAGGGAAAAGCTTTTCCACTCTGTCTAGGAAGGAGAAAGTGTGCCAGCACAGCAAATGCCTCCCGGACTTTCCCTGCAATTCAGCAAGTGCTTTGCAGCTTGAAATTGGAAGGAAAGCCTCAGATTTAGCAGCCAGAGCTTCAGGAGGAGCAGCAGCGAGCACAGCATCGCTTTTGCAGCAGCTCCTTCCATGTGCATGTTTTTGGGAGTGGAAAGGCTTGCAGAGTGTTCAAGTAGCTTTTTCTCTCCGCTGGAAAGCTGCACGCTCAGTGCCAGTGCTCTGCAGCTTCTTTCTTCACGTTTCACCTGCTAGCACGCTCGCCGTGTGCTGGAGAAGCGGGCGAGGCTTCCTTGCCGGAGAAGCGGCACCTTCGCCGGCAGAGAGCATCCTGCCGGCCGCGGTGCGCTCCGGAGCGGGGGCTTGTGCCGAAAGAGGCCGGCAACAGGCGCTTACCTTCGGACAGCTCCGGATGCCCGTCCAATGCGTCTCTTGTCGCCTACACGGCAGGGAAAAGCTTTTCCACTCTGTCTAGGAAGGAGAAAGTGTGCCAGCACAGCAAATGCCTCCCGGACTTTCCCTGCAATTCAGCAAGTGCTTTGCAGCTTGAAATTGGAAGGAAAGCCTCAGATTTAGCAGCCAGAGCTTCAGGAGGAGCAGCAGCGAGCACAGCATCGCTTTTGCAGCAGCTCCTTCCATGTGCATGTTTTTGGGAGTGGAAAGGCTTGCAGAGTGTTCAAGTAGCTTTTTCTCTCCGCTGGAAAGCTGCACGCTCAGTGCCAGTGCTCTGCAGCTTCTTTCTTCACGTTTCACCTGCTAGCACGCTCGCCGTGTGCTGGAGAAGCGGGCGAGGCTTCCTTGCCGGAGAAGCGGCACCTTCGCCGGCAGAGAGCATCCTGCCGGCCGCGGTGCGCTCCGGAGCGGGGGCTTGTGCCGAAAGAGGCCGGGAACAGGCGCTTACCTTCGGACAGCTCCGGATGCCCGTCTAATGCGTCTCTTGTCGCCTACACGGCAGGGAAAAGCTTTTCCACTCTGTCTAGGAAGAAGAAAGTGTGCCAGCACAGCAAATGCCTCCCGGACTTTCCCTGCATATCAGCAAGTGCTTTGCAGCTTGAAATTGGAAGGAAAGCCTCAGATTTAGCAGCCAGAGCTTCAGGAGGAGCAGCAGCGAGCACAGCATCGCTTTTGCAGCAGCTCCTTCCATGTGCATGTTTTTGGGAGTGGAAAGGCTTGCAGAGTGTTCAAGTAGCTTTTTCTCTCCGCTGGAAAGCTGCACGCTCAGTGCCAGTGCTCTGCAGCTTCTTTCTTCACGTTTCACCTGCTAGCACGCTCGCCGTGTGCTGGAGAAGCGGGCGAGGCTTCCTTGCCGGAGAAGCGGCACCTTCGCCGGCAGAGAGCATCCTGCCGGCCGCGGTGCGCTCCGGAGCGGGGGCTTGTGCCGAAAGAGGCCGGCAACAGGCGCTTACCTTCGGACAGCTCCGGATGCCCGTCCAATGCGTCTCTTGTCACCTACACGGCAGGGAAAAGCTTTTCCACTCTGTCTAGGAAGGAGAAAGTGTGCCAGCACAGCAAATGCCTCCCGGACTTTCCCTGCAATTCAGCAAGTGCTTTGCAGCTTGAAATTGGAAGGAAAGCCTCAGATTTAGCAGCCAGAGCTTCAGGAGGAGCAGCAGCGAGCACAGCATCGCTTTTGCAGCAGCTCCTTCCATGTGCATGTTTTTGGGAGTGGAAAGGCTTGCAGAGTGTTCAAGTAGCTTTTTCTCTCCGCTGGAAAGCTGCACGCTCAGTGCCAGTGTTCTGCAACTTCTTTCTTCACGTTTCAGCAGCTAGCACGCTCTCCGTGTGCTGGAGAAGCGGGCGAGGCTTCCTTGCCGGAGAAGCGGCACCTTCGCCGGCAGAGAGCATCCTGCCGGCCGCGGTGTGCTCTGGAGGGGGGGGTTGTGCCGAAAGAGGCCGGCAACAGGCGCTTACCTTCGGACAGCTCCGGATGCCCATCTAATGCGTCTCTTGTCGCCTACACGGCAGGGAAAAGCTTTTCCACTCTGTCTAGGAAGGAGAAAGTGTGCCAGCACAGCAAATGCCTCCCGGACTTTCCCTGCAATTCAGCAAGTGCTTTGCAGCTTGAAATTGGAAGGAAAGCCTCAGATTTAGCAGCCAGAGCTTCAGGAGGAGCAGCAGCGAGCACAGCATCGCTTTTGCAGCAGCTCCTTCCATGTGCATGTTTTTGGGAGTGGAAAGGCTTGCAGAGTGTTCAAGTAGCTTTTTCTCTCCGCTGGAAAGCTGCACGCTCAGTGCCAGTGCTCTGCAACTTCTTTCTTCACGTTTCAGCAGCTAGCACGCTCTCCGTGTGCAGGAGAAGCGGCAGAGGCTTCCTTGCCGGAGAAGCGGCACCTTCGCCGGCAGAGAGCATCCTGCCGGCCACGGTGCGCTCCGGAGCGGGGGCTTGTGCCGACAGAGGCCGGGAACAGGCGCTTACCTTCGGACAGCTCCGGATGCCCGTCCAATGCGTCTCTTGTCGCCTACACGGCAGGGAAAAGCTTTTCCACTCTGTCTAGGAAGAAGAAAGTGTGCCAGCACAGCAAATGCCTCCCGGACTTTCCCTGCATATCAGCAAGTGCTTTGCAGCTTGAAATTGGAAGGAAAGCCTCAGATTTAGCAGCCAGAGCTTCAGGAGGAGCAGCAGCGAGCACAGCATCGCTTTTGCAGCAGCTCCTTCCATGTGCATGTTTTTGGGAGTGGAAAGGCTTGCAGAGTGTTCAAGTAGCTTTTTCTCTCCGCTGGAAAGCTGCACGCTCAGTGCCAGTGTTCTGCAACTTCTTTCTTCACGTTTCAGCAGCTAGCACGCTCTCCGTGTGCTGGAGAAGCGGCAGAGGCTTCCTTGCCGGAGAAGCGGCACCTTCGCCGGCAGAGAGCATCCTGCCGGCCGCGGTGCGCTCCGGAGCGGGGGCTTGTGCCGAAAGAGGCCGGCAACAGGCGCTTACCTTCGGACAGCTCCGGATGCCCGTCTAATGCGTCTCTTGTCGCCTACACGGCAGGGAAAAGCTTTTCCACTCTGTCTAGGAAGGAGAAAATGTGCCAGCACAGCAAATGCCTCCCGGACTTTCCCTGCAATTCAGCATGTGCTTTGCAGCTTGAAATTGGAAGGAAAGCCTCAGATTTAGCAGCCAGAGCTTCAGGAGGAGCAGCAGCGAGCACAGCATCGCTTTTGCAGCAGCTCCTTCCATGTGCATGTTTTTGGGAGTGGAAAGGCTTGCAGAGTGTTAAAGTAGCTTTTTCTCTCCGCTGGAAAGCTGCACGCTCAGTGCCAGTGTTCTGCAGCTTCTTTCTTCGCGTTTCAGCAGCTAGCACGCTCTCCGTGTGCTGGAGAAGCGGGCGAGGCTTCCTTGCCGGAGAAGCGGCACCTTCGCCGGCAGAGAGCATCCTGCCGGCCGCGGTGCGCTCCGGAGCGGGGGCTTGTGCCGAAAGAGGCCGGCAACAGGCGCTTACCTTCGGACAGCTCCGGATGCCCGTCCAATGCGTCTCTTGTCGCCTACACGGCAGGGAAAAGCTTTTCCACTCTGTCTAGGAAGAAGAAAGTGTGCCAGCACAGCAAATGCCTCCCGGACTTTCCCTGCATATCAGCAAGTGCTTTGCAGCTTGAAATTGGAAGGAAAGCCTCAGATTTAGCAGCCAGAGATTCAGGAGGAGCAGCAGCGAGCACAGCATCGCTTTTGCAGCAGCTCCTTCCATGTGCATGTTTTTGGGAGTGGAAAGGCTTGCAGAGTGTTAAAGTAGCTTTTTCTCTCCGCTGGAAAGCTGCACGCTCAGTGCCAGTGCTCTGCAGCTTCTTTCTTCGCGTTTCACCTGCTAGCACGCTCGCCGTGTGCTGGAGAAGCGGCTGAGGCTTCCTTGCCGGAGAAGCGGCACCTTCGCCGGCAGAGAGCATCCTGCCGGCCGCGGTGCGCTCCGGAGCGGGGGCTTGTGCCGAAAGAGGCCGGGAACAGGCGCTTACCTTCGGACAGCTCCGGATGCCCGTCTAATGCGTCTCTTGTCGCCTACACGGCAGGGAAAAGCTTTTCCACTCTGTCTAGGAAGGAGAAAGTGTGCCAGCACAGCAAATGCCTCCCGGACTTTCCCTGCAATTCAGCAAGTGCTTTGCAGCTTGAAATTGGAAGGAAAGCCTCAGATTTAGCAGCCAGAGCTTCAGGAGGAGCAGCAGCGAGCACAGCATCGCTTTTGCAGCAGCTCCTTCCATGTGCATGTTTTTGGGAGTGGAAAGGCTTGCAGAGTGTTCAAGTAGCTTTTTCTCTCCGCTGGAAAGCTGCACGCTCAGTGCCAGTGTTCTGCAACTTCTTTCTTCACGTTTCAGCAGCTAGCACGCTCTCCGTGTGCTGGAGAAGCGGGCGAGGCTTCCTTGCCGGAGAAGCGGCACCTTCGCCGGCAGAGAGCATCCTGCCGGCCGCGGTGCGCTCCGGAGCGGGGGCTTGTGCCGACAGAGGCCGGCAACAGGCGCTTACCTTCGGACAGCTCCGGATGCCCATCTAATGCGTCTCTTGTCGCCTACACGGCAGGGAAAAGCTTTTCCACTCTGTCTAGGAAGGAGAAAGTGTGCCAGCACAGCAAATGCCTCCCGGACTTTCCCTGCAATTCAGCAAGTGCTTTGCAGCTTGAAATTGGAAGGAAAGCCTCAGATTTAGCAGCCAGAGCTTCAGGAGGAGCAGCAGCGAGCACAGCATCGCTTTTGCAGCAGCTCCTTCCATGTGCATGTTTTTGGGAGTGGAAAGGCTTGCAGAGTGTTCAAGTAGCTTTTTCTCTCCGCTGGAAAGCTGCACGCTCAGTGCCAGTGCTCTGCAACTTCTTTCTTCACGTTTCAGCAGCTAGCACGCTCTCCGTGTGCAGGAGAAGCGGCAGAGGCTTCCTTGCCGGAGAAGCGGCACCTTCGCCGGCAGAGAGCATCCTGCCGGCCGCGGTGCGCTCCGGAGCGGGGGCTTGTGCCGACAGAGGCCGGCAACAGGCGCTTACCTTCGGACAGCTCCGGATGCCCGTCCAATGCGTCTCTTGTCGCCTACACGGCAGGGAAAAGCTTTTCCACTCTGTCTAGGAAGAAGAAAGTGTGCCAGCACAGCAAATGCCTCCCGGACTTTCCCTGCATATCAGCAAGTGCTTTGCAGCTTGAAATTGGAAGGAAAGCCTCAGATTTAGCAGCCAGAGCTTCAGGAGGAGCAGCAGCGAGCACAGCATCGCTTTTGCAGCAGCTCCTTCCATGTGCATGTTTTTGGGAGTGGAAAGGCTTGCAGAGTGTTCAAGTAGCTTTTTCTCTCCGCTGGAAAGCTGCACGCTCAGTGCCAGTGTTCTGCAACTTCTTTCTTCACGTTTCAGCAGCTAGCACGCTCTCCGTGTGCTGGAGAAGCGGCAGAGGCTTCCTTGCCGGAGAAGCGGCACCTTCGCCGGCAGAGAGCATCCTGCCGGCCGCGGTGCGCTCCGGAGCGGGGGCTTGTGCCGACAGAGGCCGGCAACAGGCGCTTACCTTCGGACAGCTCCGGATGCCCGTCTAATGCGTCTCTTGTCGCCTACACGGCAGGGAAAAGCTTTTCCACTCTGTCTAGGAAGGAGAAAATGTGCCAGCACAGCAAATGCCTCCCGGACTTTCCCTGCAATTCAGCAAGTGCTTTGCAGCTTGAAATTGGAAGGAAAGCCTCAGATTTAGCAGCCAGAGCTTCAGGAGGAGCAGCAGCGAGCACAGCATCGCTTTTGCAGCAGCTCCTTCCATGTGCATGTTTTTGGGAGTGGAAAGGCTTGCAGAGTGTTCAAGTAGCTTTTTCTCTCCGCTGGAAAGCTGCACGCTCAGTGCCAGTGTTCTGCAGCTTCTTTCTTCGCGTTTCACCTGCTAGCACGCTCGCCGTGTGCTGGAGAAGCGGCTGAGGCTTCCTTGCCGGAGAAGCGGCACCTTCGCCGGCAGAGAGCATCCTGCCGGCCGCGGTGCGCTCCGGAGCGGGGGCTTGTGCCGAAAGAGGCCGGGACAGGCGCTTACCTTCGGACAGCTCCGGATGCCCGTCTAATGCGTCTCTTGTCGCCTACACGGCAGGGAAAAGCTTTTCCACTCTGTCTAGGAAGGAGAAAGTGTGCCAGCACAGCAAATGCCTCCCGGACTTTCCCTGCAATTCAGCAAGTGCTTTGCAGCTTGAAATTGGAAGGAAAGCCTCAGATTTAGCAGCCAGAGCTTCAGGAGGAGCAGCAGCGAGCACAGCATCGCTTTTGCAGCAGCTCCTTCCATGTGCATGTTTTTGGGAGTGGAAAGGCTTGCAGAGTGTTCAAGTAGCTTTTTCTCTCCGCTGGAAAGCTGCACGCTCAGTGCCAGTGTACTGCAACTTCTTTCTTCACGTTTCAGCAGCTAGCACGCTCTCTGTGTGCTGGAGAAGCGGGCGAGGCTTCCTTGCCGGAGAAGCGGCACCTTCGCCGGCAGAGAGCATCCTGCCGGCCGCGGTGCGCTCCGGAGCGGGGGCTTGTGCCGAAAGAGGCCGGCAACAGGCGCTTACCTTCGGACAGCTCCGGATGCCCGTCCAATGCGTCTCTTGTCGCCTACACGGCAGGGAAAAGCTTTTCCACTCTGTCTAGGAAGAAGAAAGTGTGCCAGCACAGCAAATGCCTCCCGGACTTTCCCTGCATATCAGCAAGTGCTTTGCAGCTTGAAATTGGAAGGAAAGCCTCAGATTTAGCAGCCAGAGCTTCAGGAGGAGCAGCAGCGAGCACAGCATCGCTTTTGCAGCAGCTCCTTCCATGTGCATGTTTTTGGGAGTGGAAAGGCTTGCAGAGTGTTCAAGTAGCTTTTTCTCTCCGCTGGAAAGCTGCACGCTCAGTGCCAGTGTTCTGCAGCTTCTTTCTTCGCGTTTCACCTGCTAGCACGCTCGCCGTGTGCTGGAGAAGCGGCTGAGGCTTCCTTGCCGGAGAAGCGGCACCTTCGCCGGCAGAGAGCATCCTGCCGGCCGCGGTGCGCTCTGGAGGGGGGGCTTGTGCCGAAAGAGGCCGGCAACAGGCGCTTACCTTCGGACAGCTCCGGATGCCCATCTAATGCGTCTCTTGTCGCCTACACGGCAGGGAAAAGCTTTTCCACTCTGTCTAGGAAGGAGAAAGTGTGCCAGCACAGCAAATGCCTCCCGGACTTTCCCTGCAATTCAGCAAGTGCTTTGCAGCTTGAAATTGGAAGGAAAGCCTCAGATTTAGCAGCCAGAGCTTCAGGAGGAGCAGCAGCGAGCACAGCATCGCTTTTGCAGCAGCTCCTTCCATGTGCATGTTTTTGGGAGTGGAAAGGCTTGCAGAGTGTTCAAGTAGCTTTTTCTCTCCGCTGGAAAGCTGCACGCTCAGTGCCAGTGCTCTGCAACTTCTTTCTTCACGTTTCAGCAGCTACCACGCTCGCCGTGTGCAGGAGAAGCGGCAGAGGCTTCCTTGCCGGAGAAGCGGCACCTTCGCCGGCAGAGAGCATCCTGCCGGCCGCGGTGCGCTCCGGAGCGGGGGCTTGTGCCGACAGAGGCCGGGAACAGGCGCTTACCTTCGGACAGCTCCGGATGCCCGTCCAATGCGTCTCTTGTCGCCTACACGGCAGGGAAAAGCTTTTCCACTCTGTCTAGGAAGGAGAAAGTGTGCCAGCACAGCAAATGCCTCCCGGACTTTCCCTGCAATTCAGCAAGTGCTTTGCAGCTTGAAATTGGAAGGAAAGCCTCAGATTTAGCAGCCAGAGCTTCAGGAGGAGCAGCAGCGAGCACAGCATCGCTTTTGCAGCAGCTCCTTCCATGTGCATGTTTTTGGGAGTGGAAAGGCTTGCAGAGTGTTCAAGTAGCTTTTTCTCTCCGCTGGAAAGCTGCACGCTCAGTGCCAGTGTTCTGCAACTTCTTTCTTCACGTTTCAGCAGCTAGCACGCTCTCCGTGTGCTGGAGAAGCGGGCGAGGCTTCCTTGCCGGAGAAGCGGCACCTTCGCCGGCAGAGAGCATCCTGCCGGCCGCCGTGCGCTCCGGAGCGGGGGCTTGTGCCGAAAGAGGCCGGCAACAGGCGCTTACCTTCGGACAGCTCCGGATGCCCGTCTAATGCGTCTCTTGTCGCCTACACGGCAGGGAAAAGCTTTTCCACTCTGTCTAGGAAGAAGAAAGTGTGCCAGCACAGCAAATGCCTCCCGGACTTTCCCTGCATATCAGCAAGTGCTTTGCAGCTTGAAATTGGAAGGAAAGCCTCAGATTTAGCAGCCAGAGCTTCAGGAGGAGCAGCAGCGAGCACAGCATCGCTTTTGCAGCAGCTCCTTCCATGTGCATGTTTTTGGGAGTGGAAAGGCTTGCAGAGTGTTCAAGTAGCTTTTTCTCTCCGCTGGAAAGCTGCACGCTCAGTGCCAGTGTTCTGCAACTTCTTTCTTCACGTTTCAGCAGCTAGCACGCTCTCCGTGTGCTGGAGAAGCGGGCGAGGCTTCCTTGCCGGAGAAGCGGCACCTTCGCCGGCAGAGAGCATCCTGCCGGCCGCGGTGCGCTCCGGAGCGGGGGCTTGTGCCGAAAGAGGCCGGGAACAGGCGCTTACCTTCGGACAGCTCCGGATGCCCGTCCAATGCGTCTCTTGTCGCCTACACGGCAGGGAAAAGCTTTTCCACTCTGTCTAGGAAGGAGAAAGTGTGCCAGCACAGCAAATGCCTCCCGGACTTTCCCTGCAATTCAGCAAGTGCTTTGCAGCTTGAAATTGGAAGGAAAGCCTCAGATTTAGCAGCCAGAGCTTCAGGAGGAGCAGCAGCCAGCACAGCATCGCTTTTGCAGCAGCTCCTTCCATGTGCATGTTTTTGGGAGTGGAAAGGCTTGCAGAGTGTTCAAGTAGCTTTTTCTCTCCGCTGGAAAGCTGCACGCTCAGTGCCAGTGTTCTGCAGCTTCTTTCTTCACGTTTCAGCAGCTAGCGCGCTCTCCGTGCGCAGGAGAAGCGGCTGAGGCTTCCTTGCCGGAGAAGCGGCACCTTCGCCGGCAGAGAGCATCCTGCCGGCCGCGGTGCGCTCCGGAGCGGGGGCTTGTGCCGAAAGAGGCCGGCAACAGGCGCTTACCTTCGGACAGCTCCGGATGCCCGTCTAATGCGTCTCTTGTCGCCTACACGGCAGGGAAAAGCTTTTCCACTCTGTCTAGGAAGGAGAAAGTGTGCCAGCACAGCAAATGCCTCCCGGACTTTCCCTGCAATTCAGCAAGTGCTTTGCAGCTTGAAATTGGAAGGAAAGCCTCAGATTTAGCAGCCAGAGCTTCAGGAGGAGCAGCAGCGAGCACAGCATCGCTTTTGCAGCAGCTCCTTCCATGTGCATGTTTTTGGGAGTGGAAACGCTTGCAGAGTGTTCAAGTAGCTTTTTCTCTCCGCTGGAAAGCTGCACGCTCAGTGCCAGTGTTCTGCAGCTTCTTTCTTCGCGTTTCAGCAGCTAGCGCGCTCTCCGTGTGCAGGAGAAGCGGCTGAGGCTTCCTTGCCGGAGAAGCGGCACCTTCGCCGGCAGAGAGCATCCTGCCGGCCGCGGTGCGCTCCGCAGCGGGGGCTTGTGCCGAAAGAGGCCGGGAACAGGCGCTTACCTTCGGACAGCTCCGGATGCCCGTCTAATGCGTCTCTTGTCGCCTACACGGCAGGGAAAAGCTTTTCCACTCTGTCTAGGAAGGAGAAAGTGTGCCAGCACAGCAAATGCCTCCCGGACTTTCCCTGCAATTCAGCAAGTGCTTTGCAGCTTGAAATTGGAAGGAAAGCCTCAGATTTAGCAGCCAGAGCTTCAGGAGGAGCAGCAGCGAGCACAGCATCGCTTTTGCAGCAGCTCCTTCCATGCGCTGGTTTTTGGGAGTGGAAAGGCTTGTAGAGTGTTAAAGTAGCTTTTTCTCTCCGCTGGAAAGCTGCACGCTCAGTGCCAGTGTTCTGCAGCTTCTTTCTTCGCGTTTCACCTGCTAGCACGCTCTCCGTGTGCTGGAGAAGCGGCTGAGGCTTCCTTGCCGGAGAAGCGGCACCTTCGCCGGCAGAGAGCATCCTGCCGGCCGCGGTGCGCTCCGGAGCGGGGGCTTGTGCCGACAGAGGCCGGCAACAGGCGCTTACCTTCGGACAGCTCCGGATGCCCGTCCAATGCGTCTCTTGTCGCCTACACGGCAGGGAAAAGCTTTTCCACTCTGTCTAGGAAGAAGAAAGTGTGCCAGCACAGCAAATGCCTCCCGGACTTTCCCTGCAATTCAGCAAGTGCTTTGCAGCTTGAAATTGGAAGGAAAGCCTCAGATTTAGCAGCCAGAGCTTCAGGAGGAGCAGCAGCGAGCACAGCATCGCTTTTGCAGCAGCTCCTTCCATGTGCATGTTTTTGGGAGTGGAAAGGCTTGCAGAGTGTTCAAGTAGCTTTTTCTCTCCGCTGGAAAGCTGCAGGCTCAGTGCCAGTGTTCTGCAGCTTCTTTCTTCACGTTTCAGCAGCTAGCGCGCTCTCCGTGTGCTGGAGAAGCGGCTGAGGCTTCCTTGCCGGAGAAGCGGCACCTTCGCCGGCAGAGAGCATCCTGCCGGCCGCGGTGCGCTCCGGAGCGGGGGCTTGTGCCGAAAGAGGCCGGCAACAGGCGCTTACCTTCGGACAGCTCCGGATGCCCGTCCAATGCGTCTCTTGTCGCCTACACGGCAGGGAAAAGCTTTTCCACTCTGTCTAGGAAGGAGAAAGTGTGCCAGCACAGCAAATGCCTCCCGGACTTTCCCTGCAATTCAGCAAGTGCTTTGCAGCTTGAAATTGGAAGGAAAGCCTCAGATTTAGCAGCCAGAGCTTCAGGAGGAGCAGCAGCGAGCACAGCATCGCTTTTGCAGCAGCTCCTTCCATGCGCTGGTTTTTGGGAGTGGAAAGGCTTGTAGAGTGTTAAAGTAGCTTTTTCTCTCCGCTGGAAAGCTGCACGCTCAGTGCCAGTGTTCTGCAGCTTCTTTCTTCGCGTTTCACCTGCTAGCACGCTCGCCGTGTGCAGGAGAAGCGGCTGAGGCTTCCTTGCCGGAGAAGCGGCACCTTCGCCGGCAGAGAGCATCCTGCCGGCCGCGGTGCGCTCCGGAGCGGGGGCTTGTGCCGAAAGAGGCCGGCAACAGGCGCTTACCTTCGGACAGCTCCGGATGCCCGTCTAATGCGTCTCTTGTCGCCTACACGGCAGGGAAAAGCTTTTCCACTCTCTCTAGGAAGGAGAAAGTGTGCCAGCACAGCAAATGCCTCCCGGACTTTCCCTGCAATTCAGCAAGTGCTTTGCAGCTTGAAATTGGAAGGAAAGCCTCAGATTTAGCAGCCAGAGCTTCAGGAGGAGCAGCAGCGAACACAGCATCGCTTTTGCAGCAGCTCCTTCCATGTGCATGTTTTTGGGAGTGGAAAGGCTTGCAGAGTGTTCAAGTAGCTTTTTCTCTCCGCTGGAAAGCTGCACGCTCAGTGCCAGTGTTCTGCAGCTTCTTTCTTCACGTTTCAGCAGCTAGCACGCTCTCCGTGTGCAGGAGAAGCGGCTGAGGCTTCCTTGCCGGAGAAGCGGCACCTTCGCCGGCAGAGAGCATCCTGCCGGCCGCGGTGCGCTCCGGAGCGGGGGCTTGTGCCGAAAGAGGCCGGCAACAGGCGCTTACCTTCGGACAGCTCCGGATGCCCGTCTAATGCGTCTCTTGTCGCCTACACGGCAGGGAAAAGCTTTTCCACTCTGTCTAGGCAGGAGAAAGTGTGCCAGCACAGCAAATGCCTCCCGGACTTTCCCTGCAATTCAGCATGTGCTTTGCAGCTTGAAATTGGAAGGAAAGCCTCAGATTTAGCAGCCAGAGCTTCAGGAGGAGCAGCAGCGAGCACAGCATCGCTTTTGCAGCAGCTCCTTCTATGTGCTGGTTTTTGGGAGTGGAAAGGCTTGTAGAGTGTTAAAGTAGCTTTTTCTCTCCGCTGGAAAGCTGCACGCTCAGTGCCAGTGTTCTGCAGCTTCTTTCTTCGCGTTTCACCTGCTAGCACGCTCGCCGTGTGCTGGAGAAGCGGGCGAGGCTTCCTTGCCGGAGAAGCGGCACCTTCGCCGGCAGAGAGCATCCTGCCGGCCGCGGTGTGCTCCGGAGCGGGGGCTTGTGCCGAAAGAGGCCGGCAACAGGCGCTTACCTTCGGACAGCTCCGGATGCCCGTCTAATGCGTCTCTTGTCGCCTACACGGCAGGGAAAAGCTTTTCCACTCTGTCTAGGAAGGAGAAAGTGTGCCAGCACAGCAAATGCCTCCCGGACTTTCCCTGCAATTCAGCAAGTGCTTTGCAGCTTGAAATTGGAAGGAAAGCCTCAGATTTAGCAGCCAGAGCTTCAGGAGGAGCAGCAGCGAGCACAGCATCGCTTTTGCAGCAGCTCCTTCCATGTGCATGTTTTTGGGAGTGGAAAGGCTTGCAGAGTGTTCAAGTAGCTTTTTCTCTCCGCTGGAAAGCTGCACGCTCAGTGCCAGTGTTCTGCAACTTCTTTCTTCACGTTTCAGCAGCTAGCACGCTCTCCGTGTGCAGGAGAAGCGGCTGAGGCTTCCTTGCCGGAGAAGCGGCACCTTCGCCGGCAGAGAGCATCCTGCCGGCCGCGGTGCGCTCCGGAGCGGGGGCTTGTGCCGAAAGAGGCCGGCAACAGGCGCTTACCTTCGGACAGCTCCGGATGCCCGTCTAATGCGTCTCTTGTCGCCTACACGGCAGGGAAAAGCTTTTCCACTCTGTCTAGGAAGGAGAAAGTGTGCCAGCACAGCAAATGCCTCCCGGACTTTCCCTGCATATCAGCAAGTGCTTTGCAGCTTGAAATTGGAAGGAAAGCCTCAGATTTAGCAGCCAGAGCTTCAGGAGGAGCTGCAGCGAGCACAGCATCGCTTTTGCAGCAGCTCCTTCCATGTGCATGTTTTTGGGAGTGGAAAGGCTTGCAGAGTGTTCAAGTAGCTTTTTCTCTCCGCTGGAAAGCTGCAGGCTCAGTGCCAGTGTTCTGCAGCTTCTTTCTTCACGTTTCAGCAGCTAGCGCGCTCTCCGTGTGCTGGAGAAGCGGCTGAGGCTTCCTTGCCGGAGAAGCGGCACCTTCGCCGGCAGAGAGCATCCTGCCGGCCGCGGTGCGCTCCGGAGCGGGGGCTTGTGCCGACAGAGGCCGGGAACAGGCGCTTACCTTCGGACAGCTCCGGATGCCCGTCCAATGCGTCTCTTGTCGCCTACACGGCAGGGAAAAGCTTTTCCACTCTGTCTAGGAAGGAGAAAGTGTGCCAGCACAGCAAATGCCTCCCGGACTTTCCCTGCAATTCAGCAAGTGCTTTGCAGCTTGAAATTGGAAGGAAAGCCTCAGATTTAGCAGCCAGAGCTTCAGGAGGAGCAGCAGCGAGCACAGCATCGCTTTTGCAGCAGCTCCTTCCATGCGCTGGTTTTTGGGAGTGGAAAGGCTTGTAGAGTGTTAAAGTAGCTTTTTCTCTCCGCTGGAAAGCTGCACGCTCAGTGCCAGTGTTCTGCAGCTTCTTTCTTCGCGTTTCACCTGCTAGCACGCTCGCCGTGTGCAGGAGAAGCGGCTGAGGCTTCCTTGCCGGAGAAGCGGCACCTTCGCCGGCAGAGAGCATCCTGCCGGCCGCGGTGCGCTCCGGAGCGGGGGCTTGTGCCGAAAGAGGCCGGCAACAGGCGCTTACCTTCGGACAGCTCCGGATGCCCGTCTAATGCGTCTCTTGTCGCCTACACGGCAGGGAAAAGCTTTTCCACTCTGTCTAGGAAGGAGAAAGTGTGCCAGCACAGCAAATGCCTCCCGGACTTTCCCTGCAATTCAGCAAGTGCTTTGCAGCTTGAAATTGGAAGGAAAGCCTCAGATTTAGCAGCCAGAGCTTCAGGAGGAGCAGCAGCGAACACAGCATCGCTTTTGCAGCAGCTCCTTCCATGTGCATGTTTTTGGGAGTGGAAAGGCTTGCAGAGTGTTCAAGTAGCTTTTTCTCTCCGCTGGAAAGCTGCACGCTCAGTGCCAGTGTTCTGCAGCTTCTTTCTTCACGTTTCAGCAGCTAGCACGCTCTCCGTGTGCAGGAGAAGCGGCTGAGGCTTCCTTGCCGGAGAAGCGGCACCTTCGCCGGCAGAGAGCATCCTGCCGGCCGCGGTGCGCTCCGGAGCGGGGGCTTGTGCCGAAAGAGGCCGGCAACAGGCGCTTACCTTCGGACAGCTCCGGATGCCCGTCTAATGCGTCTCTTGTCGCCTACACGGCAGGGAAAAGCTTTTCCACTCTGTCTAGGCAGGAGAAAGTGTGCCAGCACAGCAAATGCCTCCCGGACTTTCCCTGCAATTCAGCATGTGCTTTGCAGCTTGAAATTGGAAGGAAAGCCTCAGATTTAGCAGCCAGAGCTTCAGGAGGAGCAGCAGCGAGCACAGCATCGCTTTTGCAGCAGCTCCTTCCATGTGCATGTTTTTGGGAGTGGAAAGGCTTGCAGAGTGTTCAAGTAGCTTTTTCTCTCCGCTGGAAAGCTGCACGCTCAGTGCCAGTGTTCTGCAGCTTCTTTCTTCGCGTTTCAGCAGCTAGCACGCTCTCCGTGTGCAGGAGAAGCGGCTGAGGCTTCCTTGCCGGAGAAGCGGCACCTTCGCCGGCAGAGAGCATCCTGCCGGCCGCGGTGTGCTCCGGAGCGGGGGCTTGTGCCGAAAGAGGCCGGGAACAGGCGCTTACCTTCGGACAGCTCCGGATGCCCGTCTAATGCGTCTCTTGTCGCCTACACGGCAGGGAAAAGCTTTTCCACTCTGTCTAGGAAGGAGAAAGTGTGCCAGCACAGCAAATGCCTCCCGGACTTTCCCTGCAATTCAGCAAGTGCTTTGCAGCTTGAAATTGGAAGGAAAGCCTCAGATTTAGCAGCCAGAGCTTCAGGAGGAGCAGCAGCGAGCACAGCATCGCTTTTGCAGCAGCTCCTTCTATGTGCTGGTTTTTGGGAGTGGAAAGGCTTGTAGAGCGTTAAAGTAGCTTTTTCTCTCCGCTGGAAAGCTGCACGCTCAGTGCCAGTGTTCTGCAGCTTCTTTCTTCGCGTTTCAGCAGCTAGCGCGCTCTCCGTGTGCAGGAGAAGCGGCTGAGGCTTCCTTGCCGGAGAAGCGGCACCTTCGCCGGCAGAGAGCATCCTGCCGGCCGCGGTGCGCTCCGGAGCGGGGGCTTGTGCCGAAAGAGGCCGGCAACAGGCGCTTACCTTCGGACAGCTCCGGATGCCCATCTAATGCGTCTCTTGTCGCCTACACGGCAGGGAAAAGCTTTTCCACTCTGTCTAGGAAGGAGAAAGTGTGCCAGCACAGCAAATGCCTCCCGGACTTTCCCTGCAATTCCGCATGTGCTTTGCAGCTTGAAATTGGAAGGAAAGCCTCAGATTTAGCAGCCAGAGCTTCAGGAGGAGCAGCAGCGAGCACAGCATCGCTTTTGCAGCAGCTTCTTCCATGTGCATGTTTTTGGGAGTTGAAAGGCTTGCAGAGTGTTAAAGTAGCTTTTTCTCTCCGCTGGAAAGCTGCACGCTCAGTGCCAGTGTTCTGCAGCTTCTTTCTTCACGTTTCAGCAGCTAGCACGGTCTCCGTGTGCTGGAGAAGCGGGCGAGGCTTCCTTGCCGGAGAAGCGGCACCTTCGCCGGCAGAGAGCATCCTGCCGGCCGCGGTGCGCTCCGGAGCGGGGGCTTGTGCCGACAGAGGCCGGCAACAGGCGCTTACCTTCGGACAGCTCCGGATGCCCGTCCAATGCGTCTCTTGTCGCCTACACGGCAGGGAAAAGCTTTTCCACTCTGTCTAGGAAGGAGAAAGTGTGCCAGCACAGCAAATGCCTCCCGGACTTTCCCTGCAATTCAGCAAGTGCTTTGCAGCTTGAAATTGGAAGGAAAGCCTCAGATTTAGCAGCCAGAGCTTCAGGAGGAGCAGCAGCGAGCACAGCATCGCTTTTGCAGCAGCTCTTTCCATGTGCATGTTTTTGGGAGTGGAAAGGCTTGCAGAGTGTTAAAGTAGCTTTTTCTCTCCGCTGGAAAGCTGCACGCTCAGTGCCAGTGCTCTGCAGCTTCTTTCTTCACGTTTCAGCAGCTAGCGCGCTCTCCGTGTGCTGGAGAAGCGGCTGACGCTTCCTTGCCGGAGAAGCGGCACCTTCGCCGGCAGAGAGCATCCTGCCGGCCGCGGTGCGCTCCGGAGCGGGGGCTTGTGCCGAAAGAGGCCGGCAACAGGCGCTTACCTTCGGACAGCTCCGGATGCCCGTCCAATGCGTCTCTTGTCGCCTACACGGCAGGGAAAAGCTTTTCCACTCTGTCTAGGAAGGAGAAAGTGTGCCAGCACAGCAAATGCCTCCCGGACTTTCCCTGCAATTCAGCAAGTGCTTTGCAGCTTGAAATTGGAAGGAAAGCCTCAGATTTAGCAGCCAGAGCTTCAGGAGGAGCAGCAGCGAGCACAGCATCGGTTTTGCAGCAGCTCCTTCCATGTGCATGTTTTTGGGAGTGGAAAGGCTTGCAGAGTGTTAAAGTAGCTTTTTCTCTCCGCTGGAAAGCTGCACGCTCAGTGCCAGTGTTCTGCAGCTTCTTTCTTCGCGTTTCAGCAGCTAGCACGCTCTCCGTGTGCAGGAGAAGCGGCTGAGGCTTCCTTGCCGGAGAAGCGGCACCTTCGCCGGCAGAGAGCATCCTGCCGGCCTCGGTGCGCTCCGGAGCGGGGGCTTGTGCCGAAAGAGGCCGGCAACAGGCGCTTACCTTCGGACAGCTCCGGATGCCCGTCTAATGCGTCTCTTGTCGCCTACACGGCAGGGAAAAGCTTTTCCACTCTGTCTAGGAAGGAGAAAGTGTGCCAGCACAGCAAATGCCTCCCGGACTTTCCCTGCAATTCAGCAAGTGCTTTGCAGCTTGAAATTGGAAGGAAAGCCTCAGATTTAGCAGCCAGAGCTTCAGGAGGAGCAGCAGCGAGCACAGCATCGCTTTTGCAGCAGCTCCTTCCATGTGCATGTTTTTGGGAGTGGAAAGGCTTGCAGAGTGTTAAAGTAGCTTTTTCTCTCCGCTGGAAAGCTGCACGCTCAGTGCCAGTGTTCTGCAGCTTCTTTCTTCGCGTTTCACCTGCTAGCACGCTCTCCGTGTGCAGGAGAAGCGGCTGAGGCTTCCTTGCCGGAGAAGCGGCACCTTCGCCGGCAGAGAGCATCCTGCCGGCCGCGGTGCGCTCCGGAGCGGGGGCTTGTGCCGAAAGAGGCCGGCAACAGGCGCTTACCTTCGGACAGCTCCGGATGCCCGTCCAATGCGTCTCTTGTCGCCTACACGGCAGGGAAAAGCTTTTCCACTCTGTCTAGGAAGGAGAAAGTGTGCCAGCACAGCAAATGCCTCCCGGACTTTCCCTGCAATTCAGCAAGTGCTTTGCAGCTTGAAATTGGAAGGAAAGCCTCAGATTTAGCAGCCAGAGCTTCAGGAGGAGCAGCAGCGAGCACAGCATCGCTTTTGCAGCAGCTCCTTCTATGTGCTGGTTTTTGGGAGTGGAAAGGCTTGTAGAGTGTTAAAGTAGCTTTTTCTCTCCGCTGGAAAGCTGCACGCTCAGTGCCAGTGTTCTGCAGCTTCTTTCTTCGCGTTTCACCTGCTAGCACGCTCGCCGTGTGCTGGAGAAGCGGGCGAGGCTTCCTTGCCGGAGAAGCGGCACCTTCGCCGGCAGAGAGCATCCTGCCGGCCGCGGTGTGCTCCGGAGCGGGGGCTTGTGCCGAAAGAGGCCGGCAACAGGCGCTTACCTTCGGACA
Organism: Fringilla coelebs; assembly: GCF_963513975.1. Classification (NCBI taxonomy): domain Eukaryota; kingdom Metazoa; phylum Chordata; class Aves; order Passeriformes; family Fringillidae; genus Fringilla; species Fringilla coelebs. The sequence goes on along the minus strand of NC_140045.1, from coordinate 7,973,909 downwards.
GCTCCGGATGCCCGTCTAATGCGTCTCTTGTCGCCTACACGGCAGGGAAAAGCTTTTCCACTCTGTCTAGGAAGGAGAAAGTGTGCCAGCACAGCAAATGCCTCCCGGACTTTCCCTGCAATTCAGCAAGTGCTTTGCAGCTTGAAATTGGAAGGAAAGCCTCAGATTTAGCAGCCAGAGCTTCAGGAGGAGCAGCAGCGAGCACAGCATCGCTTTTGCAGCAGCTCCTTCCATGTGCATGTTTTTGGGAGTGGAAAGGCTTGCAGAGTGTTCAAGTAGCTTTTTCTCTCCGCTGGAAAGCTGCACGCTCAGTGCCAGTGTTCTGCAACTTCTTTCTTCACGTTTCAGCAGCTAGCACGCTCTCCGTGTGCAGGAGAAGCGGCTGAGGCTTCCTTGCCGGAGAAGCGGCACCTTCGCCGGCAGAGAGCATCCTGCCGGCCGCGGTGCGCTCCGGAGCGGGGGCTTGTGCCGAAAGAGGCCGGCAACAGGCGCTTACCTTCGGACAGCTCCGGATGCCCGTCTAATGCGTCTCTTGTCGCCTACACGGCAGGGAAAAGCTTTTCCACTCTGTCTAGGAAGGAGAAAGTGTGCCAGCACAGCAAATGCCTCCCGGACTTTCCCTGCATATCAGCAAGTGCTTTGCAGCTTGAAATTGGAAGGAAAGCCTCAGATTTAGCAGCCAGAGCTTCAGGAGGAGCAGCAGCGAGCACAGCATCGCTTTTGCAGCAGCTCCTTCCATGTGCATGTTTTTGGGAGTGGAAAGGCTTGCAGAGTGTTCAAGTAGCTTTTTCTCTCCGCTGGAAAGCTGCACGCTCAGTGCCAGTGTTCTGCAGCTTCTTTCTTCACGTTTCAGCAGCTAGCGCGCTCTCCGTGTGCTGGAGAAGCGGCTGAGGCTTCCTTGCCGGAGAAGCGGCACCTTCGCCGGCAGAGAGCATCCTGCCGGCCGCGGTGCGCTCCGGAGCGGGGGCTTGTGCCGACAGAGGCCGGGAACAGGCGCTTACCTTCGGACAGCTCCGGATGCCCGTCCAATGCGTCTCTTGTCGCCTACACGGCAGGGAAAAGCTTTTCCACTCTGTCTAGGAAGGAGAAAGTGTGCCAGCACAGCAAATGCCTCCCGGACTTTCCCTGCAATTCAGCAAGTGCTTTGCAGCTTGAAATTGGAAGGAAAGCCTCAGATTTAGCAGCCAGAGCTTCAGGAGGAGCAGCAGCGAGCACAGCATCGCTTTTGCAGCAGCTCCTTCCATGCGCTGGTTTTTGGGAGTGGAAAGGCTTGTAGAGTGTTAAAGTAGCTTTTTCTCTCCGCTGGAAAGCTGCACGCTCAGTGCCAGTGTTCTGCAGCTTCTTTCTTCGCGTTTCACCTGCTAGCACGCTCGCCGTGTGCAGGAGAAGCGGCTGAGGCTTCCTTGCCGGAGAAGCGGCACCTTCGCCGGCAGAGAGCATCCTGCCGGCCGCGGTGCGCTCCGGAGCGGGGGCTTGTGCCGAAAGAGGCCGGCAACAGGCGCTTACCTTCGGACAGCTCCGGATGCCCGTCTAATGCGTCTCTTGTCGCCTACACGGCAGGGAAAAGCTTTTCCACTCTCTCTAGGAAGGAGAAAGTGTGCCAGCACAGCAAATGCCTCCCGGACTTTCCCTGCAATTCAGCAAGTGCTTTGCAGCTTGAAATTGGAAGGAAAGCCTCAGATTTAGCAGCCAGAGCTTCAGGAGGAGCAGCAGCGAACACAGCATCGCTTTTGCAGCAGCTCCTTCCATGTGCATGTTTTTGGGAGTGGAAAGGCTTGCAGAGTGTTCAAGTAGCTTTTTCTCTCCGCTGGAAAGCTGCACGCTCAGTGCCAGTGTTCTGCAGCTTCTTTCTTCACGTTTCAGCAGCTAGCACGCTCTCCGTGTGCAGGAGAAGCGGCTGAGGCTTCCTTGCCGGAGAAGCGGCACCTTCGCCGGCAGAGAGCATCCTGCCGGCCGCGGTGCGCTCCGGAGCGGGGGCTTGTGCCGAAAGAGGCCGGCAACAGGCGCTTACCTTCGGACAGCTCCGGATGCCCGTCTAATGCGTCTCTTGTCGCCTACACGGCAGGGAAAAGCTTTTCCACTCTGTCTAGGCAGGAGAAAGTGTGCCAGCACAGCAAATGCCTCCCGGACTTTCCCTGCAATTCAGCATGTGCTTTGCAGCTTGAAATTGGAAGGAAAGCCTCAGATTTAGCAGCCAGAGCTTCAGGAGGAGCAGCAGCGAGCACAGCATCGCTTTTGCAGCAGCTCCTTCTATGTGCTGGTTTTTGGGAGTGGAAAGGCTTGTAGAGTGTTAAAGTAGCTTTTTCTCTCCGCTGGAAAGCTGCACGCTCAGTGCCAGTGTTCTGCAGCTTCTTTCTTCGCGTTTCACCTGCTAGCACGCTCGCCGTGTGCTGGAGAAGCGGGCGAGGCTTCCTTGCCGGAGAAGCGGCACCTTCGCCGGCAGAGAGCATCCTGCCGGCCGCGGTGTGCTCCGGAGCGGGGGCTTGTGCCGAAAGAGGCCGGCAACAGGCGCTTACCTTCGGACAGCTCCGGATGCCCGTCTAATGCGTCTCTTGTCGCCTACACGGCAGGGAAAAGCTTTTCCACTCTGTCTAGGAAGGAGAAAGTGTGCCAGCACAGCAAATGCCTCCCGGACTTTCCCTGCAATTCAGCAAGTGCTTTGCAGCTTGAAATTGGAAGGAAAGCCTCAGATTTAGCAGCCAGAGCTTCAGGAGGAGCAGCAGCGAGCACAGCATCGCTTTTGCAGCAGCTCCTTCCATGTGCATGTCTTTGGGAGTGGAAAGGCTTGCAGAGTGTTCAAGTAGCTTTTTCTCTCCGCTGGAAAGCTGCACGCTCAGTGCCAGTGTTCTGCAACTTCTTTCTTCACGTTTCAGCAGCTAGCACGCTCTCCGTGTGCAGGAGAAGCGGCTGAGGCTTCCTTGCCGGAGAAGCGGCACCTTCGCCGGCAGAGAGCATCCTGCCGGCCGCGGTGCGCTCCGGAGCGGGGGCTTGTGCCGAAAGAGGCCGGGAACAGGCGCTTACCTTCGGACAGCTCCGGATGCCCGTCTAATGCGTCTCTTGTCGCCTACACGGCAGGGAAAAGCTTTTCCACTCTGTCTAGGAAGGAGAAAGTGTGCCAGCACAGCAAATGCCTCCCGGACTTTCCCTGCATATCAGCAAGTGCTTTGCAGCTTGAAATTGGAAGGAAAGCCTCAGATTTAGCAGCCAGAGCTTCAGGAGGAGCAGCAGCGAGCACAGCATCGCTTTTGCAGCAGCTCCTTCCATGTGCATGTTTTTGGGAGTGGAAAGGCTTGCAGAGTGTTCAAGTAGCTTTTTCTCTCCGCTGGAAAGCTGCACGCTCAGTGCCAGTGTTCTGCAGCTTCTTTCTTCACGTTTCAGCAGCTAGCGCGCTCTCCGTGTGCTGGAGAAGCGGCTGAGGCTTCCTTGCCGGAGAAGCGGCACCTTCGCCGGCAGAGAGCATCCTGCCGGCCGCGGTGCGCTCCGGAGCGGGGGCTTGTGCCGACAGAGGCCGGGAACAGGCGCTTACCTTCGGACAGCTCCGGATGCCCGTCCAATGCGTCTCTTGTCGCCTACACGGCAGGGAAAAGCTTTTCCACTCTGTCTAGGAAGGAGAAAGTGTGCCAGCACAGCAAATGCCTCCCGGACTTTCCCTGCAATTCAGCAAGTGCTTTGCAGCTTGAAATTGGAAGGAAAGCCTCAGATTTAGCAGCCAGAGCTTCAGGAGGAGCAGCAGCGAGCACAGCATCGCTTTTGCAGCAGCTCCTTCCATGCGCTGGTTTTTGGGAGTGGAAAGGCTTGTAGAGTGTTAAAGTAGCTTTTTCTCTCCGCTGGAAAGCTGCACGCTCAGTGCCAGTGTTCTGCAGCTTCTTTCTTCGCGTTTCACCTGCTAGCACGCTCGCCGTGTGCAGGAGAAGCGGCTGAGGCTTCCTTGCCGGAGAAGCGGCACCTTCGCCGGCAGAGAGCATCCTGCCGGCCGCGGTGCGCTCCGGAGCGGGGGCTTGTGCCGAAAGAGGCCGGCAACAGGCGCTTACCTTCGGACAGCTCCGGATGCCCGTCTAATGCGTCTCTTGTCGCCTACACGGCAGGGAAAAGCTTTTCCACTCTCTCTAGGAAGGAGAAAGTGTGCCAGCACAGCAAATGCCTCCCGGACTTTCCCTGCAATTCAGCAAGTGCTTTGCAGCTTGAAATTGGAAGGAAAGCCTCAGATTTAGCAGCCAGAGCTTCAGGAGGAGCAGCAGCGAACACAGCATCGCTTTTGCAGCAGCTCCTTCCATGTGCATGTTTTTGGGAGTGGAAAGGCTTGCAGAGTGTTCAAGTAGCTTTTTCTCTCCGCTGGAAAGCTGCACGCTCAGTGCCAGTGTTCTGCAGCTTCTTTCTTCACGTTTCAGCAGCTAGCACGCTCTCCGTGTGCAGGAGAAGCGGCTGAGGCTTCCTTGCCGGAGAAGCGGCACCTTCGCCGGCAGAGAGCATCCTGCCGGCCGCGGTGCGCTCCGGAGCGGGGGCTTGTGCCGAAAGAGGCCGGCAACAGGCGCTTACCTTCGGACAGCTCCGGATGCCCGTCTAATGCGTCTCTTGTCGCCTACACGGCAGGGAAAAGCTTTTCCACTCTGTCTAGGCAGGAGAAAGTGTGCCAGCACAGCAAATGCCTCCCGGACTTTCCCTGCAATTCAGCATGTGCTTTGCAGCTTGAAATTGGAAGGAAAGCCTCAGATTTAGCAGCCAGAGCTTCAGGAGGAGCAGCAGCGAGCACAGCATCGCTTTTGCAGCAGCTCCTTCCATGTGCATGTTTTTGGGAGTGGAAAGGCTTGCAGAGTGTTCAAGTAGCTTTTTCTCTCCGCTGGAAAGCTGCACGCTCAGTGCCAGTGTTCTGCAGCTTCTTTCTTCGCGTTTCAGCAGCTAGCACGCTCTCCGTGTGCAGGAGAAGCGGCTGAGGCTTCCTTGCCGGAGAAGCGGCACCTTCGCCGGCAGAGAGCATCCTGCCGGCCGCGGTGTGCTCCGGAGCGGGGGCTTGTGCCGAAAGAGGCCGGGAACAGGCGCTTACCTTCGGACAGCTCCGGATGCCCGTCTAATGCGTCTCTTGTCGCCTACACGGCAGGGAAAAGCTTTTCCACTCTGTCTAGGAAGGAGAAAGTGTGCCAGCACAGCAAATGCCTCCCGGACTTTCCCTGCAATTCAGCAAGTGCTTTGCAGCTTGAAATTGGAAGGAAAGCCTCAGATTTAGCAGCCAGAGCTTCAGGAGGAGCAGCAGCGAGCACAGCATCGCTTTTGCAGCAGCTCCTTCTATGTGCTGGTTTTTGGGAGTGGAAAGGCTTGTAGAGCGTTAAAGTAGCTTTTTCTCTCCGCTGGAAAGCTGCACGCTCAGTGCCAGTGTTCTGCAGCTTCTTTCTTCGCGTTTCAGCAGCTAGCGCGCTCTCCGTGTGCAGGAGAAGCGGCTGAGGCTTCCTTGCCGGAGAAGCGGCACCTTCGCCGGCAGAGAGCATCCTGCCGGCCGCGGTGCGCTCCGGAGCGGGGGCTTGTGCCGAAAGAGGCCGGCAACAGGCGCTTACCTTCGGACAGCTCCGGATGCCCATCTAATGCGTCTCTTGTCGCCTACACGGCAGGGAAAAGCTTTTCCACTCTGTCTAGGAAGGAGAAAGTGTGCCAGCACAGCAAATGCCTCCCGGACTTTCCCTGCAATTCCGCATGTGCTTTGCAGCTTGAAATTGGAAGGAAAGCCTCAGATTTAGCAGCCAGAGCTTCAGGAGGAGCAGCAGCGAGCACAGCATCGCTTTTGCAGCAGCTTCTTCCATGTGCATGTTTTTGGGAGTTGAAAGGCTTGCAGAGTGTTAAAGTAGCTTTTTCTCTCCGCTGGAAAGCTGCACGCTCAGTGCCAGTGTTCTGCAGCTTCTTTCTTCACGTTTCAGCAGCTAGCACGCTCTCCGTGTGCTGGAGAAGCGGGCGAGGCTTCCTTGCCGGAGAAGCGGCACCTTCGCCGGCAGAGAGCATCCTGCCGGCCGCGGTGCGCTCCGGAGCGGGGGCTTGTGCCGACAGAGGCCGGCAACAGGCGCTTACCTTCGGACAGCTCCGGATGCCCGTCCAATGCGTCTCTTGTCGCCTACACGGCAGGGAAAAGCTTTTCCACTCTGTCTAGGAAGGAGAAAGTGTGCCAGCACAGCAAATGCCTCCCGGACTTTCCCTGCAATTCAGCAAGTGCTTTGCAGCTTGAAATTGGAAGGAAAGCCTCAGATTTAGCAGCCAGAGCTTCAGGAGGAGCAGCAGCGAACACAGCATCGCTTTTGCAGCAGCTCCTTCCATGTGCATGTTTTTGGGAGTGGAAAGGCTTGCAGAGTGTTCAAGTAGCTTTTTCTCTCCGCTGGAAAGCTGCACGCTCAGTGCCAGTGTTCTGCAGCTTCTTTCTTCACGTTTCAGCAGCTAGCACGCTCTCCGTGTGCAGGAGAAGCGGCTGAGGCTTCCTTGCCGGAGAAGCGGCACCTTCGCCGGCAGAGAGCATCCTGCCGGCCGCGGTGCGCTCCGGAGCGGGGGCTTGTGCCGAAAGAGGCCGGCAACAGGCGCTTACCTTCGGACAGCTCCGGATGCCCGTCCAATGCGTCTCTTGTCGCCTACACGGCAGGGAAAAGCTTTTCCACTCTGTCTAGGCAGGAGAAAGTGTGCCAGCACAGCAAATGCCTCCCGGACTTTCCCTGCAATTCAGCATGTGCTTTGCAGCTTGAAATTGGAAGGAAAGCCTCAGATTTAGCAGCCAGAGCTTCAGGAGGAGCAGCAGCGAGCACAGCATCGGTTTTGCAGCAGCTCCTTCCATGTGCATGTTTTTGGGAGTGGAAAGGCTTGCAGAGTGTTCAAGTAGCTTTTTCTCTCCGCTGGAAAGCTGCAGGCTCAGTGCCAGTGTTCTGCAGCTTCTTTCTTCACGTTTCAGCAGCTAGCACGCTCTCCGTGTGCAGGAGAAGCGGCTGAGGCTTCCTTGCCGGAGAAGCGGCACCTTCGCCGGCAGAGAGCATCCTGCCGGCCGCGGTGCGCTCCGGAGCGGGGGCTTGTGCCGAAAGAGGCCGGGAACAGGCGCTTACCTTCGGACAGCTCCGGATGCCCGTCTAATGCGTCTCTTGTCGCCTACACGGCAGGGAAAAGCTTTTCCACTCTGTCTAGGAAGGAGAAAGTGTGCCAGCACAGCAAATGCCTCCCGGACTTTCCCTGCAATTCAGCATGTGCTTTGCAGCTTGAAATTGGAAGGAAAGCCTCAGATTTAGCAGCCAGAGCTTCAGGAGGAGCAGCAGCGAGCACAGCATCGCTTTTGCAGCAGCTCCTTCCATGTGCATGTTTTTGGGAGTGGAAAGGCTTGCAGAGTGTTCAAGTAGCTTTTTCTCTCCGCTGGAAAGCTGCACGCTCAGTGCCAGTGTTCTGCAGCTTCTTTCTTCACGTTTCAGCAGCTAGCACGCTCTCCGTGTGCAGGAGAAGCGGCTGAGGCTTCCTTGCCGGAGAAGCGGCACCTTCGCCGGCAGAGAGCATCCTGCCGGCCGCGGTGCGCTCCGGAGCGGGGGCTTGTGCCGAAAGAGGCCGGCAACAGGCGCTTACCTTCGGACAGCTCCGGATGCCCGTCTAATGCGTCTCTTGTCGCCTACACGGCAGGGAAAAGCTTTTCCACTCTGTCTAGGAAGGAGAAAGTGTGCCAGCACAGCAAATGCCTCCCGGACTTTCCCTGCAATTCAGCAAGTGCTTTGCAGCTTGAAATTGGAAGGAAAGCCTCAGATTTAGCAGCCAGAGCTTCAGGAGGAGCAGCAGCGAGCACAGCATCGCTTTTGCAGCAGCTCCTTCTATGTGCTGGTTTTTGTGAGTGGAAAGGCTTGTAGAGTGTTAAAGTAGCTTTTTCTCTCCGCTGGAAAGCTGCACGCTCAGTGCCAGTGTTCTGCAGCTTCTTTCTTCGCGTTTCACCTGCTAGCACGCTCGCCGTGTGCTGGAGAAGCGGGCGAGGCTTCCTTGCCGGAGAAGCGGCACCTTCGCCGGCAGAGAGCATCCTGCCGGCCGCGGTGTGCTCCGGAGCGGGGGCTTGTGCCGAAAGAGGCCGGCAACAGGCGCTTACCTTCGGACAGCTCCGGATGCCCGTCTAATGCGTCTCTTGTCGCCTACACGGCAGGGAAAAGCTTTTCCACTCTGTCTAGGAAGGAGAAAGTGTGCCAGCACAGCAAATGCCTCCCGGACTTTCCCTGCAATTCAGCATGTGCTTTGCAGCTTGAAATTGGAAGGAAAGCCTCAGATTTAGCAGCCAGAGCTTCAGGAGGAGCAGCAGCGAGCACAGCATCGCTTTTGCAGCAGCTCCTTCCATGTGCATGTTTTTGGGAGTTGAAAGGCTTGCAGAGTGTTAAAGTAGCTTTTTCTCTCCGCTGGAAACCTGCACGCTCAGTGCCAGTGTTCTGCAGCTTCTTTCTTCGCGTTTCACCTGCTAGCACGCTCGCCGTGTGCTGGAGAAGCGGGCGAGGCTTCCTTGCCGGAGAAGCGGCACCTTCGCCGGCAGAGAGCATCCTGCCGGCCGCGGTGTGCTCCGGAGCGGGGGCTTGTGCCGAAAGAGGCCGGCAACAGGCGCTTACCTTCGGACAGCTCCGGATGCCCGTCTAATGCGTCTCTTGTCGCCTACACGGCAGGGAAAAGCTTTTCCACTCTGTCTAGGAAGGAGAAAGTGTGCCAGCACAGCAAATGCCTCCCGGACTTTCCCTGCAATTCAGCAAGTGCTTTGCAGCTTGAAATTGGAAGGAAAGCCTCAGATTTAGCAGCCAGAGCTTCAGGAGGAGCAGCAGCGAGCACAGCATCGCTTTTGCAGCAGCTCCTTCCATGTGCATGTTTTTGGGAGTGGAAAGGCTTGTAGAGCGTTAAAGTAGCTTTTTCTCTCCGCTGGAAAGCTGCACGCTCAGTGCCAGTGTTCTGCAGCTTCTTTCTTCGCGTTTCAGCAGCTAGCGCGCTCTCCGTGTGCAGGAGAAGCGGCTGAGGCTTCCTTGCCGGAGAAGCGGCACCTTCGCCGGCAGAGAGCATCCTGCCGGCCGCGGTGCGCTCCGGAGCGGGGGCTTGTGCCGAAAGAGGCCGGCAACAGGCGCTTACCTTCGGACAGCTCCGGATGCCCATCTAATGCGTCTCTTGTCGCCTACACGGCAGGGAAAAGCTTTTCCACTCTGTCTAGGAAGGAGAAAGTGTGCCAGCACAGCAAATGCCTCCCGGACTTTCCCTGCAATTCCGCATGTGCTTTGCAGCTTGAAATTGGAAGGAAAGCCTCAGATTTAGCAGCCAGAGCTTCAGGAGGAGCAGCAGCGAGCACAGCATCGCTTTTGCAGCAGCTTCTTCCATGTGCATGTTTTTGGGAGTTGAAAGGCTTGCAGAGTGTTAAAGTAGCTTTTTCTCTCCGCTGGAAAGCTGCACGCTCAGTGCCAGTGTTCTGCAGCTTCTTTCTTCACGTTTCAGCAGCTAGCACGCTCTCCGTGTGCTGGAGAAGCGGGCGAGGCTTCCTTGCCGGAGAAGCGGCACCTTCGCCGGCAGAGAGCATCCTGCCGGCCGCGGTGCGCTCCGGAGCGGGGGCTTGTGCCGACAGAGGCCGGCAACAGGCGCTTACCTTCGGACAGCTCCGGATGCCCGTCCAATGCGTCTCTTGTCGCCTACACGGCAGGGAAAAGCTTTTCCACTCTGTCTAGGAAGGAGAAAGTGTGCCAGCACAGCAAATGCCTCCCGGACTTTCCCTGCAATTCAGCAAGTGCTTTGCAGCTTGAAATTGGAAGGAAAGCCTCAGATTTAGCAGCCAGAGCTTCAGGAGGAGCAGCAGCGAACACAGCATCGCTTTTGCAGCAGCTCCTTCCATGTGCATGTTTTTGGGAGTGGAAAGGCTTGCAGAGTGTTCAAGTAGCTTTTTCTCTCCGCTGGAAAGCTGCACGCTCAGTGCCAGTGTTCTGCAGCTTCTTTCTTCACGTTTCAGCAGCTAGCACGCTCTCCGTGTGCAGGAGAAGCGGCTGAGGCTTCCTTGCCGGAGAAGCGGCACCTTCGCCGGCAGAGAGCATCCTGCCGGCCGCGGTGCGCTCCGGAGCGGGGGCTTGTGCCGAAAGAGGCCGGCAACAGGCGCTTACCTTCGGACAGCTCCGGATGCCCGTCCAATGCGTCTCTTGTCGCCTACACGGCAGGGAAAAGCTTTTCCACTCTGTCTAGGCAGGAGAAAGTGTGCCAGCACAGCAAATGCCTCCCGGACTTTCCCTGCAATTCAGCATGTGCTTTGCAGCTTGAAATTGGAAGGAAAGCCTCAGATTTAGCAGCCAGAGCTTCAGGAGGAGCAGCAGCGAGCACAGCATCGGTTTTGCAGCAGCTCCTTCCATGTGCATGTTTTTGGGAGTGGAAAGGCTTGCAGAGTGTTCAAGTAGCTTTTTCTCTCCGCTGGAAAGCTGCAGGCTCAGTGCCAGTGTTCTGCAGCTTCTTTCTTCACGTTTCAGCAGCTAGCACGCTCTCCGTGTGCAGGAGAAGCGGCTGAGGCTTCCTTGCCGGAGAAGCGGCACCTTCGCCGGCAGAGAGCATCCTGCCGGCCGCGGTGCGCTCCGGAGCGGGGGCTTGTGCCGAAAGAGGCCGGGAACAGGCGCTTACCTTCGGACAGCTCCGGATGCCCGTCTAATGCGTCTCTTGTCGCCTACACGGCAGGGAAAAGCTTTTCCACTCTGTCTAGGAAGGAGAAAGTGTGCCAGCACAGCAAATGCCTCCCGGACTTTCCCTGCAATTCAGCATGTGCTTTGCAGCTTGAAATTGGAAGGAAAGCCTCAGATTTAGCAGCCAGAGCTTCAGGAGGAGCAGCAGCGAGCACAGCATCGCTTTTGCAGCAGCTCCTTCCATGTGCATGTTTTTGGGAGTGGAAAGGCTTGCAGAGTGTTCAAGTAGCTTTTTCTCTCCGCTGGAAAGCTGCACGCTCAGTGCCAGTGTTCTGCAGCTTCTTTCTTCACGTTTCAGCAGCTAGCACGCTCTCCGTGTGCAGGAGAAGCGGCTGAGGCTTCCTTGCCGGAGAAGCGGCACCTTCGCCGGCAGAGAGCATCCTGCCGGCCGCGGTGCGCTCCGGAGCGGGGGCTTGTGCCGAAAGAGGCCGGCAACAGGCGCTTACCTTCGGACAGCTCCGGATGCCCGTCTAATGCGTCTCTTGTCGCCTACACGGCAGGGAAAAGCTTTTCCACTCTGTCTAGGAAGGAGAAAGTGTGCCAGCACAGCAAATGCCTCCCGGACTTTCCCTGCAATTCAGCAAGTGCTTTGCAGCTTGAAATTGGAAGGAAAGCCTCAGATTTAGCAGCCAGAGCTTCAGGAGGAGCAGCAGCGAGCACAGCATCGCTTTTGCAGCAGCTCCTTCTATGTGCTGGTTTTTGTGAGTGGAAAGGCTTGTAGAGTGTTAAAGTAGCTTTTTCTCTCCGCTGGAAACCTGCACGCTCAGTGCCAGTGTTCTGCAGCTTCTTTCTTCGCGTTTCACCTGCTAGCACGCTCGCCGTGTGCTGGAGAAGCGGGCGAGGCTTCCTTGCCGGAGAAGCGGCACCTTCGCCGGCAGAGAGCATCCTGCCGGCCGCGGTGTGCTCCGGAGCGGGGGCTTGTGCCGAAAGAGGCCGGCAACAGGCGCTTACCTTCGGACAGCTCCGGATGCCCGTCTAATGCGTCTCTTGTCGCCTACACGGCAGGGAAAAGCTTTTCCACTCTGTCTAGGAAGGAGAAAGTGTGCCAGCACAGCAAATGCCTCCCGGACTTTCCCTGCAATTCAGCATGTGCTTTGCAGCTTGAAATTGGAAGGAAAGCCTCAGATTTAGCAGCCAGAGCTTCAGGAGGAGCAGCAGCGAGCACAGCATCGCTTTTGCAGCAGCTCCTTCCATGTGCATGTTTTTGGGAGTTGAAAGGCTTGCAGAGTGTTAAAGTAGCTTTTTCTCTCCGCTGGAAACCTGCACGCTCAGTGCCAGTGTTCTGCAGCTTCTTTCTTCGCGTTTCACCTGCTAGCACGCTCGCCGTGTGCTGGAGAAGCGGGCGAGGCTTCCTTGCCGGAGAAGCGGCACCTTCGCCGGCAGAGAGCATCCTGCCGGCCGCGGTGTGCTCCGGAGCGGGGGCTTGTGCCGAAAGAGGCCGGCAACAGGCGCTTACCTTCGGACAGCTCCGGATGCCCGTCTAATGCGTCTCTTGTCGCCTACACGGCAGGGAAAAGCTTTTCCACTCTGTCTAGGAAGGAGAAAGTGTGCCAGCACAGCAAATGCCTCCCGGACTTTCCCTGCAATTCAGCAAGTGCTTTGCAGCTTGAAATTGGAAGGAAAGCCTCAGATTTAGCAGCCAGAGCTTCAGGAGGAGCAGCAGCGAGCACAGCATCGCTTTTGCAGCAGCTCCTTCCATGTGCATGTTTTTGGGAGTGGAAAGGCTTGCAGAGTGTTCAAGTAGCTTTTTCTCTCCGCTGGAAAGCTGCACGCTCAGTGCCAGTGTTCTGCAACTTCTTTCTTCACGTTTCAGCAGCTAGCACGCTCTCCGTGTGCAGGAGAAGCGGCTGAGGCTTCCTTGCCGGAGAAGCGGCACCTTCGCCGGCAGAGAGCATCCTGCCGGCCGCGGTGCGCTCCGCAGCGGGGGCTTGTGCCGAAAGAGGCCGGGAACAGGCGCTTACCTTCGGACAGCTCCGGATGCCCGTCTAATGCGTCTCTTGTCGCCTACACGGCAGGGAAAAGCTTTTCCACTCTGTCTAGGAAGGAGAAAGTGTGCCAGCACAGCAAATGCCTCCCGGACTTTCCCTGCATATCAGCAAGTGCTTTGCAGCTTGAAATTGGAAGGAAAGCCTCAGATTTAGCAGCCAGAGCTTCAGGAGGAGCAGCAGCGAGCACAGCATCGCTTTTGCAGCAGCTCCTTCCATGTGCATGTTTTTGGGAGTGGAAAGGCTTGCAGAGTGTTCAAGTAGCTTTTTCTCTCCGCTGGAAAGCTGCAGGCTCAGTGCCAGTGTTCTGCAGCTTCTTTCTTCACGTTTCAGCAGCTAGCGCGCTCTCCGTGTGCTGGAGAAGCGGCTGAGGCTTCCTTGCCGGAGAAGCGGCACCTTCACCGGCAGAGAGCATCCTGCCGGCCGCGGTGCGCTCCGGAGCGGGGGCTTGTGCCGACAGAGGCCGGGAACAGGCGCTTACCTTCGGACAGCTCCGGATGCCCGTCCAATGCGTCTCTTGTCGCCTACACGGCAGGGAAAAGCTTTTCCACTCTGTCTAGGAAGGAGAAAGTGTGCCAGCACAGCAAATGCCTCCCGGACTTTCCCTGCAATTCAGCAAGTGCTTTGCAGCTTGAAATTGGAAGGAAAGCCTCAGATTTAGCAGCCAGAGCTTCAGGAGGAGCAGCAGCGAGCACAGCATCGCTTTTGCAGCAGCTCCTTCCATGCGCTGGTTTTTGGGAGTGGAAAGGCTTGTAGAGTGTTAAAGTAGCTTTTTCTCTCCGCTGGAAAGCTGCACGCTCAGTGCCAGTGTTCTGCAGCTTCTTTCTTCGCGTTTCACCTGCTAGCACGCTCGCCGTGTGCAGGAGAAGCGGCTGAGGCTTCCTTGCCGGAGAAGCGGCACCTTCGCCGGCAGAGAGCATCCTGCCGGCCGCGGTGCGCTCCGGAGCGGGGGCTTGTGCCGAAAGAGGCCGGGAACAGGCGCTTACCTTCGGACAGCTCCGGATGCCCGTCTAATGCGTCTCTTGTCGCCTACACGGCAGGGAAAAGCTTTTCCACTCTGTCTAGGAAGGAGAAAGTGTGCCAGCACAGCAAATGCCTCCCGGACTTTCCCTGCAATTCAGCAAGTGCTTTGCAGCTTGAAATTGGAAGGAAAGCCTCAGATTTAGCAGCCAGAGCTTCAGGAGGAGCAGCAGCGAACACAGCATCGCTTTTGCAGCAGCTCCTTCCATGTGCATGTTTTTGGGAGTGGAAAGGCTTGCAGAGTGTTCAAGTAGCTTTTTCTCTCCGCTGGAAAGCTGCACGCTCAGTGCCAGTGTTCTGCAGCTTCTTTCTTCACGTTTCAGCAGCTAGCACGCTCTCCGTGTGCAGGAGAAGCGGCTGAGGCTTCCTTGCCGGAGAAGCGGCACCTTCGCCGGCAGAGAGCATCCTGCCGGCCGCGGTGCGCTCCGGAGCGGGGGCTTGTGCCGAAAGAGGCCGGCAACAGGCGCTTACCTTCGGACAGCTCCGGATGCCCGTCTAATGCGTCTCTTGTCGCCTACACGGCAGGGAAAAGCTTTTCCACTCTGTCTAGGCAGGAGAAAGTGTGCCAGCACAGCAAATGCCTCCCGGACTTTCCCTGCAATTCAGCATGTGCTTTGCAGCTTGAAATTGGAAGGAAAGCCTCAGATTTAGCAGCCAGAGCTTCAGGAGGAGCAGCAGCGAGCACAGCATCGCTTTTGCAGCAGCTCCTTCCATGTGCATGTTTTTGGAAGTTGAAAGGCTTGCAGAGTGTTAAAGTAGCTTTTTCTCTCCGCTGGAAAGCTGCACGCTCAGTGCCAGTGTTCTGCAGCTTCTTTCTTCGCGTTTCAGCAGCTAGCACGCTCTCCGTGTGCAGGAGAAGCGGCTGAGGCTTCCTTGCCGGAGAAGCGGCACCTTCGCCGGCAGAGAGCATCCTGCCGGCCGCGGTGTGCTCCGGAGCGGGGGCTTGTGCCGAAAGAGGCCGGGAACAGGCGCTTACCTTCGGACAGCTCCGGATGCCCGTCTAATGCGTCTCTTGTCGCCTACACGGCAGGGAAAAGCTTTTCCACTCTGTCTAGGAAGGAGAAAGTGTGCCAGCACAGCAAATGCCTCCCGGACTTTCCCTGCAATTCAGCAAGTGCTTTGCAGCTTGAAATTGGAAGGAAAGCCTCAGATTTAGCAGCCAGAGCTTCAGGAGGAGCAGCAGCGAGCACAGCATCGCTTTTGCAGCAGCTCCTTCTATGTGCTGGTTTTTGGGAGTGGAAAGGCTTGTAGAGCGTTAAAGTAGCTTTTTCTCTCCGCTGGAAAGCTGCACGCTCAGTGCCAGTGTTCTGCAGCTTCTTTCTTCGCGTTTCAGCAGCTAGCGCGCTCTCCGTGTGCAGGAGAAGCGGCTGAGGCTTCCTTGCCGGAGAAGCGGCACCTTCGCCGGCAGAGAGCATCCTGCCGGCCGCGGTGCGCTCCGGAGCGGGGGCTTGTGCCGAAAGAGGCCGGCAACAGGCGCTTACCTTCGGACAGCTCCGGATGCCCATCTAATGCGTCTCTTGTCGCCTACACGGCAGGGAAAAGCTTTTCCACTCTGTCTAGGAAGGAGAAAGTGTGCCAGCACAGCAAATGCCTCCCGGACTTTCCCTGCAATTCCGCATGTGCTTTGCAGCTTGAAATTGGAAGGAAAGCCTCAGATTTAGCAGCCAGAGCTTCAGGAGGAGCAGCAGCGAGCACAGCATCGCTTTTGCAGCAGCTTCTTCCATGTGCATGTTTTTGGGAGTTGAAAGGCTTGCAGAGTGTTAAAGTAGCTTTTTCTCTCCGCTGGAAAGCTGCACGCTCAGTGCCAGTGTTCTGCAGCTTCTTTCTTCACGTTTCAGCAGCTAGCACGGTCTCCGTGTGCTGGAGAAGCGGGCGAGGCTTCCTTGCCGGAGAAGCGGCACCTTCGCCGGCAGAGAGCATCCTGCCGGCCGCGGTGCGCTCCGGAGCGGGGGCTTGTGCCGACAGAGGCCGGCAACAGGCGCTTACCTTCGGACAGCTCCGGATGCCCGTCCAATGCGTCTCTTGTCGCCTACACGGCAGGGAAAAGCTTTTCCACTCTGTCTAGGAAGGAGAAAGTGTGCCAGCACAGCAAATGCCTCCCGGACTTTCCCTGCAATTCAGCAAGTGCTTTGCAGCTTGAAATTGGAAGGAAAGCCTCAGATTTAGCAGCCAGAGCTTCAGGAGGAGCAGCAGCGAACACAGCATCGCTTTTGCAGCAGCTCCTTCCATGTGCATGTTTTTGGGAGTGGAAAGGCTTGCAGAGTGTTCAAGTAGCTTTTTCTCTCCGCTGGAAAGCTGCACGCTCAGTGCCAGTGTTCTGCAGCTTCTTTCTTCACGTTTCAGCAGCTAGCACGCTCTCCGTGTGCAGGAGAAGCGGCTGAGGCTTCCTTGCCGGAGAAGCGGCACCTTCGCCGGCAGAGAGCATCCTGCCGGCCGCGGTGCGCTCCGGAGCGGGGGCTTGTGCCGAAAGAGGCCGGCAACAGGCGCTTACCTTCGGACAGCTCCGGATGCCCGTCTAATGCGTCTCTTGTCGCCTACACGGCAGGGAAAAGCTTTTCCACTCTGTCTAGGCAGGAGAAAGTGTGCCAGCACAGCAAATGCCTCCCGGACTTTCCCTGCAATTCAGCATGTGCTTTGCAGCTTGAAATTGGAAGGAAAGCCTCAGATTTAGCAGCCAGAGCTTCAGGAGGAGCAGCAGCGAGCACAGCATCGGTTTTGCAGCAGCTCCTTCCATGTGCATGTTTTTGGGAGTGGAAAGGCTTGCAGAGTGTTCAAGTAGCTTTTTCTCTCCGCTGGAAAGCTGCAGGCTCAGTGCCAGTGTTCTGCAGCTTCTTTCTTCACGTTTCAGCAGCTAGCACGCTCTCCGTGTGCAGGAGAAGCGGCTGAGGCTTCCTTGCCAGAGAAGCGGCACCTTCGCCGGCAGAGAGCATCCTGCCGGCCGCGGTGCGCTCCGGAGCGGGGGCTTGTGCCGAAAGAGGCCGGGAACAGGCGCTTACCTTCGGACAGCTCCGGATGCCCGTCTAATGCGTCTCTTGTCGCCTACACGGCAGGGAAAAGCTTTTCCACTCTGTCTAGGAAGGAGAAAGTGTGCCAGCACAGCAAATGCCTCCCGGACTTTCCCTGCAATTCAGCATGTGCTTTGCAGCTTGAAATTGGAAGGAAAGCCTCAGATTTAGCAGCCAGAGCTTCAGGAGGAGCAGCAGCGAGCACAGCATCGCTTTTGCAGCAGCTCCTTCCATGTGCATGTTTTTGGGAGTGGAAAGGCTTGCAGAGTGTTCAAGTAGCTTTTTCTCTCCGCTGGAAAGCTGCACGCTCAGTGCCAGTGTTCTGCAGCTTCTTTCTTCACGTTTCAGCAGCTAGCACGCTCTCCGTGTGCAGGAGAAGCGGCTGAGGCTTCCTTGCCGGAGAAGCGGCACCTTCGCCGGCAGAGAGCATCCTGCCGGCCGCGGTGCGCTCCGGAGCGGGGGCTTGTGCCGAAAGAGGCCGGCAACAGGCGCTTACCTTCGGACAGCTCCGGATGCCCGTCTAATGCGTCTCTTGTCGCCTACACGGCAGGGAAAAGCTTTTCCACTCTGTCTAGGAAGGAGAAAGTGTGCCAGCACAGCAAATGCCTCCCGGACTTTCCCTGCAATTCAGCAAGTGCTTTGCAGCTTGAAATTGGAAGGAAAGCCTCAGATTTAGCAGCCAGAGCTTCAGGAGGAGCAGCAGCGAGCACAGCATCGCTTTTGCAGCAGCTCCTTCTATGTGCTGGTTTTTGTGAGTGGAAAGGCTTGTAGAGTGTTAAAGTAGCTTTTTCTCTCCGCTGGAAAGCTGCACGCTCAGTGCCAGTGTTCTGCAGCTTCTTTCTTCGCGTTTCACCTGCTAGCACGCTCGCCGTGTGCTGGAGAAGCGGGCGAGGCTTCCTTGCCGGAGAAGCGGCACCTTCGCCGGCAGAGAGCATCCTGCCGGCCGCGGTGTGCTCCGGAGCGGGGGCTTGTGCCGAAAGAGGCCGGCAACAGGCGCTTACCTTCGGACAGCTCCGGATGCCCGTCTAATGCGTCTCTTGTCGCCTACACGGCAGGGAAAAGCTTTTCCACTCTGTCTAGGAAGGAGAAAGTGTGCCAGCACAGCAAATGCCTCCCGGACTTTCCCTGCAATTCAGCATGTGCTTTGCAGCTTGAAATTGGAAGGAAAGCCTCAGATTTAGCAGCCAGAGCTTCAGGAGGAGCAGCAGCGAGCACAGCATCGCTTTTGCAGCAGCTCCTTCCATGTGCATGTTTTTGGGAGTTGAAAGGCTTGCAGAGTGTTAAAGTAGCTTTTTCTCTCCGCTGGAAAGCTGCACGCTCAGTGCCAGTGTTCTGCAGCTTCTTTCTTCGCGTTTCAGCAGCTACCACGCTCTCCGTGTGCAGGAGAAGCGGCTGAGGCTTCCTTGCCGGAGAAGCGGCACCTTCGCCGGCAGAGAGCATCCTGCCGGCCGCGGTGCGCTCCGGAGCGGGGGCTTGTGCCGAAAGAGGCCGGGAACAGGCGCTTACCTTCGGACAGCTCCGGATGCCCGTCCAATGCGTCTCTTGTCGCCTACACGGCAGGGAAAAGCTTTTCCACTCTGTCTAGGAAGGAGAAAGTGTGCCAGCACAGCAAATGCCTCCCGGACTTTCCCTGCAATTCAGCAAGTGCTTTGCAGCTTGAAATTGGAAGGAAAGCCTCAGATTTAGCAGCCAGAGCTTCAGGAGGAGCAGCAGCGAGCACAGCATCGCTTTTGCAGCAGCTCCTTCTATGTGCTGGTTTTTGGGAGTGGAAAGGCTTGTAGAGTGTTAAAGTAGCTTTTTCTCTCCGCTGGAAAGCTGCACGCTCAGTGCCAGTGTTCTGCAGCTTCTTTCTTCGCGTTTCACCTGCTAGCACGCTCGCCATGTGCTGGAGAAGCGGGCGAGGCTTCCTTGCCGGAGAAGCGGCACCTTCGCCGGCAGAGAGCATCCTGCCGGCCGCGGTGTGCTCCGGAGCGGGGGCTTGTGCCGAAAGAGGCCGGCAACAGGCGCTTACCTTCGGACAGCTCCGGATGCCCATCTAATGCGTCTCTTGTCGCCTACACGGCAGGGAAAAGCTTTTCCACTCTGTCTAGGAAGGAGAAAGTGTGCCAGCACAGCAAATGCCTCCCGGACTTTCCCTGCAATTCAGCAAGTGCTTTGCAGCTTGAAATTGGAAGGAAAGCCTCAGATTTAGCAGCCAGAGCTTCAGGAGGAGCAGCAGCGAGCACAGCATCGCTTTTGCAGCAGCTCCTTCCATGTGCATGTTTTTGGGAGTGGAAAGGCTTGCAGAGTGTTCAAGTAGCTTTTTCTCTCCGCTGGAAAGCTGCACGCTCAGTGCCAGTGTTCTGCAACTTCTTTCTTCACGTTTCAGCAGCTAGCACGCTCTCCGTGTGCTGGAGAAGCGGGCGAGGCTTCCTCGCCGGAGAAGCGGCACCTTCGCCGGCAGAGAGCATCCTGCCGGCCGCGGTGCGCTCCGGAGCGGGGGCTTGTGCCGACAGAGGCCGGGAACAGGCGCTTACCTTCGGACAGCTCCGGATGCCCGTCCAATGCGTCTCTTGTCGCCTACACGGCAGGGAAAAGCTTTTCCACTCTGTCTAGGAAGGAGAAAGTGTGCCAGCACAGCAAATGCCTCCCGGACTTTCCCTGCAATTCAGCAAGTGCTTTGCAGCTTGAAATTGGAAGGAAAGCCTCAGATTTAGCAGCCAGAGCTTCAGGAGGAGCAGCAGCGAGCACAGCATCGCTTTTGCAGCAGCTCCTTCCATGTGCATGTTTTTGGGAGTGGAAAGGCTTGCAGAGTGTTCAAGTAGCTTTTTCTCTCCGCTGGAAAGCTGCACGCTCAGTGCCAGTGTTCTGCAACTTCTTTCTTCACGTTTCAGCAGCTAGCACGCTCTCCGTGTGTTGGAGAAGCGGGCGAGGCTTCCTTGCCGGAGAAGCGGCACCTTCGCCGGCAGAGAGCATCCTGCCGGCCGCGGTGCGCTCCGGAGCGGGGGCTTGTGCCGACAGAGGCCGGCAACAGGCGCTTACCTTCGGACAGCTCCGGATGCCCGTCCAATGCGTCTCTTGTCGCCTACACGGCAGGGAAAAGCTTTTCCACTCTGTCTAGGAAGGAGAAAGTGTGCCAGCACAGCAAATGCCTCCCGGACTTTCCCTGCAATTCAGCATGTGCTTTGCAGCTTGAAATTGGAAGGAAAGCCTCAGATTTAGCAGCCAGAGCTTCAGGAGGAGCAGCAGCGAGCACAGCATCGCTTTTGCAGCAGCTCCTTCCATGTGCATGTTTTTGGGAGTGGAAAGGCTTGCAGAGTGTTCAAGTAGCTTTTTCTCTCCGCTGGAAAGCTGCACGCTCAGTGCCAGTGCTCTGCAGCTTCTTTCTTCACGTTTCACCTGCTAGCACGCTCGCCGTGTGCTGGAGAAGCGGGCGAGGCTTCCTTGCCGGAGAAGCGGCACCTTCGCCGGCAGAGAGCATCCTGCCGGCCGCGGTGCGCTCCGGAGCGGGGGCTTGTGCCGAAAGAGGCCGGCAACAGGCGCTTACCTTCGGACAGCTCCGGATGCCCGTCCAATGCGTCTCTTGTCGCCTACACGGCAGGGAAAAGCTTTTCCACTCTGTCTAGGAAGGAGAAAGTGTGCCAGCACAGCAAATGCCTCCCGGACTTTCCCTGCAATTCAGCAAGTGCTTTGCAGCTTGAAATTGGAAGGAAAGCCTCAGATTTAGCAGCCAGAGCTTCAGGAGGAGCAGCAGCGAGCACAGCATCGCTTTTGCAGCAGCTCCTTCCATGTGCATGTTTTTGGGAGTGGAAAGGCTTGCAGAGTGTTCAAGTAGCTTTTTCTCTCCGCTGGAAAGCTGCACGCTCAGTGCCAGTGTTCTGCAGCTTCTTTCTTCACGTTTCAGCAGCTAGCGCGCTCTCCGTGCGCAGGAGAAGCGGCTGAGGCTTCCTTGCCGGAGAAGCGGCACCTTCGCCGGCAGAGAGCATCCTGCCGGCCGCGGTGCGCTCCGGAGCGGGGGCTTGTGCCGAAAGAGGCCGGCAACAGGCGCTTACCTTCGGACAGCTCCGGATGCCCGTCTAATGCGTCTCTTGTCGCCTACACGGCAGGGAAAAGCTTTTCCACTCTGTCTAGGAAGGAGAAAGTGTGCCAGCACAGCAAATGCCTCCCGGACTTTCCCTGCAATTCAGCAAGTGCTTTGCAGCTTGAAATTGGAAGGAAAGCCTCAGATTTAGCAGCCAGAGCTTCAGGAGGATCAGCAGCGAGCACAGCATCGCTTTTGCAGCAGCTCCTTCCATGTGCATGTTTTTGGGAGTGGAAAGGCTTGCAGAGTGTTCAAGTAGCTTTTTCTCTCCGCTGGAAAGCTGCACGCTCAGTGCCAGTGTTCTGCAGCTTCTTTCTTCACGTTTCAGCAGCTAGCACGCTCTCCGTGTGCAGGAGAAGCGGGCGAGGCTTCCTTGCCGGAGAAGCGGCACCTTCGCCGGCAGAGAGCATCCTGCCGGCCGCGGTGCGCTCCGGAGCGGGGGCTTGTGCCGAAAGAGGCCGGCAACAGGCGCTTACCTTCGGACAGCTCCGGATGCCCGTCTAATGCGTCTCTTGTCGCCTACACGGCAGGGAAAAGCTTTTCCACTCTGTCTAGGAAGGAGAAAGTGTGCCAGCACAGCAAATGCCTCCCGGACTTTCCCTGCAATTCAGCAAGTGCTTTGCAGCTTGAAATTGGAAGGAAAGCCTCAGATTTAGCAGCCAGAGCTTCAGGAGGAGCAGCAGCGAGCACAGCATCGCTTTTGCAGCAGCTCCTTCCATGTGCATGTTCTTGGGAGTGGAAAGGCTTGCAGAGTGTTCAAGTAGCTTTTTCTCTCCGCTGGAAAGCTGCACGCTCAGTGCCAGTGCTCTGCAGCTTTTTTCTTCACGTTTCACCTGCTAGCACGCTCGCCGTGTGCTGGAGAAGCGGGCGAGGCTTCCTTGCCGGAGAAGCGGCACCTTCGCCGGCAGAGAGCATCCTGCCGGCCGCGGTGCGCTCCGGAGCGGGGGCTTGTGCCGAAAGAGGCCGGCAACAGGCGCTTACCTTCGGACAGCTCCGGATGCCCGTCCAATGCGTCTCTTGTCGCCTACACGGCAGGGAAAAGCTTTTCCACTCTGTCTAGGAAGGAGAAAGTGTGCC
Source organism: Fringilla coelebs (assembly GCF_963513975.1). Classification (NCBI taxonomy): domain Eukaryota; kingdom Metazoa; phylum Chordata; class Aves; order Passeriformes; family Fringillidae; genus Fringilla; species Fringilla coelebs. The sequence goes on along the minus strand of NC_140045.1, from coordinate 7,952,107 downwards.
AGCACAGCAAATGCCTCCCGGACTTTCCCTGCAATTCAGCAAGTGCTTTGCAGCTTGAAATTGGAAGGAAAGCCTCAGATTTAGCAGCCAGAGCTTCAGGAGGAGCAGCAGCGAGCACAGCATCGCTTTTGCAGCAGCTCCTTCCATGTGCATGTTTTTGGGAGTGGAAAGGCTTGCAGAGTGTTCAAGTAGCTTTTTCTCTCCGCTGGAAAGCTGCACGCTCAGTGCCAGTGTTCTGCAGCTTCTTTCTTCACGTTTCACCTGCTAGCACGCTCGCCGTGTGCTGGAGAAGCGGGCGAGGCTTCCTTGCCGGAGAAGCGGCACCTTCGCCGGCAGAGAGCATCCTGCCGGCCGCGGTGCGCTCCGGAGCGGGGGCTTGTGCCGAAAGAGGCCGGGAACAGGCGCTTACCTTCGGACAGCTCCGGATGCCCGTCTAATGCGTCTCTTGTCGCCTACACGGCAGGGAAAAGCTTTTCCACTCTGTCTAGGAAGAAGAAAGTGTGCCAGCACAGCAAATGCCTCCCGGACTTTCCCTGCATATCAGCAAGTGCTTTGCAGCTTGAAATTGGAAGGAAAGCCTCAGATTTAGCAGCCAGAGCTTCAGGAGGAGCAGCAGCGAGCACAGCATCGCTTTTGCAGCAGCTCCTTCCATGTGCATGTTTTTGGGAGTGGAAAGGCTTGCAGAGTGTTAAAGTAGCTTTTTCTCTCCGCTGGAAAGCTGCACGCTCAGTGCCAGTGCTCTGCAGCTTCTTTCTTCACGTTTCACCTGCTAGCACGCTCGCCGTGTGCTGGAGAAGCGGGCGAGGCTTCCTTGCCGGAGAAGCGGCACCTTCGCCGGCAGAGAGCATCCTGCCGGCCGCGGTGCGCTCCGGAGCGGGGGCTTGTGCCGAAAGAGGCCGGCAACAGGCGCTTACCTTCGGACAGCTCCGGATGCCCGTCCAATGCGTCTCTTGTCGCCTACACGGCAGGGAAAAGCTTTTCCACTCTGTCTAGGAAGGAGAAAGTGTGCCAGCACAGCAAATGCCTCCCGGACTTTCCCTGCAATTCAGCAAGTGCTTTGCAGCTTGAAATTGGAAGGAAAGCCTCAGATTTAGCAGCCAGAGCTTCAGGAGGAGCAGCAGCGAGCACAGCATCGCTTTTGCAGCAGCTCCTTCCATGTGCATGTTTTTGGGAGTGGAAAGGCTTGCAGAGTGTTCAAGTAGCTTTTTCTCTCCGCTGGAAAGCTGCACGCTCAGTGCCAGTGTTCTGCAACTTCTTTCTTCACGTTTCACCTGCTAGCACGCTCGCCGTGTGCTGGAGAAGCGGGCGAGGCTTCCTTGCCGGAGAAGCGGCACCTTCGCCGGCAGAGAGCATCCTGCCGGCCGCGGTGCGCTCCGGAGCGGGGGCTTGTGCCGAAAGAGGCCGGCAACAGGCGCTTACCTTCGGACAGCTCCGGATGCCCGTCCAATGCGTCTCTTGTCGCCTACACGGCAGGGAAAAGCTTTTCCACTCTGTCTAGGAAGGAGAAAGTGTGCCAGCACAGCAAATGCCTCCCGGACTTTCCCTGCAATTCAGCAAGTGCTTTGCAGCTTGAAATTGGAAGGAAAGCCTCAGATTTAGCAGCCAGAGCTTCAGGAGGAGCAGCAGCGAGCACAGCATCGCTTTTGCAGCAGCTCCTTCCATGTGCATGTTTTTGGGAGTGGAAAGGCTTGCAGAGTGTTCAAGTAGCTTTTTCTCTCCGCTGGAAAGCTGCACGCTCAGTGCCAGTGTTCTGCAGCTTCTTTCTTCACGTTTCAGCAGCTAGCGCGCTCTCCGTGCGCATGAGAAGCGGCTGAGGCTTCCTTGCCGGAGAAGCGGCACCTTCGCCGGCAGAGAGCATCCTGCCGGCCGCGGTGCGCTCCGGAGCGGGGGCTTGTGCCGAAAGAGGCCGGCAACAGGCGCTTACCTTCGGACAGCTCCGGATGCCCGTCTAATGCGTCTCTTGTCGCCTACACGGCAGGGAAAAGCTTTTCCACTCTGTCTAGGAAGGAGAAAGTGTGCCAGCACAGCAAATGCCTCCCGGACTTTCCCTGCAATTCAGCAAGTGCTTTGCAGCTTGAAATTGGAAGGAAAGCCTCAGATTTAGCAGCCAGAGCTTCAGGAGGAGCAGCAGCGAGCACAGCATCGCTTTTGCAGCAGCTCCTTCCATGTGCAAGTTTTTGGGAGTGGAAAGGCTTGCAGAGTGTTCAAGTAGCTTTTTCTCTCCGCTGGAAAGCTGCACGCTCAGTGCCAGTGTTCTGCAGCTTCTTTCTTCACGTTTCAGCAGCTAGCACGCTCTCCGTGTGCAGGAGAAGCGGGCGAGGCTTCCTTGCCGGAGAAGCGGCACCTTCGCCGGCAGAGAGCATCCTGCCGGCCGCGGTGCGCTCCGGAGCGGGGGCTTGTGCCGAAAGAGGCCGGCAACAGGCGCTTACCTTCGGACAGCTCCGGATGCCCGTCTAATGCGTCTCTTGTCGCCTACACGGCAGGGAAAAGCTTTTCCACTCTGTCTAGGAAGGAGAAAGTGTGCCAGCACAGCAAATGCCTCCCGGACTTTCCCTGCAATTCAGCAAGTGCTTTGCAGCTTGAAATTGGAAGGAAAGCCTCAGATTTAGCAGCCAGAGCTTCAGGAGGAGCAGCAGCGAGCACAGCATCGCTTTTGCAGCAGCTCCTTCCATGTGCATGTTTTTGGGAGTGGAAAGGCTTGCAGAGTGTTCAAGTAGCTTTTTCTCTCCGCTGGAAAGCTGCACGCTCAGTGCCAGTGCTCTGCAGCTTTTTTCTTCACGTTTCACCTGCTAGCACGCTCGCCGTGTGCTGGAGAAGCGGGCGAGGCTTCCTTGCCGGAGAAGCGGCACCTTCGCCGGCAGAGAGCATCCTGCCGGCCGCGGTGCGCTCCGGAGCGGGGGCTTGTGCCGAAAGAGGCCGGCAACAGGCGCTTACCTTCGGACAGCTCCGGATGCCCGTCCAATGCGTCTCTTGTCGCCTACACGGCAGGGAAAAGCTTTTCCACTCTGTCTAGGAAGGAGAAAGTGTGCCAGCACAGCAAATGCCTCCCGGACTTTCCCTGCAATTCAGCAAGTGCTTTGCAGCTTGAAATTGGAAGGAAAGCCTCAGATTTAGCAGCCAGAGCTTCAGGAGGAGCAGCAGCGAGCACAGCATCGCTTTTGCAGCAGCTCCTTCCATGTGCATGTTTTTGGGAGTGGAAACGCTTGCAGAGTGTTCAAGTAGCTTTTTCTCTCCGCTGGAAAGCTGCACGCTCAGTGCCAGTGTTCTGCAGCTTCTTTCTTCACGTTTCACCTGCTAGCACGCTCGCCGTGTGCTGGAGAAGCGGGCGAGGCTTCCTTGCCGGAGAAGCGGCACCTTCGCCGGCAGAGAGCATCCTGCCGGCCGCGGTGCGCTCCGGAGCGGGGGCTTGTGCCGAAAGAGGCCGGGAACAGGCGCTTACCTTCGGACAGCTCCGGATGCCCGTCTAATGCGTCTCTTGTCGCCTACACGGCAGGGAAAAGCTTTTCCACTCTGTCTAGGAAGAAGAAAGTGTGCCAGCACAGCAAATGCCTCCCGGACTTTCCCTGCATATCAGCAAGTGCTTTGCAGCTTGAAATTGGAAGGAAAGCCTCAGATTTAGCAGCCAGAGCTTCAGGAGGAGCAGCAGCGAGCACAGCATCGCTTTTGCAGCAGCTCCTTCCATGTGCATGTTTTTGGGAGTGGAAAGGCTTGCAGAGTGTTAAAGTAGCTTTTTCTCTCCGCTGGAAAGCTGCACGCTCAGTGCCAGTGCTCTGCAGCTTCTTTCTTCACGTTTCACCTGCTAGCACGCTCGCCGTGTGCTGGAGAAGCGGGCGAGGCTTCCTTGCCGGAGAAGCGGCACCTTCGCCGGCAGAGAGCATCCTGCCGGCCGCGGTGCGCTCCGGAGCGGGGGCTTGTGCCGAAAGAGGCCGGCAACAGGCGCTTACCTTCGGACAGCTCCGGATGCCCGTCCAATGCGTCTCTTGTCGCCTACACGGCAGGGAAAAGCTTTTCCACTCTGTCTAGGAAGGAGAAAGTGTGCCAGCACAGCAAATGCCTCCCGGACTTTCCCTGCAATTCAGCAAGTGCTTTGCAGCTTGAAATTGGAAGGAAAGCCTCAGATTTAGCAGCCAGAGCTTCAGGAGGAGCAGCAGCGAGCACAGCATCGCTTTTGCAGCAGCTCCTTCCATGTGCATGTTTTTGGGAGTGGAAAGGCTTGCAGAGTGTTCAAGTAGCTTTTTCTCTCCGCTGGAAAGCTGCACGCTCAGTGCCAGTGTTCTGCAACTTCTTTCTTCACGTTTCAGCAGCTAGCACGCTCTCCGTGTGCTGGAGAAGCGGGCGAGGCTTCCTTGCCGGAGAAGCGGCACCTTCGCCGGCAGAGAGCATCCTGCCGGCCGCGGTGTGCTCTGGAGGGGGGGGTTGTGCCGAAAGAGGCCGGCAACAGGCGCTTACCTTCGGACAGCTCCGGATGCCCATCTAATGCGTCTCTTGTCGCCTACACGGCAGGGAAAAGCTTTTCCACTCTGTCTAGGAAGGAGAAAGTGTGCCAGCACAGCAAATGCCTCCCGGACTTTCCCTGCAATTCAGCAAGTGCTTTGCAGCTTGAAATTGGAAGGAAAGCCTCAGATTTAGCAGCCAGAGCTTCAGGAGGAGCAGCAGCGAGCACAGCATCGCTTTTGCAGCAGCTCCTTCCATGTGCATGTTTTTGGGAGTGGAAAGGCTTGCAGAGTGTTCAAGTAGCTTTTTCTCTCCGCTGGAAAGCTGCACGCTCAGTGCCAGTGCTCTGCAACTTCTTTCTTCACGTTTCAGCAGCTAGCACGCTCTCCGTGTGCAGGAGAAGCGGCAGAGGCTTCCTTGCCGGAGAAGCGGCACCTTCGCCGGCAGAGAGCATCCTGCCGGCCGCGGTGCGCTCCGGAGCGGGGGCTTGTGCCGACAGAGGCCGGCAACAGGCGCTTACCTTCGGACAGCTCCGGATGCCCGTCCAATGCGTCTCTTGTCGCCTACACGGCAGGGAAAAGCTTTTCCACTCTGTCTAGGAAGAAGAAAGTGTGCCAGCACAGCAAATGCCTCCCGGACTTTCCCTGCATATCAGCAAGTGCTTTGCAGCTTGAAATTGGAAGGAAAGCCTCAGATTTAGCAGCCAGAGCTTCAGGAGGAGCAGCAGCGAGCACAGCATCGCTTTTGCAGCAGCTCCTTCCATGTGCATGTTTTTGGGAGTGGAAAGGCTTGCAGAGTGTTCAAGTAGCTTTTTCTCTCCGCTGGAAAGCTGCACGCTCAGTGCCAGTGTTCTGCAACTTCTTTCTTCACGTTTCAGCAGCTAGCACGCTCTCCGTGTGCTGGAGAAGCGGCAGAGGCTTCCTTGCCGGAGAAGCGGCACCTTCGCCGGCAGAGAGCATCCTGCCGGCCGCGGTGCGCTCCGGAGCGGGGGCTTGTGCCGAAAGAGGCCGGCAACAGGCGCTTACCTTCGGACAGCTCCGGATGCCCGTCTAATGCGTCTCTTGTCGCCTACACGGCAGGGAAAAGCTTTTCCACTCTGTCTAGGAAGGAGAAAATGTGCCAGCACAGCAAATGCCTCCCGGACTTTCCCTGCAATTCAGCAAGTGCTTTGCAGCTTGAAATTGGAAGGAAAGCCTCAGATTTAGCAGCCAGAGCTTCAGGAGGAGCAGCAGCGAGCACAGCATCGCTTTTGCAGCAGCTCCTTCCATGTGCATGTTTTTGGGAGTGGAAAGGCTTGCAGAGTGTTCAAGTAGCTTTTTCTCTCCGCTGGAAAGCTGCACGCTCAGTGCCAGTGTTCTGCAGCTTCTTTCTTCGCGTTTCACCTGCTAGCACGCTCGCCGTGTGCTGGAGAAGCGGCTGAGGCTTCCTTGCCGGAGAAGCGGCACCTTCGCCGGCAGAGAGCATCCTGCCGGCCGCGGTGCGCTCCGGAGCGGGGGCTTGTGCCGAAAGAGGCCGGCAACAGGCGCTTACCTTCGGACAGCTCCGGATGCCCGTCTAATGCGTCTCTTGTCGCCTACACGGCAGGGAAAAGCTTTTCCACTCTGTCTAGGAAGGAGAAAGTGTGCCAGCACAGCAAATGCCTCCCGGACTTTCCCTGCAATTCAGCAAGTGCTTTGCAGCTTGAAATTGGAAGGAAAGCCTCAGATTTAGCAGCCAGAGCTTCAGGAGGAGCAGCAGCGAGCACAGCATCGCTTTTGCAGCAGCTCCTTCCATGTGCATGTTTTTGGGAGTGGAAAGGCTTGCAGAGTGTTCAAGTAGCTTTTTCTCTCCGCTGGAAAGCTGCACGCTCAGTGCCAGTGTTCTGCAACTTCTTTCTTCACGTTTCAGCAGCTAGCACGCTCTCCGTGTGCTGGAGAAGCGGGCGAGGCTTCCTTGCCGGAGAAGCGGCACCTTCGCCGGCAGAGAGCATCCTGCCGGCCGCGGTGCGCTCCGGAGCGGGGGCTTGTGCCGAAAGAGGCCGGCAACAGGCGCTTACCTTCGGACAGCTCCGGATGCCCGTCCAATGCGTCTCTTGTCGCCTGCACGGCAGGGAAAAGCTTTTCCACTCTGTCTAGGAAGAAGAAAGTGTGCCAGCACAGCAAATGCCTCCCGGACTTTCCCTGCATATCAGCAAGTGCTTTGCAGCTTGAAATTGGAAGGAAAGCCTCAGATTTAGCAGCCAGAGCTTCAGGAGGAGCAGCAGCGAGCACAGCATCGCTTTTGTAGCAGCTCCTTCCATGTGCATGTTTTTGGGAGTGGAAAGGCTTGCAGAGTGTTAAAGTAGCTTTTTCTCTCCGCTGGAAAGCTGCACGCTCAGTGCCAGTGCTCTGCAGCTTCTTTCTTCGCGTTTCACCTGCTAGCACGCTCGCCGTGTGCTGGAGAAGCGGCTGAGGCTTCCTTGCCGGAGAAGCGGCACCTTCGCCGGCAGAGAGCATCCTGCCGGCCGCGGTGCGCTCCGGAGCGGGGGCTTGTGCCGAAAGAGGCCGGCAACAGGCGCTTACCTTCGGACAGCTCCGGATGCCCGTCTAATGCGTCTCTTGTCGCCTACACGGCAGGGAAAAGCTTTTCCACTCTGTCTAGGAAGGAGAAAGTGTGCCAGCACAGCAAATGCCTCCCGGACTTTCCCTGCAATTCAGCAAGTGCTTTGCAGCTTGAAATTGGAAGGAAAGCCTCAGATTTAGCAGCCAGAGCTTCAGGAGGAGCAGCAGCGAGCACAGCATCGCTTTTGCAGCAGCTCCTTCCATGTGCATGTTTTTGGGAGTTGAAAGGCTTGCAGAGTGTTCAAGTAGCTTTTTCTCTCCGCTGGAAAGCTGCACGCTCAGTGCCAGTGTTCTGCAACTTCTTTCTTCACGTTTCAGCAGCTAGCACGCTCTCCGTGTGCTGGAGAAGCGGGCGAGGCTTCCTTGCCGGAGAAGCGGCACCTTCGCCGGCAGAGAGCATCCTGCCGGCCGCGGTGTGCTCTGGAGGGGGGGGTTGTGCCGAAAGAGGCCGGCAACAGGCGCTTACCTTCGGACAGCTCCGGATGCCCATCTAATGCGTCTCTTGTCGCCTACACGGCAGGGAAAAGCTTTTCCACTCTGTCTAGGAAGGAGAAAGTGTGCCAGCACAGCAAATGCCTCCCGGACTTTCCCTGCAATTCAGCAAGTGCTTTGCAGCTTGAAATTGGAAGGAAAGCCTCAGATTTAGCAGCCAGAGCTTCAGGAGGAGCAGCAGCGAGCACAGCATCGCTTTTGCAGCAGCTCCTTCCATGTGCATGTTTTTGGGAGTGGAAACGCTTGCAGAGTGTTCAAGTAGCTTTTTCTCTCCGCTGGAAAGCTGCACGCTCAGTGCCAGTGTTCTGCAGCTTCTTTCTTCACGTTTCACCTGCTAGCACGCTCGCCGTGTGCTGGAGAAGCGGGCGAGGCTTCCTTGCCGGAGAAGCGGCACCTTCGCCGGCAGAGAGCATCCTGCCGGCCGCGGTGCGCTCCGGAGCGGGGGCTTGTGCCGAAAGAGGCCGGGAACAGGCGCTTACCTTCGGACAGCTCCGGATGCCCGTCTAATGCGTCTCTTGTCGCCTACACGGCAGGGAAAAGCTTTTCCACTCTGTCTAGGAAGAAGAAAGTGTGCCAGCACAGCAAATGCCTCCCGGACTTTCCCTGCATATCAGCAAGTGCTTTGCAGCTTGAAATTGGAAGGAAAGCCTCAGATTTAGCAGCCAGAGCTTCAGGAGGAGCAGCAGCGAGCACAGCATCGCTTTTGCAGCAGCTCCTTCCATGTGCATGTTTTTGGGAGTGGAAAGGCTTGCAGAGTGTTAAAGTAGCTTTTTCTCTCCGCTGGAAAGCTGCACGCTCAGTGCCAGTGCTCTGCAGCTTCTTTCTTCACGTTTCACCTGCTAGCACGCTCGCCGTGTGCTGGAGAAGCGGGCGAGGCTTCCTTGCCGGAGAAGCGGCACCTTCGCCGGCAGAGAGCATCCTGCCGGCCGCGGTGCGCTCCGGAGCGGGGGCTTGTGCCGAAAGAGGCCGGCAACAGGCGCTTACCTTCGGACAGCTCCGGATGCCCGTCCAATGCGTCTCTTGTCGCCTACACGGCAGGGAAAAGCTTTTCCACTCTGTCTAGGAAGGAGAAAGTGTGCCAGCACAGCAAATGCCTCCCGGACTTTCCCTGCAATTCAGCAAGTGCTTTGCAGCTTGAAATTGGAAGGAAAGCCTCAGATTTAGCAGCCAGAGCTTCAGGAGGAGCAGCAGCGAGCACAGCATCGCTTTTGCAGCAGCTCCTTCCATGTGCATGTTTTTGGGAGTGGAAAGGCTTGCAGAGTGTTCAAGTAGCTTTTTCTCTCCGCTGGAAAGCTGCACGCTCAGTGCCAGTGTTCTGCAACTTCTTTCTTCACGTTTCAGCAGCTAGCACGCTCTCCGTGTGCTGGAGAAGCGGGCGAGGCTTCCTTGCCGGAGAAGCGGCACCTTCGCCGGCAGAGAGCATCCTGCCGGCCGCGGTGTGCTCTGGAGGGGGGGGTTGTGCCGAAAGAGGCCGGCAACAGGCGCTTACCTTCGGACAGCTCCGGATGCCCATCTAATGCGTCTCTTGTCGCCTACACGGCAGGGAAAAGCTTTTCCACTCTGTCTAGGAAGGAGAAAGTGTGCCAGCACAGCAAATGCCTCCCGGACTTTCCCTGCAATTCAGCAAGTGCTTTGCAGCTTGAAATTGGAAGGAAAGCCTCAGATTTAGCAGCCAGAGCTTCAGGAGGAGCAGCAGCGAGCACAGCATCGCTTTTGCAGCAGCTCCTTCCATGTGCATGTTTTTGGGAGTGGAAAGGCTTGCAGAGTGTTCAAGTAGCTTTTTCTCTCCGCTGGAAAGCTGCACGCTCAGTGCCAGTGCTCTGCAACTTCTTTCTTCACGTTTCAGCAGCTAGCACGCTCTCCGTGTGCAGGAGAAGCGGCAGAGGCTTCCTTGCCGGAGAAGCGGCACCTTCGCCGGCAGAGAGCATCCTGCCGGCCGCGGTGCGCTCCGGAGCGGGGGCTTGTGCCGACAGAGGCCGGGAACAGGCGCTTACCTTCGGACAGCTCCGGATGCCCGTCCAATGCGTCTCTTGTCGCCTACACGGCAGGGAAAAGCTTTTCCACTCTGTCTAGGAAGAAGAAAGTGTGCCAGCACAGCAAATGCCTCCCGGACTTTCCCTGCATATCCGCAAGTGCTTTGCAGCTTGAAATTGGAAGGAAAGCCTCAGATTTAGCAGCCAGAGCTTCAGGAGGAGCAGCAGCGAGCACAGCATCGCTTTTGCAGCAGCTCCTTCCATGTGCATGTTTTTGGGAGTGGAAAGGCTTGCAGAGTGTTCAAGTAGCTTTTTCTCTCCGCTGGAAAGCTGCACGCTCAGTGCCAGTGTTCTGCAACTTCTTTCTTCACGTTTCAGCAGCTAGCACGCTCTCCGTGTGCTGGAGAAGCGGCAGAGGCTTCCTTGCCGGAGAAGCGGCACCTTCGCCGGCAGAGAGCATCCTGCCGGCCGCGGTGCGCTCCGGAGCGGGGGCTTGTGCCGAAAGAGGCCGGCAACAGGCGCTTACCTTCGGACAGCTCCGGATGCCCGTCTAATGCGTCTCTTGTCGCCTACACGGCAGGGAAAAGCTTTTCCACTCTGTCTAGGAAGGAGAAAATGTGCCAGCACAGCAAATGCCTCCCGGACTTTCCCTGCAATTCAGCAAGTGCTTTGCAGCTTGAAATTGGAAGGAAAGCCTCAGATTTAGCAGCCAGAGCTTCAGGAGGAGCAGCAGCGAGCACAGCATCGCTTTTGCAGCAGCTCCTTCCATGTGCATGTTTTTGGGAGTGGAAAGGCTTGCAGAGTGTTCAAGTAGCTTTTTCTCTCCGCTGGAAAGCTGCACGCTCAGTGCCAGTGTTCTGCAGCTTCTTTCTTCGCGTTTCACCTGCTAGCACGCTCGCCGTGTGCTGGAGAAGCGGCTGAGGCTTCCTTGCCGGAGAAGCGGCACCTTCGCCGGCAGAGAGCATCCTGCCGGCCGCGGTGCGCTCCGGAGCGGGGGCTTGTGCCGAAAGAGGCCGGCAACAGGCGCTTACCTTCGGACAGCTCCGGATGCCCGTCTAATGCGTCTCTTGTCGCCTACACGGCAGGGAAAAGCTTTTCCACTCTGTCTAGGAAGGAGAAAGTGTGCCAGCACAGCAAATGCCTCCCGGACTTTCCCTGCAATTCAGCAAGTGCTTTGCAGCTTGAAATTGGAAGGAAAGCCTCAGATTTAGCAGCCAGAGCTTCAGGAGGAGCAGCAGCGAGCACAGCATCGCTTTTGCAGCAGCTCCTTCCATGTGCATGTTTTTGGGAGTGGAAAGGCTTGCAGAGTGTTCAAGTAGCTTTTTCTCTCCGCTGGAAAGCTGCACGCTCAGTGCCAGTGTACTGCAACTTCTTTCTTCACGTTTCAGCAGCTAGCACGCTCTCCGTGTGCTGGAGAAGCGGGCGAGGCTTCCTTGCCGGAGAAGCGGCACCTTCGCCGGCAGAGAGCATCCTGCCGGCCGCGGTGCGCTCCGGAGCGGGGGCTTGTGCCGAAAGAGGCCGGCAACAGGCGCTTACCTTCGGACAGCTCCGGATGCCCGTCCAATGCGTCTCTTGTCGCCTACACGGCAGGGAAAAGCTTTTCCACTCTGTCTAGGAAGAAGAAAGTGTGCCAGCACAGCAAATGCCTCCCGGACTTTCCCTGCATATCAGCAAGTGCTTTGCAGCTTGAAATTGGAAGGAAAGCCTCAGATTTAGCAGCCAGAGCTTCAGGAGGAGCAGCAGCGAGCACAGCATCGCTTTTGTAGCAGCTCCTTCCATGTGCATGTTTTTGGGAGTGGAAAGGCTTGCAGAGTGTTAAAGTAGCTTTTTCTCTCCGCTGGAAAGCTGCACGCTCAGTGCCAGTGCTCTGCAGCTTCTTTCTTCGCGTTTCACCTGCTAGCACGCTCGCCGTGTGCTGGAGAAGCGGGCGAGGCTTCCTTGCCGGAGAAGCGGCACCTTCGCCGGCAGAGAGCATCCTGCCGGCCGCGGTGTGCTCTGGAGGGGGGGGTTGTGCCGAAAGAGGCCGGCAACAGGCGCTTACCTTCGGACAGCTCCGGATGCCCATCTAATGCGTCTCTTGTCGCCTACACGGCAGGGAAAAGCTTTTCCACTCTGTCTAGGAAGGAGAAAGTGTGCCAGCACAGCAAATGCCTCCCGGACTTTCCCTGCAATTCAGCAAGTGCTTTGCAGCTTGAAATTGGAAGGAAAGCCTCAGATTTAGCAGCCAGAGCTTCAGGAGGAGCAGCAGCGAGCACAGCATCGCTTTTGCAGCAGCTCCTTCCATGTGCATGTTTTTGGGAGTGGAAAGGCTTGCAGAGTGTTCAAGTAGCTTTTTCTCTCCGCTGGAAAGCTGCACGCTCAGTGCCAGTGCTCTGCAACTTCTTTCTTCACGTTTCAGCAGCTAGCACGCTCTCCGTGTGCAGGAGAAGCGGCAGAGGCTTCCTTGCCGGAGAAGCGGCACCTTCGCCGGCAGAGAGCATCCTGCCGGCCGCGGTGCGCTCCGGAGCGGGGGCTTGTGCCGACAGAGGCCGGCAACAGGCGCTTACCTTCGGACAGCTCCGGATGCCCGTCCAATGCGTCTCTTGTCGCCTACACGGCAGGGAAAAGCTTTTCCACTCTGTCTAGGAAGAAGAAAGTGTGCCAGCACAGCAAATGCCTCCCGGACTTTCCCTGCATATCAGCAAGTGCTTTGCAGCTTGAAATTGGAAGGAAAGCCTCAGATTTAGCAGCCAGAGCTTCAGGAGGAGCAGCAGCGAGCACAGCATCGCTTTTGCAGCAGCTCCTTCCATGTGCATGTTTTTGGGAGTGGAAAGGCTTGCAGAGTGTTCAAGTAGCTTTTTCTCTCCGCTGGAAAACTGCACGCTCAGTGCCAGTGTTCTGCAACTTCTTTCTTCACGTTTCAGCAGCTAGCACGCTCTCCGTGTGCTGGAGAAGCGGCAGAGGCTTCCTTGCCGGAGAAGCGGCACCTTCGCCGGCAGAGAGCATCCTGCCGGCCGCGGTGCGCTCCGGAGCGGGGGCTTGTGCCGAAAGAGGCCGGCAACAGGCGCTTACCTTCGGACAGCTCCGGATGCCCGTCTAATGCGTCTCTTGTCGCCTACACGGCAGGGAAAAGCTTTTCCACTCTGTCTAGGAAGGAGAAAATGTGCCAGCACAGCAAATGCCTCCCGGACTTTCCCTGCAATTCAGCAAGTGCTTTGCAGCTTGAAATTGGAAGGAAAGCCTCAGATTTAGCAGCCAGAGCTTCAGGAGGAGCAGCAGCGAGCACAGCATCGCTTTTGCAGCAGCTCCTTCCATGTGCATGTTTTTGGGAGTGGAAAGGCTTGCAGAGTGTTAAAGTAGCTTTTTCTCTCCGCTGGAAAGCTGCACGCTCAGTGCCAGTGTTCTGCAGCTTCTTTCTTCGCGTTTCACCTGCTAGCACGCTCGCCGTGTGCTGGAGAAGCGGCTGAGGCTTCCTTGCCGGAGAAGCGGCACCTTCGCCGGCAGAGAGCATCCTGCCGGCCGCGGTGCGCTCCGGAGCGGGGGCTTGTGCCGAAAGAGGCCGGGAACAGGCGCTTACCTTCGGACAGCTCCGGATGCCCGTCTAATGCGTCTCTTGTCGCCTACACGGCAGGGAAAAGCTTTTCCACTCTGTCTAGGAAGGAGAAAGTGTGCCAGCACAGCAAATGCCTCCCGGACTTTCCCTGCAATTCAGCAAGTGCTTTGCAGCTTGAAATTGGAAGGAAAGCCTCAGATTTAGCAGCCAGAGCTTCAGGAGGAGCAGCAGCGAGCACAGCATCGCTTTTGCAGCAGCTCCTTCCATGTGCATGTTTTTGGGAGTGGAAAGGCTTGCAGAGTGTTCAAGTAGCTTTTTCTCTCCGCTGGAAAGCTGCACGCTCAGTGCCAGTGTACTGCAACTTCTTTCTTCACGTTTCAGCAGCTAGCACGCTCTCCGTGTGCTGGAGAAGCGGCTGAGGCTTCCTTGCCGGAGAAGCGGCACCTTCGCCGGCAGAGAGCATCCTGCCGGCCGCGGTGCGCTCCGGAGCGGGGGCTTGTGCTGAAAGAGGCCGGCAACAGGCGCTTACCTTCGGACAGCTCCGGATGCCCGTCCAATGCGTCTCTTGTCGCCTACACGGCAGGGAAAAGCTTTTCCACTCTGTCTAGGAAGAAGAAAGTGTGCCAGCACAGCAAATGCCTCCCGGACTTTCCCTGCAATTCAGCAAGTGCTTTGCAGCTTGAAATTGGAAGGAAAGCCTCAGATTTAGCAGCCAGAGCTTCAGGAGGAGCAGCAGCGAGCACAGCATCGCTTTTGCAGCAGCTCCTTCCATGTGCATGTTTTTGGGAGTGGAAAGGCTTGCAGAGTGTTCAAGTAGCTTTTTCTCTCCGCTGGAAAGCTGCACGCTCAGTGCCAGTGTTCTGCAGCTTCTTTCTTCGCGTTTCAGCAGCTAGCGCGCTCTCCGTGTGCAGGAGAAGCGGCTGAGGCTTCCTTGCCGGAGAAGCGGCACCTTCGCCGGCAGAGAGCATCCTGCCGGCCGCGGTGCGCTCCGGAGCGGGGGCTTGTGCCGACAGAGGCCGGCAACAGGCGCTTACCTTCGGACAGCTCCGGATGCCCGTCCAATGCGTCTCTTGTCGCCTACACGGCAGGGAAAAGCTTTTCCACTCTGTCTAGGAAGAAGAAAGTGTGCCAGCACAGCAAATGCCTCCCGGACTTTCCCTGCATATCAGCAAGTGCTTTGCAGCTTGAAATTGGAAGGAAAGCCTCAGATTTAGCAGCCAGAGCTTCAGGAGGAGCAGCAGCGAGCACAGCATCGCTTTTGCAGCAGCTCCTTCCATGTGCATGTTTTTGGGAGTGGAAAGGCTTGCAGAGTGTTCAAGTAGCTTTTTCTCTCCGCTGGAAAGCTGCACGCTCAGTGCCAGTGTTCTGCAACTTCTTCACGTTTCAGCAGCTAGCACGCTCTCCGTGTGCTGGAGAAGCGGCAGAGGCTTCCTTGCCGGAGAAGCGGCACCTTCGCCGGCAGAGAGCATCCTGCCGGCCGCGGTGCGCTCCGGAGCGGGGGCTTGTGCCGACAGAGGCCGGCAACAGGCGCTTACCTTCGGACAGCTCCGGATGCCCGTCCAATGCGTCTCTTGTCGCCTACACGGCAGGGAAAAGCTTTTCCACTCTGTCTAGGAAGAAGAAAGTGTGCCAGCACAGCAAATGCCTCCCGGACTTTCCCTGCATATCAGCAAGTGCTTTGCAGCTTGAAATTGGAAGGAAAGCCTCAGATTTAGCAGCCAGAGCTTCAGGAGGAGCAGCAGCGAGCACAGCATCGCTTTTGCAGCAGCTCCTTCCATGCGCTGGTTTTTGGGAGTGGAAAGGCTTGTAGAGTGTTAAAGTAGCTTTTTCTCTCCGCTGGAAAGCTGCACGCTCAGTGCCAGTGTTCTGCAGCTTCTTTCTTCGCGTTTCACCTGCTAGCACGCTCTCCGTGTGCTGGAGAAGCGGGCGAGGCTTCCTTGCCGGAGAAGCGGCACCTTCGCCGGCAGAGAGCATCCTGCCGGCCGCGGTGCGCTCCGGAGCGGGGGCTTGTGCCGACAGAGGCCGGGAACAGGCGCTTACCTTCGGACAGCTCCGGATGCCCGTCCAATGCGTCTCTTGTCGCCTACACGGCAGGGAAAAGCTTTTCCACTCTGTCTAGGAAGGAGAAAGTGTGCCAGCACAGCAAATGCCTCCCGGACTTTCCCTGCAATTCAGCAAGTGCTTTGCAGCTTGAAATTGGAAGGAAAGCCTCAGATTTAGCAGCCAGAGCTTCAGGAGGAGCAGCAGCGAGCACAGCATCGCTTTTGCAGCAGCTCCTTCCATGTGCATGTTTTTGGGAGTGGAAAGGCTTGCAGAGTGTTCAAGTAGCTTTTTCTCTCCGCTGGAAAGCTGCACGCTCAGTGCCAGTGTTCTGCAACTTCTTTCTTCACGTTTCAGCAGCTAGCACGCTCTCCGTGTGCTGGAGAAGCGGGCGAGGCTTCCTTGCCGGAGAAGCGGCACCTTCGCCGGCAGAGAGCATCCTGCCGGCCGCGGTGCGCTCCGGAGCGGGGGCTTGTGCCGACAGAGGCCGGCAACAGGCGCTTACCTTCGGACAGCTCCGGATGCCCGTCCAATGCGTCTCTTGTCGCCTACACGGCAGGGAAAAGCTTTTCCACTCTGTCTAGGAAGAAGAAAGTGTGCCAGCACAGCAAATGCCTCCCGGACTTTCCCTGCATATCAGCAAGTGCTTTGCAGCTTGAAATTGGAAGGAAAGCCTCAGATTTAGCAGCCAGAGCTTCAGGAGGAGCAGCAGCGAGCACAGCATCGCTTTTGCAGCAGCTCCTTCCATGTGCATGTTTTTGGGAGTGGAAAGGCTTGCAGAGTGTTCAAGTAGCTTTTTCTCTCCGCTGGAAAGCTGCACGCTCAGTGCCAGTGTTCTGCAACTTCTTTCTTCACGTTTCAGCAGCTAGCACGCTCTCCGTGTGCTGGAGAAGCGGCAGAGGCTTCCTTGCCGGAGAAGCGGCACCTTCGCCGGCAGAGAGCATCCTGCCGGCCGCGGTGCGCTCCGGAGCGGGGGCTTGTGCCGACAGAGGCCGGCAACAGGCGCTTACCTTCGGACAGCTCCGGATGCCCGTCCAATGCGTCTCTTGTCGCCTACACGGCAGGGAAAAGCTTTTCCACTCTGTCTAGGAAGAAGAAAGTGTGCCAGCACAGCAAATGCCTCCCGGACTTTCCCTGCATATCAGCAAGTGCTTTGCAGCTTGAAATTGGAAGGAAAGCCTCAGATTTAGCAGCCAGAGCTTCAGGAGGAGCAGCAGCGAGCACAGCATCGCTTTTGCAGCAGCTCCTTCCATGTGCATGTTTTTGGGAGTGGAAAGGCTTGCAGAGTGTTAAAGTAGCTTTTTCTCTCCGCTGGAAAGCTGCACGCTCAGTGCCAGTGTTCTGCAGCTTCTTTCTTCGCGTTTCACCTGCTAGCACGCTCGCCGTGTGCTGGAGAAGCGGCTGAGGCTTCCTTGCCGGAGAAGCGGCACCTTCGCCGGCAGAGAGCATCCTGCCGGCCGCGGTGCGCTCCGGAGCGGGGGCTTGTGCCGAAAGAGGCCGGGAACAGGCGCTTACCTTCGGACAGCTCCGGATGCCCGTCTAATGCGTCTCTTGTCGCCTACACGGCAGGGAAAAGCTTTTCCACTCTGTCTAGGAAGGAGAAAGTGTGCCAGCACAGCAAATGCCTCCCGGACTTTCCCTGCAATTCAGCAAGTGCTTTGCAGCTTGAAATTGGAAGGAAAGCCTCAGATTTAGCAGCCAGAGCTTCAGGAGGAGCAGCAGCGAGCACAGCATCGCTTTTGCAGCAGCTCCTTCCATGTGCATGTTTTTGGGAGTGGAAAGGCTTGCAGAGTGTTCAAGTAGCTTTTTCTCTCCGCTGGAAAGCTGCACGCTCAGTGCCAGTGTACTGCAACTTCTTTCTTCACGTTTCAGCAGCTAGCACGCTCTCCGTGTGCTGGAGAAGCGGCTGAGGCTTCCTTGCCGGAGAAGCGGCACCTTCGCCGGCAGAGAGCATCCTGCCGGCCGCGGTGCGCTCCGGAGCGGGGGCTTGTGCCGAAAGAGGCCGGCAACAGGCGCTTACCTTCGGACAGCTCCGGATGCCCGTCTAATGCGTCTCTTGTCGCCTACACGGCAGGGAAAAGCTTTTCCACTCTGTCTAGGAAGGAGAAAGTGTGCCAGCACAGCAAATGCCTCCCGGACTTTCCCTGCAATTCAGCAAGTGCTTTGCAGCTTGAAATTGGAAGGAAAGCCTCAGATTTAGCAGCCAGAGCTTCAGGAGGAGCAGCAGCGAGCACAGCATCGCTTTTGCAGCAGCTCCTTCCATGTGCATGTTTTTGGGAGTGGAAAGGCTTGCAGAGTGTTCAAGTAGCTTTTTCTCTCCGCTGGAAAGCTGCACGCTCAGTGCCAGTGTTCTGCAGCTTCTTTCTTCGCGTTTCACCTGCTAGCACGCTCGCCGTGTGCTGGAGAAGCGGCTGAGGCTTCCTTGCCGGAGAAGCGGCACCTTCGCCGGCAGAGAGCATCCTGCCGGCCGCGGTGCGCTCTGGAGGGGGGGCTTGTGCCGAAAGAGGCCGGCAACAGGCGCTTACCTTCGGACAGCTCCGGATGCCCATCTAATGCGTCTCTTGTCGCCTACACGGCAGGGAAAAGCTTTTCCACTCTGTCTAGGAAGGAGAAAGTGTGCCAGCACAGCAAATGCCTCCCGGACTTTCCCTGCAATTCAGCAAGTGCTTTGCAGCTTGAAATTGGAAGGAAAGCCTCAGATTTAGCAGCCAGAGCTTCAGGAGGAGCAGCAGCGAGCACAGCATCGCTTTTGCAGCAGCTCCTTCCATGTGCATGTTTTTGGGAGTGGAAAGGCTTGCAGAGTGTTCAAGTAGCTTTTTCTCTCCGCTGGAAAGCTGCACGCTCAGTGCCAGTGCTCTGCAGCTTCTTTCTTCACGTTTCAGCAGCTAGCGCGCTCTCCGTGTGCAGGAGAAGCGGCTGAGGCTTCCTTGCCGGAGAAGCGGCACCTTCGCCGGCAGAGAGCATCCTGCCGGCCGCGGTGCGCTCCGGAGCGGGGGCTTGTGCCGACAGAGGCCGGCAACAGGCGCTTACCTTCGGACAGCTCCGGATGCCCGTCCAATGCGTCTCTTGTCGCCTACACGGCAGGGAAAAGCTTTTCCACTCTGTCTAGGAAGAAGAAAGTGTGCCAGCACAGCAAATGCCTCCCGGACTTTCCCTGCATATCAGCAAGTGCTTTGCAGCTTGAAATTGGAAGGAAAGCCTCAGATTTAGCAGCCAGAGCTTCAGGAGGAGCAGCAGCGAGCACAGCATCGCTTTTGCAGCAGCTCCTTCCATGTGCATGTTTTTGGGAGTGGAAAGGCTTGCAGAGTGTTCAAGTAGCTTTTTCTCTCCGCTGGAAAGCTGCACGCTCAGTGCCAGTGTTCTGCAACTTCTTCACGTTTCAGCAGCTAGCACGCTCTCCGTGTGCTGGAGAAGCGGCAGAGGCTTCCTTGCCGGAGAAGCGGCACCTTCGCCGGCAGAGAGCATCCTGCCGGCCGCGGTGCGCTCCGGAGCGGGGGCTTGTGCCGAAAGAGGCCGGCAACAGGCGCTTACCTTCGGACAGCTCCGGATGCCCGTCTAATGCGTCTCTTGTCGCCTACACGGCAGGGAAAAGCTTTTCCACTCTGTCTAGGAAGGAGAAAATGTGCCAGCACAGCAAATGCCTCCCGGACTTTCCCTGCAATTCAGCAAGTGCTTTGCAGCTTGAAATTGGAAGGAAAGCCTCAGATTTAGCAGCCAGAGCTTCAGGAGGAGCAGCAGCGAGCACAGCATCGCTTTTGCAGCAGCTCTTTCCATGTGCATGTTTTTGGGAGTTGAAAGGCTTGCAGAGTGTTAAAGTAGCTTTTTCTCTCCGCTGGAAAGCTGCACGCTCAGTGCCAGTGCTCTGCAGCTTCTTTCTTCACGTTTCAGCAGCTAGCGCGCTCTCCGTGTGCTGGAGAAGCGGCTGAGGCTTCCTTGCCGGAGAAGCGGCACCTTCGCCGGCAGAGAGCATCCTGCCGGCCGCGGTGCGCTCCGGAGCGGGGGCTTGTGCCGAAAGAGGCCGGCAACAGGCGCTTACCTTCGGACAGCTCCGGATGCCCGTCCAATGCGTCTCTTGTCGCCTACACGGCAGGGAAAAGCTTTTCCACTCTATCTAGGAAGACGAAAGTGTGCCAGCACAGCAAATGCCTCCCGGACTTTCCCTGCAATTCAGCAAGTGCTTTGCAGCTTGAAATTGGAAGGAAAGCCTCAGATTTAGCAGCCAGAGCTTCAGGAGGAGCAGCAGCGAGCACAGCATCGCTTTTGCAGCAGCTCCTTCCATGTGCATGTTTTTGGGAGTGGAAAGGCTTGCAGAGTGTTCAAGTAGCTTTTTCTCTCCGCTGGAAAGCTGCACGCTCAGTGCCAGTGTTCTGCAACTTCTTTCTTCACGTTTCAGCAGCTAGCACGCTCTCCGTGTGCTGGAGAAGCGGCTGAGGCTTCCTTGCCGGAGAAGCGGCACCTTCGCCGGCAGAGAGCATCCTGCCGGCCGCGGTGCGCTCCGGAGCGGGGGCTTGTGCCGACAGAGGCCGGCAACAGGCGCTTACCTTCGGACAGCTCCGGATGCCCGTCCAGTGCGTCTCTTGTCGCCTACACGGCAGGGAAAAGCTTTTCCACTCTGTCTAGGAAGAAGAAAGTGTGCCAGCACAGCAAATGCCTCCCGGACTTTCCCTGCAATTCAGCAAGTGCTTTGCAGCTTGAAATTGGAAGGAAAGCCTCAGATTTAGCAGCCAGAGCTTCAGGAGGAGCAGCAGCGAGCACAGCATCGCTTTTGCAGCAGCTCCTTCCATGTGCATGTTTTTGGGAGTGGAAAGGCTTGCAGAGTGTTAAAGTAGCTTTTTCTCTCCGCTGGAAAGCTGCACGCTCAGTGCCAGTGTTCTGCAACTTCTTTCTTCACGTTTCAGCAGCTAGCACGCTCGCCGTGTGCTGGAGAAGCGGCAGAGGCTTCCTTGCCGGAGAAGCGGCACCTTCGCCGGCAGAGAGCATCCTGCCGGCCGCGGTGCGCTCCGGAGCGGGGGCTTGTGCCGACAGAGGCCGGCAACAGGCGCTTACCTTCGGACAGCTCCGGATGCCCGTCCAATGCGTCTCTTGTCGCCTACACGGCAGGGAAAAGCTTTTCCACTCTGTCTAGGAAGAAGAAAGTGTGCCAGCACAGCAAATGCCTCCCGGACTTTCCCTGCATATCAGCAAGTGCTTTGCAGCTTGAAATTGGAAGGAAAGCCTCAGATTTAGCAGCCAGAGCTTCAGGAGGAGCAGCAGCGAGCACAGCATCGCTTTTGCAGCAGCTCCTTCCATGCGCTGGTTTTTGGGAGTGGAAAGGCTTGTAGAGTGTTAAAGTAGCTTTTTCTCTCCGCTGGAAAGCTGCACGCTCAGTGCCAGTGTTCTGCAGCTTCTTTCTTCGCGTTTCACCTGCTAGCACGCTCTCCGTGTGCTGGAGAAGCGGGCGAGGCTTCCTTGCCGGAGAAGCGGCACCTTCGCCGGCAGAGAGCATCCTGCCGGCCGCGGTGCGCTCCGGAGCGGGGGCTTGTGCCGACAGAGGCCGGGAACAGGCGCTTACCTTCGGACAGCTCCGGATGCCCGTCCAATGCGTCTCTTGTCGCCTACACGGCAGGGAAAAGCTTTTCCACTCTGTCTAGGAAGGAGAAAGTGTGCCAGCACAGCAAATGCCTCCCGGACTTTCCCTGCAATTCAGCAAGTGCTTTGCAGCTTGAAATTGGAAGGAAAGCCTCAGATTTAGCAGCCAGAGCTTCAGGAGGAGCAGCAGCGAGCACAGCATCGCTTTTGCAGCAGCTCCTTCCATGTGCATGTTTTTGGGAGTGGAAAGGCTTGCAGAGTGTTCAAGTAGCTTTTTCTCTCCGCTGGAAAGCTGCACGCTCAGTGCCAGTGTTCTGCAACTTCTTTCTTCACGTTTCAGCAGCTAGCACGCTCTCCGTGTGCTGGAGAAGCGGGCGAGGCTTCCTTGCCGGAGAAGCGGCACCTTCGCCGGCAGAGAGCATCCTGCCGGCCGCGGTGCGCTCCGGAGCGGGGGCTTGTGCCGACAGAGGCCGGCAACAGGCGCTTACCTTCGGACAGCTCCGGATGCCCGTCCAATGCGTCTCTTGTCGCCTACACGGCAGGGAAAAGCTTTTCCACTCTGTCTAGGAAGAAGAAAGTGTGCCAGCACAGCAAATGCCTCCCGGACTTTCCCTGCATATCAGCAAGTGCTTTGCAGCTTGAAATTGGAAGGAAAGCCTCAGATTTAGCAGCCAGAGCTTCAGGAGGAGCAGCAGCGAGCACAGCATCGCTTTTGCAGCAGCTCCTTCCATGTGCATGTTTTTGGGAGTGGAAAGGCTTGCAGAGTGTTCAAGTAGCTTTTTCTCTCCGCTGGAAAGCTGCACGCTCAGTGCCAGTGTTCTGCAACTTCTTTCTTCACGTTTCAGCAGCTAGCACGCTCTCCGTGTGCTGGAGAAGCGGCAGAGGCTTCCTTGCCGGAGAAGCGGCACCTTCGCCGGCAGAGAGCATCCTGCCGGCCGCGGTGCGCTCCGGAGCGGGGGCTTGTGCCGACAGAGGCCGGCAACAGGCGCTTACCTTCGGACAGCTCCGGATGCCCGTCCAATGCGTCTCTTGTCGCCTACACGGCAGGGAAAAGCTTTTCCACTCTGTCTAGGAAGAAGAAAGTGTGCCAGCACAGCAAATGCCTCCCGGACTTTCCCTGCATATCAGCAAGTGCTTTGCAGCTTGAAATTGGAAGGAAAGCCTCAGATTTAGCAGCCAGAGCTTCAGGAGGAGCAGCAGCGAGCACAGCATCGCTTTTGCAGCAGCTCCTTCCATGTGCATGTTTTTGGGAGTGGAAAGGCTTGCAGAGTGTTCAAGTAGCTTTTTCTCTCCGCTGGAAAGCTGCACGCTCAGTGCCAGTGTTCTGCAACTTCTTTCTATTCGTTTCAGCAGCTAGCACGCTCTCCGTGTGCTGGAGAAGCGGGCGAGGCTTCCTTGCCGGAGAAGCGGCACCTTCGCCGGCAGAGAGCATCCTGCCGGCCGCGGTGTGCTCCGGAGCGGGGGCTTGTGCCGAAAGAGGCCGGGAACAGGCGCTTACCTTCGGACAGCTCCGGATGCCCATCTAATGCGTCTCTTGTCGCCTACACGGCAGGGAAAAGCTTTTCCACTCTGTCTAGGAAGGAGAAAGTGTGCCAGCACAGCAAATGCCTCCCGGACTTTCCCTGCAATTCAGCAAGTGCTTTGCAGCTTGAAATTGGAAGGAAAGCCTCAGATTTAGCAGCCAGAGCTTCAGGAGGAGCAGCAGCGAGCACAGCATCGCTTTTGCAGCAGCTCCTTCCATGTGCATGTTTTTGGGAGTGGAAAGGCTTGCAGAGTGTTCAAGTAGCTTTTTCTCTCCGCTGGAAAGCTGCACGCTCAGTGCCAGTGTTCTGCAACTTCTTTCTTCACGTTTCAGCAGCTAGCACGCTCTCCGTGTGCTGGAGAAGCGGGCGAGGCTTCCTTGCCGGAGA
This sequence comes from Fringilla coelebs, assembly GCF_963513975.1. Lineage (NCBI taxonomy): Eukaryota > Metazoa > Chordata > Aves > Passeriformes > Fringillidae > Fringilla > Fringilla coelebs. Next base: position 7,929,579 of record NC_140045.1, on the reverse strand, counting down.
AGCGGCACCTTCGCCGGCAGAGAGCATCCTGCCGGCCGCGGTGCGCTCCGGAGCGGGGGCTTGTGCCGAAAGAGGCCGGCAACAGGCGCTTACCTTCGGACAGCTCCGGATGCCCGTCCAATGCGTCTCTTGTCGCCTACACGGCAGGGAAAAGCTTTTCCACTCTGTCTAGGAAGAAGAAAGTGTGCCAGCACAGCAAATGCCTCCCGGACTTTCCCTGCATATCAGCAAGTGCTTTGCAGCTTGAAATTGGAAGGAAAGCCTCAGATTTAGCAGCCAGAGCTTCAGGAGGAGCAGCAGCGAGCACAGCATCGCTTTTGCAGCAGCTCCTTCCATGTGCATGTTTTTGGGAGTGGAAAGGCTTGCAGAGTGTTCAAGTAGCTTTTTCTCTCCGCTGGAAAGCTGCACGCTCAGTGCCAGTGTTCTGCAACTTCTTTCTTCACGTTTCAGCAGCTAGCACGCTCTCCGTGTGCTGGAGAAGCGGGCGAGGCTTCCTTGCCGGAGAAGCGGCACCTTCGCCGGCAGAGAGCATCCTGCCGGCCGCGGTGCGCTCCGGAGCGGGGGCTTGTGCCGAAAGAGGCCGGCAACAGGCGCTTACCTTCGGACAGCTCCGGATGCCCGTCCAATGCGTCTCTTGTCGCCTACACGGCAGGGAAAAGCTTTTCCACTCTGTCTAGGAAGGAGAAAGTGTGCCAGCACAGCAAATGCCTCCCGGACTTTCCCTGCAATTCAGCAAGTGCTTTGCAGCTTGAAATTGGAAGGAAAGCCTCAGATTTAGCAGCCAGAGCTTCAGGAGGAGCAGCAGCGAGCACAGCATCGCTTTTGCAGCAGCTCCTTCCATGTGCATGTTTTTGGGAGTGGAAAGGCTTGCAGAGTGTTCAAGTAGCTTTTTCTCTCCGCTGGAAAGCTGCACGCTCAGTGCCAGTGTTCTGCAGCTTCTTTCTTCACGTTTCAGCAGCTAGCGCGCTCTCCGTGCGCAGGAGAAGCGGCTGAGGCTTCCTTGCCGGAGAAGCGGCACCTTCGCCGGCAGAGAGCATCCTGCCGGCCGCGGTGCGCTCCGGAGCGGGGACTTGTGCCGAAAGAGGCCGGGAACAGGCGCTTACCTTCGGACAGCTCCGGATGCCCGTCTAATGCGTCTCTTGTCGCCTACACGGCAGGGAAAAGCTTTTCCACTCTGTCTAGGAAGGAGAAAGTGTGCCAGCACAGCAAATGCCTCCCGGACTTTCCCTGCAATTCAGCAAGTGCTTTGCAGCTTGAAATTGGAAGGAAAGCCTCAGATTTAGCAGCCAGAGCTTCAGGAGGAGCAGCAGCGAGCACAGCATCGCTTTTGCATCAGCTCCTTCCATGTGCATGTTTTTGGGAGTGGAAACGCATGCAGAGTGTTCAAGTAGCTTTTTCTCTCCGCTGGAAAGCTGCACGCTCAGTGCCAGTGTTCTGCAGCTTCTTTCTTCGCGTTTCACCTGCTAGCGCGCTCTCCGTGTGCAGGAGAAGCGGCTGAGGCTTCCTTGCCGGAGAAGCGGCACCTTCGCCAGCAGAGAGCATCCTGCCGGCCGCGGTGCGCTCCGGAGCGGGGGCTTGTGCCGAAAGAGGCCGGGAACAGGCGCTTACCTTCGGACAGCTCCGGATCCCCGTCTAATGCGTCTCTTGTCGCCTACACGGCAGGGAAAAGCTTTTCCACTCTGTCTAGGAAGGAGAAAGTGTGCCAGCACAGCAAATGCCTCCCGGACTTTCCCTGCAATTCAGCAAGTGCTTTGCAGCTTGAAATTGGAAGGAAAGCCTCAGATTTAGCAGCCAGAGCTTCAGGAGGAGCAGCAGCGAGCACAGCATCGCTTTTGCAGCAGCTCCTTCCATGCGCTGGTTATTGGGAGTGGAAAGGCTTGTAGAGTGTTAAAGTAGCTTTTTCTCTCCGCTGGAAAGCTGCACGCTCAGTGCCAGTGTTCTGCAGCTTCTTTCTTCGCGTTTCACCTGCTAGCACGCTCTCCGTGTGCTGGAGAAGCGGCTGAGGCTTCCTTGCCGGAGAAGCGGCACCTTCGCCGGCAGAGAGCATCCTGCCGGCCGCGGTGCGCTCCGGAGCGGGGGCTTGTGCCGACAGAGGCCGGCAACAGGCGCTTACCTTCGGACAGCTCCGGATGCCCGTCCAATGCGTCTCTTGTCGCCTACACGGCAGGGAAAAGCTTTTCCACTCTGTCTAGGAAGAAGAAAGTGTGCCAGCACAGCAAATGCCTCCCGGACTTTCCCTGCATATCAGCAAGTGCTTTGCAGCTTGAAATTGGAAGGAAAGCCTCAGATTTAGCAGCCAGAGCTTCAGGAGGAGCAGCAGCGAGCACAGCATCGCTTTTGCAGCAGCTCCTTCCATGTGCATGTTTTTGGGAGTGGAAAGGCTTGCAGAGTGTTCAAGTAGCTTTTTCTCTCCGCTGGAAAGCTGCACGCTCAGTGCCAGTGTTCTGCAACTTCTTTCTTCACGTTTCAGCAGCTAGCACGCTCTCCGTGTGCTGGAGAAGCGGGCGAGGCTTCCTTGCCGGAGAAGCGGCACCTTCGCCGGCAGAGAGCATCCTGCCGGCCGCGGTGCGCTCCGGAGCGGGGGCTTGTGCCGAAAGAGGCCGGGAACAGGCGCTTACCTTCGGACAGCTCCGGATGCCCGTCCAATGCGTCTCTTGTCGCCTACACGGCAGGGAAAAGCTTTTCCACTCTGTCTAGGAAGGAGAAAGTGTGCCAGCACAGCAAATGCCTCCCGGACTTTCCCTGCAATTCAGCAAGTGCTTTGCAGCTTGAAATTGGAAGGAAAGCCTCAGATTTAGCAGCCAGAGCTTCAGGAGGAGCAGCAGCGAGCACAGCATCGCTTTTGCAGCAGCTCCTTCCATGTGCATGTTTTTGGGAGTGGAAAGGCTTGCAGAGTGTTCAAGTAGCTTTTTCTCTCCGCTGGAAAGCTGCACGCTCAGTGCCAGTGTTCTGCAACTTCTTTCTATTCGTTTCAGCAGCTAGCACGCTCTCCGTGTGCTGGAGAAGCGGGCGAGGCTTCCTTGCCGGAGAAGCGGCACCTTCGCCGGCAGAGAGCATCCTGCCGGCCGCGGTGCGCTCCGGAGCGGGGGCTTGTGCCGAAAGAGGCCGGGAACAGGCGCTTACCTTCGGACAGCTCCGGATGCCCGTCTAATGCGTCTCTTGTCGCCTACACGGCAGGGAAAAGCTTTTCCACTCTGTCTAGGAAGGAGAAAGTGTGCCAGCACAGCAAATGCCTCCCGGACTTTCCCTGCAATTCAGCAAGTGCTTTGCAGCTTGAAATTGGAAGGAAAGCCTCAGATTTAGCAGCCAGAGCTTCAGGAGGAGCAGCAGCGAGCACAGCATCGCTTTTGCAGCAGCTCCTTCCATGTGCATGTTTTTGGGAGTGGAAACGCTTGCAGAGTGTTCAAGTAGCTTTTTCTCTCCGCTGGAAAGCTGCACGCTCAGTGCCAGTGTTCTGCAGCTTCTTTCTTCGCGTTTCAGCAGCTAGCGCGCTCTCCGTGTGCAGGAGAAGCGGCTGAGGCTTCCTTGCCGGAGAAGCGGCACCTTCGCCGGCAGAGAGCATCCTGCCGGCCGCGGTGCGCTCCGGAGCGGGGGCTTGTGCCGAAAGAGGCCGGGAACAGGCGCTTACCTTCGGACAGCTCCGGATGCCCGTCCAATGCGTCTCTTGTCGCCTACACGGCAGGGAAAAGCTTTTCCACTCTGTCTAGGAAGGAGAAAGTGTGCCAGCACAGCAAATGCCTCCCGGACTTTCCCTGCAATTCAGCAAGTGCTTTGCAGCTTGAAATTGGAAGGAAAGCCTCAGATTTAGCAGCCAGAGCTTCAGGAGGAGCAGCAGCGAGCACAGCATCGCTTTTGCAGCAGCTCCTTCCATGCGCTGGTTTTTGGGAGTGGAAAGGCTTGTAGAGTGTTAAAGTAGCTTTTTCTCTCCGCTGGAAAGCTGCACGCTCAGTGCCAGTGTTCTGCAGCTTCTTTCTTCGCGTTTCAACTGCTAGCACGCTCTCCGTGTGCTGGAGAAGCGGCTGAGGCTTCCTTGCCGGAGAAGCGGCACCTTCGCCGGCAGAGAGCATCCTGCCGGCCGCGGTGCGCTCCTAAGCGGGGGCTTGTGCCGACAGAGGCCGGCAACAGGCGCTTACCTTCGGACAGCTCCGGATGCCCGTCCAATGCGTCTCTTGTCGCCTACACGGCAGGGAAAAGCTTTTCCACTCTGTCTAGGAAGAAGAAAGTGTGCCAGCACAGCAAATGCCTCCCGGACTTTCCCTGCAATTCAGCAAGTGCTTTGCAGCTTGAAATTGGAAGGAAAGCCTCAGATTTAGCAGCCAGAGCTTCAGGAGGAGCAGCAGCGAGCACAGCATCGCTTTTGCAGCAGCTCCTTCCATGTGCATGTTTTTGGGAGTGGAAAGGCTTGCAGAGTGTTCAAGTAGCTTTTTCTCTCCGCTGGAAAGCTGCACGCTCAGTGCCAGTGTTCTGCAGCTTCTTTCTTCACGTTTCAGCAGCTAGCACGCTCTCCGTGTGCTGGAGAAGCGGGCGAGGCTTCCTTGCCGGAGAAGCGGCACCTTCGCCGGCAGAGAGCATCCTGCCGGCCGCGGTGCGCTCCGGAGCGGGGGCTTGTGCCGAAAGAGGCCGGCAACAGGCGCTTACCTTCGGACAGCTCCGGATGCCCGTCCAATGCGTCTCTTGTCGCCTACACGGCAGGGAAAAGCTTTTCCACTCTGTCTAGGAAGAAGAAAGTGTGCCAGCACAGCAAATGCCTCCCGGACTTTCCCTGCAATTCAGCAAGTGCTTTGCAGCTTGAAATTGGAAGGAAAGCCTCAGATTTAGCAGCCAGAGCTTCAGGAGGAGCAGCAGCGAGCACAGCATCGCTTTTGCAGCAGCTCCTTCCATGTGCATGTTTTTGGGAGTGGAAAGGCTTGCAGAGTGTTCAAGTAGCTTTTTCTCTCCGCTGGAAAGCTGCACGCTCAGTGCCAGTGTTCTGCAACTTCTTTCTTCACGTTTCAGCAGCTAGCACGCTCTCCGTGTGCTGGAGAAGCGGCAGAGGCTTCCTTGCCGGAGAAGCGGCACCTTCGCCGGCAGAGAGCATCCTGCCGGCCGCGGTGCGCTCCGGAGCGGGGGCTTGTGCCGAAAGAGGCCGGCAACAGGCGCTTACCTTCGGACAGCTCCGGATGCCCGTCTAATGCGTCTCTTGTCGCCTACACGGCAGGGAAAAGCTTTTCCACTCTTTCTAGGAAGAAGAAAGTGTGCCAGCACAGCAAATGCCTCCCGGACTTTCCCTGCAATTCAGCAAGTGCTTTGCAGCTTGAAATTGGAAGGAAAGCCTCAGATTTAGCAGCCAGAGCTTCAGGAGGAGCAGCAGCGAGCACAGCATCGCTTTTGCAGCAGCTCCTTCCATGTGCATGTTTTTGGGAGTGGAAAGGCTTGCAGAGTGTTCAAGTAGCTTTTTCTCTCCGCTGGAAAGCTGCACGCTCAGTGCCAGTGTTCTGCAGCTTCTTTCTTCACGTTTCAGCAGCTAGCGCGCTCTCCGTGTGCTGGAGAAGCGGCTGAGGCTTCCTTGCCGGAGAAGCGGCACCTTCGCCGGCAGAGAGCATCCTGCCGGCCGCGGAGTGCTCCGGAGCGGGGGCTTGTGCCGAAAGAGGCCGGCAACAGGCGCTTACCTTCGGACAGCTCCGGATGCCCGTCCAATGCGTCTCTTGTCGCCTACACGGCAGGGAAAATCTTTTCCACTCTGTCTAGGAAGGCGAAAGTGTGCCAGCACAGCAAATGCCTCCCGGACTTTCCCTGCAATTCAGCATGTGCTTTGCAGCTTGAAATTGGAAGGAAAGCCTCAGATTTAGCAGCCAGAGCTTCAGGAGGAGCAGCAGCGAGCACAGCATCGCTTTTGCAGCAGCTCCTTTCATGTGCATGTTTTTGGGAGTGGAAAGGCTTGCAGAGTGTTCAAGTAGCTTTTTCTCTCCGCTGGAAAGCTGCACGCTCAGTGCCAGTGTTCTGCAACTTCTTTCTTCACGTTTCAGCAGCTAGCACGCTCTCCGTGTGCTGGAGAAGCGGGCGAGGCTTCCTTGCCGGAGAAGCGGCACCTTCGCCGGCAGAGAGCATCCTGCCGGCCGCGGTGCGCTCCGGAGCGGGGGCTTGTGCCGAAAGAGGCCGGGAACAGGCGCTTACCTTCGGACAGCTCCGGATGCCCGTCCAATGCGTCTCTTGTCGCCTACACGGCAGGGAAAAGCTTTTCCACTCTGTCTAGGAAGGAGAAAGTGTGCCAGCACAGCAAATGCCTCCCGGACTTTCCCTGCAATTCAGCAAGTGCTTTGCAGCTTGAAATTGGAAGGAAAGCCTCAGATTTAGCAGCCAGAGCTTCAGGAGGAGCAGCAGCGAGCACAGCATCGCTTTTGCAGCAGCTCCTTCCATGTGCATGTTTTTGGGAGTGGAAAGGCTTGCAGAGTGTTCAAGTAGCTTTTTCTCTCCGCTGGAAAGCTGCACGCTCAGTGCCAGTGTTCTGCAGCTTCTTTCTTCACGTTTCAGCAGCTAGCGCGCTCTCCGTGCGCAGGAGAAGCGGCTGAGGCTTCCTTGCCGGAGAAGCGGCACCTTCGCCGGCAGAGAGCATCCTGCCGGCCGCGGTGCGCTCCGGAGCGGGGGCTTGTGCCGAAAGAGGCCGGGAACAGGCGCTTACCTTCGGACAGCTCCGGATGCCCGTCTAATGCGTCTCTTGTCGCCTACACGGCAGGGAAAAGCTTTTCCACTCTGTCTAGGAAGGAGAAAGTGTGCCAGCACAGCAAATGCCTCCCGGACTTTCCCTGCAATTCAGCAAGTGCTTTGCAGCTTGAAATTGGAAGGAAAGCCTCAGATTTAGCAGCCAGAGCTTCAGGAGGAGCAGCAGCGAGCACAGCATCGCTTTTGCAGCAGCTCCTTCCATGTGCATGTTTTTGGGAGTGGAAACGCTTGCAGAGTGTTCAAGTAGCTTTTTCTCTCCGCTGGAAAGCTGCACGCTCAGTGCCAGTGTTCTGCAACTTCTTTCTATTCGTTTCAGCAGCTAGCACGCTCTCCGTGTGCTGGAGAAGCGGGCGAGGCTTCCTTGCCGGAGAAGCGGCACCTTCGCCGGCAGAGAGCATCCTGCCGGCCGCGGTGTGCTCCGGAGCGGGGGCTTGTGCCGAAAGAGGCCGGCAACAGGCGCTTACCTTCGGACAGCTCCGGATGCCCATCTAATGCGTCTCTTGTCGCCTACACGGCAGGGAAAAGCTTTTCCACTCTGTCTAGGAAGGAGAAAGTGTGCCAGCACAGCAAATGCCTCCCGGACTTTCCCTGCAATTCAGCAAGTGCTTTGCAGCTTGAAATTGGAAGGAAAGCCTCAGATTTAGCAGCCAGAGCTTCAGGAGGAGCAGCAGCGAGCACAGCATCGCTTTTGCAGCAGCTCCTTCCATGTGCATGTTTTTGGGAGTGGAAAGGCTTGCAGAGTGTTCAAGTAGCTTTTTCTCTCCGCTGGAAAGCTGCACGCTCAGTGCCAGTGTTCTGCAACTTCTTTCTTCACGTTTCAGCAGCTAGCACGCTCTCCGTGTGCTGGAGAAGCGGGCGAGGCTTCCTTGCCGGAGAAGCGGCACCTTCGCCGGCAGAGAGCATCCTGCCGGCCGCGGTGTGCTCCGGAGCGGGGGCTTGTGCCGAAAGAGGCCGGGAACAGGCGCTTACCTTCGGACAGCTCCGGATGCCCGTCCAATGCGTCTCTTGTCGCCTACACGGCAGGGAAAAGCTTTTCCACTCTGTCTAGGAAGAAGAAAGTGTGCCAGCACAGCAAATGCCTCCCGGACTTTCCCTGCAATTCAGCAAGTGCTTTGCAGCTTGAAATTGGAAGGAAAGCCTCAGATTTAGCAGCCAGAGCTTCAGGAGGAGCAGCAGCGAGCACAGCATCGCTTTTGCAGCAGCTCCTTCCATGCGCTGGTTTTTGGGAGTGGAAAGGCTTGTAGAGTGTTAAAGTAGCTTTTTCTCTCCGCTGGAAAGCTGCACGCTCAGTGCCAGTGTTCTGCAGCTTCTTTCTTCGCGTTTCACCTGCTAGCACGCTCTCCGTGTGCTGGAGAAGCGGGCGAGGCTTCCTTGCCGGAGAAGCGGCACCTTCGCCGGCAGAGAGCATCCTGCCGGCCGCGGTGCGCTCCGGAGCGGGGGCTTGTGCCGACAGAGGCCGGCAACAGGCGCTTACCTTCGGACAGCTCCGGATGCCCGTCCAATGCGTCTCTTGTCGCCTACACGGCAGGGAAAAGCTTTTCCACTCTGTCTAGGAAGAAGAAAGTGTGCCAGCACAGCAAATGCCTCCCGGACTTTCCCTGCAATTCAGCAAGTGCTTTGCAGCTTGAAATTGGAAGGAAAGCCTCAGATTTAGCAGCCAGAGCTTCAGGAGGAGCAGCAGCGAGCACAGCATCGCTTTTGCAGCAGCTCCTTCCATGTGCATGTTTTTGGGAGTGGAAAGGCTTGCAGAGTGTTCAAGTAGCTTTTTCTCTCCGCTGGAAAGCTGCACGCTCAGTGCCAGTGTTCTGCAACTTCTTTCTATTCGTTTCAGCAGCTAGCACGCTCTCCGTGTGCTGGAGAAGCGGGCGAAACTTCCTTGCCGGAGAAGCGGCACCTTCGCCGGCAGAGAGCATCCTGCCGGCCGCGGTGTGCTCCGGAGCGGGGGCTTGTGCCGAAAGAGGCCGGCAACAGGCGCTTACCTTCGGACAGCTCCGGATGCCCATCTAATGCGTCTCTTGTCGCCTACACGGCAGGGAAAAGCTTTTCCACTCTGTCTAGGAAGGAGAAAGTGTGCCAGCACAGCAAATGCCTCCCGGACTTTCCCTGCAATTCAGCAAGTGCTTTGCAGCTTGAAATTGGAAGGAAAGCCTCAGATTTAGCAGCCAGAGCTTCAGGAGGAGCAGCAGCGAGCACAGCATCGCTTTTGCAGCAGCTCCTTCCATGTGCATGTTTTTGGGAGTGGAAAGGCTTGCAGAGTGTTCAAGTAGCTTTTTCTCTCCGCTGGAAAGCTGCACGCTCAGTGCCAGTGTTCTGCAACTTCTTTCTTCACGTTTCAGCAGCTAGCACGCTCTCCGTGTGCTGGAGAAGCGGGCGAGGCTTCCTTGCCGGAGAAGCGGCACCTTCGCCGGCAGAGAGCATCCTGCCGGCCGCGGTGCGCTCCGGAGCGGGGGCTTGTGCCGAAAGAGGCCGGCAACAGGCGCTTACCTTCGGACAGCTCCGGATGCCCGTCTAATGCGTCTCTTGTCGCCTACACGGCAGGGAAAAGCTTTTCCACTCTGTCTAGGAAGAAGAAAGTGTGCCAGCACAGCAAATGCCTCCCGGACTTTCCCTGCAATTCAGCAAGTGCTTTGCAGCTTGAAATTGGAAGGAAAGCCTCAGATTTAGCAGCCAGAGCTTCAGGAGGAGCAGCAGCGAGCACAGCATCGCTTTTGCAGCAGCTCTTTCCATGTGCATGTTTTTGGGAGTGGAAAGGCTTGCAGAGTGTTAAAGTAACTTATTCTCTCCGCTGGAAAGCTGCACGCTCAGTGCCAGTGCTCTGCAGCTTCTTTCTTCACGTTTCAGCAGCTAGCGCGCTCTCCGTGTGCTGGAGAAGCGGCTGAGGCTTCCTTGCCGGAGAAGCGGCACCTTCGCCGGCAGAGAGCATCCTGCCGGCCGCGGTGCGCTCCGGAGCGGGGGCTTGTGCCGAAAGAGGCCGGCAACAGGCGCTTACCTTCGGACAGCTCCGGATGCCCGTCCAATGCGTCTCTTGTCGCCTACACGGCAGGGAAAAGCTTTTCCACTCTGTCTAGGAAGGAGAAAGTGTGCCAGCACAGCAAATGCCTCCCGGACTTTCCCTGCAATTCAGCAAGTGCTTTGCAGCTTGAAATTGGAAGGAAAGCCTCAGATTTAGCAGCCAGAGCTTCAGGAGGAGCAGCAGCGAGCACAGCATCGCTTTTGCAGCAGCTCCTTCCATGTGCATGTTTTTGGGAGTGGAAAGGCTTGCAGAGTGTTCAAGTAGCTTTTTCTCTCCGCTGGAAAGCTGCACGCTCAGTGCCAGTGTTCTGCAACTTCTTTCTATTCGTTTCAGCAGCTAGCACGCTCTCCGTGTGCTGGAGAAGCGGGCGAGGCTTCCTTGCCGGAGAAGCGGCACCTTCGCCGGCAGAGAGCATCCTGCCGGCCGCGGTGTGCTCCGGAGCGGGGGCTTGTGCCGAAAGAGGCCGGCAACAGGCGCTTACCTTCGGACAGCTCCGGATGCCCATCTAATGCGTCTCTTGTCGCCTACACGGCAGGGAAAAGCTTTTCCACTCTGTCTAGGAAGGAGAAAGTGTGCCAGCACAGCAAATGCCTCCCGGACTTTCCCTGCAATTCAGCAAGTGCTTTGCAGCTTGAAATTGGAAGGAAAGCCTCAGATTTAGCAGCCAGAGCTTCAGGAGGAGCAGCAGCGAGCACAGCATCGCTTTTGCAGCAGCTCCTTCCATGTGCATGTTTTTGGGAGTGGAAAGGCTTGCAGAGTGTTCAAGTAGCTTTTTCTCTCCGCTGGAAAGCTGCACGCTCAGTGCCAGTGTTCTGCAACTTCTTTCTTCACGTTTCAGCAGCTAGCACGCTCTCCGTGTGCTGGAGAAGCGGCAGAGGCTTCCTTGCCGGAGAAGCGGCACCTTCGCCGGCAGAGAGCATCCTGCCGGCCGCGGTGCGCTCCGGAGCGGGGGCTTGTGCCGAAAGAGGCCGGCAACAGGCGCTTACCTTCGGACAGCTCCGGATGCCCGTCTAATGCGTCTCTTGTCGCCTACACGGCAGGGAAAAGCTTTTCCACTCTGTCTAGGAAGAAGAAAGTGTGCCAGCACAGCAAATGCCTCCCGGACTTTCCCTGCAATTCAGCAAGTGCTTTGCAGCTTGAAATTGGAAGGAAAGCCTCAGATTTAGCAGCCAGAGCTTCAGGAGGAGCAGCAGCGAGCACAGCATCGCTTTTGCAGCAGCTCCTTCCATGCGCTGGTTTTTGGGAGTGGAAAGGCTTGTAGAGTGTTAAAGTAGCTTTTTCTCTCCGCTGGAAAGCTGCACGCTCAGTGCCAGTGTTCTGCAGCTTCTTTCTTCGCGTTTCACCTGCTAGCACGCTCTCCGTGTGCTGGAGAAGCGGGCGAGGCTTCCTTGCCGGAGAAGCGGCACCTTCGCCGGCAGAGAGCATCCTGCCGGCCGCGGTGCGCTCCGGAGCGGGGGCTTGTGCCGACAGAGGCCGGCAACAGGCGCTTACCTTCGGACAGCTCCGGATGCCCGTCCAATGCGTCTCTTGTCGCCTACACGGCAGGGAAAAGCTTTTCCACTCTGTCTAGGAAGAAGAAAGTGTGCCAGCACAGCAAATGCCTCCCGGACTTTCCCTGCAATTCAGCAAGTGCTTTGCAGCTTGAAATTGGAAGGAAAGCCTCAGATTTAGCAGCCAGAGCTTCAGGAGGAGCAGCAGCGAGCACAGCATCGCTTTTGCAGCAGCTCCTTCCATGTGCATGTTTTTGGGAGTGGAAAGGCTTGCAGAGTGTTCAAGTAGCTTTTTCTCTCCGCTGGAAAGCTGCACGCTCAGTGCCAGTGTTCTGCAGCTTCTTTCTTCACGTTTCAGCAGCTAGCGCGCTCTCCGTGTGCTGGAGAAGCGGCTGAGGCTTCCTTGCCGGAGAAGCGGCACCTTCGCCGGCAGAGAGCATCCTGCCGGCCGCGGAGTGCTCCGGAGCGGGGGCTTGTGCCGAAAGAGGCCGGCAACAGGCGCTTACCTTCGGACAGCTCCGGATGCCCGTCCAATGCGTCTCTTGTCGCCTACACGGCAGGGAAAAGCTTTTCCACTCTGTCTAGGAAGGAGAAAGTGTGCCAGCACAGCAAATGCCTCCCGGACTTTCCCTGCAATTCAGCAAGTGCTTTGCAGCTTGAAATTGGAAGGAAAGCCTCAGATTTAGCAGCCAGAGCTTCAGGAGGAGCAGCAGCCAGCACAGCATCGCTTTTGCAGCAGCTCCTTCCATGTGCATGTTTTTGGGAGTGGAAAGGCTTGCAGAGTGTTCAAGTAGCTTTTTCTCTCCGCTGGAAAGCTGCACGCTCAGTGCCAGTGTTCTGCAGCTTCTTTCTTCACGTTTCAGCAGCTAGCGCGCTCTCCGTGCGCAGGAGAAGCGGCTGAGGCTTCCTTGCCGGAGAAGCGGCACCTTCGCCGGCAGAGAGCATCCTGCCGGCCGCGGTGCGCTCCGGAGCGGGGGCTTGTGCCGAAAGAGGCCGGCAACAGGCGCTTACCTTCGGACAGCTCCGGATGCCCGTCTAATGCGTCTCTTGTCGCCTACACGGCAGGGAAAAGCTTTTCCACTCTGTCTAGGAAGGAGAAAGTGTGCCAGCACAGCAAATGCCTCCCGGACTTTCCCTGCAATTCAGCAAGTGCTTTGCAGCTTGAAATTGGAAGGAAAGCCTCAGATTTAGCAGCCAGAGCTTCAGGAGGAGCAGCAGCGAGCACAGCATCGCTTTTGCAGCAGCTCCTTCCATGTGCATGTTTTTGGGAGTGGAAACGCTTGCAGAGTGTTCAAGTAGCTTTTTCTCTCCGCTGGAAAGCTGCACGCTCAGTGCCAGTGTTCTGCAACTTCTTTCTATTCGTTTCAGCAGCTAGCACGCTCTCCGTGTGCTGGAGAAGCGGGCGAGGCTTCCTTGCCGGAGAAGCGGCACCTTCGCCGGCAGAGAGCATCCTGCCGGCCGCGGTGTGCTCCGGAGCGGGGGCTTGTGCCGAAAGAGGCCGGCAACAGGCGCTTACCTTCGGACAGCTCCGGATGCCCATCTAATGCGTCTCTTGTCGCCTACATGGCAGGGAAAAGCTTTTCCACTCTGTCTAGGAAGGAGAAAGTGTGCCAGCACAGCAAATGCCTCCCGGACTTTCCCTGCAATTCAGCAAGTGCTTTGCAGCTTGAAATTGGAAGGAAAGCCTCAGATTTAGCAGCCAGAGCTTCAGGAGGAGCAGCAGCGAGCACAGCATCGCTTTTGCAGCAGCTCCTTCCATGTGCATGTTTTTGGGAGTGGAAAGGCTTGCAGAGTGTTCAAGTAGCTTTTTCTCTCCGCTGGAAAGCTGCACGCTCAGTGCCAGTGTTCTGCAACTTCTTTCTTCACGTTTCAGCAGCTAGCACGCTCTCCGTGTGCTGGAGAAGCGGGCGAGGCTTCCTTGCCGGAGAAGCGGCACCTTCGCCGGCAGAGAGCATCCTGCCGGCCGCGGTGTGCTCCGGAGCGGGGGCTTGTGCCGAAAGAGGCCGGCAACAGGCGCTTACCTTCGGACAGCTCCGGATGCCCGTCCAATGCGTCTCTTGTCGCCTACACGGCAGGGAAAAGCTTTTCCACTCTGTCTAGGAAGAAGAAAGTGTGCCAGCACAGCAAATGCCTCCCGGACTTTCCCTGCAATTCAGCAAGTGCTTTGCAGCTTGAAATTGGAAGGAAAGCCTCAGATTTAGCAGCCAGAGCTTCAGGAGGAGCAGCAGCGAGCACAGCATCGCTTTTGCAGCAGCTCCTTCCATGTGCATGTTTTTGGGAGTGGAAAGGCTTGCAGAGTGTTCAAGTAGCTTTTTCTCTCCGCTGGAAAGCTGCACGCTCAGTGCCAGTGTTCTGCAACTTCTTTCTATTCGTTTCAGCAGCTAGCACGCTCTCCGTGTGCTGGAGAAGCGGGCGAGGCTTCCTTGCCGGAGAAGCGGCACCTTCGCCGGCAGAGAGCATCCTGCCGGCCGCGGTGCGCTCCGGAGCGGGGGCTTGTGCCGAAAGAGGCCGGCAACAGGCGCTTACCTTCGGACAGCTCCGGATGCCCATCTAATGCGTCTCTTGTCGCCTACACGGCAGGGAAAAGCTTTTCCACTCTGTCTAGGAAGGAGAAAGTGTGCCAGCACAGCAAATGCCTCCCGGACTTTCCCTGCAATTCAGCAAGTGCTTTGCAGCTTGAAATTGGAAGGAAAGCCTCAGATTTAGCAGCCAGAGCTTCAGGAGGAGCAGCAGCGAGCACAGCATCGCTTTTGCAGCAGCTCCTTCCATGTGCATGTTTTTGGGAGTGGAAAGGCTTGCAGAGTGTTCAAGTAGCTTTTTCTCTCCGCTGGAAAGCTGCACGCTCAGTGCCAGTGTTCTGCAACTTCTTTCTTCACGTTTCAGCAGCTAGCACGCTCTCCGTGTGCTGGAGAAGCGGGCGAGGCTTCCTTGCCGGAGAAGCGGCACCTTCGCCGGCAGAGAGCATCCTGCCGGCCGCGGTGCGCTCCGGAGCGGGGGCTTGTGCCGAAAGAGGCCGGCAACAGGCGCTTACCTTCGGACAGCTCCGGATGCCCGTCTAATGCGTCTCTTGTCGCCTACACGGCAGGGAAAAGCTTTTCCACTCTGTCTAGGAAGAAGAAAGTGTGCCAGCACAGCAAATGCCTCCCGGACTTTCCCTGCAATTCAGCAAGTGCTTTGCAGCTTGAAATTGGAAGGAAAGCCTCAGATTTAGCAGCCAGAGCTTCAGGAGGAGCAGCAGCGAGCACAGCATCGCTTTTGCAGCAGCTCTTTCCATGTGCATGTTTTTGGGAGTGGAAAGGCTTGCAGAGTGTTAAAGTAACTTATTCTCTCCGCTGGAAAGCTGCACGCTCAGTGCCAGTGCTCTGCAGCTTCTTTCTTCACGTTTCAGCAGCTAGCGCGCTCTCCGTGTGCTGGAGAAGCGGCTGACGCTTCCTTGCCGGAGAAGCGGCACCTTCGCCGGCAGAGAGCATCCTGCCGGCCGCGGTGCGCTCCGGAGCGGGGGCTTGTGCCGAAAGAGGCCGGCAACAGGCGCTTACCTTCGGACAGCTCCGGATGCCCGTCCAATGCGTCTCTTGTCGCCTACACGGCAGGGAAAAGCTTTTCCACTCTGTCTAGGAAGGAGAAAGTGTGCCAGCACAGCAAATGCCTCCCGGACTTTCCCTGCAATTCAGCAAGTGCTTTGCAGCTTGAAATTGGAAGGAAAGCCTCAGATTTAGCAGCCAGAGCTTCAGGAGGAGCAGCAGCGAGCACAGCATCGCTTTTGCAGCAGCTCCTTCCATGTGCATGTTTTTGGGAGTGGAAAGGCTTGCAGAGTGTTCAAGTAGCTTTTTCTCTCCGCTGGAAAGCTGCACGCTCAGTGCCAGTGTTCTGCAACTTCTTTCTATTCGTTTCAGCAGCTAGCACGCTCTCCGTGTGCTGGAGAAGCGGGCGAGGCTTCCTTGCCGGAGAAGCGGCACCTTCGCCGGCAGAGAGCATCCTGCCGGCCGCGGTGTGCTCCGGAGCGGGGGCTTGTGCCGAAAGAGGCCGGCAACAGGCGCTTACCTTCGGACAGCTCCGGATGCCCATCTAATGCGTCTCTTGTCGCCTACACGGCAGGGAAAAGCTTTTCCACTCTGTCTAGGAAGGAGAAAGTGTGCCAGCACAGCAAATGCCTCCCGGACTTTCCCTGCAATTCAGCAAGTGCTTTGCAGCTTGAAATTGGAAGGAAAGCCTCAGATTTAGCAGCCAGAGCTTCAGGAGGAGCAGCAGCGAGCACAGCATCGCTTTTGCAGCAGCTCCTTCCATGCGCTGGTTTTTGGGAGTGGAAAGGCTTGTAGAGTGTTAAAGTAGCTTTTTCTCTCCGCTGGAAAGCTGCACGCTCAGTGCCAGTGTTCTGCAGCTTCTTTCTTCGCGTTTCACCTGCTAGCACGCTCTCCGTGTGCTGGAGAAGCGGGCGAGGCTTCCTTGCCGGAGAAGCGGCACCTTCGCCGGCAGAGAGCATCCTGCCGGCCGCGGTGCGCTCCGGAGCGGGGGCTTGTGCCGACAGAGGCCGGCAACAGGCGCTTACCTTCGGACAGCTCCGGATGCCCGTCCAATGCGTCTCTTGTCGCCTACACGGCAGGGAAAAGCTTTTCCACTCTGTCTAGGAAGAAGAAAGTGTGCCAGCACAGCAAATGCCTCCCGGACTTTCCCTGCAATTCAGCAAGTGCTTTGCAGCTTGAAATTGGAAGGAAAGCCTCAGATTTAGCAGCCAGAGCTTCAGGAGGAGCAGCAGCGAGCACAGCATCGCTTTTGCAGCAGCTCCTTCCATGTGCATGTTTTTGGGAGTGGAAAGGCTTGCAGAGTGTTAAAGTAGCTTTTTCTCTCCGCTGGAAAGCTGCACGCTCAGTGCCAGTGTTCTGCAACTTCTTTCTATTCGTTTCAGCAGCTAGCACGCTCTCCGTGTGCTGGAGAAGCGGGCGAGGCTTCCTTGCCGGAGAAGCGGCACCTTCGCCGGCAGAGAGCATCCTGCCGGCCGCGGTGTGCTCCGGAGCGGGGGCTTGTGCCGAAAGAGGCCGGCAACAGGCGCTTACCTTCGGACAGCTCCGGATGCCCATCTAATGCGTCTCTTGTCGCCTACACGGCAGGGAAAAGCTTTTCCACTCTGTCTAGGAAGGAGAAAGTGTGCCAGCACAGCAAATGCCTCCCGGACTTTCCCTGCAATTCAGCAAGTGCTTTGCAGCTTGAAATTGGAAGGAAAGCCTCAGATTTAGCAGCCAGAGCTTCAGGAGGAGCAGCAGCGAGCACAGCATCGCTTTTGCAGCAGCTCCTTCCATGTGCATGTTTTTGGGAGTGGAAAGGCTTGCAGAGTGTTCAAGTAGCTTTTTCTCTCCGCTGGAAAGCTGCACGCTCAGTGCCAGTGTTCTGCAACTTCTTTCTTCACGTTTCAGCAGCTAGCACGCTCTCCGTGTGCTGGAGAAGCGGGCGAGGCTTCCTTGCCGGAGAAGCGGCACCTTCGCCGGCAGAGAGCATCCTGCCGGCCGCGGTGCGCTCCGGAGCGGGGGCTTGTGCCGAAAGAGGCCGGCAACAGGCGCTTACCTTCGGACAGCTCCGGATGCCCGTCTAATGCGTCTCTTGTCGCCTACACGGCAGGGAAAAGCTTTTCCACTCTGTCTAGGAAGAAGAAAGTGTGCCAGCACAGCAAATGCCTCCCGGACTTTCCCTGCAATTCAGCAAGTGCTTTGCAGCTTGAAATTGGAAGGAAAGCCTCAGATTTAGCAGCCAGAGCTTCAGGAGGAGCAGCAGCGAGCACAGCATCGCTTTTGCAGCAGCTCTTTCCATGTGCATGTTTTTGGGAGTGGAAAGGCTTGCAGAGTGTTAAAGTAACTTATTCTCTCCGCTGGAAAGCTGCACGCTCAGTGCCAGTGCTCTGCAGCTTCTTTCTTCACGTTTCAGCAGCTAGCGCGCTCTCCGTGTGCTGGAGAAGCGGCTGACGCTTCCTTGCCGGAGAAGCGGCACCTTCGCCGGCAGAGAGCATCCTGCCGGCCGCGGTGCGCTCCGGAGCGGGGGCTTGTGCCGAAAGAGGCCGGCAACAGGCGCTTACCTTCGGACAGCTCCGGATGCCCGTCCAATGCGTCTCTTGTCGCCTACACGGCAGGGAAAAGCTTTTCCACTCTGTCTAGGAAGGAGAAAGTGTGCCAGCACAGCAAATGCCTCCCGGACTTTCCCTGCAATTCAGCAAGTGCTTTGCAGCTTGAAATTGGAAGGAAAGCCTCAGATTTAGCAGCCAGAGCTTCAGGAGGAGCAGCAGCGAGCACAGCATCGCTTTTGCAGCAGCTCCTTCCATGTGCATGTTTTTGGGAGTGGAAAGGCTTGCAGAGTGTTCAAGTAGCTTTTTCTCTCCACTGGAAAGCTGCACGCTCAGTGCCAGTGTTCTGCAACTTCTTTCTATTCGTTTCAGCAGCTAGCACGCTCTCCGTGTGCTGGAGAAGCGGGCGAGGCTTCCTTGCCGGAGAAGCGGCACCTTCGCCGGCAGAGAGCATCCTGCCGGCCGCGGTGTGCTCCGGAGCGGGGGCTTGTGCCGAAAGAGGCCGGCAACAGGCGCTTACCTTCGGACAGCTCCGGATGCCCATCTAATGCGTCTCTTGTCGCCTACACGGCAGGGAAAAGCTTTTCCACTCTGTCTAGGAAGGAGAAAGTGTGCCAGCACAGCAAATGCCTCCCGGACTTTCCCTGCAATTCAGCAAGTGCTTTGCAGCTTGAAATTGGAAGGAAAGCCTCAGATTTAGCAGCCAGAGCTTCAGGAGGAGCAGCAGCGAGCACAGCATCGCTTTTGCAGCAGCTCCTTCCATGTGCATGTTTTTGGGAGTGGAAAGGCTTGCAGAGTGTTCAAGTAGCTTTTTCTCTCCGCTGGAAAGCTGCACGCTCAGTGCCAGTGTTCTGCAACTTCTTTCTTCACGTTTCAGCAGCTAGCACGCTCTCCGTGTGCTGGAGAAGCGGCAGAGGCTTCCTTGCCGGAGAAGCGGCACCTTCGCCGGCAGAGAGCATCCTGCCGGCCGCGGTGCGCTCCGGAGCGGGGGCTTGTGCCGAAAGAGGCCGGCAACAGGCGCTTACCTTCGGACAGCTCCGGATGCCCGTCTAATGCGTCTCTTGTCGCCTACACGGCAGGGAAAAGCTTTTCCACTCTGTCTAGGAAGAAGAAAGTGTGCCAGCACAGCAAATGCCTCCCGGACTTTCCCTGCAATTCAGCAAGTGCTTTGCAGCTTGAAATTGGAAGGAAAGCCTCAGATTTAGCAGCCAGAGCTTCAGGAGGAGCAGCAGCGAGCACAGCATCGCTTTTGCAGCAGCTCCTTCCATGCGCTGGTTTTTGGGAGTGGAAAGGCTTGTAGAGTGTTAAAGTAGCTTTTTCTCTCCGCTGGAAAGCTGCACGCTCAGTGCCAGTGTTCTGCAGCTTCTTTCTTCGCGTTTCACCTGCTAGCACGCTCTCCGTGTGCTGGAGAAGCGGGCGAGGCTTCCTTGCCGGAGAAGCGGCACCTTCGCCGGCAGAGAGCATCCTGCCGGCCGCGGTGCGCTCCGGAGCGGGGGCTTGTGCCGAAAGAGGCCGGCAACAGGCGCTTACCTTCGGACAGCTCCGGATGCCCGTCTAATGCGTCTCTTGTCGCCTACACGGCAGGGAAAAGCTTTTCCACTCTGTCTAGGAAGAAGAAAGTGTGCCAGCACAGCAAATGCCTCCCGGACTTTCCCTGCAATTCAGCAAGTGCTTTGCAGCTTGAAATTGGAAGGAAAGCCTCAGATTTAGCAGCCAGAGCTTCAGGAGGAGCAGCAGCGAGCACAGCATCGCTTTTGCAGCAGCTCTTTCCATGTGCATGTTTTTGGGAGTGGAAAGGCTTGCAGAGTGTTAAAGTAGCTTATTCTCTCCGCTGGAAAGCTGCACGCTCAGTGCCAGTGCTCTGCAGCTTCTTTCTTCACGTTTCAGCAGCTAGCACGCTCTCCGTGTGCAGGAGAAGCGGCTGACGCTTCCTTGCCGGAGAAGCGGCACCTTCGCCGGCAGAGAGCATCCTGCCGGCCGCGGTGCGCTCCGGAGCGGGGGCTTGTGCCGAAAGAGGCCGGCAACAGGCGCTTACCTTCGGACAGCTCCGGATGCCCGTCCAATGCGTCTCTTGTCGCCTACACGGCAGGGAAAAGCTTTTCCACTCTGTCTAGGAAGGAGAAAGTGTGCCAGCACAGCAAATGCCTCCCGGACTTTCCCTGCAATTCAGCAAGTGCTTTGCAGCTTGAAATTG
The DNA here is from genome assembly GCF_963513975.1 of Fringilla coelebs. Classification (NCBI taxonomy): domain Eukaryota; kingdom Metazoa; phylum Chordata; class Aves; order Passeriformes; family Fringillidae; genus Fringilla; species Fringilla coelebs. Next base: position 7,910,137 of record NC_140045.1, on the reverse strand, counting down.
GAAGGAAAGCCTCAGATTTAGCAGCCAGAGCTTCAGGAGGAGCAGCAGCGAGCACAGCATCGCTTTTGCAGCAGCTCCTTCCATGTGCATGTTTTTGGGAGTGGAAAGGCTTGCAGAGTGTTAAAGTAGCTTATTCTCTCCGCTGGAAAGCTGCACGCTCAGTGCCAGTGTTCTGCAGCTTCTTTCTTCGCGTTTCAGTAGCTAGCACGCTCTCCGTGTGCAGGAGAAGCGGCTGAGGCTTCCTTGCCGGAGAAGCGGCACCTTCGCCGGCAGAGAGCATCCTGCCGGCCGCGGTGTGCTCCGGAGCGGGGGCTTGTGCCGAAAGAGGCCGGCAACAGGCGCTTACCTTCGGACAGCTCCGGATGCCCGTCTAATGCGTCTCTTGTCGCCTACACGGCAGGGAAAAGCTTTTCCACTCTGTCTAGGAAGGAGAAAGTGTGCCAGCACAGCAAATGCCTCCCGGACTTTCCCTGCAATTCAGCAAGTGCTTTGCAGCTTGAAATTGGAAGGAAAGCCTCAGATTTAGCAGCCAGAGCTTCAGGAGGAGCAGCAGCGAGCACAGCATCGCTTTTGCAGCAGCTCCTTCTATGTGCTGGTTTTTGGGAGTGGAAAGGCTTGTAGAGTGTTAAAGTAGCTTTTTCTCTCCGCTGGAAAGCTGCACGCTCAGTGCCAGTGTTCTGCAGCTTCTTTCTTCGCGTTTCACCTGCTAGCACGCTCGCCATGTGCTGGAGAAGCGGGCGAGGCTTCCTTGCCGGAGAAGCGGCACCTTCGCCGGCAGAGAGCATCCTGCCGGCCGCGGTGTGCTCCGGAGCGGGGGCTTGTGCCGAAAGAGGCCGGCAACAGGCGCTTACCTTCGGACAGCTCCGGATGCCCGTCCAATGCGTCTCTTGTCGCCTACACGGCAGGGAAAAGCTTTTCCACTCTGTCTAGGAAGGAGAAAGTGTGCCAGCACAGCAAATGCCTCCCGGACTTTCCCTGCAATTCAGCAAGTGCTTTGCAGCTTGAAATTGGAAGGAAAGCCTCAGATTTAGCAGCCAGAGCTTCAGGAGGAGCAGCAGCGAGCACAGCATCGCTTTTGCAGCAGCTCCTTCCATGTGCATGTTTTTGGGAGTGGAAAGGCTTGCAGAGTGTTCAAGTAGCTTTTTCTCTCCGCTGGAAAGCTGCACGCTCAGTGCCAGTGTTCTGCAGCTTCTTTCTTCACGTTTCAGCAGCTAGCGCGCTCTCCGTGCGCAGGAGAAGCGGCTGAGGCTTCCTTGCCGGAGAAGCGGCACCTTCGCCGGCAGAGAGCGTCCTGCCGGCCTCGGTGCACTCCGGAGCGGGGGCTTGTGCCGAAAGAGGCCGGCAACAGGCGCTTACCTTCGGACAGCTCCGGATGCCCGTCTAATGCGTCTCTTGTCGCCTACACGGCAGGGAAAAGCTTTTCCACTCTGTCTAGGAAGGAGAAAGTGTGCCAGCACAGCAAATGCCTCCCGGACTTTCCCTGCAATTCAGCAAGTGCTTTGCAGCTTGAAATTGGAAGGAAAGCCTCAGATTTAGCAGCCAGAGCTTCAGGAGGAGCAGCAGCGAGCACAGCATCGCTTTTGCAGCAGCTCCTTCCATGTGCATGTTTTTGGGAGTGGAAAGGCTTGCAGAGTGTTCAAGTAGCTTTTTCTCTCCGCTGGAAAGCTGCACGCTCAGTGCCAGTGTTCTGCAACTTCTTTCTTCACGTTTCAGCAGCTAGCACGCTCTCCGTGTGCTGGAGAAGCGGGCGAGGCTTCCTTGCCGGAGAAGCGGCACCTTCGCCGGCAGAGAGCATCCTGCCGGCCTCGGTGCGCTCCGGAGCGGGGGCTTGTGCCGACAGAGGCCGGGAACAGGCGCTTACCTTCGGACAGCTCCGGATGCCCGTCCAATGCGTCTCTTGTCGCCTACACGGCAGGGAAAAGCTTTTCCACTCTGTCTAGGAAGGAGAAAGTGTGCCAGCACAGCAAATGCCTCCCGGACTTTCCCTGCAATTCAGCAAGTGCTTTGCAGCTTGAAATTGGAAGGAAAGCCTCAGATTTAGCAGCCAGAGCTTCAGGAGGAGCAGCAGCGAGCACAGCATCGCTTTTGCAGCAGCTCCTTCCATGTGCATGTTTTTGGGAGTTGAAAGGCTTGCAGAGTGTTAAAGTAGCTTTTTCTCTCCGCTGGAAAGCTGCACGCTCAGTGCCAGTGTTCTGCAGCTTCTTTCTTCGCGTTTCAGCAGCTAGCGCGCTCTCCGTGTGCAGGAGAAGCGGCTGAGGCTTCCTTGCCGGAGAAGCGGCACCTTCGCCGGCAGAGAGCATCCTGCCGGCCGCGGTGCGGTCCGGAGCGGGGGCTTGTGCCGACAGAGGCCGGGAACAGGCGCTTACCTTCGGACAGCTCCGGATGCCCGTCCAATGCGTCTCTTGTCGCCTACACGGCAGGGAAAAGCTTTTCCACTCTGTCTAGGAAGGAGAAAGTGTGCCAGCACAGCAAATGCCTCCCGGACTTTCCCTGCAATTCAGCAAGTGCTTTGCAGCTTGAAATTGGAAGGAAAGCCTCAGATTTAGCAGCCAGAGCTTCAGGAGGAGCAGCAGCGAGCACAGCATCGCTTTTGCAGCAGCTCCTTCCATGTGCATGTTTTTGGGAGTGGAAAGGCTTGCAGAGTGTTCAAGTAGCTTTTTCTCTCCGCTGGAAAGCTGCACGCTCAGTGCCAGTGTTCTGCAGCTTCTTTCTTCACGTTTCAGCAGCTACCACCCTCTCCGTGTGCAGGAGAAGCGGCTGAGGCTTCCTTGCCGGAGAAGCGGCACCTTCGCCGGCAGAGAGCATCCTGCCGGCCGCGGTGCGCTCCGGAGCGGGGGCTTGTGCCGAAAGAGGCCGGCAACAGGCGCTTACCTTCGGACAGCTCCGGATGCCCGTCTAATGCGTCTCTTGTCGCCTACACGGCAGGGAAAAGCTTTTCCACTCTGTCTAGGAAGGAGAAAGTGTGCCAGCACAGCAAATGCCTCCCGGACTTTCCCTGCAATTCAGCAAGTGCTTTGCAGCTTGAAATTGGAAGGAAAGCCTCAGATTTAGCAGCCAGAGCTTCAGGAGGAGCAGCAGCGAGCACAGCATCGCTTTTGCAGCAGCTCCTTCCATGTGCATGTTTTTGGGAGTGGAAAGGCTTGCAGAGTGTTCAAGTAGCTTTTTCTCTCCGCTGGAAAGCTGCACGCTCAGTGCCAGTGTTCTGCAGCTTCTTTCTTCACGTTTCAGCAGCTAGCGCGCTCTCCGTGTGCAGGAGAAGCGGCTGAGGCTTCCTTGCCGGAGAAGCGGCACCTTCGCCGGCAGAGAGCATCCTGCCGGCCGCGGTGCGCTCCGGAGCGGGGGCTTGTGCCGAAAGAGGCCGGGAACAGGCGCTTACCTTCGGACAGCTCCGGATCCCCGTCTAATGCGTCTCTTGTCGCCTACACGGCAGGGAAAAGCTTTTCCACTCTGTCTAGGAAGGAGAAAGTGTGCCAGCACAGCAAATGCCTCCCGGACTTTCCCTGCAATTCAGCAAGTGCTTTGCAGCTTGAAATTGGAAGGAAAGCCTCAGATTTAGCAGCCAGAGCTTCAGGAGGAGCAGCAGCGAGCACAGCATCGCTTTTGCAGCAGCTCCTTCCATGTGCATGTTTTTGGGAGTGGAAAGGCTTGCAGAGTGTTAAAGTAGCTTTTTCTCTCCGCTGGAAAGCTGCACGCTCAGTGCCAGTGTTCTGCAGCTTCTTTCTTCGCGTTTCAGCAGCTAGCACGCTCTCCGTGTGCAGGAGAAGCGGCTGAGGCTTCCTTGCCGGAGAAGCGGCACCTTCGCCGGCAGAGAGCATCCTGCCGGCCGCGGTGCGCTCCGGAGCGGGGGCTTGTGCCAAAAGAGGCCGGGAACAGGCGCTTACCTTCGGACAGCTCCGGATGCCCGTCCAATGCGTCTCTTGTCGCCTACACGGCAGGGAAAAGCTTTTCCACTCTGTCTAGGAAGGAGAAAGTGTGCCAGCACAGCAAATGCCTCCCGGACTTTCCCTGCAATTCAGCAAGTGCTTTGCAGCTTGAAATTGGAAGGAAAGCCTCAGATTTAGCAGCCAGAGCTTCAGGAGGAGCAGCAGCGAGCACAGCATCGCTTTTGCAGCAGCTCCTTCCATGTGCATGTTTTTGGGAGTGGAAAGGCTTGCAGAGTGTTCAAGTAGCTTTTTCTCTCCGCTGGAAAGCTGCACGCTCAGTGCCAGTGTTCTGCAACTTCTTTCTTCACGTTTCAGCAGCTAGCACGCTCTCCGTGTGCTGGAGAAGCGGGCGAGGCTTCCTTGCCGGAGAAGCGGCACCTTCGCCGGCAGAGAGCATCCTGCCGGCCGCGGTGCGCTCCGGAGCGGGGGCTTGTGCCGAAAGAGGCCGGCAACAGGCGCTTACCTTCGGACAGCTCCGGATGCCCGTCCAATGCGTCTCTTGTCGCCTACACGGCAGGGAAAAGCTTTTCCACTCTGTCTAGGAAGGAGAAAGTGTGCCAGCACAGCAAATGCCTCCCGGACTTTCCCTGCAATTCAGCAAGTGCTTTGCAGCTTGAAATTGGAAGGAAAGCCTCAGATTTAGCAGCCAGAGCTTCAGGAGGAGCAGCAGCGAGCACAGCATCGCTTTTGCAGCAGCTCCTTCCATGTGCATGTTTTTGGGAGTTGAAAGGCTTGCAGAGTGTTCAAGTAGCTTTTTCTCTCCGCTGGAAAGCTGCACGCTCAGTGCCAGTGTTCTGCAGCTTCTTTCTTCACGTTTCAGCAGCTAGCGCGCTCTCCGTGTGCAGGAGAAGCGGCTGAGGCTTCCTTGCCGGAGAAGCGGCACCTTCGCCGGCAGAGAGCATCCTGCCGGCCGCGGTGCGCTCCGGAGCGGGGGCTTGTGCCGAAAGAGGCCGGCAACAGGCGCTTACCTTCGGACAGCTCCGGATGCCCGTCTAATGCGTCTCTTGTCGCCTACACGGCAGGGAAAAGCTTTTCCACTCTGTCTAGGAAGGAGAAAGTGTGCCAGCACAGCAAATGCCTCCCGGACTTTCCCTGCAATTCAGCAAGTGCTTTGCAGCTTGAAATTGGAAGGAAAGCCTCAGATTTAGCAGCCAGAGCTTCAGGAGGAGCAGCAGCGAGCACAGCATCGCTTTTGCAGCAGCTCCTTCCATGTGCATGTTTTTGGGAGTGGAAAGGCTTGCAGAGTGTTAAAGTAGCTTTTTCTCTCCGCTGGAAAGCTGCACGCTCAGTGCCAGTGTTCTGCAGCTTCTTTCTTCGCGTTTCAGCAGCTACCACGCTCTCCGTGTGCTGGAGAAGCGGCTGAGGCTTCCTTGCCGGAGAAGCGGCACCTTCGCCGGCAGAGAGCATCCTGCCGGCCGCGGTGCGCTCCGGAGCGGGGGCTTGTGCCGAAAGAGGCCGGCAACAGGCGCTTACCTTCGGACAGCTCCGGATGCCCGTCCAATGCGTCTCTTGTCGCCTACACGGCAGGGAAAAGCTTTTCCACTCTGTCTAGGAAGGAGAAAGTGTGCCAGCACAGCAAATGCCTCCCGGACTTTCCCTGCAATTCAGCAAGTGCTTTGCAGCTTGAAATTGGAAGGAAAGCCTCAGATTTAGCAGCCAGAGCTTCAGGAGGAGCAGCAGCGAGCACAGCATCGCTTTTGCAGCAGCTCCTTCCATGTGCATGTTTTTGGGAGTGGAAAGGCTTGCAGAGTGTTCAAGTAGCTTTTTCTCTCCGCTGGAAAGCTGCACGCTCAGTGCCAGTGTTCTGCAGCTTCTTTCTTCACGTTTCACCTGCTAGCACGCTCTCCGTGTGCAGGAGAAGCGGCTGAGGCTTCCTTGCCCGAGAAGCGGCACCTTCGCCGGCAGAGAGCATCCTGCCGGCCGCGGTGCGCTCCGGAGCGGGGGCTTGCGCCGAAAGAGGCCGGCAACAGGCGCTTACCTTCGGACAGCTCCGGATGCCCGTCTAATGCGTCTCTTGTCGCCTACACGGCAGGGAAAAGCTTTTCCACTCTGTCTAGGAAGGAGAAAGTGTGCCAGCACAGCAAATGCCTCCCGGACTTTCCCTGCAATTCAGCAAGTGCTTTGCAGCTTGAAATTGGAAGGAAAGCCTCAGATTTAGCAGCCAGAGCTTCAGGAGGAGCAGCAGCGAGCACAGCATCGCTTTTGCAGCAGCTCCTTCCATGTGCATGTTTTTGGGAGTGGAAACGCTTGCAGAGTGTTAAAGTAGCTTTTTCTCTCCGCTGGAAAGCTGCACGCTCAGTGCCAGTGTTCTGCAGCTTCTTTCTTCACGTTTCAGCAGCTAGCACGCTCTCCGTGTGCCGGAGAAGCGGGCGAGGCTTCCTTGCCGGAGAAGCGGCACCTTCGCCGGCAGAGAGCATCCTGCCGGCCGCGGTGCGCTCCGGAGCGGGGGCTTGTGCCGACAGAGGCCGGCAACAGGCGCTTACCTTCGGACGGCTCCGGATCCCCGTCCAATGCGTCTCTTGTCGCCTACACGGCAGGGAAAAGCTTTTCCACTCTGTCTAGGAAGGAGAAAGTGTGCCAGCACAGCAAATGCCTCCCGGACTTTCCCTGCAATTCAGCAAGTGCTTTGCAGCTTGAAATTGGAAGGAAAGCCTCAGATTTAGCAGCCAGAGCTTCAGGAGGAGCAGCAGCGAGCACAGCATCGCTTTTGCAGCAGCTCCTTCCATGTGCATGTTTTTGGGAGTGGAAAGGCTTGCAGAGTGTTAAAGTAGCTTTTTCTCTCCGCTGGAAAGCTGCACGCTCAGTGCCAGTGTTCTGCAGCTTCTTTCTTCGCGTTTCAGCAGCTACCACGCTCTCCGTGTGCTGGAGAAGCGGCTGAGGCTTCCTTGCCGGAGAAGCGGCACCTTCGCCGGCAGAGAGCATCCTGCCGGCCGCGGTGCGCTCCGGAGCGGGGGCTTGTGCCGAAAGAGGCCGGCAACAGGCGCTTACCTTCGGACAGCTCCGGATGCCCGTCCAATGCGTCTCTTGTCGCCTACACGGCAGGGAAAAGCTTTTCCACTCTGTCTAGGAAGGAGAAAGTGTGCCAGCACAGCAAATGCCTCCCGGACTTTCCCTGCAATTCAGCAAGTGCTTTGCAGCTTGAAATTGGAAGGAAAGCCTCAGATTTAGCAGCCAGAGCTTCAGGAGGAGCAGCAGCGAGCACAGCATCGCTTTTGCAGCAGCTCCTTCCATGTGCATGTTTTTGGGAGTGGAAACGCTTGCAGAGTGTTAAAGTAGCTTTTTCTCTCCGCTGGAAAGCTGCACGCTCAGTGCCAGTGTTCTGCAGCTTCTTTCTTCACGTTTCACCTGCTAGCACGCTCTCCGTGTGCAGGAGAAGCGGCTGAGGCTTCCTTGCCCGAGAAGCGGCACCTTCGCCGGCAGAGAGCATCCTGCCGGCCGCGGTGCGCTCCGGAGCGGGGGCTTGTGCCGAAAGAGGCCGGCAACAGGCGCTTACCTTCGGACAGCTCCGGATGCCCGTCTAATGCGTCTCTTGTCGCCTACACGGCAGGGAAAAGCTTTTCCACTCTGTCTAGGAAGGAGAAAGTGTGCCAGCACAGCAAATGCCTCCCGGACTTTCCCTGCAATTCAGCAAGTGCTTTGCAGCTTGAAATTGGAAGGAAAGCCTCAGATTTAGCAGCCAGAGCTTCAGGAGGAGCAGCAGCGAGCACAGCATCGCTTTTGCAGCAGCTCCTTCCATGTGCATGTTTTTGGGAGTGGAAACGCTTGCAGAGTGTTAAAGTAGCTTTTTCTCTCCGCTGGAAAGCTGCACGCTCAGTGCCAGTGTTCTGCAGCTTCTTTCTTCACGTTTCAGCAGCTAGCACGCTCTCCGTGTGCTGGAGAAGCGGGCGAGGCTTCCTTGCCGGAGAAGCGGCACCTTCGCCGGCAGAGAGCATCCTGCCGGCCGCGGTGCGCTCCGGAGCGGGGGCTTGTGCCGACAGAGGCCGGCAACAGGCGCTTACCTTCGGACGGCTCCGGATCCCCGTCCAATGCGTCTCTTGTCGCCTACACGGCAGGGAAAAGCTTTTCCACTCTGTCTAGGAAGGAGAAAGTGTGCCAGCACAGCAAATGCCTCCCGGACTTTCCCTGCAATTCAGCAAGTGCTTTGCAGCTTGAAATTGGAAGGAAAGCCTCAGATTTAGCAGCCAGAGCTTCAGGAGGAGCAGCAGCGAGCACAGCATCGCTTTTGCAGCAGCTCCTTCCATGTGCATGTTTTTGGGAGTGGAAAGGCTTGCAGAGTGTTCAAGTAGCTTTTTCTCTCCGCTGGAAAGCTGCACGCTCAGTGCCAGTGTTCTGCAGCTTCTTTCTTCACGTTTCAGCAGCTAGCGCGCTCTCCGTGTGCAGGAGAAGCGGCTGAGGCTTCCTTGCCGGAGAAGCGGCACCTTCGCCGGCAGAGAGCATCCTGCCGGCCGCGGTGCGCTCCGGAGCGGGGGCTTGTGCCGAAAGAGGCCGGCAACAGGCGCTTACCTTCGGACAGCTCCGGATGCCCGTCTAATGCGTCTCTTGTCGCCTACACGGCAGGGAAAAGCTTTTCCACTCTGTCTAGGAAGGAGAAAGTGTGCCAGCACAGCAAATGCCTCCCGGACTTTCCCTGCAATTCAGCAAGTGCTTTGCAGCTTGAAATTGGAAGGAAAGCCTCAGATTTAGCAGCCAGAGCTTCAGGAGGAGCAGCAGCGAGCACAGCATCGCTTTTGCAGCAGCTCCTTCCATGTGCATGTTTTTGGGAGTGGAAAGGCTTGCAGAGTGTTAAAGTAGCTTTTTCTCTCCGCTGGAAAGCTGCACGCTCAGTGCCAGTGTTCTGCAGCTTCTTTCTTCACGTTTCAGCAGCTACCACGCTCTCCGTGTGCAGGAGAAGCGGCTGAGGCTTCCTTGCCGGAGAAGCGGCACCTTCGCCGGCAGAGAGCATCCTGCCGGCCGCGGTGCGCTCCGGAGCGGGGGCTTGTGCCGAAAGAGGCCGGCAACAGGCGCTTACCTTCGGACAGCTCCGGATGCCCGTCCAATGCGTCTCTTGTCGCCTACACGGCAGGGAAAAGCTTTTGCACTCTGTCTAGGAAGGAGAAAGTGTGCCAGCACAGCAAATGCCTCCCGGACTTTCCCTGCAATTCAGCAAGTGCTTTGCAGCTTGAAATTGGAAGGAAAGCCTCAGATTTAGCAGCCAGAGCTTCAGGAGGAGCAGCAGCGAGCACAGCATCGCTTTTGCAGCAGCTCCTTCCATGTGCATGTTTTTGGGAGTGGAAAGGCTTGCAGAGTGTTCAAGTAGCTTTTTCTCTCCGCTGGAAAGCTGCACGCTCAGTGCCAGTGTTCTGCAGCTTCTTTCTTCACGTTTCACCTGCTAGCACGCTCTCCGTGTGCAGGAGAAGCGGCTGAGGCTTCCTTGCCCGAGAAGCGGCACCTTCGCCGGCAGAGAGCATCCTGCCGGCCGCGGTGCGCTCCGGAGCGGGGGCTTGTGCCGAAAGAGGCCGGCAACAGGCGCTTACCTTCGGACAGCTCCGGATGCCCGTCTAATGCGTCTCTTGTCGCCTACACGGCAGGGAAAAGCTTTTCCACTCTGTCTAGGAAGGAGAAAGTGTGCCAGCACAGCAAATGCCTCCCGGACTTTCCCTGCAATTCAGCAAGTGCTTTGCAGCTTGAAATTGGAAGGAAAGCCTCAGATTTAGCAGCCAGAGCTTCAGGAGGAGCAGCAGCGAGCACAGCATCGCTTTTGCAGCAGCTCCTTCCATGTGCATGTTTTTGGGAGTGGAAAGGCTTGCAGAGTGTTCAAGTAGCTTTTTCTCTCCGCTGGAAAGCTGCACGCTCAGTGCCAGTGTTCTGCAGCTTCTTTCTTCACGTTTCAGCAGCTAGTGCGCTCTCCGTGTGCAGGAGAAGCGGCTGAGGCTTCCTTGCCGGAGAAGCGGCACCTTCGCCGGCAGAGAGCATCCTGCCGGCCGCGGTGCGCTCCGGAGCGGGGGCTTGTGCCGAAAGAGGCCGGCAACAGGCGCTTACCTTCGGACAGCTCCGGATGCCCGTCCAATGCGTCTCTTGTCGCCTACACGGCAGGGAAAAGCTTTTCCACTCTGTCTAGGAAGGAGAAAGTGTGCCAGCACAGCAAATGCCTCCCGGACTTTCCCTGCAATTCAGCAAGTGCTTTGCAGCTTGAAATTGGAAGGAAAGCCTCAGATTTAGCAGCCAGAGCTTCAGGAGGAGCAGCAGCGAGCACAGCATCGCTTTTGCAGCAGCTCCTTCCATGTGCATGTTTTTGGGAGTGGAAAGGCTTGCAGAGTGTTAAAGTAGCTTTTTCTCTCCGCTGGAAAGCTGCACGCTCAGTGCCAGTGTTCTGCAGCTTCTTTCTTCGCGTTTCAGCAGCTAGCACGCTCTCCGTGTGCTGGAGAAGCGGGCGAGGCTTCCTTGCCGGAGAAGCGGCACCTTCGCCGGCAGAGAGCATCCTGCCGGCCGCGGTGCGCTCCGGAGCGGGGGCTTGTGCCGACAGAGGCCGGGAACAGGCGCTTACCTTCGGACAGCTCCGGATGCCCGTCCAATGCGTCTCTTGTCGCCTACACGGCAGGGAAAAGCTTTTCCACTCTGTCTAGGAAGGAGAAAGTGTGCCAGCACAGCAAATGCCTCCCGGACTTTCCCTGCAATTCAGCAAGTGCTTTGCAGCTTGAAATTGGAAGGAAAGCCTCAGATTTAGCAGCCAGAGCTTCAGGAGGAGCAGCAGCGAGCACAGCATCGCTTTTGCAGCAGCTCCTTCCATGTGCATGTTTTTGGGAGTGGAAAGGCTTGCAGAGTGTTCAAGTAGCTTTTTCTCTCCGCTGGAAAGCTGCACGCTCAGTGCCAGTGTTCTGCAACTTCTTTCTTCACGTTTCAGCAGCTAGCACGCTCTCCGTGTGCTGGAGAAGCGGGCGAGGCTTCCTTGCCGGAGAAGCGGCACCTTCGCCGGCAGAGAGCATCCTGCCGGCCGCGGTGCGCTCCGGAGCGGGGGCTTGTGCCGACAGAGGCCGGGAACAGGCGCTTACCTTCGGACAGCTCCGGATGCCCGTCCAATGCGTCTCTTGTCGCCTACACGGCAGGGAAAAGCTTTTCCACTCTGTCTAGGAAGGAGAAAGTGTGCCAGCACAGCAAATGCCTCCCGGACTTTCCCTGCAATTCAGCAAGTGCTTTGCAGCTTGAAATTGGAAGGAAAGCCTCAGATTTAGCAGCCAGAGCTTCAGGAGGAGCAGCAGCGAGCACAGCATCGCTTTTGCAGCAGCTCCTTCCATGTGCATGTTTTTGGGAGTTGAAAGGCTTGCAGAGTGTTCAAGTAGCTTTTTCTCTCCGCTGGAAAGCTGCACGCTCAGTGCCAGTGCTCTGCAGCTTCTTTCTTCACGTTTCAGCAGCTAGCACGCTCTCCGTGTGCTGGAGAAGCGGCAGAGGCTTCCTTGCCGGAGAAGCGGCACCTTCGCCGGCAGAGAGCATCCTGCCGGCCGCGGTGCGCTCCGGAGCGGGGGCTTGTGCCGAAAGAGGCCGGCAACAGGCGCTTACCTTCGGACAGCTCCGGATCCCCGTCTAATGCGTCTCTTGTCGCCTACACGGCAGGGAAAAGCTTTTCCACTCTGTCTAGGAAGGAGAAAGTGTGCCAGCACAGCAAATGCCTCCCGGACTTTCCCTGCAATTCAGCAAGTGCTTTGCAGCTTGAAATTGGAAGGAAAGCCTCAGATTTAGCAGCCAGAGCTTCAGGAGGAGCAGCAGCGAGCACAGCATCGCTTTTGCAGCAGCTCCTTCCATGTGCATGTTTTTGGGAGTGGAAAGGCTTGCAGAGTGTTCAAGTAGCTTTTTCTCTCCGCTGGAAAGCTGCACGCTCAGTGCCAGTGTTCTGCAACTTCTTTCTTCACGTTTCAGCAGCTAGCACGCTCTCCGTGTGCAGGAGAAGCGGCAGAGGCTTCCTTGCCGGAGAAGCGGCACCTTCGCCGGCAGAGAGCATCCTGCCGGCCGCGGTGCGCTCCGGAGCGGGGGCTTGTGCCGAAAGAGGCCGGCAACAGGCGCTTACCTTCGGACAGCTCCGGATGCCCGTCCAATGCGTCTCTTGTCGCCTACACGGCAGGGAAAAGCTTTTCCACTCTGTCTAGGAAGGAGAAAGTGTGCCAGCACAGCAAATGCCTCCCGGACTTTCCCTGCAATTCAGCAAGTGCTTTGCAGCTTGAAATTGGAAGGAAAGCCTCAGATTTAGCAGCCAGAGCTTCAGGAGGAGCAGCAGCGAGCACAGCATCGCTTTTGCAGCAGCTCCTTCCATGTGCATGTTTTTGGGAGTGGAAAGGCTTGCAGAGTGTTCAAGTAGCTTTTTCTCTCCGCTGGAAAGCTGCACGCTCAGTGCCAGTGTTCTGCAGCTTCTTTCTTCACGTTTCAGCAGCTAGCGCGCTCTCCGTGTGCAGGAGAAGCGGCTGAGGCTTCCTTGCCGGAGAAGCGGCACCTTCGCCGGCAGAGAGCATCCTGCCGGCCGCGGTGCGCTCCGGAGCGGGGGCTTGTGCCGACAGAGGCCGGCAACAGGCGCTTACCTTCGGACAGCTCCGGATGCCCGTCTAATGCGTCTCTTGTCGCCTACACGGCAGGGAAAAGCTTTTCCACTCTGTCTAGGAAGGAGAAAGTGTGCCAGCACAGCAAATGCCTCCCGGACTTTCCCTGCAATTCAGCAAGTGCTTTGCAGCTTGAAATTGGAAGGAAAGCCTCAGATTTAGCAGCCAGAGCTTCAGGAGGAGCAGCAGCGAGCACAGCATCGCTTTTGCAGCAGCTCCTTCCATGTGCATGTTTTTGGGAGTGGAAACGCTTGCAGAGTGTTAAAGTAGCTTTTTCTCTCCGCTGGAAAGCTGCACGCTCAGTGCCAGTGTTCTGCAGCTTCTTTCTTCACGTTTCAGCAGCTAGCACGCTCTCTGTGTGCTGGAGAAGCGGCTGAGGCTTCCTTGCCGGAAAAGCGGCACCTTCGCCGGCAGAGAGCATCCTGCCGGCCGCGGTGCGCTCCGGAGCGGGGGCTTGTGCCGACAGAGGCCGGCAACAGGCGCTTACCTTCGGACAGCTCCGGATGCCCGTCCAATGCGTCTCTTGTCGCCTACACGGCAGGGAAAAGCTTTTCCACTCTGTCTAGGAAGGAGAAAGTGTGCCAGCACAGCAAATGCCTCCCGGACTTTCCCTGCAATTCAGCAAGTGCTTTGCAGCTTGAAATTGGAAGGAAAGCCTCAGATTTAGCAGCCAGAGCTTCAGGAGGAGCAGCAGCGAGCACAGCATCGCTTTTGCAGCAGCTCCTTCCATGTGCATGTTTTTGGGAGTGGAAAGGCTTGCAGAGTGTTCAAGTAGCTTTTTCTCTCCGCTGGAAAGCTGCACGCTCAGTGCCAGTGTTCTGCAGCTTCTTTCTTCACGTTTCAGCAGCTAGTGCGCTCTCCGTGTGCAGGAGAAGCGGCTGAGGCTTCCTTGCCGGAGAAGCGGCACCTTCGCCGGCAGAGAGCATCCTGCCGGCCGCGGTGCGCTCCGGAGCGGGGGCTTGTGCCGAAAGAGGCCGGCAACAGGCGCTTACCTTCGGACAGCTCCGGATCCCCGTCTAATGCGTCTCTTGTCGCCTACACGGCAGGGAAAAGCTTTTCCACTCTGTCTAGGAAGGAGAAAGTGTGCCAGCACAGCAAATGCCTCCCGGACTTTCCCTGCAATTCAGCAAGTGCTTTGCAGCTTGAAATTGGAAGGAAAGCCTCAGATTTAGCAGCCAGAGCTTCAGGAGGAGCAGCAGCGAGCACAGCATCGCTTTTGCAGCAGCTCCTTCCATGTGCATGTTTTTGGGAGTTGAAAGGCTTGCAGAGTGTTCAAGTAGCTTTTTCTCTCCGCTGGAAAGCTGCACGCTCAGTGCCAGTGCTCTGCAGCTTCTTTCTTCACGTTTCAGCAGCTAGCACGCTCTCCGTGTGCTGGAGAAGCGGCTGAGGCTTCCTTGCCGGAGAAGCGGCACCTTCGCCGGCAGAGAGCATCCTGCCGGCCGCGGTGCGCTCCGGAGCGGGGGCTTGTGCCGAAAGAGGCCGGCAACAGGCGCTTACCTTCGGACAGCTCCGGATGCCCGTCTAATGCGTCTCTTGTCGCCTACACGGCAGGGAAAAGCTTTTCCACTCTGTCTAGGAAGGAGAAAGTGTGCCAGCACAGCAAATGCCTCCCGGACTTTCCCTGCAATTCAGCAAGTGCTTTGCAGCTTGAAATTGGAAGGAAAGCCTCAGATTTAGCAGCCAGAGCTTCAGGAGGAGCAGCAGCGAGCACAGCATCGCTTTTGCAGCAGCTCCTTCCATGTGCATGTTTTTGGGAGTGGAAAGGCTTGCAGAGTGTTCAAGTAGCTTTTTCTCTCCGCTGGAAAGCTGCACGCTCAGTGCCAGTGTTCTGCAACTTCTTTCTTCACGTTTCAGCAGCTAGCACGCTCTCCGTGTGCTGGAGAAGCGGGCGAGGCTTCCTTGCCGGAGAAGCGGCACCTTCGCCGGCAGAGAGCATCCTGCCGGCCGCGGTGCGCTCCGGAGCGGGGGCTTGTGCCGAAAGAGGCCGGCAACAGGCGCTTACCTTCGGACAGCTCCGGATGCCCGTCCAATGCGTCTCTTGTCGCCTACACGGCAGGGAAAAGCTTTTCCACTCTGTCTAGGAAGGAGAAAGTGTGCCAGCACAGCAAATGCCTCCCGGACTTTCCCTGCAATTCAGCAAGTGCTTTGCAGCTTGAAATTGGAAGGAAAGCCTCAGATTTAGCAGCCAGAGCTTCAGGAGGAGCAGCAGCGAGCACAGCATCGCTTTTGCAGCAGCTCCTTCCATGTGCATGTTTTTGGGAGTGGAAAGGCTTGCAGAGTGTTCAAGTAGCTTTTTCTCTCCGCTGGAAAGCTGCACGCTCAGTGCCAGTGTTCTGCAGCTTCTTTCTTCACGTTTCAGCAGCTAGCACGCTCTCCGTGTGCTGGAGAAGCGGCTGAGGCTTCCTTGCCGGAGAAGCGGCACCTTCGCCGGCAGAGAGCATCCTGCCGGCCGCGGTGCGCTCCGGAGCGGGGGCTTGTGCCGACAGAGGCCGGCAACAGGCGCTTACCTTCGGACAGCTCCGGATGCCCGTCCAATGCGTCTCTTGTCGCCTACACGGCAGGGAAAAGCTTTTCCACTCTGTCTAGGAAGGAGAAAGTGTGCCAGCACAGCAAATGCCTCCCGGACTTTCCCTGCAATTCAGCAAGTGCTTTGCAGCTTGAAATTGGAAGGAAAGCCTCAGATTTAGCAGCCAGAGCTTCAGGAGGAGCAGCAGCGAGCACAGCATCGCTTTTGCAGCAGCTCCTTCCATGTGCATGTTTTTGGGAGTGGAAACGCTTGCAGAGTGTTCAAGTAGCTTTTTCTCTCCGCTGGAAAGCTGCACGCTCAGTGCCAGTGTTCTGCAGCTTCTTTCTTCACGTTTCAGCAGCTAGCGCGCTCTCCGTGTGCAGGAGAAGCGGCTGAGGCTTCCTTGCCGGAAAAGCGGCACCTTCGCCGGCAGAGAGCATCCTGCCGGCCGCGGTGCGCTCCGGAGCGGGGGCTTGTGCCGAAAGAGGCCGGCAACAGGCGCTTACCTTCGGACAGCTCCGGATGCCCGTCTAATGCGTCTCTTGTCGCCTACACGGCAGGGAAAAGCTTTTCCACTCTGTCTAGGAAGGAGAAAGTGTGCCAGCACAGCAAATGCCTCCCGGACTTTCCCTGCAATTCAGCAAGTGCTTTGCAGCTTGAAATTGGAAGGAAAGCCTCAGATTTAGCAGCCAGAGCTTCAGGAGGAGCAGCAGCGAGCACAGCATCGCTTTTGCAGCAGCTCCTTCCATGTGCATGTTTTTGGGAGTGGAAAGGCTTGCAGAGTGTTCAAGTAGCTTTTTCTCTCCGCTGGAAAGCTGCACGCTCAGTGCCAGTGTTCTGCAGCTTCTTTCTTCACGTTTCAGCAGCTAGTGCGCTCTCCGTGTGCAGGAGAAGCGGCTGAGGCTTCCTTGCCGGAGAAGCGGCACCTTCGCCGGCAGAGAGCATCCTGCCGGCCGCGGTGCGCTCCGGAGCGGGGGCTTGTGCCGAAAGAGGCCGGCAACAGGCGCTTACCTTCGGACAGCTCCGGATGCCCGTCCAATGCGTCTCTTGTCGCCTACACGGCAGGGAAAAGCTTTTCCACTCTGTCTAGGAAGGAGAAAGTGTGCCAGCACAGCAAATGCCTCCCGGACTTTCCCTGCAATTCAGCAAGTGCTTTGCAGCTTGAAATTGGAAGGAAAGCCTCAGATTTAGCAGCCAGAGCTTCAGGAGGAGCAGCAGCGAGCACAGCATCGCTTTTGCAGCAGCTCCTTCCATGTGCATGTTTTTGGGAGTGGAAAGGCTTGCAGAGTGTTCAAGTAGCTTTTTCTCTCCGCTGGAAAGCTGCACGCTCAGTGCCAGTGTTCTGCAGCTTCTTTCTTCACGTTTCAGCAGCTAGCGCGCTCTCCGTGTGCAGGAGAAGCGGCTGAGGCTTCCTTGCCGGAGAAGCGGCACCTTCGCCGGCAGAGAGCATCCTGCCGGCCGCGGTGCGCTCCGGAGCGGGGGCTTGTGCCGAAAGAGGCCGGCAACAGGCGCTTACCTTCGGACAGCTCCGGATGCCCGTCCAATGCGTCTCTTGTCGCCTACACGGCAGGGAAAAGCTTTTCCACTCTGTCTAGGAAGGAGAAAGTGTGCCAGCACAGCAAATGCCTCCCGGACTTTCCCTGCAATTCAGCAAGTGCTTTGCAGCTTGAAATTGGAAGGAAAGCCTCAGATTTAGCAGCCAGAGCTTCAGGAGGAGCAGCAGCGAGCACAGCATCGCTTTTGCAGCAGCTCCTTCCATGTGCATGTTTTTGGGAGTTGAAAGGCTTGCAGAGTGTTCAAGTAGCTTTTTCTCTCCGCTGGAAAGCTGCACGCTCAGTGCCAGTGTTCTGCAGCTTCTTTCTTCACGTTTCAGCAGCTACCACGCTCGCCGTGCGCAGGAGAAGCGGCTGAGGCTTCCTTGCCGGAGAAGCGGCACCTTCGCCGGCAGAGAGCATCCTGCCGGCCGCGGTGCGCTCCGGAGCGGGGGCTTGTGCCGAAAGAGGCCGGCAACAGGCGCTTACCTTCGGACAGCTCCGGATGCCCGTCTAATGCGTCTCTTGTCGCCTACACGGCAGGGAAAAGCTTTTCCACTCTGTCTAGGAAGGAGAAAGTGTGCCAGCACAGCAAATGCCTCCCGGACTTTCCCTGCAATTCAGCAAGTGCTTTGCAGCTTAAAATTGGAAGGAAAGCCTCAGATTTAGCAGCCAGAGCTTCAGGAGGAGCAGCAGCGAGCACAGCATCGCTTTTGCAGCAGCTCCTTCCATGTGCATGTTTTTGGGAGTGGAAAGGCTTGCAGAGTGTTCAAGTAGCTTTTTCTCTCCGCTGGAAAGCTGCACGCTCAGTGCCAGTGTTCTGCAGCTTCTTTCTTCACGTTTCAGCAGCTAGCGCGCTCTCCGTGTGCAGGAGAAGCGGCTGAGGCTTCCTTGCCGGAGAAGCGGCACCTTCGCCGGCAGAGAGCATCCTGCCGGCCGCGGTGCGCTCCGGAGCGGGGGCTTGTGCCGAAAGAGGCCGGCAACAGGCGCTTACCTTCGGACAGCTCCGGATCCCCGTCTAATGCGTCTCTTGTCGCCTACACGGCAGGGAAAAGCTTTTCCACTCTGTCTAGGAAGGAGAAAGTGTGCCAGCACAGCAAATGCCTCCCGGACTTTCCCTGCAATTCAGCAAGTGCTTTGCAGCTTGAAATTGGAAGGAAAGCCTCAGATTTAGCAGCCAGAGCTTCAGGAGGAGCAGCAGCGAGCACAGCATCGCTTTTGCAGCAGCTCCTTCCATGTGCATGTTTTTGGGAGTGGAAAGGCTTGCAGAGTGTTCAAGTAGCTTTTTCTCTCCGCTGGAAAGCTGCACGCTCAGTGCCAGTGCTCTGCAGCTTCTTTCTTCACGTTTCAGCAGCTAGCACGCTCTCCGTGTGCTGGAGAAGCGGCTGAGGCTTCCTTGCCGGAGAAGCGGCACCTTCGCCGGCAGAGAGCATCCTGCCGGCCGCGGTGCGCTCCGGAGCGGGGGCTTGTGCCGAAAGAGGCCGGCAACAGGCGCTTACCTTCGGACAGCTCCGGATGCCCGTCTAATGCGTCTCTTGTCGCCTACACGGCAGGGAAAAGCTTTTCCACTCTGTCTAGGAAGGAGAAAGTGTGCCAGCACAGCAAATGCCTCCCGGACTTTCCCTGCAATTCAGCAAGTGCTTTGCAGCTTGAAATTGGAAGGAAAGCCTCAGATTTAGCAGCCAGAGCTTCAGGAGGAGCAGCAGCGAGCACAGCATCGCTTTTGCAGCAGCTCCTTCCATGTGCATGTTTTTGGGAGTGGAAAGGCTTGCAGAGTGTTAAAGTAGCTTTTTCTCTCCGCTGGAAAGCTGCACGCTCAGTGCCAGTGTTCTGCAGCTTCTTTCTTCACGTTTCAGCAGCTACCACGCTCTCCGTGTGCTGGAGAAGCGGCTGAGGCTTCCTTGCCGGAGAAGCGGCACCTTCGCCGGCAGAGAGCATCCTGCCGGCCGCGGTGCGCTCCGGAGCGGGGGCTTGTGCCGACAGAGGCCGGCAACAGGCGCTTACCTTCGGACAGCTCCGGATGCCCGTCCAATGCGTCTCTTGTCGCCTACACGGCAGGGAAAAGCTTTTCCACTCTGTCTAGGAAGGAGAAAGTGTGCCAGCACAGCAAATGCCTCCCGGACTTTCCCTGCAATTCAGCAAGTGCTTTGCAGCTTGAAATTGGAAGGAAAGCCTCAGATTTAGCAGCCAGAGCTTCAGGAGGAGCAGCAGCGAGCACAGCATCGCTTTTGCAGCAGCTCCTTCAATGTGCATGTTTTTGGGAGTGGAAAGGCTTGCAGAGTGTTCAAGTAGCTTTTTCTCTCCGCTGGAAAGCTGCACGCTCAGTGCCAGTGTTCTGCAACTTCTTTCTTCACGTTTCAGCAGCTAGCACGCTCTCCGTGTGCAGGAGAAGCGGGCGAGGCTTCCTTGCCGGAGAAGCGGCACCTTCGCCGGCAGAGAGCATCCTGCCGGCCGCGGTGCGCTCCGGAGCGGGGGCTTGTGCCGACAGAGGCCGGGAACAGGCGCTTACCTTCGGACAGCTCCGGATGCCCGTCCAATGCGTCTCTTGTCGCCTACACGGCAGGGAAAAGCTTTTCCACTCTGTCTAGGAAGGAGAAAGTGTGCCAGCACAGCAAATGCCTCCCGGACTTTCCCTGCAATTCAGCAAGTGCTTTGCAGCTTGAAATTGGAAGGAAAGCCTCAGATTTAGCAGCCAGAGCTTCAGGAGGAGCAGCAGCGAGCACAGCATCGCTTTTGCAGCAGCTCCTTCCATGTGCATGTTTTTGGGAGTGGAAAGGCTTGCAGAGTGTTCAAGTAGCTTTTTCTCTCCGCTGGAAAGCTGCACGCTCAGTGCCAGTGTTCTGCAGCTTCTTTCTTCACGTTTCAGCAGCTAGCACGCTTTCCGTGTGCTGGAGAAGCGGGCGAGGCTTCCTTGCCGGAGAAGCGGCACCTTCGCCGGCTGAGAGCATCCTGCCGGCCGCGGTGCGCTCCGGAGCGGGGGCTTGTGCCGAAAGAGGCCGGCAACAGGCGCTTACCTTCGGACAGCTCCGGATGCCCGTCCAATGCGTCTCTTGTCGCCTACACGGCAGGGAAAAGCTTTTCCACTCTGTCTAGGAAGGAGAAAGTGTGCCAGCACAGCAAATGCCTCCCGGACTTTCCCTGCAATTCAGCAAGTGCTTTGCAGCTTGAAATTGGAAGGAAAGCCTCAGATTTAGCAGCCAGAGCTTCAGGAGGAGCAGCAGCGAGCACAGCATCGCTTTTGCAGCAGCTCCTTCCATGTGCATGTTTTTGGGAGTGGAAAGGCTTGCAGAGTGTTCAAGTAGCTTTTTCTCTCCGCTGGAAAGCTGCACGCTCAGTGCCAGTGTTCTGCAGCTTCTTTCTTCACGTTTCAGCAGCTAGCGCGCTCTCCGTGTGCAGGAGAAGCGGCTGAGGCTTCCTTGCCGGAGAAGCGGCACCTTCGCCGGCAGAGAGCATCCTGCCGGCCGCGGTGCGCTCCGGAGCGGGGGCTTGTGCCGAAAGAGGCCGGCAACAGGCGCTTACCTTCGGACAGCTCCGGATCCCCGTCTAATGCGTCTCTTGTCGCCTACACGGCAGGGAAAAGCTTTTCCACTCTGTCTAGGAAGGAGAAAGTGTGCCAGCACAGCAAATGCCTCCCGGACTTTCCCTGCAATTCAGCAAGTGCTTTGCAGCTTGAAATTGGAAGGAAAGCCTCAGATTTAGCAGCCAGAGCTTCAGGAGGAGCAGCAGCGAGCACAGCATTGCTTTTGCAGCAGCTCCTTCCATGTGCATGTTTTTGGGAGTGGAAAGGCTTGCAGAGTGTTAAAGTAGCTTTTTCTCTCCGCTGGAAAGCTGCACGCTCAGTGCCAGTGTTCTGCAGCTTCTTTCTTCGCGTTTCACCTGCTAGCACGCTCGCCGTGTGCAGGAGAAGCGGCTGAGGCTTCCTTGCCGGAGAAGCGGCACCTTCGCCGGCAGAGAGCATCCTGCCGGCCGCGGTGTGCTCCGGAGCGGGGGCTTGTGCCGAAAGAGGCCGGGAACAGGCGCTTACCTTCGGACAGCTCCGGATGCCCGTCTAATGCGTCTCTTGTCGCCTACACGGCAGGGAAAAGCTTTTCCACTCTGTCTAGGAAGGAGAAAGTGTGCCAGCACAGCAAATGCCTCCCGGACTTTCCCTGCAATTCAGCAAGTGCTTTGCAGCTTGAAATTGGAAGGAAAGCCTCAGATTTAGCAGCCAGAGCTTCAGGAGGAGCAGCAGCGAGCACAGCATCGCTTTTGCAGCAGCTCCTTCCATGTGCATGTTTTTGGGAGTGGAAAGGCTTGCAGAGTGTTCAAGTAGCTTTTTCTCTCCGCTGGAAAGCTGCACGCTCAGTGCCAGTGTTCTGCAGCTTCTTTCTTCACATTTCAGCAGCTAGCGCGCTCTCCGTGTGCAGGAGAAGCGGCTGAGGCTTCCTTGCCGGAGAAGCGGCACCTTCGCCGGCAGAGAGCATCCTGCCGGCCGCGGTGCGCTCCGGAGCGGGGGCTTGTGCCGAAAGAGGCCGGCAACAGGCGCTTACCTTCGGACAGCTCCGGATCCCCGTCTAATGCGTCTCTTGTCGCCTACACGGCAGGGAAAAGCTTTTCCACTCTGTCTAGGAAGGAGAAAGTGTGCCAGCACAGCAAATGCCTCCCGGACTTTCCCTGCAATTCAGCAAGTGCTTTGCAGCTTGAAATTGGAAGGAAAGCCTCAGATTTAGCAGCCAGAGCTTCAGGAGGAGCAGCAGCGAGCACAGCATCGCTTTTGCAGCAGCTCCTTCCATGTGCATGTTTTTGGGAGTGGAAAGGCTTGCAGAGTGTTCAAGTAGCTTTTTCTCTCCGCTGGAAAGCTGCACGCTCAGTGCCAGTGTTCTGCAGCTTCTTTCTTCACGTTTCACCTGCAAGCACGCTCTCCGTGTGCTGGAGAAGCGGGCGAGGCTTCCTTGCCGGAGAAGCGGCACCTTCGCCGGCAGAGAGCATCCTGCCGGCCGCGGTGCGCTCCGGAGCGGGGGCTTGTGCCGACAGAGGCCGGCAACAGGCGCTTACCTTCGGACAGCTCCGGATGCCCGTCTAATGCGTCTCTTGTCGCCTACACGGCAGGGAAAAGCTTTTCCACTCTGTCTAGGAAGGAGAAAGTGTGCCAGCACAGCAAATGCCTCCCGGACTTTCCCTGCAATTCAGCAAGTGCTTTGCAGCTTGAAATTGGAAGGAAAGCCTCAGATTTAGCAGCCAGAGCTTCAGGAGGAGCAGCAGCGAGCACAGCATCGCTTTTGCAGCAGCTCCTTCCATGTGCATGTTTTTGGGAGTGGAAAGGCTTGCAGAGTGTTCAAGTAGCTTTTTCTCTCCGCTGGAAAGCTGCACGCTCAGTGCCAGTGCTCTGCAGCTTCTTTCTTCACGTTTCAGCAGCTAGCACGCTCTCCGTGTGCTGGAGAAGCGGCTGAGGCTTCCTTGCCGGAGAAGCGGCACCTTCGCCGGCAGAGAGCATCCTGCCGGCCGCGGTGCGCTCCGGAGCGGGGGCTTGTGCCGAAAGAGGCCGGCAACAGGCGCTTACCTTCGGACAGCTCCGGATGCCCGTCTAATGCGTCTCTTGTCGCCTACACGGCAGGGAAAAGCTTTTCCACTCTGTCTAGGAAGGAGAAAGTGTGCCAGCACAGCAAATGCCTCCCGGACTTTCCCTGCAATTCAGCAAGTGCTTTGCAGCTTGAAATTGGAAGGAAAGCCTCAGATTTAGCAGCCAGAGATTCAGGAGGAGCAGCAGCGAGCACAGCATCGCTTTTGCAGCAGCTCCTTCCATGTGCATGTTTTTGGGAGTGGAAACGCTTGCAGAGTGTTAAAGTAGCTTTTTCTCTCCGCTGGAAAGCTGCACGCTCAGTGCCAGTGTTCTGCAGCTTCTTTCTTCACGTTTCAGCAGCTACCACGCTCTCCGTGTGCTGGAGAAGCGGCTGAGGCTTCCTTGCCGGAGAAGCGGCACCTTCGCCGGCAGAGAGCATCCTGCCGGCCGCGGTGCGCTCCGGAGCGGGGGCTTGTGCCGACAGAGGCCGGCAACAGGCGCTTACCTTCGGACAGCTCCGGATGCCCGTCCAATGCGTCTCTTGTCGCCTACACGGCAGGGAAAAGCTTTTCCACTCTGTCTAGGAAGGAGAAAGTGTGCCAGCACAGCAAATGCCTCCCGGACTTTCCCTGCAATTCAGCAAGTGCTTTGCAGCTTGAAATTGGAAGGAAAGCCTCAGATTTAGCAGCCAGAGCTTCAGGAGGAGCAGCAGCGAGCACAGCATCGCTTTTGCAGCAGCTCCTTCCATGTGCATGTTTTTGGGAGTGGAAAGGCTTGCAGAGTGTTCAAGTAGCTTTTTCTCTCCGCTGGAAAGCTGCACGCTCAGTGCCAGTGTTCTGCAACTTCTTTCTTCACGTTTCAGCAGCTAGCACGCTCTCCGTGTGCAGGAGAAGCGGGCGAGGCTTCCTTGCCGGAGAAGCGGCACCTTCGCCGGCAGAGAGCATCCTGCCGGCCGCGGTGCGCTCCGGAGCGGGGGCTTGTGCCGACAGAGGCCGGGAACAGGCGCTTACCTTCGGACAGCTCCGGATGCCCGTCCAATGCGTCTCTTGTCGCCTACACGGCAGGGAAAAGCTTTTCCACTCTGTCTAGGAAGGAGAAAGTGTGCCAGCACAGCAAATGCCTCCCGGACTTTCCCTGCAATTCAGCAAGTGCTTTGCAGCTTGAAATTGGAAGGAAAGCCTCAGATTTAGCAGCCAGAGCTTCAGGAGGAGCAGCAGCGAGCACAGCATCGCTTTTGCAGCAGCTCCTTCCATGTGCATGTTTTTGGGAGTGGAAAGGCTTGC
This sequence comes from Fringilla coelebs, assembly GCF_963513975.1. Lineage (NCBI taxonomy): Eukaryota > Metazoa > Chordata > Aves > Passeriformes > Fringillidae > Fringilla > Fringilla coelebs. The sequence goes on along the minus strand of NC_140045.1, from coordinate 7,886,793 downwards.
AGAGTGTTCAAGTAGCTTTTTCTCTCCGCTGGAAAGCTGCACGCTCAGTGCCAGTGTTCTGCAGCTTCTTTCTTCACGTTTCAGCAGCTAGCACGCTTTCCGTGTGCTGGAGAAGCGGGCGAGGCTTCCTTGCCGGAGAAGCGGCACCTTCGCCGGCTGAGAGCATCCTGCCGGCCGCGGTGCGCTCCGGAGCGGGGGCTTGTGCCGAAAGAGGCCGGCAACAGGCGCTTACCTTCGGACAGCTCCGGATGCCCGTCCAATGCGTCTCTTGTCGCCTACACGGCAGGGAAAAGCTTTTCCACTCTGTCTAGGAAGGAGAAAGTGTGCCAGCACAGCAAATGCCTCCCGGACTTTCCCTGCAATTCAGCAAGTGCTTTGCAGCTTGAAATTGGAAGGAAAGCCTCAGATTTAGCAGCCAGAGCTTCAGGAGGAGCAGCAGCGAGCACAGCATCGCTTTTGCAGCAGCTCCTTCCATGTGCATGTTTTTGGGAGTGGAAAGGCTTGCAGAGTGTTCAAGTAGCTTTTTCTCTCCGCTGGAAAGCTGCACGCTCAGTGCCAGTGTTCTGCAGCTTCTTTCTTCACGTTTCAGCAGCTAGCGCGCTCTCCGTGTGCAGGAGAAGCGGCTGAGGCTTCCTTGCCGGAGAAGCGGCACCTTCGCCGGCAGAGAGCATCCTGCCGGCCGCGGTGCGCTCCGGAGCGGGGGCTTGTGCCGAAAGAGGCCGGCAACAGGCGCTTACCTTCGGACAGCTCCGGATCCCCGTCTAATGCGTCTCTTGTCGCCTACACGGCAGGGAAAAGCTTTTCCACTCTGTCTAGGAAGGAGAAAGTGTGCCAGCACAGCAAATGCCTCCCGGACTTTCCCTGCAATTCAGCAAGTGCTTTGCAGCTTGAAATTGGAAGGAAAGCCTCAGATTTAGCAGCCAGAGCTTCAGGAGGAGCAGCAGCGAGCACAGCATTGCTTTTGCAGCAGCTCCTTCCATGTGCATGTTTTTGGGAGTGGAAAGGCTTGCAGAGTGTTAAAGTAGCTTTTTCTCTCCGCTGGAAAGCTGCACGCTCAGTGCCAGTGTTCTGCAGCTTCTTTCTTCGCGTTTCACCTGCTAGCACGCTCTCCGTGTGCTGGAGAAGCGGCTGAGGCTTCCTTGCCGGAGAAGCGGCACCTTCGCCGGCAGAGAGCATCCTGCCGGCCGCGGTGCGCTCCGGAGCGGGGGCTTGTGCCGAAAGAGGCCGGCAACAGGCGCTTACCTTCGGACAGCTCCGGATGCCCGTCTAATGCGTCTCTTGTCGCCTACACGGCAGGGAAAAGCTTTTCCACTCTGTCTAGGAAGGAGAAAGTGTGCCAGCACAGCAAATGCCTCCCGGACTTTCCCTGCAATTCAGCAAGTGCTTTGCAGCTTGAAATTGGAAGGAAAGCCTCAGATTTAGCAGCCAGAGCTTCAGGAGGAGCAGCAGCGAGCACAGCATCGCTTTTGCAGCAGCTCCTTCCATGTGCATGTTTTTGGGAGTGGAAAGGCTTGCAGAGTGTTCAAGTAGCTTTTTCTCTCCGCTGGAAAGCTGCACGCTCAGTGCCAGTGTTCTGCAGCTTCTTTCTTCACATTTCAGCAGCTAGCGCGCTCTCCGTGTGCAGGAGAAGCGGCTGAGGCTTCCTTGCCGGAGAAGCGGCACCTTCGCCGGCAGAGAGCATCCTGCCGGCCGCGGTGCGCTCCGGAGCGGGGGCTTGTGCCGAAAGAGGCCGGCAACAGGCGCTTACCTTCGGACAGCTCCGGATCCCCGTCTAATGCGTCTCTTGTCGCCTACACGGCAGGGAAAAGCTTTTCCACTCTGTCTAGGAAGGAGAAAGTGTGCCAGCACAGCAAATGCCTCCCGGACTTTCCCTGCAATTCAGCAAGTGCTTTGCAGCTTGAAATTGGAAGGAAAGCCTCAGATTTAGCAGCCAGAGCTTCAGGAGGAGCAGCAGCGAGCACAGCATCGCTTTTGCAGCAGCTCCTTCCATGTGCATGTTTTTGGGAGTGGAAAGGCTTGCAGAGTGTTCAAGTAGCTTTTTCTCTCCGCTGGAAAGCTGCACGCTCAGTGCCAGTGTTCTGCAGCTTCTTTCTTCACGTTTCACCTGCTAGCACGCTCTCCGTGTGCTGGAGAAGCGGGCGAGGCTTCCTTGCCGGAGAAGCGGCACCTTCGCCGGCAGAGAGCATCCTGCCGGCCGCGGTGCGCTCCGGAGCGGGGGCTTGTGCCGACAGAGGCCGGGAACAGGCGCTTACCTTCGGACAGCTCCGGATGCCCGTCCAATGCGTCTCTTGTCGCCTACACGGCAGGGAAAAGCTTTTCCACTCTGTCTAGGAAGGAGAAAGTGTGCCAGCACAGCAAATGCCTCCCGGACTTTCCCTGCAATTCAGCAAGTGCTTTGCAGCTTGAAATTGGAAGGAAAGCCTCAGATTTAGCAGCCAGAGCTTCAGGAGGAGCAGCAGCGAGCACAGCATCGCTTTTGCAGCAGCTCCTTCCATGTGCATGTTTTTGGGAGTTGAAAGGCTTGCAGAGTGTTCAAGTAGCTTTTTCTCTCCGCTGGAAAGCTGCACGCTCAGTGCCAGTGTTCTGCAGCTTCTTTCTTCACGTTTCAGCAGCTAGCACGCTCTCCGTGTGCTGGAGAACCGGGCGAGGCTTCCTTGCCGGAGAAGCGGCACCTTCGCCGGCAGAGAGCATCCTGCCGGCCGCGGTGCGTTCCGGAGCGGGGGCTTGTGCCGACAGAGGCCGGGAACAGGCGCTTACCTTCGGACAGCTCCGGATGCCCGTCCAATGCGTCTCTTGTCGCCTACACGGCAGGGAAAAGCTTTTCCACTCTGTCTAGGAAGGAGAAAGTGTGCCAGCACAGCAAATGCCTCCCGGACTTTCCCTGCAATTCAGCAAGTGCTTTGCAGCTTGAAATTGGAAGGAAAGCCTCAGATTTAGCAGCCAGAGCTTCAGGAGGAGCAGCAGCGAGCACAGCATCGCTTTTGCAGCAGCTCCTTCCATGTGCATGTTTTTGGGAGTGGAAAGGCTTGCAGAGTGTTCAAGTAGCTTTTTCTCTCCGCTGGAAAGCTGCACGCTCAGTGCCAGTGCTCTGCAGCTTCTTTCTTCACGTTTCAGCAGCTAGCACGCTCTCCGTGTGCTGGAGAAGCGGCTGAGGCTTCCTTGCCGGAGAAGCGGCACCTTCGCCGGCAGAGAGCATCCTGCCGGCCGCGGTGCGCTCCGGAGCGGGGGCTTGTGCCGAAAGAGGCCGGCAACAGGCGCTTACCTTCGGACAGCTCCGGATGCCCGTCTAATGCGTCTCTTGTCGCCTACACGGCAGGGAAAAGCTTTTCCACTCTGTCTAGGAAGGAGAAAGTGTGCCAGCACAGCAAATGCCTCCCGGACTTTCCCTGCAATTCAGCAAGTGCTTTGCAGCTTGAAATTGGAAGGAAAGCCTCAGATTTAGCAGCCAGAGCTTCAGGAGGAGCAGCAGCGAGCACAGCATCGCTTTTGCAGCAGCTCCTTCCATGTGCATGTTTTTGGGAGTGGAAAGGCTTGCAGAGTGTTCAAGTAGCTTTTTCTCTCCGCTGGAAAGCTGCACGCTCAGTGCCAGTGTTCTGCAACTTCTTTCTTCACGTTTCAGCAGCTAGCACGCTCTCCGTGTGCAGGAGAAGCGGCTGAGGCTTCCTTGCCGGAGAAGCGGCACCTTCGCCGGCAGAGAGCATCCTGCCGGCCGCGGTGCGCTCCGGAGCGGGGGCTTGTGCCGACAGAGGCCGGGAACAGGCGCTTACCTTCGGACAGCTCCGGATGCCCGTCCAATGCGTCTCTTGTCGCCTACATGGCAGGGAAAAGCTTTTCCACTCTGTCTAGGAAGGAGAAAGTGTGCCAGCACAGCAAATGCCTCCCGGACTTTCCCTGCAATTCAGCAAGTGCTTTGCAGCTTGAAATTGGAAGGAAAGCCTCAGATTTAGCAGCCAGAGCTTCAGGAGGAGCAGCAGCGAGCACAGCATCGCTTTTGCAGCAGCTCCTTCCATGTGCATGTTTTTGGGAGTGGAAACGCTTGCAGAGTGTTCAAGTAGCTTTTTCTCTCCGCTGGAAAGCTGCACGCTCAGTGCCAGTGCTCTGCAACTTCTTTCTTCACGTTTCAGCAGCTAGCACGCTCTCCGTGTGCAGGAGAAGCGGCTGAGGCTTCCTTGCCGGAGAAGCGGCACCTTCGCCGGCAGAGAGCATCCTGCCGGCCGCGGTGCGCTCCGGAGCGGGGGCTTGTGCCGAAAGAGGCCGGCAACAGGCGCTTACCTTCGGACAGCTCCGTATGCCCGTCTAATGCGTCTCTTGTCGCCTACACGGCAGGGAAAAGCTTTTCCACTCTGTCTAGGAAGGAGAAAGTGTGCCAGCACAGCAAATGCCTCCCGGACTTTCCCTGCAATTCAGCAAGTGCTTTGCAGCTTGAAATTGGAAGGAAAGCCTCAGATTTAGCAGCCAGAGCTTCAGGAGGAGCAGCAGCGAGCACAGCATCGCTTTTGCAGCAGCTCCTTCCATGTGCATGTTTTTGGGAGTGGAAAGGCTTGCAGAGTGTTCAAGTAGCTTTTTCTCTCCGCTGGAAAGCTGCACGCTCAGTGCCAGTGTTCTGCAGCTTCTTTCTTCGCGCTTCAGCAGCTAGCACGCTCTCCGTGTGCAGGAGAAGCGGCTGAGGCTTCCTTGCCGGAGAAGCGGCACCTTCGCCGGCAGAGAGCATCCTGCCGGCCGCGGTGCGCTCCGGAGCGGGGGCTTGTGCCGAAAGAGGCCGGGAACAGGCGCTTACCTTCGGACAGCTCCGGATGCCCGTCTAATGCGTCTCTTGTCGCCTACACGGCAGGGAAAAGCTTTTCCACTCTGTCTAGGAAGGAGAAAGTGTGCCAGCACAGCAAATGCCTCCCGGACTTTCCCTGCAATTCAGCAAGTGCTTTGCAGCTTGAAATTGGAAGGAAAGCCTCAGATTTAGCAGCCAGAGCTTCAGGAGGAGCAGCAGCGAGCACAGCATCGCTTTTGCAGCAGCTCCTTCCATGTGCATGTTTTTGGGAGTGGAAAGGCTTGCAGAGTGTTCAAGTAGCTTTTTCTCTCCGCTGGAAAGCTGCACGCTCAGTGCCAGTGTTCTGCAACTTCTTTCTTCACGTTTCACCTGCTAGCACGCTCTCCGTGTGCAGGAGAAGCGGCTGAGGCTTCCTTGCCGGAGAAGCGGCACCTTCGCCGGCAGAGAGCATCCTGCCGGCCGCGGTGCGCTCCGGAGCGGGGGCTTGTGCCGACAGAGGCCGGGAACAGGCGCTTACCTTCGGACAGCTCCGGATGCCCGTCCAATGCGTCTCTTGTCGCCTACACGGCAGGGAAAAGCTTTTCCACTCTGTCTAGGAAGGAGAAAGTGTGCCAGCACAGCAAATGCCTCCCGGACTTTCCCTGCAATTCAGCAAGTGCTTTGCAGCTTGAAATTGGAAGGAAAGCCTCAGATTTAGCAGCCAGAGCTTCAGGAGGAGCAGCAGCGAGCACAGCATCGCTTTTGCAGCAGCTCCTTCCATGTGCATGTTTTTGGGAGTGGAAAGGCTTGCAGAGTGTTAAAGTAGCTTATTCTCTCCGCTGGAAAGCTGCACGCTCAGTGCCAGTGTTCTGCAGCTTCTTTCTTCACGTTTCAGCAGCTAGCACGCTCTCCGTGTGCTGGAGAAGCGGGCGAGGCTTCCTTGCCGGAGAAGCGGCACCTTCGCCGGCAGAGAGCATCCTGCCGGCCGCGGTGCGCTCCGGAGCGGGGGCTTGTGCCGAAAGAGGCCGGCAACAGGCGCTTACCTTCGGACAGCTCCGGATGCCCGTCCAATGCGTCTCTTGTCGCCTACACGGCAGGGAAAAGCTTTTCCACTCTGTCTAGGAAGGAGAAAGTGTGCCAGCACAGCAAATGCCTCCCGGACTTTCCCTGCAATTCAGCAAGTGCTTTGCAGCTTGAAATTGGAAGGAAAGCCTCAGATTTAGCAGCCAGAGCTTCAGGAGGAGCAGCAGCGAGCACAGCATCGCTTTTGCAGCAGCTCCTTCCATGTGCATGTTTTTGGGAGTGGAAAGGCTTGCAGAGTGTTCAAGTAGCTTTTTCTCTCCGCCGGAAAGCTGCACGCTCAGTGCCAGTGTTCTGCAGCTTCTTTCTTCACGTTTCAGCAGCTAGCGCGCTCTCCGTGTGCAGGAGAAGCGGCTGAGGCTTCCTTGCCGGAGAAGCGGCACCTTCGCCGGCAGAGAGCATCCTGCCGGCCGCGGTGCGCTCCGGAGCGGGGGCTTGTGCCGAAAGAGGCCGGCAACAGGCGCTTACCTTCGGACAGCTCCGGATCCCCGTCTAATGCGTCTCTTGTCGCCTACACGGCAGGGAAAAGCTTTTCCACTCTGTCTAGGAAGGAGAAAGTGTGCCAGCACAGCAAATGCCTCCCGGACTTTCCCTGCAATTCAGCAAGTGCTTTGCAGCTTGAAATTGGAAGGAAAGCCTCAGATTTAGCAGCCAGAGCTTCAGGAGGAGCAGCAGCGAGCACAGCATCGCTTTTGCAGCAGCTCCTTCCATGTGCATGTTTTTGGGAGTGGAAAGGCTTGCAGAGTGTTAAAGTAGCTTTTTCTCTCCGCTGGAAAGCTGCACGCTCAGTGCCAGTGTTCTGCAGCTTCTTTCTTCACGTTTCAGCAGCTAGCACGCTCTCCGTGTGCTGGAGAAGCGGCTGAGGCTTCCTTGCCGGAGAAGCGGCACCTTCGCCGGCAGAGAGCATCCTGCCGGCCGCGGTGCGCTCCGGAGCGGGGGCTTGTGCCGACAGAGGCCGGGAACAGGCGCTTACCTTCGGACAGCTCCGGATGCCCGTCCAATGCGTCTCTTGTCGCCTACACGGCAGGGAAAAGCTTTTCCACTCTGTCTAGGAAGGAGAAAGTGTGCCAGCACAGCAAATGCCTCCCGGACTTTCCCTGCAATTCAGCAAGTGCTTTGCAGCTTGAAATTGGAAGGAAAGCCTCAGATTTAGCAGCCAGAGCTTCAGGAGGAGCAGCAGCGAGCACAGCATCGCTTTTGCAGCAGCTCCTTCCATGTGCATGTTTTTGGGAGTTGAAAGGCTTGCAGAGTGTTCAAGTAGCTTTTTCTCTCCGCTGGAAAGCTGCACGCTCAGTGCCAGTGCTCTGCAGCTTCTTTCTTCACGTTTCAGCAGCTAGCACGCTCTCCGTGTGCAGGAGAAGCGGCTGAGGCTTCCTTGCCGGAGAAGCGGCACCTTCGCCGGCAGAGAGCATCCTGCCGGCCGCGGTGCGCTCCGGAGCGGGGGCTTGTGCCGAAAGAGGCCGGCAACAGGCGCTTACCTTCGGACAGCTTCGGATGCCCGTCTAATGCGTCTCTTGTCGCCTACACGGCAGGGAAAAGCTTTTCCACTCTGTCTAGGAAGGAGAAAGTGTGCCAGCACAGCAAATGCCTCCCGGACTTTCCCTGCAATTCAGCAAGTGCTTTGCAGCTTGAAATTGGAAGGAAAGCCTCAGATTTAGCAGCCAGAGCTTCAGGAGGAGCAGCAGCGAGCACAGCATCGCTTTTGCAGCAGCTCCTTCCATGTGCATGTTTTTGGGAGTGGAAAGGCTTGCAGAGTGTTCAAGTAGCTTTTTCTCTCCGCTGGAAAGCTGCACGCTCAGTGCCAGTGCTCTGCAGCTTCTTTCTTCACGTTTCAGCAGCTAGCACGCTCTCCGTGTGCTGGAGAAGCGGCTGAGGCTTCCTTGCCGGAGAAGCGGCACCTTCGCCGGCAGAGAGCATCCTGCCGGCCGCGGTGCGCTCCGGAGCGGGGGCTTGTGCCGAAAGAGGCCGGGAACAGGCGCTTACCTTCGGACAGCTCCGGATGCCCGTCCAATGCGTCTCTTGTCGCCTACACGGCAGGGAAAATCTTTTCCACTCTGTCTAGGAAGGAGAAAGTGTGCCAGCACAGCAAATGCCTCCCGGACTTTCCCTGCAATTCAGCAAGTGCTTTGCAGCTTGAAATTGGAAGGAAAGCCTCAGATTTAGCAGCCAGAGCTTCAGGAGGAGCAGCAGCGAGCACAGCATCGCTTTTGCAGCAGCTCCTTCCATGTGCATGTTTTTGGGAGTGGAAAGGCTTGCAGAGTGTTCAAGTAGCTTTTTCTCTCCGCTGGAAAGCTGCACGCTCAGTGCCAGTGTTCTGCAGCTTCTTTCTTCGCGTTTCAGCAGCTACCACGCTCGCCGTGTGCTGGAGAAGCGGGCGAGGCTTCCTTGCCGGAGAAGCGGCACCTTCGCCGGCAGAGAGCATCCTGCCGGCCGCGGTGTGCTCCGGAGCGGGGGCTTGTGCCGAAAGAGGCCGGCAACAGGCGCTTACCTTCGGACAGCTCCGGATGCCCGTCTAATGCGTCTCTTGTCGCCTACACGGCAGGGAAAAGCTTTTCCACTCTGTCTAGGAAAGAGAAAGTGTGCCAGCACAGCAAATGCCTCCCGGACTTTCCCTGCAATTCAGCAAGTGCTTTGCAGCTTGAAATTGGAAGGAAAGCCTCAGATTTAGCAGCCAGAGCTTCAGGAGGAGCAGCAGCGAGCACAGCATCGCTTTTGCAGCAGCTCCTTCCATGTGCATGTTTTTGGGAGTGGAAAGGCTTGCAGAGTGTTCAAGTAGCTTTTTCTCTCCGCTGGAAAGCTGCACGCTCAGTGCCAGTGTTCTGCAACTTCTTTCTTCACGTTTCAGCAGCTAGCACGCTCTCCGTGTGCAGGAGAAGCGGCTGAGGCTTCCTTGCCGGAGAAGCGGCACCTTCGCCGGCAGAGAGCATCCTGCCGGCCGCGGTGCGCTCCGGAGCGGGGGCTTGTGCCGACAGAGGCCGGGAACAGGCGCTTACCTTCGGACAGCTCCGGATGCCCGTCCAATGCGTCTCTTGTCGCCTACATGGCAGGGAAAAGCTTTTCCACTCTGTCTAGGAAGGAGAAAGTGTGCCAGCACAGCAAATGCCTCCCGGACTTTCCCTGCAATTCAGCAAGTGCTTTGCAGCTTGAAATTGGAAGGAAAGCCTCAGATTTAGCAGCCAGAGCTTCAGGAGGAGCAGCAGCGAGCACAGCATCGCTTTTGCAGCAGCTCCTTCCATGTGCATGTTTTTGGGAGTGGAAAGGCTTGCAGAGTGTTCAAGTAGCTTTTTCTCTCCGCTGGAAAGCTGCACGCTCAGTGCCAGTGCTCTGCAACTTCTTTCTTCACGTTTCAGCAGCTAGCACGCTCTCCGTGTGCAGGAGAAGCGGCTGAGGCTTCCTTGCCGGAGAAGCGGCACCTTCGCCGGCAGAGAGCATCCTGCCGGCCGCGGTGCGCTCCGGAGCGGGGGCTTGTGCCGAAAGAGGCCGGCAACAGGCGCTTACCTTCGGACAGCTCCGGATGCCCGTCTAATGCGTCTCTTGTCGCCTACACGGCAGGGAAAAGCTTTTCCACTCTGTCTAGGAAGGAGAAAGTGTGCCAGCACAGCAAATGCCTCCCGGACTTTCCCTGCAATTCAGCAAGTGCTTTGCAGCTTGAAATTGGAAGGAAAGCCTCAGATTTAGCAGCCAGAGCTTCAGGAGGAGCAGCAGCGAGCACAGCATCGCTTTTGCAGCAGCTCCTTCCATGTGCATGTTTTTGGGAGTGGAAAGGCTTGCAGAGTGTTCAAGTAGCTTTTTCTCTCCGCTGGAAAGCTGCACGCTCAGTGCCAGTGTTCTGCAGCTTCTTTCTTCGCGCTTCAGCAGCTAGCACGCTCTCCGTGTGCAGGAGAAGCGGCTGAGGCTTCCTTGCCGGAGAAGCGGCACCTTCGCCGGCAGAGAGCATCCTGCCGGCCGCGGTGCGCTCCGGAGCGGGGGCTTGTGCCGACAGAGGCCGGGAACAGGCGCTTACCTTCGGACAGCTCCGGATGCCCGTCTAATGCGTCTCTTGTCGCCTACACGGCAGGGAAAAGCTTTTCCACTCTGTCTAGGAAGGAGAAAGTGTGCCAGCACAGCAAATGCCTCCCGGACTTTCCCTGCAATTCAGCAAGTGCTTTGCAGCTTGAAATTGGAAGGAAAGCCTCAGATTTAGCAGCCAGAGCTTCAGGAGGAGCAGCAGCGAGCACAGCATCGCTTTTGCAGCAGCTCCTTCCATGTGCATGTTTTTGGGAGTGGAAAGGCTTGCAGAGTGTTCAAGTAGCTTTTTCTCTCCGCTGGAAAGCTGCACGCTCAGTGCCAGTGTTCTGCAGCTTCTTTCTTCACGTTTCAGCAGCTAGCACGCTCTCCGTGTGCTGGAGAAGCGGGCGAGGCTTCCTTGCCGGAGAAGCGGCACCTTCGCCGGCAGAGAGCATCCTGCCGGCCGCGGTGCGCTCCGGAGCGGGGGCTTGTGCCGAAAGAGGCCGGCAACAGGCGCTTACCTTCGGACAGCTCCGGATGCCCGTCCAATGCGTCTCTTGTCGCCTACACGGCAGGGAAAAGCTTTTCCACTCTGTCTAGGAAGGAGAAAGTGTGCCAGCACAGCAAATGCCTCCCGGACTTTCCCTGCAATTCAGCAAGTGCTTTGCAGCTTGAAATTGGAAGGAAAGCCTCAGATTTAGCAGCCAGAGCTTCAGGAGGAGCAGCAGCGAGCACAGCATCGCTTTTGCAGCAGCTCCTTCCATGTGCATGTTTTTGGGAGTGGAAAGGCTTGCAGAGTGTTCAAGTAGCTTTTTCTCTCCGCTGGAAAGCTGCACGCTCAGTGCCAGTGTTCTGCAGCTTCTTTCTTCGCGCTTCAGCAGCTAGCACGCTCTCCGTGTGCAGGAGAAGCGGCTGAGGCTTCCTTGCCGGAGAAGCGGCACCTTCGCCGGCAGAGAGCATCCTGCCGGCCGCGGTGCGCTCCGGAGCGGGGGCTTGTGCCGACAGAGGCCGGGAACAGGCGCTTACCTTCGGACAGCTCCGGATGCCCGTCCAATGCGTCTCTTGTCGCCTACACGGCAGGGAAAAGCTTTTCCACTCTGTCTAGGAAGGAGAAAGTGTGCCAGCACAGCAAATGCCTCCCGGACTTTCCCTGCAATTCAGCAAGTGCTTTGCAGCTTGAAATTGGAAGGAAAGCCTCAGATTTAGCAGCCAGAGCTTCAGGAGGAGCAGCAGCGAGCACAGCATCGCTTTTGCAGCAGCTCCTTCCATGTGCATGTTTTTGGGAGTGGAAAGGCTTGCAGAGTGTTAAAGTAGCTTTTTCTCTCCGCTGGAAAGCTGCACGCTCAGTGCCAGTGTTCTGCAACTTCTTTCTTCACGTTTCACCTGCTAGCACGCTCTCCGTGTGCAGGAGAAGCGGCTGAGGCTTCCTTGCCGGAGAAGCGGCACCTTCGCCGGCAGAGAGCATCCTGCCGGCCGCGGTGCGCTCCGGAGCGGGGGCTTGTGCCGACAGAGGCCGGGAACAGGCGCTTACCTTCGGACAGCTCCGGATGCCCGTCCAATGCGTCTCTTGTCGCCTACACGGCAGGGAAAAGCTTTTCCACTCTGTCTAGGAAGGAGAAAGTGTGCCAGCACAGCAAATGCCTCCCGGACTTTCCCTGCAATTCAGCAAGTGCTTTGCAGCTTGAAATTGGAAGGAAAGCCTCAGATTTAGCAGCCAGAGCTTCAGGAGGAGCAGCAGCGAGCACAGCATCGCTTTTGCAGCAGCTCCTTCCATGTGCATGTTTTTGGGAGTGGAAAGGCTTGCAGAGTGTTCAAGTAGCTTTTTCTCTCCGCTGGAAAGCTGCACGCTCAGTGCCAGTGTTCTGCAGCTTCTTTCTTCACGTTTCAGCAGCTAGCACGCTTTCCGTGTGCTGGAGAAGCGGGCGAGGCTTCCTTGCCGGAGAAGCGGCACCTTCGCCGGCAGAGAGCATCCTGCCGGCCGCGGTGCGCTCCGGAGCGGGGGCTTGTGCCGAAAGAGGCCGGCAACAGGCGCTTACCTTCGGACAGCTCCGGATCCCCGTCCAATGCGTCTCTTGTCGCCTACACGGCAGGGAAAATCTTTTCCACTCTGTCTAGGAAGGAGAAAGTGTGCCAGCACAGCAAATGCCTCCCGGACTTTCCCTGCAATTCAGCAAGTGCTTTGCAGCTTGAAATTGGAAGGAAAGCCTCAGATTTAGCAGCCAGAGCTTCAGGAGGAGCAGCAGCGAGCACAGCATCGCTTTTGCAGCAGCTCCTTCCATGTGCATGTTTTTGGGAGTGGAAAGGCTTGCAGAGTGTTCAAGTAGCTTTTTCTCTCCGCTGGAAAGCTGCACGCTCAGTGCCAGTGTTCTGCAGCTTCTTTCTTCACGTTTCAGCAGCTAGCGCGCTCTCCGTGTGCAGGAGAAGCGGCTGAGGCTTCCTTGCCGGAGAAGCGGCACCTTCGCCGGCAGAGAGCATCCTGCCGGCCGCGGTGCGCTCCGGAGCGGGGGCTTGTGCCGAAAGAGGCCGGCAACAGGCGCTTACCTTCGGACAGCTCCGGATGCCCGTCTAATGCGTCTCTTGTCGCCTACACGGCAGGGAAAAGCTTTTCCACTCTGTCTAGGAAGGAGAAAGTGTGCCAGCACAGCAAATGCCTCCCGGACTTTCCCTGCAATTCAGCAAGTGCTTTGCAGCTTGAAATTGGAAGGAAAGCCTCAGATTTAGCAGCCAGAGCTTCAGGAGGAGCAGCAGCGAGCACAGCATCGCTTTTGCAGCAGCTCCTTCCATGTGCATGTTTTTGGGAGTGGAAAGGCTTGCAGAGTGTTCAAGTAGCTTTTTCTCTCCGCTGGAAAGCTGCACGCTCAGTGCCAGTGTTCTGCAGCTTCTTTCTTCGCGTTTCACTTGCTAGCACGCTCGCCGTGTGCAGGAGAAGCGGCTGAGGCTTCCTTGCCGGAGAAGCGGCACCTTCGCCGGCAGAGAGCATCCTGCCGGCCGCGGTGTGCTCCGGAGCGGGGGCTTGTGCCGAAAGAGGCCGGGAACAGGCGCTTACCTTCGGACAGCTCCGGATGCCCGTCTAATGCGTCTCTTGTCGCCTACACGGCAGGGAAAAGCTTTTCCACTCTGTCTAGGAAGGAGAAAGTGTGCCAGCACAGCAAATGCCTCCCGGACTTTCCCTGCAATTCAGCAAGTGCTTTGCAGCTTGAAATTGGAAGGAAAGCCTCAGATTTAGCAGCCAGAGCTTCAGGAGGAGCAGCAGCGAGCACAGCATCGCTTTTGCAGCAGCTCCTTCCATGTGCATGTTTTTGGGAGTGGAAAGGCTTGCAGAGTGTTCAAGTAGCTTTTTCTCTCCGCTGGAAAGCTGCACGCTCAGTGCCAGTGTTCTGCAGCTTCTTTCTTCACATTTCAGCAGCTACCACGCTCTCCGTGTGCAGGAGAAGCGGCTGAGGCTTCCTTGCCGGAGAAGCGGCACCTTCGCCGGCAGAGAGCATCCTGCCGGCCGCGGTGCGCTCCGGAGCGGGGGCTTGTGCCGAAAGAGGCCGGCAACAGGCGCTTACCTTCGGACAGCTCCGGATCCCCGTCTAATGCGTCTCTTGTCGCCTACACGGCAGGGAAAAGCTTTTCCACTCTGTCTAGGAAGGAGAAAGTGTGCCAGCACAGCAAATGCCTCCCGGACTTTCCCTGCAATTCAGCAAGTGCTTTGCAGCTTGAAATTGGAAGGAAAGCCTCAGATTTAGCAGCCAGAGCTTCAGGAGGAGCAGCAGCGAGCACAGCATCGCTTTTGCAGCAGCTCCTTCCATGTGCATGTTTTTGGGAGTGGAAAGGCTTGCAGAGTGTTAAAGTAGCTTTTTCTCTCCGCTGGAAAGCTGCACGCTCAGTGCCAGTGTTCTGCAGCTTCTTTCTTCACGTTTCACCTGCTAGCACGCTCTCCGTGTGCTGGAGAAGCGGCTGAGGCTTCCTTGCCGGAGAAGCGGCACCTTCGCCGGCAGAGAGCATCCTGCCGGCCGCGGTGCGCTCCGGAGCGGGGGCTTGTGCCGACAGAGGCCGGGAACAGGCGCTTACCTTCGGACAGCTCCGGATGCCCGTCCAATGCGTCTCTTGTCGCCTACACGGCAGGGAAAAGCTTTTCCACTCTGTCTAGGAAGGAGAAAGTGTGCCAGCACAGCAAATGCCTCCCGGACTTTCCCTGCAATTCAGCAAGTGCTTTGCAGCTTGAAATTGGAAGGAAAGCCTCAGATTTAGCAGCCAGAGCTTCAGGAGGAGCAGCAGCGAGCACAGCATCGCTTTTGCAGCAGCTCCTTCCATGTGCATGTTTTTGGGAGTTGAAAGGCTTGCAGAGTGTTCAAGTAGCTTTTTCTCTCCGCTGGAAAGCTGCACGCTCAGTGCCAGTGCTCTGCAGCTTCTTTCTTCACGTTTCAGCAGCTAGCACGCTCTCCGTGTGCAGGAGAAGCGGCTGAGGCTTCCTTGCCGGAGAAGCGGCACCTTCGCCGGCAGAGAGCATCCTGCCGGCCGCGGTGCGCTCCGGAGCGGGGGCTTGTGCCGAAAGAGGCCGGGAACAGGCGCTTACCTTCGGACAGCTCCGGATGCCCGTCCAATGCGTCTCTTGTCGCCTACACGGCAGGGAAAAGCTTTTCCACTCTGTCTAGGAAGGAGAAAGTGTGCCAGCACAGCAAATGCCTCCCGGACTTTCCCTGCAATTCAGCAAGTGCTTTGCAGCTTGAAATTGGAAGGAAAGCCTCAGATTTAGCAGCCAGAGCTTCAGGAGGAGCAGCAGCGAGCACAGCATCGCTTTTGCAGCAGCTCCTTCCATGTGCATGTTTTTGGGAGTGGAAAGGCTTGCAGAGTGTTCAAGTAGCTTTTTCTCTCCGCTGGAAAGCTGCACGCTCAGTGCCAGTGTTCTGCAGCTTCTTTCTTCACGTTTCAGCAGCTAGCACGCTCTCCGTGTGCTGGAGAAGCGGGCGAGGCTTCCTTGCCAGAGAAGCGGCACCTTCGCCGGCAGAGAGCATCCTGCCGGCCGCGGTGCGCTCCGGAGCGGGGGCTTGTGCCGACAGAGGCCGGGAACAGGCGCTTACCTTCGGACAGCTCCGGATGCCCATCTAATGCGTCTCTTGTCGCCTACACGGCAGGGAAAAGCTTTTCCACTCTGTCTAGGAAGGAGAAAGTGTGCCAGCACAGCAAATGCCTCCCGGACTTTCCCTGCAATTCAGCAAGTGCTTTGCAGCTTGAAATTGGAAGGAAAGCCTCAGATTTAGCAGCCAGAGCTTCAGGAGGAGCAGCAGCGAGCACAGCATCGCTTTTGCAGCAGCTCCTTCCATGTGCATGTTTTTGGGAGTGGAAAGGCTTGCAGAGTGTTCAAGTAGCTTTTTCTCTCCGCTGGAAAGCTGCACGCTCAGTGCCAGTGCTCTGCAGCTTCTTTCTTCACGTTTCAGCAGCTAGCACGCTCTCCGTGTGCTGGAGAAGCGGCTGAGGCTTCCTTGCCGGAGAAGCGGCACCTTCGCCGGCAGAGAGCATCCTGCCGGCCGCGGTGCGCTCCGGAGCGGGGGCTTGTGCCGAAAGAGGCCGGGAACAGGCGCTTACCTTCGGACAGCTCCGGATGCCCGTCCAATGCGTCTCTTGTCGCCTACACGGCAGGGAAAATCTTTTCCACTCTGTCTAGGAAGGAGAAAGTGTGCCAGCACAGCAAATGCCTCCCGGACTTTCCCTGCAATTCAGCAAGTGCTTTGCAGCTTGAAATTGGAAGGAAAGCCTCAGATTTAGCAGCCAGAGCTTCAGGAGGAGCAGCAGCGAGCACAGCATCGCTTTTGCAGCAGCTCCTTCCATGTGCATGTTTTTGGGAGTTGAAAGGCTTGCAGAGTGTTCAAGTAGCTTTTTCTCTCCGCTGGAAAGCTGCACGCTCAGTGCCAGTGCTCTGCAGCTTCTTTCTTCACGTTTCAGCAGCTAGCACGCTCTCCGTGTGCAGGAGAAGCGGCTGAGGCTTCCTTGCCGGAGAAGCGGCACCTTCGCCGGCAGAGAGCATCCTGCCGGCCGCGGTGCGCTCCGGAGCGGGGGCTTGTGCCGAAAGAGGCCGGCAACAGGCGCTTACCTTCGGACAGCTCCGGATGCCCGTCTAATGCGTCTCTTGTCGCCTACACGGCAGGGAAAAGCTTTTCCACTCTGTCTAGGAAGGAGAAAGTGTGCCAGCACAGCAAATGCCTCCCGGACTTTCCCTGCAATTCAGCAAGTGCTTTGCAGCTTGAAATTGGAAGGAAAGCCTCAGATTTAGCAGCCAGAGCTTCAGGAGGAGCAGCAGCGAGCACAGCATCGCTTTTGCAGCAGCTCCTTCCATGTGCATGTTTTTGGGAGTGGAAAGGCTTGCAGAGTGTTCAAGTAGCTTTTTCTCTCCGCTGGAAAGCTGCACGCTCAGTGCCAGTGCTCTGCAGCTTCTTTCTTCACGTTTCAGCAGCTAGCACGCTCTCCGTGTGCTGGAGAAGCGGCTGAGGCTTCCTTGCCGGAGAAGCGGCACCTTCGCCGGCAGAGAGCATCCTGCCGGCCGCGGTGCGCTCCGGAGCGGGGGCTTGTGCCGAAAGAGGCCGGGAACAGGCGCTTACCTTCGGACAGCTCCGGATGCCCGTCCAATGCGTCTCTTGTCGCCTACACGGCAGGGAAAATCTTTTCCACTCTGTCTAGGAAGGAGAAAGTGTGCCAGCACAGCAAATGCCTCCCGGACTTTCCCTGCAATTCAGCAAGTGCTTTGCAGCTTGAAATTGGAAGGAAAGCCTCAGATTTAGCAGCCAGAGCTTCAGGAGGAGCAGCAGCGAGCACAGCATCGCTTTTGCAGCAGCTCCTTCCATGTGCATGTTTTTGGGAGTGGAAAGGCTTGCAGAGTGTTCAAGTAGCTTTTTCTCTCCGCTGGAAAGCTGCACGCTCAGTGCCAGTGTTCTGCAGCTTCTTTCTTCGCGTTTCAGCAGCTACCACGCTCGCCGTGTGCTGGAGAAGCGGGCGAGGCTTCCTTGCCGGAGAAGCGGCACCTTCGCCGGCAGAGAGCATCCTGCCGGCCGCGGTGTGCTCCGGAGCGGGGGCTTGTGCCGAAAGAGGCCGGCAACAGGCGCTTACCTTCGGACAGCTCCGGATGCCCGTCTAATGCGTCTCTTGTCGCCTACACGGCAGGGAAAAGCTTTTCCACTCTGTCTAGGAAAGAGAAAGTGTGCCAGCACAGCAAATGCCTCCCGGACTTTCCCTGCAATTCAGCAAGTGCTTTGCAGCTTGAAATTGGAAGGAAAGCCTCAGATTTAGCAGCCAGAGCTTCAGGAGGAGCAGCAGCGAGCACAGCATCGCTTTTGC
This sequence comes from Fringilla coelebs, assembly GCF_963513975.1. NCBI lineage: Eukaryota > Metazoa > Chordata > Aves > Passeriformes > Fringillidae > Fringilla > Fringilla coelebs. The sequence continues at coordinate 7,869,668 of NC_140045.1, read as the reverse complement.
AGCAGCTCCTTCCATGTGCATGTTTTTGGGAGTGGAAAGGCTTGCAGAGTGTTCAAGTAGCTTTTTCTCTCCGCTGGAAAGCTGCACGCTCAGTGCCAGTGTTCTGCAACTTCTTTCTTCACGTTTCAGCAGCTAGCACGCTCTCCGTGTGCAGGAGAAGCGGCTGAGGCTTCCTTGCCGGAGAAGCGGCACCTTCGCCGGCAGAGAGCATCCTGCCGGCCGCGGTGCGCTCCGGAGCGGGGGCTTGTGCCGACAGAGGCCGGGAACAGGCGCTTACCTTCGGACAGCTCCGGATGCCCGTCCAATGCGTCTCTTGTCGCCTACATGGCAGGGAAAAGCTTTTCCACTCTGTCTAGGAAGGAGAAAGTGTGCCAGCACAGCAAATGCCTCCCGGACTTTCCCTGCAATTCAGCAAGTGCTTTGCAGCTTGAAATTGGAAGGAAAGCCTCAGATTTAGCAGCCAGAGCTTCAGGAGGAGCAGCAGCGAGCACAGCATCGCTTTTGCAGCAGCTCCTTCCATGTGCATGTTTTTGGGAGTGGAAAGGCTTGCAGAGTGTTCAAGTAGCTTTTTCTCTCCGCTGGAAAGCTGCACGCTCAGTGCCAGTGCTCTGCAACTTCTTTCTTCACGTTTCAGCAGCTAGCACGCTCTCCGTGTGCAGGAGAAGCGGCTGAGGCTTCCTTGCCGGAGAAGCGGCACCTTCGCCGGCAGAGAGCATCCTGCCGGCCGCGGTGCGCTCCGGAGCGGGGGCTTGTGCCGAAAGAGGCCGGCAACAGGCGCTTACCTTCGGACAGCTCCGGATGCCCGTCTAATGCGTCTCTTGTCGCCTACACGGCAGGGAAAAGCTTTTCCACTCTGTCTAGGAAGGAGAAAGTGTGCCAGCACAGCAAATGCCTCCCGGACTTTCCCTGCAATTCAGCAAGTGCTTTGCAGCTTGAAATTGGAAGGAAAGCCTCAGATTTAGCAGCCAGAGCTTCAGGAGGAGCAGCAGCGAGCACAGCATCGCTTTTGCAGCAGCTCCTTCCATGTGCATGTTTTTGGGAGTGGAAAGGCTTGCAGAGTGTTCAAGTAGCTTTTTCTCTCCGCTGGAAAGCTGCACGCTCAGTGCCAGTGTTCTGCAGCTTCTTTCTTCGCGCTTCAGCAGCTAGCACGCTCTCCGTGTGCAGGAGAAGCGGCTGAGGCTTCCTTGCCGGAGAAGCGGCACCTTCGCCGGCAGAGAGCATCCTGCCGGCCGCGGTGCGCTCCGGAGCGGGGGCTTGTGCCGACAGAGGCCGGGAACAGGCGCTTACCTTCGGACAGCTCCGGATGCCCGTCTAATGCGTCTCGTGTCGCCTACACGGCAGGGAAAAGCTTTTCCACTCTGTCTAGGAAGGAGAAAGTGTGCCAGCACAGCAAATGCCTCCCGGACTTTCCCTGCAATTCAGCAAGTGCTTTGCAGCTTGAAATTGGAAGGAAAGCCTCAGATTTAGCAGCCAGAGCTTCAGGAGGAGCAGCAGCGAGCACAGCATCGCTTTTGCAGCAGCTCCTTCCATGTGCATGTTTTTGGGAGTGGAAAGGCTTGCAGAGTGTTCAAGTAGCTTTTTCTCTCCGCTGGAAAGCTGCACGCTCAGTGCCAGTGTTCTGCAGCTTCTTTCTTCACGTTTCAGCAGCTAGCACGCTCTCCGTGTGCTGGAGAAGCGGGCGAGGCTTCCTTGCCGGAGAAGCGGCACCTTCGCCGGCAGAGAGCATCCTGCCGGCCGCGGTGCGCTCCGGAGCGGGGGCTTGTGCCGAAAGAGGCCGGCAACAGGCGCTTACCTTCGGACAGCTCCGGATGCCCGTCCAATGCGTCTCTTGTCGCCTACACGGCAGGGAAAAGCTTTTCCACTCTGTCTAGGAAGGAGAAAGTGTGCCAGCACAGCAAATGCCTCCCGGACTTTCCCTGCAATTCAGCAAGTGCTTTGCAGCTTGAAATTGGAAGGAAAGCCTCAGATTTAGCAGCCAGAGCTTCAGGAGGAGCAGCAGCGAGCACAGCATCGCTTTTGCAGCAGCTCCTTCCATGTGCATGTTTTTGGGAGTGGAAAGGCTTGCAGAGTGTTCAAGTAGCTTTTTCTCTCCGCTGGAAAGCTGCACGCTCAGTGCCAGTGTTCTGCAGCTTCTTTCTTCGCGCTTCAGCAGCTAGCACGCTCTCCGTGTGCAGGAGAAGCGGCTGAGGCTTCCTTGCCGGAGAAGCGGCACCTTCGCCGGCAGAGAGCATCCTGCCGGCCGCGGTGCGCTCCGGAGCGGGGGCTTGTGCCGAAAGAGGCCGGGAACAGGCGCTTACCTTCGGACAGCTCCGGATGCCCGTCCAATGCGTCTCTTGTCGCCTACACGGCAGGGAAAAGCTTTTCCACTCTGTCTAGGAAGGAGAAAGTGTGCCAGCACAGCAAATGCCTCCCGGACTTTCCCTGCAATTCAGCAAGTGCTTTGCAGCTTGAAATTGGAAGGAAAGCCTCAGATTTAGCAGCCAGAGCTTCAGGAGGAGCAGCAGCGAGCACAGCATCGCTTTTGCAGCAGCTCCTTCCATGTGCATGTTTTTGGGAGTGGAAAGGCTTGCAGAGTGTTCAAGTAGCTTTTTCTCTCCGCTGGAAAGCTGCACGCTCAGTGCCAGTGTTCTGCAGCTTCTTTCTTCACGTTTCAGCAGCTAGCACGCTCTCCGTGTGCTGGAGAAGCGGGCGAGGCTTCCTTGCCGGAGAAGCGGCACCTTCGCCGGCAGAGAGCATCCTGCCGGCCGCGGTGCGCTCCGGAGCGGGGGCTTGTGCCGAAAGAGGCCGGCAACAGGCGCTTACCTTCGGACAGCTCCGGATGCCCGTCCAATGCGTCTCTTGTCGCCTACACGGCAGGGAAAAGCTTTTCCACTCTGTCTAGGAAGGAGAAAGTGTGCCAGCACAGCAAATGCCTCCCGGACTTTCCCTGCAATTCAGCAAGTGCTTTGCAGCTTGAAATTGGAAGGAAAGCCTCAGATTTAGCAGCCAGAGCTTCAGGAGGAGCAGCAGCGAGCACAGCATCGCTTTTGCAGCAGCTCCTTCCATGTGCATGTTTTTGGGAGTGGAAAGGCTTGCAGAGTGTTCAAGTAGCTTTTTCTCTCCGCTGGAAAGCTGCACGCTCAGTGCCAGTGTTCTGCAGCTTCTTTCTTCGCGCTTCAGCAGCTAGCACGCTCTCCGTGTGCAGGAGAAGCGGCTGAGGCTTCCTTGCCGGAGAAGCGGCACCTTCGCCGGCAGAGAGCATCCTGCCGGCCGCGGTGCGCTCCGGAGCGGGGGCTTGTGCCGACAGAGGCCGGGAACAGGCGCTTACCTTCGGACAGCTCCGGATGCCCGTCCAATGCGTCTCTTGTCGCCTACACGGCAGGGAAAAGCTTTTCCACTCTGTCTAGGAAGGAGAAAGTGTGCCAGCACAGCAAATGCCTCCCGGACTTTCCCTGCAATTCAGCAAGTGCTTTGCAGCTTGAAATTGGAAGGAAAGCCTCAGATTTAGCAGCCAGAGCTTCAGGAGGAGCAGCAGCGAGCACAGCATCGCTTTTGCAGCAGCTCCTTCCATGTGCATGTTTTTGGGAGTGGAAAGGCTTGCAGAGTGTTAAAGTAGCTTTTTCTCTCCGCTGGAAAGCTGCACGCTCAGTGCCAGTGTTCTGCAACTTCTTTCTTCACGTTTCACCTGCTAGCACGCTCTCCGTGTGCAGGAGAAGCGGCTGAGGCTTCCTTGCCGGAGAAGCGGCACCTTCGCCGGCAGAGAGCATCCTGCCGGCCGCGGTGCGCTCCGGAGCGGGGGCTTGTGCCGACAGAGGCCGGGAACAGGCGCTTACCTTCGGACAGCTCCGGATGCCCGTCCAATGCGTCTCTTGTCGCCTACACGGCAGGGAAAAGCTTTTCCACTCTGTCTAGGAAGGAGAAAGTGTGCCAGCACAGCAAATGCCTCCCGGACTTTCCCTGCAATTCAGCAAGTGCTTTGCAGCTTGAAATTGGAAGGAAAGCCTCAGATTTAGCAGCCAGAGCTTCAGGAGGAGCAGCAGCGAGCACAGCATCGCTTTTGCAGCAGCTCCTTCCATGTGCATGTTTTTGGGAGTGGAAAGGCTTGCAGAGTGTTCAAGTAGCTTTTTCTCTCCGCTGGAAAGCTGCACGCTCAGTGCCAGTGTTCTGCAGCTTCTTTCTTCACGTTTCAGCAGCTAGCACGCTTTCCGTGTGCTGGAGAAGCGGGCGAGGCTTCCTTGCCGGAGAAGCGGCACCTTCGCCGGCAGAGAGCATCCTGCCGGCCGCGGTGCGCTCCGGAGCGGGGGCTTGTGCCGAAAGAGGCCGGCAACAGGCGCTTACCTTCGGACAGCTCCGGATCCCCGTCCAATGCGTCTCTTGTCGCCTACACGGCAGGGAAAATCTTTTCCACTCTGTCTAGGAAGGAGAAAGTGTGCCAGCACAGCAAATGCCTCCCGGACTTTCCCTGCAATTCAGCAAGTGCTTTGCAGCTTGAAATTGGAAGGAAAGCCTCAGATTTAGCAGCCAGAGCTTCAGGAGGAGCAGCAGCGAGCACAGCATCGCTTTTGCAGCAGCTCCTTCCATGTGCATGTTTTTGGGAGTGGAAAGGCTTGCAGAGTGTTCAAGTAGCTTTTTCTCTCCGCTGGAAAGCTGCACGCTCAGTGCCAGTGTTCTGCAGCTTCTTTCTTCACGTTTCAGCAGCTAGCGCGCTCTCCGTGTGCAGGAGAAGCGGCTGAGGCTTCCTTGCCGGAGAAGCGGCACCTTCGCCGGCAGAGAGCATCCTGCCGGCCGCGGTGCGCTCCGGAGCGGGGGCTTGTGCCGAAAGAGGCCGGCAACAGGCGCTTACCTTCGGACAGCTCCGGATGCCCGTCTAATGCGTCTCTTGTCGCCTACACGGCAGGGAAAAGCTTTTCCACTCTGTCTAGGAAGGAGAAAGTGTGCCAGCACAGCAAATGCCTCCCGGACTTTCCCTGCAATTCAGCAAGTGCTTTGCAGCTTGAAATTGGAAGGAAAGCCTCAGATTTAGCAGCCAGAGCTTCAGGAGGAGCAGCAGCGAGCACAGCATCGCTTTTGCAGCAGCTCCTTCCATGTGCATGTTTTTGGGAGTGGAAAGGCTTGCAGAGTGTTCAAGTAGCTTTTTCTCTCCGCTGGAAAGCTGCACGCTCAGTGCCAGTGTTCTGCAGCTTCTTTCTTCGCGTTTCACTTGCTAGCACGCTCGCCGTGTGCAGGAGAAGCGGCTGAGGCTTCCTTGCCGGAGAAGCGGCACCTTCGCCGGCAGAGAGCATCCTGCCGGCCGCGGTGTGCTCCGGAGCGGGGGCTTGTGCCGAAAGAGGCCGGGAACAGGCGCTTACCTTCGGACAGCTCCGGATGCCCGTCTAATGCGTCTCTTGTCGCCTACACGGCAGGGAAAAGCTTTTCCACTCTGTCTAGGAAGGAGAAAGTGTGCCAGCACAGCAAATGCCTCCCGGACTTTCCCTGCAATTCAGCAAGTGCTTTGCAGCTTGAAATTGGAAGGAAAGCCTCAGATTTAGCAGCCAGAGCTTCAGGAGGAGCAGCAGCGAGCACAGCATCGCTTTTGCAGCAGCTCCTTCCATGTGCATGTTTTTGGGAGTGGAAAGGCTTGCAGAGTGTTCAAGTAGCTTTTTCTCTCCGCTGGAAAGCTGCACGCTCAGTGCCAGTGTTCTGCAGCTTCTTTCTTCACATTTCAGCAGCTACCACGCTCTCCGTGTGCAGGAGAAGCGGCTGAGGCTTCCTTGCCGGAGAAGCGGCACCTTCGCCGGCAGAGAGCATCCTGCCGGCCGCGGTGCGCTCCGGAGCGGGGGCTTGTGCCGAAAGAGGCCGGCAACAGGCGCTTACCTTCGGACAGCTCCGGATCCCCGTCTAATGCGTCTCTTGTCGCCTACACGGCAGGGAAAAGCTTTTCCACTCTGTCTAGGAAGGAGAAAGTGTGCCAGCACAGCAAATGCCTCCCGGACTTTCCCTGCAATTCAGCAAGTGCTTTGCAGCTTGAAATTGGAAGGAAAGCCTCAGATTTAGCAGCCAGAGCTTCAGGAGGAGCAGCAGCGAGCACAGCATCGCTTTTGCAGCAGCTCCTTCCATGTGCATGTTTTTGGGAGTGGAAAGGCTTGCAGAGTGTTAAAGTAGCTTTTTCTCTCCGCTGGAAAGCTGCACGCTCAGTGCCAGTGTTCTGCAGCTTCTTTCTTCACGTTTCACCTGCTAGCACGCTCTCCGTGTGCTGGAGAAGCGGCTGAGGCTTCCTTGCCGGAGAAGCGGCACCTTCGCCGGCAGAGAGCATCCTGCCGGCCGCGGTGCGCTCCGGAGCGGGGGCTTGTGCCGACAGAGGCCGGGAACAGGCGCTTACCTTCGGACAGCTCCGGATGCCCGTCCAATGCGTCTCTTGTCGCCTACACGGCAGGGAAAAGCTTTTCCACTCTGTCTAGGAAGGAGAAAGTGTGCCAGCACAGCAAATGCCTCCCGGACTTTCCCTGCAATTCAGCAAGTGCTTTGCAGCTTGAAATTGGAAGGAAAGCCTCAGATTTAGCAGCCAGAGCTTCAGGAGGAGCAGCAGCGAGCACAGCATCGCTTTTGCAGCAGCTCCTTCCATGTGCATGTTTTTGGGAGTTGAAAGGCTTGCAGAGTGTTCAAGTAGCTTTTTCTCTCCGCTGGAAAGCTGCACGCTCAGTGCCAGTGCTCTGCAGCTTCTTTCTTCACGTTTCAGCAGCTAGCACGCTCTCCGTGTGCAGGAGAAGCGGCTGAGGCTTCCTTGCCGGAGAAGCGGCACCTTCGCCGGCAGAGAGCATCCTGCCGGCCGCGGTGCGCTCCGGAGCGGGGGCTTGTGCCGAAAGAGGCCGGGAACAGGCGCTTACCTTCGGACAGCTCCGGATGCCCGTCCAATGCGTCTCTTGTCGCCTACACGGCAGGGAAAAGCTTTTCCACTCTGTCTAGGAAGGAGAAAGTGTGCCAGCACAGCAAATGCCTCCCGGACTTTCCCTGCAATTCAGCAAGTGCTTTGCAGCTTGAAATTGGAAGGAAAGCCTCAGATTTAGCAGCCAGAGCTTCAGGAGGAGCAGCAGCGAGCACAGCATCGCTTTTGCAGCAGCTCCTTCCATGTGCATGTTTTTGGGAGTGGAAAGGCTTGCAGAGTGTTCAAGTAGCTTTTTCTCTCCGCTGGAAAGCTGCACGCTCAGTGCCAGTGTTCTGCAGCTTCTTTCTTCACGTTTCAGCAGCTAGCACGCTCTCCGTGTGCTGGAGAAGCGGGCGAGGCTTCCTTGCCAGAGAAGCGGCACCTTCGCCGGCAGAGAGCATCCTGCCGGCCGCGGTGCGCTCCGGAGCGGGGGCTTGTGCCGACAGAGGCCGGGAACAGGCGCTTACCTTCGGACAGCTCCGGATGCCCATCTAATGCGTCTCTTGTCGCCTACACGGCAGGGAAAAGCTTTTCCACTCTGTCTAGGAAGGAGAAAGTGTGCCAGCACAGCAAATGCCTCCCGGACTTTCCCTGCAATTCAGCAAGTGCTTTGCAGCTTGAAATTGGAAGGAAAGCCTCAGATTTAGCAGCCAGAGCTTCAGGAGGAGCAGCAGCGAGCACAGCATCGCTTTTGCAGCAGCTCCTTCCATGTGCATGTTTTTGGGAGTGGAAAGGCTTGCAGAGTGTTCAAGTAGCTTTTTCTCTCCGCTGGAAAGCTGCACGCTCAGTGCCAGTGCTCTGCAGCTTCTTTCTTCACGTTTCAGCAGCTAGCACGCTCTCCGTGTGCTGGAGAAGCGGCTGAGGCTTCCTTGCCGGAGAAGCGGCACCTTCGCCGGCAGAGAGCATCCTGCCGGCCGCGGTGCGCTCCGGAGCGGGGGCTTGTGCCGAAAGAGGCCGGGAACAGGCGCTTACCTTCGGACAGCTCCGGATGCCCGTCCAATGCGTCTCTTGTCGCCTACACGGCAGGGAAAATCTTTTCCACTCTGTCTAGGAAGGAGAAAGTGTGCCAGCACAGCAAATGCCTCCCGGACTTTCCCTGCAATTCAGCAAGTGCTTTGCAGCTTGAAATTGGAAGGAAAGCCTCAGATTTAGCAGCCAGAGCTTCAGGAGGAGCAGCAGCGAGCACAGCATCGCTTTTGCAGCAGCTCCTTCCATGTGCATGTTTTTGGGAGTGGAAAGGCTTGCAGAGTGTTCAAGTAGCTTTTTCTCTCCGCTGGAAAGCTGCACGCTCAGTGCCAGTGTTCTGCAGCTTCTTTCTTCGCGTTTCAGCAGCTACCACGCTCGCCGTGTGCTGGAGAAGCGGGCGAGGCTTCCTTGCCGGAGAAGCGGCACCTTCGCCGGCAGAGAGCATCCTGCCGGCCGCGGTGCGCTCCGGAGCGGGGGCTTGTGCCGAAAGAGGCCGGGAACAGGCGCTTACCTTCGGACAGCTCCGGATGCCCGTCTAATGCGTCTCTTGTCGCCTACACGGCAGGGAAAAGCTTTTCCACTCTGTCTAGGAAAGAGAAAGTGTGCCAGCACAGCAAATGCCTCCCGGACTTTCCCTGCAATTCAGCAAGTGCTTTGCAGCTTGAAATTGGAAGGAAAGCCTCAGATTTAGCAGCCAGAGCTTCAGGAGGAGCAGCAGCGAGCACAGCATCGCTTTTGCAGCAGCTCCTTCCATGTGCATGTTTTTGGGAGTGGAAAGGCTTGCAGAGTGTTCAAGTAGCTTTTTCTCTCCGCTGGAAAGCTGCACGCTCAGTGCCAGTGTTCTGCAACTTCTTTCTTCACGTTTCAGCAGCTAGCACGCTCTCCGTGTGCAGGAGAAGCGGCTGAGGCTTCCTTGCCGGAGAAGCGGCACCTTCGCCGGCAGAGAGCATCCTGCCGGCCGCGGTGCGCTCCGGAGCGGGGGCTTGTGCCGAAAGAGGCCGGCAACAGGCGCTTACCTTCGGACAGCTCCGGATGCCCGTCTAATGCGTCTCTTGTCGCCTACACGGCAGGGAAAAGCTTTTCCACTCTGTCTAGGAAGGAGAAAGTGTGCCAGCACAGCAAATGCCTCCCGGACTTTCCCTGCAATTCAGCAAGTGCTTTGCAGCTTGAAATTGGAAGGAAAGCCTCAGATTTAGCAGCCAGAGCTTCAGGAGGAGCAGCAGCGAGCACAGCATCGCTTTTGCAGCAGCTCCTTCCATGTGCATGTTTTTGGGAGTGGAAAGGCTTGCAGAGTGTTCAAGTAGCTTTTTCTCTCCGCTGGAAAGCTGCACGCTCAGTGCCAGTGTTCTGCAGCTTCTTTCTTCGCGCTTCAGCAGCTAGCACGCTCTCCGTGTGCAGGAGAAGCGGCTGAGGCTTCCTTGCCGGAGAAGCGGCACCTTCGCCGGCAGAGAGCATCCTGCCGGCCGCGGTGCGCTCCGGAGCGGGGGCTTGTGCCGAAAGAGGCCGGGAACAGGCGCTTACCTTCGGACAGCTCCGGATGCCCGTCCAATGCGTCTCTTGTCGCCTACACGGCAGGGAAAAGCTTTTCCACTCTGTCTAGGAAGGAGAAAGTGTGCCAGCACAGCAAATGCCTCCCGGACTTTCCCTGCAATTCAGCAAGTGCTTTGCAGCTTGAAATTGGAAGGAAAGCCTCAGATTTAGCAGCCAGAGCTTCAGGAGGAGCAGCAGCGAGCACAGCATCGCTTTTGCAGCAGCTCCTTCCATGTGCATGTTTTTGGGAGTGGAAAGGCTTGCAGAGTGTTAAAGTAGCTTTTTCTCTCCGCTGGAAAGCTGCACGCTCAGTGCCAGTGTTCTGCAACTTCTTTCTTCACGTTTCACCTGCTAGCACGCTCTCCGTGTGCAGGAGAAGCGGCTGAGGCTTCCTTGCCGGAGAAGCGGCACCTTCGCCGGCAGAGAGCATCCTGCCGGCCGCGGTGCGCTCCGGAGCGGGGGCTTGTGCCGACAGAGGCCGGGAACAGGCGCTTACCTTCGGACAGCTCCGGATGCCCGTCCAATGCGTCTCTTGTCGCCTACACGGCAGGGAAAAGCTTTTCCACTCTGTCTAGGAAGGAGAAAGTGTGCCAGCACAGCAAATGCCTCCCGGACTTTCCCTGCAATTCAGCAAGTGCTTTGCAGCTTGAAATTGGAAGGAAAGCCTCAGATTTAGCAGCCAGAGCTTCAGGAGGAGCAGCAGCGAGCACAGCATCGCTTTTGCAGCAGCTCCTTCCATGTGCATGTTTTTGGGAGTGGAAAGGCTTGCAGAGTGTTAAAGTAGCTTTTTCTCTCCGCTGGAAAGCTGCACGCTCAGTGCCAGTGTTCTGCAGCTTCTTTCTTCGCGTTTCACCTGCTAGCACGCTCGCCGTGTGCAGGAGAAGCGGCTGAGGCTTCCTTGCCGGAGAAGCGGCACCTTCGCCGGCAGAGAGCATCCTGCCGGCCGCGGTGTGCTCCGGAGCGGGGGCTTGTGCCGAAAGAGGCCGGGAACAGGCGCTTACCTTCGGACAGCTCCGGATGCCCGTCTAATGCGTCTCTTGTCGCCTACACGGCAGGGAAAAGCTTTTCCACTCTGTCTAGGAAAGAGAAAGTGTGCCAGCACAGCAAATGCCTCCCGGACTTTCCCTGCAATTCAGCAAGTGCTTTGCAGCTTGAAATTGGAAGGAAAGCCTCAGATTTAGCAGCCAGAGCTTCAGGAGGAGCAGCAGCGAGCACAGCATCGCTTTTGCAGCAGCTCCTTCCATGTGCATGTTTTTGGGAGTGGAAAGGCTTGCAGAGTGTTCAAGTAGCTTTTTCTCTCCGCTGGAAAGCTGCACGCTCAGTGCCAGTGTTCTGCAGCTTCTTTCTTCACGTTTCAGCAGCTAGCACGCTCTCCGTGTGCTGGAGAAGCGGGCGAGGCTTCCTTGCCGGAGAAGCGGCACCTTCGCCGGCAGAGAGCATCCTGCCGGCCGCGGTGCGCTCCGGAGCGGGGGCTTGTGCCGACAGAGGCCGGGAACAGGCGCTTACCTTCGGACAGCTCCGGATGCCCGTCCAATGCGTCTCTTGTCGCCTACACGGCAGGGAAAAGCTTTTCCACTCTGTCTAGGAAGGAGAAAGTGTGCCAGCACAGCAAATGCCTCCCGGACTTTCCCTGCAATTCAGCAAGTGCTTTGCAGCTTGAAATTGGAAGGAAAGCCTCAGATTTAGCAGCCAGAGCTTCAGGAGGAGCAGCAGCGAGCACAGCATCGCTTTTGCAGCAGCTCCTTCCATGTGCATGTTTTTGGGAGTGGAAAGGCTTGCAGAGTGTTCAAGTAGCTTTTTCTCTCCGCTGGAAAGCTGCACGCTCAGTGCCAGTGTTCTGCAGCTTCTTTCTTCACGTTTCAGCAGCTAGCACGCTCTCCGTGTGCTGGAGAAGCGGGCGAGGCTTCCTTGCCGGAGAAGCGGCACCTTCGCCGGCAGAGAGCATCCTGCCGGCCGCGGTGCGCTCCGGAGCGGGGGCTTGTGCCGAAAGAGGCCGGCAACAGGCGCTTACCTTCGGACAGCTCCGGATGCCCGTCCAATGCGTCTCTTGTCGCCTACACGGCAGGGAAAAGCTTTTCCACTCTGTCTAGGAAGGAGAAAGTGTGCCAGCACAGCAAATGCCTCCCGGACTTTCCCTGCAATTCAGCAAGTGCTTTGCAGCTTGAAATTGGAAGGAAAGCCTCAGATTTAGCAGCCAGAGCTTCAGGAGGAGCAGCAGCGAGCACAGCATCGCTTTTGCAGCAGCTCCTTCCATGTGCATGTTTTTGGGAGTGGAAAGGCTTGCAGAGTGTTCAAGTAGCTTTTTCTCTCCGCTGGAAAGCTGCACGCTCAGTGCCAGTGTTCTGCAGCTTCTTTCTTCGCGTTTCAGCAGCTACCACGCTCGCCGTGTGCTGGAGAAGCGGGCGAGGCTTCCTTGCCGGAGAAGCGGCACCTTCGCCGGCAGAGAGCATCCTGCCGGCCGCGGTGTGCTCCGGAGCGGGGGCTTGTGCCGAAAGAGGCCGGGAACAGGCGCTTACCTTCGGACAGCTCCGGATGCCCGTCTAATGCGTCTCTTGTCGCCTACACGGCAGGGAAAAGCTTTTCCACTCTGTCTAGGAAGGAGAAAGTGTGCCAGCACAGCAAATGCCTCCCGGACTTTCCCTGCAATTCAGCAAGTGCTTTGCAGCTTGAAATTGGAAGGAAAGCCTCAGATTTAGCAGCCAGAGCTTCAGGAGGAGCAGCAGCGAGCACAGCATCGCTTTTGCAGCAGCTCCTTCCATGTGCATGTTTTTGGGAGTGGAAAGGCTTGCAGAGTGTTCAAGTAGCTTTTTCTCTCCGCTGGAAAGCTGCACGCTCAGTGCCAGTGCTCTGCAACTTCTTTCTTCACGTTTCAGCAGCTAGCACGCTCTCCGTGTGCTGGAGAAGCGGGCGAGGCTTCCTTGCCGGAGAAGCGGCACCTTCGCCGGCAGAGAGCATCCTGCCGGCCGCGGTGCGCTCCGGAGCGGGGGCTTGTGCCGACAGAGGCCGGCAACAGGCGCTTACCTTCGGACAGCTCCGGATGCCCGTCCAATGCGTCTCTTGTCGCCTACACGGCAGGGAAAAGCTTTTCCACTCTGTCTAGGAAGGAGAAAGTGTGCCAGCACAGCAAATGCCTCCCGGACTTTCCCTGCAATTCAGCAAGTGCTTTGCAGCTTGAAATTGGAAGGAAAGCCTCAGATTTAGCAGCCAGAGCTTCAGGAGGAGCAGCAGCGAGCACAGCATCGCTTTTGCAGCAGCTCCTTCCATGTGAATGTTTTTGGGAGTTGAAAGGCTTGCAGAGTGTTAAAGTAGCTTTTTCTCTCCGCTGGAAAGCTGCACGCTCAGTGCCAGTGTTCTGCAGCTTCTTTCTTCACGTTTCAGCAGCTACCACGCTCTCCGTGTGCTGGAGAAGCGGCTGAGGCTTCCTTGCCGGAGAAGCGGCATCTTCGCCGGCAGAGAGCATCCTGCCGGCCGCGGTGCGCTCCGGAGCGGGGGCTTGTGCCGAAAGAGGCCGGGAACAGGCGCTTACCTTCGGACAGCTCCGGATGCCCGTCCAATGCGTCTCTTGTCGCCTACACGGCAGGGAAAAGCTTTTCCACTCTGTCTAGGAAGGAGAAAGTGTGCCAGCACAGCAAATGCCTCCCGGACTTTCCCTGCAATTCAGCAAGTGCTTTGCAGCTTGAAATTGGAAGGAAAGCCTCAGATTTAGCAGCCAGAGCTTCAGGAGGAGCAGCAGCGAGCACAGCATCGCTTTTGCAGCAGCTCCTTCCATGTGCATGTTTTTGGGAGTGGAAAGGCTTGCAGAGTGTTCAAGTAGCTTTTTCTCTCCGCTGGAAAGCTGCACGCTCAGTGCCAGTGTTCTGCAACTTCTTTCTTCACGTTTCAGCAGCTAGCACGCTCTCCGTGTGCAGGAGAAGCGGCTGAGGCTTCCTTGCCGGAGAAGCGGCACCTTCGCCGGCAGAGAGCATCCTGCCGGCCGCGGTGCGCTCCGGAGCGGGGGCTTGTGCCGACAGAGGCCGGGAACAGGCGCTTACCTTCGGACAGCTCCGGATGCCCGTCCAATGCGTCTCTTGTCGCCTACACGGCAGGGAAAAGCTTTTCCACTCTGTCTAGGAAGGAGAAAGTGTGCCAGCACAGCAAATGCCTCCCGGACTTTCCCTGCAATTCAGCAAGTGCTTTGCAGCTTGAAATTGGAAGGAAAGCCTCAGATTTAGCAGCCAGAGCTTCAGGAGGAGCAGCAGCGAGCACAGCATCGCTTTTGCAGCAGCTCCTTCCATGTGCATGTTTTTGGGAGTGGAAAGGCTTGCAGAGTGTTCAAGTAGCTTTTTCTCTCCGCTGGAAAGCTGCACGCTCAGTGCCAGTGTTCTGCAGCTTCTTTCTTCGCGTTTCAGCAGCTACCACGCTCGCCGTGTGCTGGAGAAGCGGGCGAGGCTTCCTTGCCGGAGAAGCGGCACCTTCGCCGGCAGAGAGCATCCTGCCGGCCGCGGTGTGCTCCGGAGCGGGGGCTTGTGCCGAAAGAGGCCGGGAACAGGCGCTTACCTTCGGACAGCTCCGGATGCCCGTCTAATGCGTCTCTTGTCGCCTACACGGCAGGGAAAAGCTTTTCCACTCTGTCTAGGAAGGAGAAAGTGTGCCAGCACAGCAAATGCCTCCCGGACTTTCCCTGCAATTCAGCAAGTGCTTTGCAGCTTGAAATTGGAAGGAAAGCCTCAGATTTAGCAGCCAGAGCTTCAGGAGGAGCAGCAGCGAGCACAGCATCGCTTTTGCAGCAGCTCCTTCCATGTGCATGTTTTTGGGAGTGGAAAGGCTTGCAGAGTGTTCAAGTAGCTTTTTCTCTCCGCTGGAAAGCTGCACGCTCAGTGCCAGTGCTCTGCAACTTCTTTCTTCACGTTTCAGCAGCTAGCACGCTCTCCGTGTGCTGGAGAAGCGGGCGAGGCTTCCTTGCCGGAGAAGCGGCACCTTCGCCGGCAGAGAGCATCCTGCCGGCCGCGGTGCGCTCCGGAGCGGGGGCTTGTGCCGACAGAGGCCGGCAACAGGCGCTTACCTTCGGACAGCTCCGGATGCCCGTCCAATGCGTCTCTTGTCGCCTACACGGCAGGGAAAAGCTTTTCCACTCTGTCTAGGAAGGAGAAAGTGTGCCAGCACAGCAAATGCCTCCCGGACTTTCCCTGCAATTCAGCAAGTGCTTTGCAGCTTGAAATTGGAAGGAAAGCCTCAGATTTAGCAGCCAGAGCTTCAGGAGGAGCAGCAGCGAGCACAGCATCGCTTTTGCAGCAGCTCCTTCCATGTGAATGTTTTTGGGAGTTGAAAGGCTTGCAGAGTGTTAAAGTAGCTTTTTCTCTCCGCTGGAAAGCTGCACGCTCAGTGCCAGTGTTCTGCAGCTTCTTTCTTCACGTTTCAGCAGCTACCACGCTCTCCGTGTGCTGGAGAAGCGGCTGAGGCTTCCTTGCCGGAGAAGCGGCATCTTCGCCGGCAGAGAGCATCCTGCCGGCCGCGGTGCGCTCCGGAGCGGGGGCTTGTGCCGAAAGAGGCCGGGAACAGGCGCTTACCTTCGGACAGCTCCGGATGCCCGTCCAATGCGTCTCTTGTCGCCTACACGGCAGGGAAAAGCTTTTCCACTCTGTCTAGGAAGGAGAAAGTGTGCCAGCACAGCAAATGCCTCCCGGACTTTCCCTGCAATTCAGCAAGTGCTTTGCAGCTTGAAATTGGAAGGAAAGCCTCAGATTTAGCAGCCAGAGCTTCAGGAGGAGCAGCAGCGAGCACAGCATCGCTTTTGCAGCAGCTCCTTCCATGTGCATGTTTTTGGGAGTGGAAAGGCTTGCAGAGTGTTCAAGTAGCTTTTTCTCTCCGCTGGAAAGCTGCACGCTCAGTGCCAGTGTTCTGCAACTTCTTTCTTCACGTTTCAGCAGCTAGCACGCTCTCCGTGTGCAGGAGAAGCGGCTGAGGCTTCCTTGCCGGAGAAGCGGCACCTTCGCCGGCAGAGAGCATCCTGCCGGCCGCGGTGCGCTCCGGAGCGGGGGCTTGTGCCGACAGAGGCCGGGAACAGGCGCTTACCTTCGGACAGCTCCGGATGCCCGTCCAATGCGTCTCTTGTCGCCTACACGGCAGGGAAAAGCTTTTCCACTCTGTCTAGGAAGGAGAAAGTGTGCCAGCACAGCAAATGCCTCCCGGACTTTCCCTGCAATTCAGCAAGTGCTTTGCAGCTTGAAATTGGAAGGAAAGCCTCAGATTTAGCAGCCAGAGCTTCAGGAGGAGCAGCAGCGAGCACAGCATCGCTTTTGCAGCAGCTCCTTCCATGTGCATGTTTTTGGGAGTGGAAAGGCTTGCAGAGTGTTCAAGTAGCTTTTTCTCTCCGCTGGAAAGCTGCACGCTCAGTGCCAGTGCTCTGCAACTTCTTTCTTCACGTTTCAGCAGCTAGCACGCTCTCCGTGTGCAGGAGAAGCGGCTGAGGCTTCCTTGCCGGAGAAGCGGCACCTTCGCCGGCAGAGAGCATCCTGCCGGCCGCGGTGCGCTCCGGAGCGGGGGCTTGTGCCGAAAGAGGCCGGCAACAGGCGCTTACCTTCGGACAGCTCCGGATGCCCGTCTAATGCGTCTCTTGTCGCCTACACGGCAGGGAAAAGCTTTTCCACTCTGTCTAGGAAGGAGAAAGTGTGCCAGCACAGCAAATGCCTCCCGGACTTTCCCTGCAATTCAGCAAGTGCTTTGCAGCTTGAAATTGGAAGGAAAGCCTCAGATTTAGCAGCCAGAGCTTCAGGAGGAGCAGCAGCGAGCACAGCATCGCTTTTGCAGCAGCTCCTTCCATGTGCATGTTTTTGGGAGTGGAAAGGCTTGCAGAGTGTTCAAGTAGCTTTTTCTCTCCGCTGGAAAGCTGCACGCTCAGTGCCAGTGTTCTGCAGCTTCTTTCTTCGCGCTTCAGCAGCTAGCACGCTCTCCGTGTGCAGGAGAAGCGGCTGAGGCTTCCTTGCCGGAGAAGCGGCACCTTCGCCGGCAGAGAGCATCCTGCCGGCCGCGGTGCGCTCCGGAGCGGGGGCTTGTGCCGAAAGAGGCCGGCAACAGGCGCTTACCTTCGGACAGCTCCGGATGCCCGTCCAATGCGTCTCTTGTCGCCTACACGGCAGGGAAAAGCTTTTCCACTCTGTCTAGGAAGGAGAAAGTGTGCCAGCACAGCAAATGCCTCCCGGACTTTCCCTGCAATTCAGCAAGTGCTTTGCAGCTTGAAATTGGAAGGAAAGCCTCAGATTTAGCAGCCAGAGCTTCAGGAGGAGCAGCAGCGAGCACAGCATCGCTTTTGCAGCAGCTCCTTCCATGTGCATGTTTTTGGGAGTGGAAAGGCTTGCAGAGTGTTAAAGTAGCTTTTTCTCTCCGCTGGAAAGCTGCACGCTCAGTGCCAGTGTTCTGCAACTTCTTTCTTCACGTTTCACCTGCTAGCACGCTCTCCGTGTGCAGGAGAAGCGGCTGAGGCTTCCTTGCCGGAGAAGCGGCACCTTCGCCGGCAGAGAGCATCCTGCCGGCCGCGGTGCGCTCCGGAGCAAGGGCTTGTGCCGACAGAGGCCGGGAACAGGCGCTTACCTTCGGACAGCTCCGGATGCCCGTCCAATGCGTCTCTTGTCGCCTAGACGGCAGGGAAAAGCTTTTCCACTCTGTCTAGGAAGGAGAAAGTGTGCCAGCACAGCAAATGCCTCCCGGACTTTCCCTGCAATTCAGCAAGTGCTTTGCAGCTTGAAATTGGAAGGAAAGCCTCAGATTTAGCAGCCAGAGCTTCAGGAGGAGCAGCAGCGAGCACAGCATCGCTTTTGCAGCAGCTCCTTCCATGTGCATGTTTTTGGGAGTGGAAAGGCTTGCAGAGTGTTCAAGTAGCTTTTTCTCTCCGCTGGAAAGCTGCACGCTCAGTGCCAGTGTTCTGCAGCTTCTTTCTTCACGTTTCAGCAGCTAGCACGCTCTCCGTGTGCTGGAGAAGCGGGCGAGGCTTCCTTGCCGGAGAAGCGGCACCTTCGCCGGCAGAGAGCATCCTGCCGGCCGCGGTGCGCTCCGGAGCGGGGGCTTGTGCCGAAAGAGGCCGGCAACAGGCGCTTACCTTCGGACAGCTCCGGATGCCCGTCCAATGCGTCTCTTGTCGCCTACACGGCAGGGAAAAGCTTTTCCACTCTGTCTAGGAAGGAGAAAGTGTGCCAGCACAGCAAATGCCTCCCGGACTTTCCCTGCAATTCAGCAAGTGCTTTGCAGCTTGAAATTGGAAGGAAAGCCTCAGATTTAGCAGCCAGAGCTTCAGGAGGAGCAGCAGCGAGCACAGCATCGCTTTTGCAGCAGCTCCTTCCATGTGCATGTTTTTGGGAGTGGAAAGGCTTGCAGAGTGTTAAAGTAGCTTATTCTCTCCGCTGGAAAGCTGCACGCTCAGTGCCAGTGTTCTGCAGCTTCTTTCTTCACGTTTCAGCAGCTAGCGCGCTCTCCGTGTGCAGGAGAAGCGGCTGAGGCTTCCTTGCCGGAGAAGCGGCACCTTCGCCGGCAGAGAGCATCCTGCCGGCCGCGGTGCGCTCCGGAGCGGGGGCTTGTGCCGACAGAGGCCGGCAACAGGCGCTTACCTTCGGACAGCTCCGGATGCCCGTCCAATGCGTCTCTTGTCGCCTACACGGCAGGGAAAAGCTTTTCCACTCTGTCTAGGAAGGAGAAAGTGTGCCAGCACAGCAAATGCCTCCCGGACTTTCCCTGCAATTCAGCAAGTGCTTTGCAGCTTGAAATTGGAAGGAAAGCCTCAGATTTAGCAGCCAGAGCTTCAGGAGGAGCAGCAGCGAGCACAGCATCGCTTTTGCAGCAGCTCCTTCCATGTGAATGTTTTTGGGAGTTGAAAGGCTTGCAGGGTGTTCAAGTAGCTTTTTCTCTCCGCTGGAAAGCTGCACGCTCAGTGCCAGTGTTCTGCAACTTCTTTCTTCACGTTTCAGCAGCTAGCACGCTCTGGGTGTGCTGGAGAAGCGGGCGAGGCTTCCTTGCCGGAGAAGCGGCACCTTCGCCGGCAGAGAGCATCCTGCCGGCCGCGGTGCGCTCCGGAGCGGGGGCTTGTGCCGAAAGAGGCCGGCAACAGGCGCTTACCTTCGGACAGCTCCGGATGCCCGTCCAATGCGTCTCTTGTCGCCTACACGGCAGGGAAAAGCTTTTCCACTCTGTCTAGGAAGGAGAAAGTGTGCCAGCACAGCAAATGCCTCCCGGACTTTCCCTGCAATTCAGCAAGTGCTTTGCAGCTTGAAATTGGAAGGAAAGCCTCAGATTTAGCAGCCAGAGCTTCAGGAGGAGCAGCAGCGAGCACAGCATCGCTTTTGCAGCAGCTCCTTCCATGTGCATGTTTTTGGGAGTGGAAAGGCTTGCAGAGTGTTCAAGTAGCTTTTTCTCTCCGCTGGAAAGCTGCACGCTCAGTGCCAGTGTTCTGCAGCTTCTTTCTTCACGTTTCAGCAGCTAGCGCGCTCTCCGTGTGCAGGAGAAGCGGGCGAGGCTTCCTTGCCGGAGAAGCGGCACCTTCGCCGGCAGAGAGCATCCTGCCGGCCGCGGTGCGCTCCGGAGCGGGGGCTTGTGCCGAAAGAGGCCGGCAACAGGCGCTTACCTTCGGACAGCTCCGGATGCCCGTCCAATGCGTCTCTTGTCGCCTACACGGCAGGGAAAAGCTTTTCCACTCTGTCTAGGAAGGAGAAAGTGTGCCAGCACAGCAAATGCCTCCCGGACTTTCCCTGCAATTCAGCAAGTGCTTTGCAGCTTGAAATTGGAAGGAAAGCCTCAGATTTAGCAGCCAGAGCTTCAGGAGGAGCAGCAGCGAGCACAGCATCGCTTTTGCAGCAGCTCCTTCCATGTGCATGTTTTTGGGAGTGGAAAGGCTTGCAGAGTGTTCAAGTAGCTTTTTCTCTCCGCTGGAAAGCTGCACGCTCAGTGCCAGTGTTCTGCAGCTTCTTTCTTCACGTTTCAGCAGCTAGCGCGCTCTCCGTGTGCAGGAGAAGCGGGCGAGGCTTCCTTGCCGGAGAAGCGGCACCTTCGCCGGCAGAGAGCATCCTGCCGGCCGCGGTGCGCTCCGGAGCGGGGGCTTGTGCCGACAGAGGCCGGGAACAGGCGCTTACCTTCGGACAGCTCCGGATGCCCGTCCAATGCGTCTCTTGTCGCCTACACGGCAGGGAAAAGCTTTTCCACTCTGTCTAGGAAGGAGAAAGTGTGCCAGCACAGCAAATGCCTCCCGGACTTTCCCTGCAATTCAGCAAGTGCTTTGCAGCTTGAAATTGGAAGGAAAGCCTCAGATTTAGCAGCCAGAGCTTCAGGAGGAGCAGCAGCGAGCACAGCATCGCTTTTGCAGCAGCTCCTTCCATGTGCATGTTTTTGGGAGTGGAAACGTTTGCAGAGTGTTCAAGTAGCTTTTTCTCTCCGCTGGAAAGCTGCACGCTCAGTGCCAGTGTTCTGCAGCTTCTTTCTTCACGTTTCAGCAGCTAGTGCGCTCTCCGTGTGCAGGAGAAGCGGCTGAGGCTTCCTTGCCGGAGAAGCGGCACCTTCGCCGGCAGAGAGCATCCTGCCGGCCGCGGTGCGCTCCGGAGCGGGGGCTTGTGCCGAAAGAGGCCGGCAACAGGCGCTTACCTTCGGACAGCTCCGGATGCCCGTCTAATGCGTCTCTTGTCGCCTACACGGCAGGGAAAAGCTTTTCCACTCTGTCTAGGAAGGAGAAAGTGTGCCAGCACAGCAAATGCCTCCCGGACTTTCCCTGCAATTCAGCAAGTGCTTTGCAGCTTGAAATTGGAAGGAAAGCCTCAGATTTAGCAGCCAGAGCTTCAGGAGGAGCAGCAGCGAGCACAGCATCGCTTTTGCAGCAGCTCCTTCCATGTGCATGTTTTTGGGAGTGGAAAGGCTTGCAGAGTGTTCAAGTAGCTTTTTCTCTCCGCTGGAAAGCTGCACGCTCAGTGCCAGTGTTCTGCAACTTCTTTCTTCACGTTTCACCTGCTAGCACGCTCTCCGTGTGCAGGAGAAGCGGCTGAGGCTTCCTTGCCGGAGAAGCGGCACCTTCGCCGGCAGAGAGCATCCTGCCGGCCGCGGTGCGCTCCGGAGCGGGGGCTTGTGCCGACAGAGGCCGGGAACAGGCGCTTACCTTCGGACAGCTCCGGATGCCCGTCCAATGCGTCTCTTGTCGCCTACACGGCAGGGAAAAGCTTTTCCACTCTGTCTAGGAAGGAGAAAGTGTGCCAGCACAGCAAATGCCTCCCGGACTTTCCCTGCAATTCAGCAAGTGCTTTGCAGCTTGAAATTGGAAGGAAAGCCTCAGATTTAGCAGCCAGAGCTTCAGGAGGAGCAGCAGCGAGCACAGCATCGCTTTTGCAGCAGCTCCTTCCATGTGCATGTTTTTGGGAGTGGAAAGGCTTGCAGAGTGTTCAAGTAGCTTTTTCTCTCCGCTGGAAAGCTGCACGCTCAGTGCCAGTGTTCTGCAGCTTCTTTCTTCACGTTTCAGCAGCTAGCACGCTCTCCGTGTGCTGGAGAAGCGGGCGAGGCTTCCTTGCCGGAGAAGCGGCACCTTCGCCGGCAGAGAGCATCCTGCCGGCCGCGGTGCGCTCCGGAGCGGGGGCTTGTGCCGAAAGAGGCCGGCAACAGGCGCTTACCTTCGGACAGCTCCGGATGCCCGTCCAATGCGTCTCTTGTCGCCTACACGGCAGGGAAAAGCTTTTCCACTCTGTCTAGGAAGGAGAAAGTGTGCCAGCACAGCAAATGCCTCCCGGACTTTCCCTGCAATTCAGCAAGTGCTTTGCAGCTTGAAATTGGAAGGAAAGCCTCAGATTTAGCAGCCAGAGCTTCAGGAGGAGCAGCAGCGAGCACAGCATCGCTTTTGCAGCAGCTCCTTCCATGTGCATGTTTTTGGGAGTGGAAAGGCTTGCAGAGTGTTCAAGTAGCTTTTTCTCTCCGCTGGAAAGCTGCACGCTCAGTGCCAGTGTTCTGCAGCTTCTTTCTTCACGTTTCAGCAGCTAGCGCGCTCTCCGTGTGCAGGAGAAGCGGCTGAGGCTTCCTTGCCGGAGAAGCGGCACCTTCGCCGGCAGAGAGCATCCTGCCGGCCGCGGTGCGCTCCGGAGCGGGGGCTTGTGCCGACAGAGGCCGGGAACAGGCGCTTACCTTCGGACAGCTCCGGATGCCCGTCCAATGCGTCTCTTGTCGCCTACACGGCAGGGAAAAGCTTTTCCACTCTGTCTAGGAAGGAGAAAGTGTGCCAGCACAGCAAATGCCTCCCGGACTTTCCCTGCAATTCAGCAAGTGCTTTGCAGCTTGAAATTGGAAGGAAAGCCTCAGATTTAGCAGCCAGAGCTTCAGGAGGAGCAGCAGCGAGCACAGCATCGCTTTTGCAGCAGCTCCTTCCATGTGCATGTTTTTGGGAGTTGAAAGGCTTGCAGGGTGTTCAAGTAGCTTTTTCTCTCCGCTGGAAAGCTGCACGCTCAGTGCCAGTGCTCTGCAGCTTCTTTCTTCACGTTTCAGCAGCTAGCACGCTCTCCGTGTGCTGGAGAAGCGGCTGAGGCTTCCTTGCCGGAGAAGCGGCACCTTCGCCGGCAGAGAGCATCCTGCCGGCCGCGGTGCGCTCCGGAGCGGGGGCTTGTGCCGAAAGAGGCCGGCAACAGGCGCTTACCTTCGGACAGCTCCGGATGCCCGTCTAATGCGTCTCTTGTCGCCTACACGGCAGGGAAAAGCTTTTCCACTCTGTCTAGGAAGGAGAAAGTGTGCCAGCACAGCAAATGCCTCCCGGACTTTCCCTGCAATTCAGCAAGTGCTTTGCAGCTTGAAATTGGAAGGAAAGCCTCAGATTTAGCAGCCAGAGCTTCAGGAGGAGCAGCAGCGAGCACAGCATCGCTTTTGCAGCAGCTCCTTCCATGTGCATGTTTTTGGGAGTGGAAAGGCTTGCAGAGTGTTCAAGTAGCTTTTTCTCTCCGCTGGAAAGCTGCACGCTCAGTGCCAGTGTTCTGCAGCTTCTTTCTTCACGTTTCAGCAGCTAGCGCGCTCTCCGTGTGCAGGAGAAGCGGGCGAGGCTTCCTTGCCGGAGAAGCGGCACCTTCGCCGGCAGAGAGCATCCTGCCGGCCGCGGTGCGCTCCGGAGCGGGGGCTTGTGCCGAAAGAGGCCGGGAACAGGCGCTTACCTTCGGACAGCTCCGGATGCCCGTCCAATGCGTCTCTTGTCGCCTACACGGCAGGGAAAAGCTTTTCCACTCTGTCTAGGAAGGAGAAAGTGTGCCAGCACAGCAAATGCCTCCCGGACTTTCCCTGCAATTCAGCAAGTGCTTTGCAGCTTGAAATTGGAAGGAAAGCCTCAGATTTAGCAGCCAGAGCTTCAGGAGGAGCAGCAGCGAGCACAGCATCGCTTTTGCAGCATCTCCTTCTATGTGCTGGTTTTTGAGAGTGGAAAGGCTTGCAGAGTGTTAAAGTAGCTTTTTCTCTCCGCTGGAAAGCTGCACGCTCAGTGCCAGTGTTCTGCAGCTTCTTTCTTCACGTTTCAGCAGCTAGCACGCTCTCCGTGTGCAGGAGAAGCGGCTGAGGCTTCCTTGCCGGAGAAGCGGCACCTTCGCCGGCAGAGAGCATCCTGCCGGCCGCGGTGCGCTCCGGAGCGGGGGCTTGTGCCGAAAGAGGCCGGCAACAGGCGCTTACCTTCGGACAGCTCCGGATGCCCGTCTAATGCGTCTCTTGTCGCCTACACGGCAGGGAAAAGCTTTTCCACTCTGTCTAGGAAGGAGAAAGTGTGCCAGCACAGCAAATGCCTCCCGGACTTTCCCTGCAATTCAGCAAGTGCTTTGCAGCTTGAAATTGGAAGGAAAGCCTCAGATTTAGCAGCCAGAGCTTCAGGAGGAGCAGCAGCGAGCACAGCATCGCTTTTGCAGCAGCTCCTTCCATGTGCATGTTTTTGGGAGTGGAAAGGCTTGCAGAGTGTTAAAGTAGCTTTTTCTCTCCGCTGGAAAGCTGCACGCTCAGTGCCAGTGTTCTGCAGCTTCTTTCTTCGCGTTTCACTCGCTAGCACGCTCGCCGTGTGCAGGAGAAGCGGCTGAGGCTTCCTTGCCGGAGAAGCGGCACCTTCGCCGGCAGAGAGCATCCTGCCGGCCGCGGTGTGCTCCGGAGCGGGGGCTTGTGCCGAAAGAGGCCGGGAACAGGCGCTTACCTTCGGACAGCTCCGGATGCCCGTCTAATGCGTCTCTTGTCGCCTACACGGCAGGGAAAAGCTTTTCCACTCTGTCTAGGAAGGAGAAAGTGTGCCAGCACAGCAAATGCCTCCCGGACTTTCCCTGCAATTCAGCAAGTGCTTTGCAGCTTGAAATTGGAAGGAAAGCCTCAGATTTAGCAGCCAGAGCTTCAGGAGGAGCAGCAGCGAGCACAGCATCGCTTTTGCAGCAGCTCCTTCCATGTGCATGTTTTTGGGAGTGGAAAGGCTTGCAGAGTGTTCAAGTAGCTTTTTCTCTCCGCTGGAAAGCTGCACGCTCAGTGCCAGTGTTCTGCAGCTTCTTTCTTCACATTTCAGCAGCTAGCGCGCTCTCCGTGTGCAGGAGAAGCGGCTGAGGCTTCCTTGCCGGAGAAGCGGCACCTTCGCCGGCAGAGAGCATCCTGCCGGCCGCGGTGCGCTCCGGAGCGGGGGCTTGTGCCGAAAGAGGCCGGCAACAGGCGCTTACCTTCGGACAGCTCCGGATCCCCGTCTAATGCGTCTCTTGTCGCCTACACGGCAGGGAAAAGCTTTTCCACTCTGTCTAGGAAGGAGAAAGTGTGCCAGCACAGCAAATGCCTCCCGGACTTTCCCTGCAATTCAGCAAGTGCTTTGCAGCTTGAAATTGGAAGGAAAGCCTCAGATTTAGCAGCCAGAGCTTCAGGAGGAGCAGCAGCGAGCACAGCATCGCTTTTGCAGCAGCTCCTTCCATGTGCATGTTTTTGGGAGTGGAAAGGCTTGCAGAGTGTTAAAGTAGCTTTTTCTCTCCGCTGGAAAGCTGCACGCTCAGTGCCAGTGTTCTGCAGCTTCTTTCTTCGCGTTTCACCTGCTAGCACGCTCTCCGTGTGCTGGAGAAGCGGGCGAGGCTTCCTTGCCGGAGAAGCGGCACCTTCGCCGGCAGAGAGCATCCTGCCGGCCGCGGTGCGCTCCGGAGCGGGGGCTTGTGCCGACAGAGGCCGGGAACAGGCGCTTACCTTCGGACAGCTCCGGATGCCCGTCCAATGCGTCTCTTGTCGCCTACACGGCAGGGAAAAGCTTTTCCACTCTGTCTAGGAAGGAGAAAGTGTGCCAGCACAGCAAATGCCTCCCGGACTTTCCCTGCAATTCAGCAAGTGCTTTGCAGCTTGAAATTGGAAGGAAAGCCTCAGATTTAGCAGCCAGAGCTTCAGGAGGAGCAGCAGCGAGCACAGCATCGCTTTTGCAGCAGCTCCTTCCATGTGCATGTTTTTGGGAGTTGAAAGGCTTGCAGAGTGTTCAAGTAGCTTTTTCTCTCCGCTGGAAAGCTGCACGCTCAGTGCCAGTGCTCTGCAGCTTCTTTCTTCACGTTTCAGCAGCTAGCACGCTCTCCGTGTGCAGGAGAAGCGGCTGAGGCTTCCTTGCCGGAGAAGCGGCACCTTCGCCGGCAGAGAGCATCCTGCCGGCCGCGGTGCGCTCCGGAGCGGGGGCTTGTGCCGACAGAGGCCGGGAACAGGCGCTTACCTTCGGACAGCTCCGGATGCCCGTCCAATGCGTCTCTTGTCGCCTACACGGCAGGGAAAAGCTTTTCCACTCTGTCTAGGAAGGAGAAAGTGTGCCAGCACAGCAAATGCCTCCCGGACTTTCCCTGCAATTCAGCAAGTGCTTTGCAGCTTGAAATTGGAAGGAAAGCCTCAGATTTAGCAGCCAGAGCTTCAGGAGGAGCAGCAGCGAGCACAGCATCGCTTTTGCAGCAGCTCCTTCCATGTGCATGTTTTTGGGAGTGGAAAGGCTTGCAGAGTGTTCAAGTAGCTTTTTCTCTCCGCTGGAAAGCTGCACGCTCAGTGCCAGTGTTCTGCAGCTTCTTTCTTCACGTTTCAGCAGCTAGCACGCTCTCCGTGTGCTGGAGAAGCGGGCGAGGCTTCCTTGCCAGAGAAGCGGCACCTTCGCCGGCAGAGAGCATCCTGCCGGCCGCGGTGCGCTCCGGAGCGGGGGCTTGTGCCGACAGAGGCCGGGAACAGGCGCTTACCTTCGGACAGCTCCGGATGCCCATCTAATGCGTCTCTTGTCGCCTACACGGCAGGGAAAAGCTTTTCCACTCTGTCTAGGAAGGAGAAAGTGTGCCAGCACAGCAAATGCCTCCCGGACTTTCCCTGCAATTCAGCAAGTGCTTTGCAGCTTGAAATTGGAAGGAAAGCCTCAGATTTAGCAGCCAGAGCTTCAGGAGGAGCAGCAGCGAGCACAGCATCGCTTTTGCAGCAGCTCCTTCCATGTGCATGTTTTTGGGAGTGGAAAGGCTTGCAGAGTGTTCAAGTAGCTTTTTCTCTCCGCTGGAAAGCTGCACGCTCAGTGCCAGTGTTCTGCAGCTTCTTTCTTCGCGTTTCAGCAGCTACCACGCTCGCCGTGTGCTGGAGAAGCGGGCGAGGCTTCCTTGCCGGAGAAGCGGCACCTTCGCCGGCAGAGAGCATCCTGCCGGCCGCGGTGTGCTCCGGAGCGGGGGCTTGTGCCGAAAGAGGCCGGGAACAGGCGCTTACCTTCGGACAGCTCCGGATGCCCGTCTAATGCGTCTCTTGTCGCCTACACGGCAGGGAAAAGCTTTTCCACTCTGTCTAGGAAGGAGAAAGTGTGCCAGCACAGCAAATGCCTCCCGGACTTTCCCTGCAATTCAGCAAGTGCTTTGCAGCTTGAAATTGGAAGGAAAGCCTCAGATTTAGCAGCCAGAGCTTCAGGAGGAGCAGCAGCGAGCACAGCATCGCTTTTGCAGCAGCTCCTTCCATGTGCATGTTTTTGGGAGTGGAAAGGCTTGCAGAGTGTTCAAGTAGCTTTTTCTCTCCGCTGGAAAGCTGCACGCTCAGTGCCAGTGTTCTGCAACTTCTTTCTTCACGTTTCAGCAGCTAGCACGCTCTCCGTGTGCAGGAGAAGCGGCTGAGGCTTCCTTGCCGGAGAAGCGGCACCTTCGCCGGCAGAGAGCATCCTGCCGGCCGCGGTGCGCTCCGGAGCGGGGGCTTGTGCCGACAGAGGCCGGGAACAGGCGCTTACCTTCGGACAGCTCCGGATGCCCGTCCAATGCGTCTCTTGTCGCCTACACGGCAGGGAAAAGCTTTTCCACTCTGTCTAGGAAGGAGAAAGTGTGCCAGCACAGCAAATGCCTCCCGGACTTTCCCTGCAATTCAGCAAGTGCTTTGCAGCTTGAAATTGGAAGGAAAGCCTCAGATTTAGCAGCCAGAGCTTCAGGAGGAGCAGCAGCGAGCACAGCATCGCTTTTGCAGCAGCTCCTTCCATGTGCATGTTTTTGGGAGTGGAAAGGCTTGCAGAGTGTTCAAGTAGCTTTTTCTCTCCGCTGGAAAGCTGCACGCTCAGTGCCAGTGCTCTGCAACTTCTTTCTTCACGTTTCAGCAGCTAGCACGCTCTCCGTGTGCAGGAGAAGCGGCTGAGGCTTCCTTGCCGGAGAAGCGGCACCTTCGCCGGCAGAGAGCATCCTGCCGGCCGCGGTGCGCTCCGGAGCGGGGGCTTGTGCCGAAAGAGGCCGGCAACAGGCGCTTACCTTCGGACAGCTCCGGATGCCCGTCTAATGCGTCTCTTGTCGCCTACACGGCAGGGAAAAGCTTTTCCACTCTGTCTAGGAAGGAGAAAGTGTGCCAGCACAGCAAATGCCTCCCGGACTTTCCCTGCAATTCAGCAAGTGCTTTGCAGCTTGAAATTGGAAGGAAAGCCTCAGATTTAGCAGCCAGAGCTTCAGGAGGAGCAGCAGCGAGCACAGCATCGCTTTTGCAGCAGCTCCTTCCATGTGCATGTTTTTGGGAGTGGAAAGGCTTGCAGAGTGTTCAAGTAGCTTTTTCTCTCCGCTGGAAAGCTGCACGCTCAGTGCCAGTGTTCTGCAGCTTCTTTCTTCGCGCTTCAGCAGCTAGCACGCTCTCCGTGTGCAGGAGAAGCGGCTGAGGCTTCCTTGCCGGAGAAGCGGCACCTTCGCCGGCAGAGAGCATCCTGCCGGCCGCGGTGCGCTCCGGAGCGGGGGCTTGTGCCGAAAGAGGCCGGGAACAGGCGCTTACCTTCGGACAGCTCCGGATGCCCGTCCAATGCGTCTCTTGTCGCCTACACGGCAGGGAAAAGCTTTTCCACTCTGTCTAGGAAGGAGAAAGTGTGCCAGCACAGCAAATGCCTCCCGGACTTTCCCTGCAATTCAGCAAGTGCTTTGCAGCTTGAAATTGGAAGGAAAGCCTCAGATTTAGCAGCCAGAGCTTCAGGAGGAGCAGCAGCGAGCACAGCATCGCTTTTGCAGCAGCTCCTTCCATGTGCATGTTTTTGGGAGTGGAAAGGCTTGCAGAGTGTTAAAGTAGCTTTTTCTCTCCGCTGGAAAGCTGCACGCTCAGTGCCAGTGTTCTGCAACTTCTTTCTTCACGTTTCACCTGCTAGCACGCTCTCCGTGTGCTGGAGAAGCGGCTGAGGCTTCCTTGCCGGAGAAGCGGCACCTTCGCCGGCAGAGAGCATCCTGCCGGCCGCGGTGCGCTCCGGAGCGGGGGTTTGTGCCGACAGAGGCCGGGAACAGGCGCTTACCTTCGGACAGCTCCGGATGCCCGTCCAATGCGTCTCTTGTCGCCTACACGGCAGGGAAAAGCTTTTCCACTCTGTCTAGGAAGGAGAAAGTGTGCCAGCACAGCAAATGCCTCCCGGACTTTCCCTGCAATTCAGCAAGTGCTTTGCAGCTTGAAATTGGAAGGAAAGCCTCAGATTTAGCAGCCAGAGCTTCAGGAGGAGCAGCAGCGAGCACAGCATCGCTTTTGCAGCAGCTCCTTCCATGTGCATGTTTTTGGGAGTGGAAAGGCTTGCAGAGTGTTCAAGTAGCTTTTTCTCTCCGCTGGAAAGCTGCACGCTCAGTGCCAGTGTTCTGCAGCTTCTTTCTTCACGTTTCAGCAGCTAGCACGCTCTCCGTGTGCTGGAGAAGCGGGCGAGGCTTCCTTGCCGGAGAAGCGGCACCTTCGCCGGCAGAGAGCATCCTGCCGGCCGCGGTGCGCTCCGGAGCGGGGGCTTGTGCCGAAAGAGGCCGGCAACAGGCGCTTACCTTCGGACAGCTCCGGATGCCCGTCCAATGCGTCTCTTGTCGCCTACACGGCAGGGAAAAGCTTTTCCACTCTGTCTAGGAAGGAGAAAGTGTGCCAGCACAGCAAATGCCTCCCGGACTTTCCCTGCAATTCAGCAAGTGCTTTGCAGCTTGAAATTGGAAGGAAAGCCTCAGATTTAGCAGCCAGAGCTTCAGGAGGAGCAGCAGCGAGCACAGCATCGCTTTTGCAGCAGCTCCTTCCATGTGCATGTTTTTGGGAGTGGAAAGGCTTGCAGAGTGTTAAAGTAGCTTTTTCTCTCCGCTGGAAAGCTGCACGCTCAGTGCCAGTGTTCTGCAGCTTCTTTCTTCGCGTTTCACCTGCTAGCACGCTCGCCGTGTGCAGGAGAAGCGGCTGAGGCTTCCTTGCCGGAGAAGCGGCACCTTCGCCGGCAGAGAGCATCCTGCCGGCCGCGGTGTGCTCCGGAGCGGGGGCTTGTGCCGAAAGAGGCCGGGAACAGGCGCTTACCTTCGGACAGCTCCGGATGCCCGTCTAATGCGTCTCTTGTCGCCTACACGGCAGGGAAAAGCTTTTCCACTCTGTCTAGGAAGGAGAAAGTGTGCCAGCACAGCAAATGCCTCCCGGACTTTCCCTGCAATTCAGCAAGTGCTTTGCAGCTTGAAATTGGAAGGAAAGCCTCAGATTTAGCAGCCAGAGCTTCAGGAGGAGCAGCAGCGAGCACAGCATCGCTTTTGCAGCAGCTCCTTCCATGTGCATGTTTTTGGGAGTGGAAAGGCTTGCAGAGTGTTCAAGTAGCTTTTTCTCTCCGCTGGAAAGCTGCACGCTCAGTGCCAGTGTTCTGCAGCTTCTTTCTTCGCGTTTCAGCAGCTACCACGCTCGCCGTGTGCTGGAGAAGCGGGCGAGGCTTCCTTGCCGGAGAAGCGGCACCTTCGCCGGCAGAGAGCATCCTGCCGGCCGCGGTGCGCTCCGGAGCGGGGGCTTGTGCCGAAAGAGGCCGGCAACAGGCGCTTACCTTCGGACAGCTCCGGATGCCCGTCTAATGCGTCTCTTGTCGCCTACACGGCAGGGAAAAGCTTTTCCACTCTGTCTAGGAAAGAGAAAGTGTGCCAGCACAGCAAATGCCTCCCGGACTTTCCCTGCAATTCAGCAAGTGCTTTGCAGCTTGAAATTGGAAGGAAAGCCTCAGATTTAGCAGCCAGAGCTTCAGGAGGAGCAGCAGCGAGCACAGCATCGCTTTTGCAGCAGCTCCTTCCATGTGCATGTTTTTGGGAGTGGAAAGGCTTGCAGAGTGTTCAAGTAGCTTTTTCTCTCCGCTGGAAAGCTGCACGCTCAGTGCCAGTGTTCTGCAGCTTCTTTCTTCACGTTTCAGCAGCTAGCACGCTCTCCGTGTGCTGGAGAAGCGGCAGAGGCTTCCTTGCCGGAGAAGCGGCACCTTCGCCGGCAGAGAGCATCCTGCCGGCCGCGGTGCGCTCCGGAGCGGGGGCTTGTGCCGACAGAGGCCGGCAACAGGCGCTTACCTTCGGACAGCTCCGGATGCCCGTCCAATGCGTCTCTTGTCGCCTACACGGCAGGGAAAAGCTTTTCCACTCTGTCTAGGAAGGAGAAAGTGTGCCAGCACAGCAAATGCCTCCCGGACTTTCCCTGCAATTCAGCAAGTGCTTTGCAGCTTGAAATTGGAAGGAAAGCCTCAGATTTAGCAGCCAGAGCTTCAGGAGGAGCAGCAGCGAGCACAGCATCGCTTTTGCAGCAGCTCCTTCCATGTGCATGTTTTTGGGAGTTGAAAGGCTTGCAGAGTGTTAAAGTAGCTTTTTCTCTCCGCTGGAAAGCTGCACGCTCAGTGCCAGTGTTCTGCAGCTTCTTTCTTCACGTTTCAGCAGCTACCACGCTCTCCGTGTGCTGGAGAAGCGGCTGAGGCTTCCTTGCCGGAGAAGCGGCACCTTCGCCGGCAGAGAGCATCCTGCCGGCCGCGGTGCGCTCCGGAGCGGGGGCTTGTGCCGAAAGAGGCCGGGAACAGGCGCTTACCTTCGGACAGCTCCGGATGCCCGTCTAATGCGTCTCTTGTCGCCTACACGGCAGGGAAAAGCTTTTCCACTCTGTCTAGGAAGGAGAAAGTGTGCCAGCACAGCAAATGCCTCCCGGACTTTCCCTGCAATTCAGCAAGTGCTTTGCAGCTTGAAATTGGAAGGAAAGCCTCAGATTTAGCAGCCAGAGCTTCAGGAGGAGCAGCAGCGAGCACAGCATCGCTTTTGCAGCAGCTCCTTCCATGTGCATGTTTTTGGGAGTGGAAAGGCTTGCAGAGTGTTCAAGTAGCTTTTTCTCTCCGCTGGAAAGCTGCACGCTCAGTGCCAGTGTTCTGCAACTTCTTTCTTCACGTTTCAGCAGCTAGCACGCTCTCCGTGTGCAGGAGAAGCGGCTGAGGCTTCCTTGCCGGAGAAGCGGCACCTTCGCCGGCAGAGAGCATCCTGCCGGCCGCGGTGCGCTCCGGAGCGGGGGCTTGTGCCGACAGAGGCCGGGAACAGGCGCTTACCTTCGGACAGCTCCGGATGCCCGTCCAATGCGTCTCTTGTCGCCTACACGGCAGGGAAAAGCTTTTCCACTCTGTCTAGGAAGGAGAAAGTGTGCCAGCACAGCAAATGCCTCCCGGACTTTCCCTGCAATTCAGCAAGTGCTTTGCAGCTTGAAATTGGAAGGAAAGCCTCAGATTTAGCAGCCAGAGCTTCAGGAGGAGCAGCAGCGAGCACAGCATCGCTTTTGCAGCAGCTCCTTCCATGTGCATGTTTTTGGGAGTGGAAAGGCTTGCAGAGTGTTCAAGTAGCTTTTTCTCTCCGCTGGAAAGCTGCACGCTCAGTGCCAGTGTTCTGCAGCTTCTTTCTTCGCGCTTCAGCAGCTAGCACGCTCTCCGTGTGCAGGAGAAGCGGCTGAGGCTTCCTTGCCGGAGAAGCGGCACCTTCGCCGGCAGAGAGCATCCTGCCGGCCGCGGTGCGCTCCGGAGCGGGGGCTTGTGCCGAAAGAGGCCGGGAACAGGCGCTTACCTTCGGACAGCTCCGGATGCCCGTCCAATGCGTCTCTTGTCGCCTACACGGCAGGGAAAAGCTTTTCCACTCTGTCTAGGAAGGAGAAAGTGTGCCAGCACAGCAAATGCCTCCCGGACTTTCCCTGCAATTCAGCAAGTGCTTTGCAGCTTGAAATTGGAAGGAAAGCCTCAGATTTAGCAGCCAGAGCTTCAGGAGGAGCAGCAGCGAGCACAGCATCGCTTTTGCAGCAGCTCCTTCCATGTGCATGTTTTTGGGAGTGGAAAGGCTTGCAGAGTGTTAAAGTAGCTTTTTCTCTCCGCTGGAAAGCTGCACGCTCAGTGCCAGTGTTCTGCAACTTCTTTCTTCACGTTTCACCTGCTAGCACGCTCTCCGTGTGCAGGAGAAGCGGCTGAGGCTTCCTTGCCGGAGAAGCGGCACCTTCGCCGGCAGAGAGCATCCTGCCGGCCGCGGTGCGCTCCGGAGCGGGGGCTTGTGCCGACAGAGGCCGGCAACAGGCGCTTACCTTCGGACAGCTCCGGATGCCCGTCCAATGCGTCTCTTGTCGCCTACACGGCAGGGAAAAGCTTTTCCACTCTGTCTAGGAAGGAGAAAGTGTGCCAGCACAGCAAATGCCTCCCGGACTTTCCCTGCAATTCAGCAAGTGCTTTGCAGCTTGAAATTGGAAGGAAAGCCTCAGATTTAGCAGCCAGAGCTTCAGGAGGAGCAGCAGCGAGCACAGCATCGCTTTTGCAGCAGCTCCTTCCATGTGCATGTTTTTGGGAGTGGAAAGGCTTGCAGAGTGTTCAAGTAGCTTTTTCTCTCCGCTGGAAAGCTGCACGCTCAGTGCCAGTGCTCTGCAGCTTCTTTCTTCACGTTTCAGCAGCTAGCACGCTCTCCGTGTGCTGGAGAAGCGGGCGAGGCTTCCTTGCCGGAGAAGCGGCACCTTCGCCGGCAGAGAGCATCCTGCCGGCCGCGGTGCGCTCCGGAGCGGGGGCTTGTGCCGAAAGAGGCCGGGAACAGGCGCTTACCTTCGGACAGCTCCGGATGCCCGTCCAATGCGTCTCTTGTCGCCTACACGGCAGGGAAAAGCTTTTCCACTCTGTCTAGGAAGGAGAAAGTGTGCCAGCACAGCAAATGCCTCCCGGACTTTCCCTGCAATTCAGCAAGTGCTTTGCAGCTTGAAATTGGAAGGAAAGCCTCAGATTTAGCAGCCAGAGCTTCAGGAGGAGCAGCAGCGAGCACAGCATCGCTTTTGCAGCAGCTCCTTCCATGTGCATGTTTTTGGGAGTGGAAAGGCTTGCAGAGTGTTCAAGTAGCTTTTTCTCTCCGCTGGAAAGCTGCACGCTCAGTGCCAGTGTTCTGCAGCTTCTTTCTTCGCGTTTCAGCAGCTACCACGCTCGCCGTGTGCTGGAGAAGCGGGCGAGGCTTCCTTGCCGGAGAAGCGGCACCTTCGCCGGCAGAGAGCATCCTGCCGGCCGCGGTGTGCTCCGGAGCGGGGGCTTGTGCCGAAAGAGGCCGGCAACAGGCGCTTACCTTCGGACAGCTCCGGATGCCCGTCTAATGCGTCTCTTGTCGCCTACACGGCAGGGAAAAGCTTTTCCACTCTGTCTAGGAAAGAGAAAGTGTGCCAGCACAGCAAATGCCTCCCGGACTTTCCCTGCAATTCAGCAAGTGCTTTGCAGCTTGAAATTGGAAGGAAAGCCTCAGATTTAGCAGCCAGAGCTTCAGGAGGAGCAGCAGCGAGCACAGCATCGCTTTTGCAGCAGCTCCTTCCATGTGCATGTTTTTGGGAGTGGAAAGGCTTGCAGAGTGTTCAAGTAGCTTTTTCTCTCCGCTGGAAAGCTGCACGCTCAGTGCCAGTGTTCTGCAGCTTCTTTCTTCACGTTTCAGCAGCTAGCACGCTCTCCGTGTGCTGGAGAAGCGGGCGAGGCTTCCTTGCCGGAGAAGCGGCACCTTCGCCGGCAGAGAGCATCCTGCCGGCCGCGGTGCGCTCCGGAGCGGGGGCTTGTGCCGACAGAGGCCGGGAACAGGCGCTTACCTTCGGACAGCTCCGGATGCCCGTCCAATGCGTCTCTTGTCGCCTACACGGCAGGGAAAAGCTTTTCCACTCTGTCTAGGAAGGAGAAAGTGTGCCAGCACAGCAAATGCCTCCCGGACTTTCCCTGCAATTCAGCAAGTGCTTTGCAGCTTGAAATTGGAAGGAAAGCCTCAGATTTAGCAGCCAGAGCTTCAGGAGGAGCAGCAGCGAGCACAGCATCGCTTTTGCAGCAGCTCCTTCCATGTGCATGTTTTTGGGAGTTGAAAGGCTTGCAGAGTGTTAAAGTAGCTTTTTCTCTCCGCTGGAAAGCTGCACGCTCAGTGCCAGTGTTCTGCAGCTTCTTTCTTCACGTTTCAGCAGCTACCACGCTCTCCGTGTGCTGGAGAAGCGGCTGAGGCTTCCTTGCCGGAGAAGCGGCACCTTCGCCGGCAGAGAGCATCCTGCCGGCCGCGGTGCGCTCCGGAGCGGGGGCTTGTGCCGAAAGAGGCCGGGAACAGGCGCTTACCTTCGGACAGCTCCGGATGCCCGTCCAATGCGTCTCTTGTCGCCTACACGGCAGGGAAAAGCTTTTCCACTCTGTCTAGGAAGGAGAAAGTGTGCCAGCACAGCAAATGCCTCCCGGACTTTCCCTGCAATTCAGCAAGTGCTTTGCAGCTTGAAATTGGAAGGAAAGCCTCAGATTTAGCAGCCAGAGCTTCAGGAGGAGCAGCAGCGAGCACAGCATCGCTTTTGCAGCAGCTCCTTCCATGTGCATGTTTTTGGGAGTGGAAAGGCTTGCAGAGTGTTCAAGTAGCTTTTTCTCTCCGCTGGAAAGCTGCACGCTCAGTGCCAGTGTTCTGCAACTTCTTTCTTCACGTTTCAGCAGCTAGCACGCTCTCCGTGTGCAGGAGAAGCGGCTGAGGCTTCCTTGCCGGAGAAGCGGCACCTTCGCCGGCAGAGAGCATCCTGCCGGCCGCGGTGCGCTCCGGAGCGGGGGCTTGTGCCGACAGAGGCCGGGAACAGGCGCTTACCTTCGGACAGCTCCGGATGCCCGTCCAATGCGTCTCTTGTCGCCTACACGGCAGGGAAAAGCTTTTCCACTCTGTCTAGGAAGGAGAAAGTGTGCCAGCACAGCAAATGCCTCCCGGACTTTCCCTGCAATTCAGCAAGTGCTTTGCAGCTTGAAATTGGAAGGAAAGCCTCAGATTTAGCAGCCAGAGCTTCAGGAGGAGCAGCAGCGAGCACAGCATCGCTTTTGCAGCAGCTCCTTCCATGTGCATGTTTTTGGGAGTGGAAAGGCTTGCAGAGTGTTCAAGTAGCTTTTTCTCTCCGCTGGAAAGCTGCACGCTCAGTGCCAGTGTTCTGCAGCTTCTTTCTTCGCGCTTCAGCAGCTAGCACGCTCTCCGTGTGCAGGAGAAGCGGCTGAGGCTTCCTTGCCGGAGAAGCGGCACCTTCGCCGGCAGAGAGCATCCTGCCGGCCGCGGTGCGCTCCGGAGCGGGGGCTTGTGCCGAAAGAGGCCGGGAACAGGCGCTTACCTTCGGACAGCTCCGGATGCCCGTCCAATGCGTCTCTTGTCGCCTACACGGCAGGGAAAAGCTTTTCCACTCTGTCTAGGAAGGAGAAAGTGTGCCAGCACAGCAAATGCCTCCCGGACTTTCCCTGCAATTCAGCAAGTGCTTTGCAGCTTGAAATTGGAAGGAAAGCCTCAGATTTAGCAGCCAGAGCTTCAGGAGGAGCAGCAGCGAGCACAGCATCGCTTTTGCAGCAGCTCCTTCCATGTGCATGTTTTTGGGAGTGGAAAGGCTTGCAGAGTGTTAAAGTAGCTTTTTCTCTCCGCTGGAAAGCTGCACGCTCAGTGCCAGTGTTCTGCAACTTCTTTCTTCACGTTTCACCTGCTAGCACGCTCTCCGTGTGCAGGAGAAGCGGCTGAGGCTTCCTTGCCGGAGAAGCGGCACCTTCGCCGGCAGAGAGCATCCTGCCGGCCGCGGTGCGCTCCGGAGCGGGGGCTTGTGCCGACAGAGGCCGGCAACAGGCGCTTACCTTCGGACAGCTCCGGATGCCCGTCCAATGCGTCTCTTGTCGCCTACACGGCAGGGAAAAGCTTTTCCACTCTGTCTAGGAAGGAGAAAGTGTGCCAGCACAGCAAATGCCTCCCGGACTTTCCCTGCAATTCAGCAAGTGCTTTGCAGCTTGAAATTGGAAGGAAAGCCTCAGATTTAGCAGCCAGAGCTTCAGGAGGAGCAGCAGCGAGCACAGCATCGCTTTTGCAGCAGCTCCTTCCATGTGCATGTTTTTGGGAGTGGAAAGGCTTGCAGAGTGTTCAAGTAGCTTTTTCTCTCCGCTGGAAAGCTGCACGCTCAGTGCCAGTGTTCTGCAGCTTCTTTCTTCACGTTTCAGCAGCTAGCACGCTCTCCGTGTGCTGGAGAAGCGGCAGAGGCTTCCTTGCCGGAGAAGCGGCACCTTCGCCGGCAGAGAGCATCCTGCCGGCCGCGGTGCGCTCCGGAGCGGGGGCTTGTGCCGAAAGAGGCCGGCAACAGGCGCTTACCTTCGGACAGCTCCGGATGCCCGTCCAATGCGTCTCTTGTCGCCTACACGGCAGGGAAAAGCTTTTCCACTCTGTCTAGGAAGGAGAAAGTGTGCCAGCACAGCAAATGCCTCCCGGACTTTCCCTGCAATTCAGCAAGTGCTTTGCAGCTTGAAATTGGAAGGAAAGCCTCAGATTTAGCAGCCAGAGCTTCAGGAGGAGCAGCAGCGAGCACAGCATCGCTTTTGCAGCAGCTCCTTCCATGTGCATGTTTTTGGGAGTGGAAAGGCTTGCAGAGTGTTCAAGTAGCTTTTTCTCTCCGCTGGAAAGCTGCACGCTCAGTGCCAGTGTTCTGCAACTTCTTTCTTCACGTTTCACCTGCTAGCACGCTCTCCGTGTGCAGGAGAAGCGGCTGAGGCTTCCTTGCCGGAGAAGCGGCACCTTCGCCGGCAGAGAGCATCCTGCCGGCCGCGGTGCGCTCCGGAGCGGGGGTTTGTGCCGACAGAGGCCGGGAACAGGCGCTTACCTTCGGACAGCTCCGGATGCCCGTCCAATGCGTCTCTTGTCGCCTACACGGCAGGGAAAAGCTTTTCCACTCTGTCTAGGAAGGAGAAAGTGTGCCAGCACAGCAAATGCCTCCCGGACTTTCCCTGCAATTCAGCAAGTGCTTTGCAGCTTGAAATTGGAAGGAAAGCCTCAGATTTAGCAGCCAGAGCTTCAGGAGGAGCAGCAGCGAGCACAGCATCGCTTTTGCAGCAGCTCCTTCCATGTGCATGTTTTTGGGAGTGGAAAGGCTTGCAGAGTGTTCAAGTAGCTTTTTCTCTCCGCTGGAAAGCTGCACGCTCAGTGCCAGTGTTCTGCAGCTTCTTTCTTCACGTTTCAGCAGCTAGCACGCTCTCCGTGTGCTGGAGAAGCGGGCGAGGCTTCCTTGCCGGAGAAGCGGCACCTTCGCCGGCAGAGAGCATCCTGCCGGCCGCGGTGCGCTCCGGAGCGGGGGCTTGTGCCGAAAGAGGCCGGCAACAGGCGCTTACCTTCGGACAGCTCCGGATGCCCGTCCAATGCGTCTCTTGTCGCCTACACGGCAGGGAAAAGCTTTTCCACTCTGTCTAGGAAGGAGAAAGTGTGCCAGCACAGCAAATGCCTCCCGGACTTTCCCTGCAATTCAGCAAGTGCTTTGCAGCTTGAAATTGGAAGGAAAGCCTCAGATTTAGCAGCCAGAGCTTCAGGAGGAGCAGCAGCGAGCACAGCATCGCTTTTGCAGCAGCTCCTTCCATGTGCATGTTTTTGGGAGTGGAAAGGCTTGCAGAGTGTTAAAGTAGCTTTTTCTCTCCGCTGGAAAGCTGCACGCTCAGTGCCAGTGTTCTGCAGCTTCTTTCTTCACGTTTCAGCAGCTACCACGCTCTCCGTGTGCTGGAGAAGCGGCTGAGGCTTCCTTGCCGGAGAAGCGGCACCTTCGCCGGCAGAGAGCATCCTGCCGGCCGCGGTGCGCTCCGGAGCGGGGGCTTGTGCCGAAAGAGGCCGGGAACAGGCGCTTACCTTCGGACAGCTCCGGATGCCCGTCCAATGCGTCTCTTGTCGCCTACACGGCAGGGAAAAGCTTTTCCACTCTGTCTAGGAAGGAGAAAGTGTGCCAGCACAGCAAATGCCTCCCGGACTTTCCCTGCAATTCAGCAAGTGCTTTGCAGCTTGAAATTGGAAGGAAAGCCTCAGATTTAGCAGCCAGAGCTTCAGGAGGAGCAGCAGCGAGCACAGCATCGCTTTTGCAGCAGCTCCTTCCATGTGCATGTTTTTGGGAGTGGAAAGGCTTGCAGAGTGTTCAAGTAGCTTTTTCTCTCCGCTGGAAAGCTGCACGCTCAGTGCCAGTGTTCTGCAACTTCTTTCTTCACGTTTCAGCAGCTAGCACGCTCTCCGTGTGCAGGAGAAGCGGCTGAGGCTTCCTTGCCGGAGAAGCGGCACCTTCGCCGGCAGAGAGCATCCTGCCGGCCGCGGTGCGCTCCGGAGCGGGGGCTTGTGCCGACAGAGGCCGGGAACAGGCGCTTACCTTCGGACAGCTCCGGATGCCCGTCCAATGCGTCTCTTGTCGCCTACACGGCAGGGAAAAGCTTTTCCACTCTGTCTAGGAAGGAGAAAGTGTGCCAGCACAGCAAATGCCTCCCGGACTTTCCCTGCAATTCAGCAAGTGCTTTGCAGCTTGAAATTGGAAGGAAAGCCTCAGATTTAGCAGCCAGAGCTTCAGGAGGAGCAGCAGCGAGCACAGCATCGCTTTTGCAGCAGCTCCTTCCATGTGCATGTTTTTGGGAGTGGAAAGGCTTGCAGAGTGTTCAAGTAGCTTTTTCTCTCCGCTGGAAAGCTGCACGCTCAGTGCCAGTGTTCTGCAGCTTCTTTCTTCGCGCTTCAGCAGCTAGCACGCTCTCCGTGTGCAGGAGAAGCGGCTGAGGCTTCCTTGCCGGAGAAGCGGCACCTTCGCCGGCAGAGAGCATCCTGCCGGCCGCGGTGCGCTCCGGAGCGGGGGCTTGTGCCGAAAGAGGCCGGGAACAGGCGCTTACCTTCGGACAGCTCCGGATGCCCGTCCAATGCGTCTCTTGTCGCCTACACGGCAGGGAAAAGCTTTTCCACTCTGTCTAGGAAGGAGAAAGTGTGCCAGCACAGCAAATGCCTCCCGGACTTTCCCTGCAATTCAGCAAGTGCTTTGCAGCTTGAAATTGGAAGGAAAGCCTCAGATTTAGCAGCCAGAGCTTCAGGAGGAGCAGCAGCGAGCACAGCATCGCTTTTGCAGCAGCTCCTTCCATGTGCATGTTTTTGGGAGTGGAAAGGCTTGCAGAGTGTTCAAGTAGCTTTTTCTCTCCGCTGGAAAGCTGCACGCTCAGTGCCAGTGTTCTGCAACTTCTTTCTTCACGTTTCACCTGCTAGCACGCTCTCCGTGTGCAGGAGAAGCGGCTGAGGCTTCCTTGCCGGAGAAGCGGCACCTTCGCCGGCAGAGAGCATCCTGCCGGCCGCGGTGCGCTCCGGAGCGGGGGCTTGTGCCGACAGAGGCCGGCAACAGGCGCTTACCTTCGGACAGCTCCGGATGCCCGTCCAATGCGTCTCTTGTCGCCTACACGGCAGGGAAAAGCTTTTCCACTCTGTCTAGGAAGGAGAAAGTGTGCCAGCACAGCAAATGCCTCCCGGACTTTCCCTGCAATTCAGCAAGTGCTTTGCAGCTTGAAATTGGAAGGAAAGCCTCAGATTTAGCAGCCAGAGCTTCAGGAGGAGCAGCAGCGAGCACAGCATCGCTTTTGCAGCAGCTCCTTCCATGTGCATGTTTTTGGGAGTGGAAAGGCTTGCAGAGTGTTCAAGTAGCTTTTTCTCTCCGCTGGAAAGCTGCACGCTCAGTGCCAGTGTTCTGCAGCTTCTTTCTTCACGTTTCAGCAGCTAGCACGCTCTCCGTGTGCTGGAGAAGCGGGCGAGGCTTCCTTGCCGGAGAAGCGGCACCTTCGCCGGCAGAGAGCATCCTGCCGGCCGCGGTGCGCTCCGGAGCGGGGGCTTGTGCCGAAAGAGGCCGGCAACAGGCGCTTACCTTCGGACAGCTCCGGATGCCCGTCCAATGCGTCTCTTGTCGCCTACACGGCAGGGAAAAGCTTTTCCACTCTGTCTAGGAAGGAGAAAGTGTGCCAGCACAGCAAATGCCTCCCGGACTTTCCCTGCAATTCAGCAAGTGCTTTGCAGCTTGAAATTGGAAGGAAAGCCTCAGATTTAGCAGCCAGAGCTTCAGGAGGAGCAGCAGCGAGCACAGCATCGCTTTTGCAGCAGCTCCTTCCATGTGCATGTTTTTGGGAGTGGAAAGGCTTGCAGAGTGTTCAAGTAGCTTTTTCTCTCCGCTGGAAAGCTGCACGCTCAGTGCCAGTGTTCTGCAACTTCTTTCTTCACGTTTCACCTGCTAGCACGCTCTCCGTGTGCAGGAGAAGCGGCTGAGGCTTCCTTGCCGGAGAAGCGGCACCTTCGCCGGCAGAGAGCATCCTGCCGGCCGCGGTGCGCTCCGGAGCGGGGGTTTGTGCCGACAGAGGCCGGGAACAGGCGCTTACCTTCGGACAGCTCCGGATGCCCGTCCAATGCGTCTCTTGTCGCCTACACGGCAGGGAAAAGCTTTTCCACTCTGTCTAGGAAGGAGAAAGTGTGCCAGCACAGCAAATGCCTCCCGGACTTTCCCTGCAATTCAGCAAGTGCTTTGCAGCTTGAAATTGGAAGGAAAGCCTCAGATTTAGCAGCCAGAGCTTCAGGAGGAGCAGCAGCGAGCACAGCATCGCTTTTGCAGCAGCTCCTTCCATGTGCATGTTTTTGGGAGTGGAAAGGCTTGCAGAGTGTTCAAGTAGCTTTTTCTCTCCGCTGGAAAGCTGCACGCTCAGTGCCAGTGTTCTGCAGCTTCTTTCTTCACGTTTCAGCAGCTAGCACGCTCTCCGTGTGCTGGAGAAGCGGGCGAGGCTTCCTTGCCGGAGAAGCGGCACCTTCGCCGGCAGAGAGCATCCTGCCGGCCGCGGTGCGCTCCAAAGCGGGGGCTTGTGCCGAAAGAGGCCGGCAACAGGCGCTTACCTTCGGACAGCTCCGGATGCCCGTCCAATGCGTCTCTTGTCGCCTACACGGCAGGGAAAAGCTTTTCCACTCTGTCTAGGAAGGAGAAAGTGTGCCAGCACAGCAAATGCCTCCCGGACTTTCCCTGCAATTCAGCAAGTGCTTTGCAGCTTGAAATTGGAAGGAAAGCCTCAGATTTAGCAGCCAGAGCTTCAGGAGGAGCAGCAGCGAGCACAGCATCGCTTTTGCAGCAGCTCCTTCCATGTGCATGTTTTTGGGAGTGGAAAGGCTTGCAGAGTGTTCAAGTAGCTTTTTCTCTCCGCTGGAAAGCTGCACGCTCAGTGCCAGTGTTCTGCAACTTCTTTCTTCACGTTTCAGCAGCTAGCACGCTCTCCGTGTGCAGGAGAAGCGGCTGAGGCTTCCTTGCCGGAGAAGCGGCACCTTCGCCGGCAGAGAGCATCCTGCCGGCCGCGGTGCGCTCCGGAGCGGGGGCTTGTGCCGACAGAGGCCGGGAACAGGCGCTTACCTTCGGACAGCTCCGGATGCCCGTCCAATGCGTCTCTTGTCGCCTACACGGCAGGGAAAAGCTTTTCCACTCTGTCTAGGAAGGAGAAAGTGTGCCAGCACAGCAAATGCCTCCCGGACTTTCCCTGCAATTCAGCAAGTGCTTTGCAGCTTGAAATTGGAAGGAAAGCCTCAGATTTAGCAGCCAGAGCTTCAGGAGGAGCAGCAGCGAGCACAGCATCGCTTTTGCAGCAGCTCCTTCCATGTGCATGTTTTTGGGAGTGGAAAGGCTTGCAGAGTGTTCAAGTAGCTTTTTCTCTCCGCTGGAAAGCTGCACGCTCAGTGCCAGTGTTCTGCAGCTTCTTTCTTCGCGCTTCAGCAGCTAGCACGCTCTCCGTGTGCAGGAGAAGCGGCTGAGGCTTCCTTGCCGGAGAAGCGGCACCTTCGCCGGCAGAGAGCATCCTGCCGGCCGCGGTGCGCTCCGGAGCGGGGGCTTGTGCCGAAAGAGGCCGGGAACAGGCGCTTACCTTCGGACAGCTCCGGATGCCCGTCCAATGCGTCTCTTGTCGCCTACACGGCAGGGAAAAGCTTTTCCACTCTGTCTAGGAAGGAGAAAGTGTGCCAGCACAGCAAATGCCTCCCGGACTTTCCCTGCAATTCAGCAAGTGCTTTGCAGCTTGAAATTGGAAGGAAAGCCTCAGATTTAGCAGCCAGAGCTTCAGGAGGAGCAGCAGCGAGCACAGCATCGCTTTTGCAGCAGCTCCTTCCATGTGCATGTTTTTGGGAGTGGAAAGGCTTGCAGAGTGTTAAAGTAGCTTTTTCTCTCCGCTGGAAAGCTGCACGCTCAGTGCCAGTGTTCTGCAACTTCTTTCTTCACGTTTCACCTGCTAGCACGCTCTCCGTGTGCAGGAGAAGCGGCTGAGGCTTCCTTGCCGGAGAAGCGGCACCTTCGCCGGCAGAGAGCATCCTGCCGGCCGCGGTGCGCTCCGGAGCGGGGGCTTGTGCCGACAGAGGCCGGCAACAGGCGCTTACCTTCGGACAGCTCCGGATGCCCGTCCAATGCGTCTCTTGTCGCCTACACGGCAGGGAAAAGCTTTTCCACTCTGTCTAGGAAGGAGAAAGTGTGCCAGCACAGCAAATGCCTCCCGGACTTTCCCTGCAATTCAGCAAGTGCTTTGCAGCTTGAAATTGGAAGGAAAGCCTCAGATTTAGCAGCCAGAGCTTCAGGAGGAGCAGCAGCGAGCACAGCATCGCTTTTGCAGCAGCTCCTTCCATGTGCATGTTTTTGGGAGTGGAAAGGCTTGCAGAGTGTTCAAGTAGCTTTTTCTCTCCGCTGGAAAGCTGCACGCTCAGTGCCAGTGTTCTGCAGCTTCTTTCTTCACGTTTCAGCAGCTAGCACGCTCTCCGTGTGCTGGAGAAGCGGGCGAGGCTTCCTTGCCGGAGAAGCGGCACCTTCGCCGGCAGAGAGCATCCTGCCGGCCGCGGTGCGCTCCGGAGCGGGGGCTTGTGCCGAAAGAGGCCGGCAACAGGCGCTTACCTTCGGACAGCTCCGGATGCCCGTCCAATGCGTCTCTTGTCGCCTACACGGCAGGGAAAAGCTTTTCCACTCTGTCTAGGAAGGAGAAAGTGTGCCAGCACAGCAAATGCCTCCCGGACTTTCCCTGCAATTCAGCAAGTGCTTTGCAGCTTGAAATTGGAAGGAAAGCCTCAGATTTAGCAGCCAGAGCTTCAGGAGGAGCAGCAGCGAGCACAGCATCGCTTTTGCAGCAGCTCCTTCCATGTGCATGTTTTTGGGAGTGGAAAGGCTTGCAGAGTGTTCAAGTAGCTTTTTCTCTCCGCTGGAAAGCTGCACGCTCAGTGCCAGTGTTCTGCAACTTCTTTCTTCACGTTTCACCTGCTAGCACGCTCTCCGTGTGCAGGAGAAGCGGCTGAGGCTTCCTTGCCGGAGAAGCGGCACCTTCGCCGGCAGAGAGCATCCTGCCGGCCGCGGTGCGCTCCGGAGCGGGGGTTTGTGCCGACAGAGGCCGGGAACAGGCGCTTACCTTCGGACAGCTCCGGATGCCCGTCCAATGCGTCTCTTGTCGCCTACACGGCAGGGAAAAGCTTTTCCACTCTGTCTAGGAAGGAGAAAGTGTGCCAGCACAGCAAATGCCTCCCGGACTTTCCCTGCAATTCAGCAAGTGCTTTGCAGCTTGAAATTGGAAGGAAAGCCTCAGATTTAGCAGCCAGAGCTTCAGGAGGAGCAGCAGCGAGCACAGCATCGCTTTTGCAGCAGCTCCTTCCATGTGCATGTTTTTGGGAGTTGAAAGGCTTGCAGAGTGTTAAAGTAGCTTTTTCTCTCCGCTGGAAAGCTGCACGCTCAGTGCCAGTGTTCTGCAGCTTCTTTCTTCACGTTTCAGCAGCTACCACGCTCTCCGTGTGCTGGAGAAGCGGCTGAGGCTTCCTTGCCGGAGAAGCGGCACCTTCGCCGGCAGAGAGCATCCTGCCGGCCGCGGTGCGCTCCGGAGCGGGGGCTTGTGCCGAAAGAGGCCGGGAACAGGCGCTTACCTTCGGACAGCTCCGGATGCCCGTCCAATGCGTCTCTTGTCGCCTACACGGCAGGGAAAAGCTTTTCCACTCTGTCTAGGAAGGAGAAAGTGTGCCAGCACAGCAAATGCCTCCCGGACTTTCCCTGCAATTCAGCAAGTGCTTTGCAGCTTGAAATTGGAAGGAAAGCCTCAGATTTAGCAGCCAGAGCTTCAGGAGGAGCAGCAGCGAGCACAGCATCGCTTTTGCAG
Organism: Fringilla coelebs; assembly: GCF_963513975.1. NCBI lineage: Eukaryota > Metazoa > Chordata > Aves > Passeriformes > Fringillidae > Fringilla > Fringilla coelebs. Next base: position 7,825,731 of record NC_140045.1, on the reverse strand, counting down.
CAGCTCCTTCCATGTGCATGTTTTTGGGAGTGGAAAGGCTTGCAGAGTGTTCAAGTAGCTTTTTCTCTCCGCTGGAAAGCTGCACGCTCAGTGCCAGTGTTCTGCAACTTCTTTCTTCACGTTTCAGCAGCTAGCACGCTCTCCGTGTGCAGGAGAAGCGGCTGAGGCTTCCTTGCCGGAGAAGCGGCACCTTCGCCGGCAGAGAGCATCCTGCCGGCCGCGGTGCGCTCCGGAGCGGGGGCTTGTGCCGACAGAGGCCGGGAACAGGCGCTTACCTTCGGACAGCTCCGGATGCCCGTCCAATGCGTCTCTTGTCGCCTACACGGCAGGGAAAAGCTTTTCCACTCTGTCTAGGAAGGAGAAAGTGTGCCAGCACAGCAAATGCCTCCCGGACTTTCCCTGCAATTCAGCAAGTGCTTTGCAGCTTGAAATTGGAAGGAAAGCCTCAGATTTAGCAGCCAGAGCTTCAGGAGGAGCAGCAGCGAGCACAGCATCGCTTTTGCAGCAGCTCCTTCCATGTGCATGTTTTTGGGAGTGGAAAGGCTTGCAGAGTGTTCAAGTAGCTTTTTCTCTCCGCTGGAAAGCTGCACGCTCAGTGCCAGTGTTCTGCAGCTTCTTTCTTCGCGCTTCAGCAGCTAGCACGCTCTCCGTGTGCAGGAGAAGCGGCTGAGGCTTCCTTGCCGGAGAAGCGGCACCTTCGCCGGCAGAGAGCATCCTGCCGGCCGCGGTGCGCTCCGGAGCGGGGGCTTGTGCCGAAAGAGGCCGGGAACAGGCGCTTACCTTCGGACAGCTCCGGATGCCCGTCCAATGCGTCTCTTGTCGCCTACACGGCAGGGAAAAGCTTTTCCACTCTGTCTAGGAAGGAGAAAGTGTGCCAGCACAGCAAATGCCTCCCGGACTTTCCCTGCAATTCAGCAAGTGCTTTGCAGCTTGAAATTGGAAGGAAAGCCTCAGATTTAGCAGCCAGAGCTTCAGGAGGAGCAGCAGCGAGCACAGCATCGCTTTTGCAGCAGCTCCTTCCATGTGCATGTTTTTGGGAGTGGAAAGGCTTGCAGAGTGTTAAAGTAGCTTTTTCTCTCCGCTGGAAAGCTGCACGCTCAGTGCCAGTGTTCTGCAACTTCTTTCTTCACGTTTCACCTGCTAGCACGCTCTCCGTGTGCAGGAGAAGCGGCTGAGGCTTCCTTGCCGGAGAAGCGGCACCTTCGCCGGCAGAGAGCATCCTGCCGGCCGCGGTGCGCTCCGGAGCGGGGGCTTGTGCCGACAGAGGCCGGCAACAGGCGCTTACCTTCGGACAGCTCCGGATGCCCGTCCAATGCGTCTCTTGTCGCCTACACGGCAGGGAAAAGCTTTTCCACTCTGTCTAGGAAGGAGAAAGTGTGCCAGCACAGCAAATGCCTCCCGGACTTTCCCTGCAATTCAGCAAGTGCTTTGCAGCTTGAAATTGGAAGGAAAGCCTCAGATTTAGCAGCCAGAGCTTCAGGAGGAGCAGCAGCGAGCACAGCATCGCTTTTGCAGCAGCTCCTTCCATGTGCATGTTTTTGGGAGTGGAAAGGCTTGCAGAGTGTTCAAGTAGCTTTTTCTCTCCGCTGGAAAGCTGCACGCTCAGTGCCAGTGCTCTGCAGCTTCTTTCTTCACGTTTCAGCAGCTAGCACGCTCTCCGTGTGCTGGAGAAGCGGGCGAGGCTTCCTTGCCGGAGAAGCGGCACCTTCGCCGGCAGAGAGCATCCTGCCGGCCGCGGTGCGCTCCGGAGCGGGGGCTTGTGCCGAAAGAGGCCGGGAACAGGCGCTTACCTTCGGACAGCTCCGGATGCCCGTCCAATGCGTCTCTTGTCGCCTACACGGCAGGGAAAAGCTTTTCCACTCTGTCTAGGAAGGAGAAAGTGTGCCAGCACAGCAAATGCCTCCCGGACTTTCCCTGCAATTCAGCAAGTGCTTTGCAGCTTGAAATTGGAAGGAAAGCCTCAGATTTAGCAGCCAGAGCTTCAGGAGGAGCAGCAGCGAGCACAGCATCGCTTTTGCAGCAGCTCCTTCCATGTGCATGTTTTTGGGAGTGGAAAGGCTTGCAGAGTGTTCAAGTAGCTTTTTCTCTCCGCTGGAAAGCTGCACGCTCAGTGCCAGTGTTCTGCAGCTTCTTTCTTCGCGTTTCAGCAGCTACCACGCTCGCCGTGTGCTGGAGAAGCGGGCGAGGCTTCCTTGCCGGAGAAGCGGCACCTTCGCCGGCAGAGAGCATCCTGCCGGCCGCGGTGTGCTCCGGAGCGGGGGCTTGTGCCGAAAGAGGCCGGCAACAGGCGCTTACCTTCGGACAGCTCCGGATGCCCGTCTAATGCGTCTCTTGTCGCCTACACGGCAGGGAAAAGCTTTTCCACTCTGTCTAGGAAAGAGAAAGTGTGCCAGCACAGCAAATGCCTCCCGGACTTTCCCTGCAATTCAGCAAGTGCTTTGCAGCTTGAAATTGGAAGGAAAGCCTCAGATTTAGCAGCCAGAGCTTCAGGAGGAGCAGCAGCGAGCACAGCATCGCTTTTGCAGCAGCTCCTTCCATGTGCATGTTTTTGGGAGTGGAAAGGCTTGCAGAGTGTTCAAGTAGCTTTTTCTCTCCGCTGGAAAGCTGCACGCTCAGTGCCAGTGTTCTGCAGCTTCTTTCTTCACGTTTCAGCAGCTAGCACGCTCTCCGTGTGCTGGAGAAGCGGGCGAGGCTTCCTTGCCGGAGAAGCGGCACCTTCGCCGGCAGAGAGCATCCTGCCGGCCGCGGTGCGCTCCGGAGCGGGGGCTTGTGCCGACAGAGGCCGGCAACAGGCGCTTACCTTCGGACAGCTCCGGATGCCCGTCCAATGCGTCTCTTGTCGCCTACACGGCAGGGAAAAGCTTTTCCACTCTGTCTAGGAAGGAGAAAGTGTGCCAGCACAGCAAATGCCTCCCGGACTTTCCCTGCAATTCAGCAAGTGCTTTGCAGCTTGAAATTGGAAGGAAAGCCTCAGATTTAGCAGCCAGAGCTTCAGGAGGAGCAGCAGCGAGCACAGCATCGCTTTTGCAGCAGCTCCTTCCATGTGCATGTTTTTGGGAGTTGAAAGGCTTGCAGAGTGTTAAAGTAGCTTTTTCTCTCCGCTGGAAAGCTGCACGCTCAGTGCCAGTGTTCTGCAGCTTCTTTCTTCACGTTTCAGCAGCTACCACGCTCTCCGTGTGCTGGAGAAGCGGCTGAGGCTTCCTTGCCGGAGAAGCGGCACCTTCGCCGGCAGAGAGCATCCTGCCGGCCGCGGTGCGCTCCGGAGCGGGGGCTTGTGCCGAAAGAGGCCGGGAACAGGCGCTTACCTTCGGACAGCTCCGGATGCCCGTCCAATGCGTCTCTTGTCGCCTACACGGCAGGGAAAAGCTTTTCCACTCTGTCTAGGAAGGAGAAAGTGTGCCAGCACAGCAAATGCCTCCCGGACTTTCCCTGCAATTCAGCAAGTGCTTTGCAGCTTGAAATTGGAAGGAAAGCCTCAGATTTAGCAGCCAGAGCTTCAGGAGGAGCAGCAGCGAGCACAGCATCGCTTTTGCAGCAGCTCCTTCCATGTGCATGTTTTTGGGAGTGGAAAGGCTTGCAGAGTGTTCAAGTAGCTTTTTCTCTCCGCTGGAAAGCTGCACGCTCAGTGCCAGTGTTCTGCAACTTCTTTCTTCACGTTTCAGCAGCTAGCACGCTCTCCGTGTGCAGGAGAAGCGGCTGAGGCTTCCTTGCCGGAGAAGCGGCACCTTCGCCGGCAGAGAGCATCCTGCCGGCCGCGGTGCGCTCCGGAGCGGGGGCTTGTGCCGACAGAGGCCGGGAACAGGCGCTTACCTTCGGACAGCTCCGGATGCCCGTCCAATGCGTCTCTTGTCGCCTACACGGCAGGGAAAAGCTTTTCCACTCTGTCTAGGAAGGAGAAAGTGTGCCAGCACAGCAAATGCCTCCCGGACTTTCCCTGCAATTCAGCAAGTGCTTTGCAGCTTGAAATTGGAAGGAAAGCCTCAGATTTAGCAGCCAGAGCTTCAGGAGGAGCAGCAGCGAGCACAGCATCGCTTTTGCAGCAGCTCCTTCCATGTGCATGTTTTTGGGAGTGGAAAGGCTTGCAGAGTGTTCAAGTAGCTTTTTCTCTCCGCTGGAAAGCTGCACGCTCAGTGCCAGTGTTCTGCAGCTTCTTTCTTCGCGCTTCAGCAGCTAGCACGCTCTCCGTGTGCAGGAGAAGCGGCTGAGGCTTCCTTGCCGGAGAAGCGGCACCTTCGCCGGCAGAGAGCATCCTGCCGGCCGCGGTGCGCTCCGGAGCGGGGGCTTGTGCCGAAAGAGGCCGGGAACAGGCGCTTACCTTCGGACAGCTCCGGATGCCCGTCCAATGCGTCTCTTGTCGCCTACACGGCAGGGAAAAGCTTTTCCACTCTGTCTAGGAAGGAGAAAGTGTGCCAGCACAGCAAATGCCTCCCGGACTTTCTCTGCAATTCAGCAAGTGCTTTGCAGCTTGAAATTGGAAGGAAAGCCTCAGATTTAGCAGCCAGAGCTTCAGGAGGAGCAGCAGCGAGCACAGCATCGCTTTTGCAGCAGCTCCTTCCATGTGCATGTTTTTGGGAGTGGAAAGGCTTGCAGAGTGTTAAAGTAGCTTTTTCTCTCCGCTGGAAAGCTGCACGCTCAGTGCCAGTGTTCTGCAACTTCTTTCTTCACGTTTCACCTGCTAGCACGCTCTCCGTGTGCAGGAGAAGCGGCTGAGGCTTCCTTGCCGGAGAAGCGGCACCTTCGCCGGCAGAGAGCATCCTGCCGGCCGCGGTGCGCTCCGGAGCGGGGGCTTGTGCCGACAGAGGCCGGCAACAGGCGCTTACCTTCGGACAGCTCCGGATGCCCGTCCAATGCGTCTCTTGTCGCCTACACGGCAGGGAAAAGCTTTTCCACTCTGTCTAGGAAGGAGAAAGTGTGCCAGCACAGCAAATGCCTCCCGGACTTTCCCTGCAATTCAGCAAGTGCTTTGCAGCTTGAAATTGGAAGGAAAGCCTCAGATTTAGCAGCCAGAGCTTCAGGAGGAGCAGCAGCGAGCACAGCATCGCTTTTGCAGCAGCTCCTTCCATGTGCATGTTTTTGGGAGTGGAAAGGCTTGCAGAGTGTTCAAGTAGCTTTTTCTCTCCGCTGGAAAGCTGCACGCTCAGTGCCAGTGTTCTGCAACTTCTTTCTTCACGTTTCAGCAGCTAGCACGCTCTCCGTGTGCTGGAGAAGCGGGCGAGGCTTCCTTGCCGGAGAAGCGGCACCTTCGCCGGCAGAGAGCATCCTGCCGGCCGCGGTGCGCTCCGGAGCGGGGGCTTGTGCCGAAAGAGGCCGGCAACAGGCGCTTACCTTCGGACAGCTCCGGATGCCCGTCCAATGCGTCTCTTGTCGCCTACACGGCAGGGAAAAGCTTTTCCACTCTGTCTAGGAAGGAGAAAGTGTGCCAGCACAGCAAATGCCTCCCGGACTTTCCCTGCAATTCAGCAAGTGCTTTGCAGCTTGAAATTGGAAGGAAAGCCTCAGATTTAGCAGCCAGAGCTTCAGGAGGAGCAGCAGCGAGCACAGCATCGCTTTTGCAGCAGCTCCTTCCATGTGCATGTTTTTGGGAGTGGAAAGGCTTGCAGAGTGTTCAAGTAGCTTTTTCTCTCCGCTGGAAAGCTGCACGCTCAGTGCCAGTGTTCTGCAGCTTCTTTCTTCGCGTTTCAGCAGCTACCACGCTCGCCGTGTGCTGGAGAAGCGGGCGAGGCTTCCTTGCCGGAGAAGCGGCACCTTCGCCGGCAGAGAGCATCCTGCCGGCCGCGGTGTGCTCCGGAGCGGGGGCTTGTGCCGAAAGAGGCCGGGAACAGGCGCTTACCTTCGGACAGCTCCGGATGCCCGTCTAATGCGTCTCTTGTCGCCTACACGGCAGGGAAAAGCTTTTCCACTCTGTCTAGGAAAGAGAAAGTGTGCCAGCACAGCAAATGCCTCCCGGACTTTCCCTGCAATTCAGCAAGTGCTTTGCAGCTTGAAATTGGAAGGAAAGCCTCAGATTTAGCAGCCAGAGCTTCAGGAGGAGCAGCAGCGAGCACAGCATCGCTTTTGCAGCAGCTCCTTCCATGTGCATGTTTTTGGGAGTGGAAAGGCTTGCAGAGTGTTCAAGTAGCTTTTTCTCTCCGCTGGAAAGCTGCACGCTCAGTGCCAGTGTTCTGCAGCTTCTTTCTTCACGTTTCAGCAGCTAGCACGCTCTCCGTGTGCTGGAGAAGCGGGCGAGGCTTCCTTGCCGGAGAAGCGGCACCTTCGCCGGCAGAGAGCATCCTGCCGGCCGCGGTGCGCTCCGGAGCGGGGGCTTGTGCCGACAGAGGCCGGGAACAGGCGCTTACCTTCGGACAGCTCCGGATGCCCGTCCAATGCGTCTCTTGTCGCCTACACGGCAGGGAAAAGCTTTTCCACTCTGTCTAGGAAGGAGAAAGTGTGCCAGCACAGCAAATGCCTCCCGGACTTTCCCTGCAATTCAGCAAGTGCTTTGCAGCTTGAAATTGGAAGGAAAGCCTCAGATTTAGCAGCCAGAGCTTCAGGAGGAGCAGCAGCGAGCACAGCATCGCTTTTGCAGCAGCTCCTTCCATGTGCATGTTTTTGGGAGTTGAAAGGCTTGCAGAGTGTTAAAGTAGCTTTTTCTCTCCGCTGGAAAGCTGCACGCTCAGTGCCAGTGTTCTGCAGCTTCTTTCTTCACGTTTCAGCAGCTACCACGCTCTCCGTGTGCTGGAGAAGCGGCTGAGGCTTCCTTGCCGGAGAAGCGGCACCTTCGCCGGCAGAGAGCATCCTGCCGGCCGCGGTGCGCTCCGGAGCGGGGGCTTGTGCCGAAAGAGGCCGGGAACAGGCGCTTACCTTCGGACAGCTCCGGATGCCCGTCCAATGCGTCTCTTGTCGCCTACACGGCAGGGAAAAGCTTTTCCACTCTGTCTAGGAAGGAGAAAGTGTGCCAGCACAGCAAATGCCTCCCGGACTTTCCCTGCAATTCAGCAAGTGCTTTGCAGCTTGAAATTGGAAGGAAAGCCTCAGATTTAGCAGCCAGAGCTTCAGGAGGAGCAGCAGCGAGCACAGCATCGCTTTTGCAGCAGCTCCTTCCATGTGCATGTTTTTGGGAGTGGAAAGGCTTGCAGAGTGTTAAAGTAGCTTTTTCTCTCCGCTGGAAAGCTGCACGCTCAGTGCCAGTGTTCTGCAACTTCTTTCTTCACGTTTCAGCAGCTAGCACGCTCTCCGTGTGCAGGAGAAGCGGCTGAGGCTTCCTTGCCGGAGAAGCGGCACCTTCGCCGGCAGAGAGCATCCTGCCGGCCGCGGTGCGCTCCGGAGCGGGGGCTTGTGCCGACAGAGGCCGGGAACAGGCGCTTACCTTCGGACAGCTCCGGATGCCCGTCCAATGCGTCTCTTGTCGCCTACACGGCAGGGAAAAGCTTTTCCACTCTGTCTAGGAAGGAGAAAGTGTGCCAGCACAGCAAATGCCTCCCGGACTTTCCCTGCAATTCAGCAAGTGCTTTGCAGCTTGAAATTGGAAGGAAAGCCTCAGATTTAGCAGCCAGAGCTTCAGGAGGAGCAGCAGCGAGCACAGCATCGCTTTTGCAGCAGCTCCTTCCATGTGCATGTTTTTGGGAGTGGAAAGGCTTGCAGAGTGTTAAAGTAGCTTTTTCTCTCCGCTGGAAAGCTGCACGCTCAGTGCCAGTGTTCTGCAACTTCTTTCTTCACGTTTCACCTGCTAGCACGCTCTCCGTGTGCAGGAGAAGCGGCTGAGGCTTCCTTGCCGGAGAAGCGGCACCTTCGCCGGCAGAGAGCATCCTGCCGGCCGCGGTGCGCTCCGGAGCGGGGGCTTGTGCCGACAGAGGCCGGCAACAGGCGCTTACCTTCGGACAGCTCCGGATGCCCGTCCAATGCGTCTCTTGTCGCCTACACGGCAGGGAAAAGCTTTTCCACTCTGTCTAGGAAGGAGAAAGTGTGCCAGCACAGCAAATGCCTCCCGGACTTTCCCTGCAATTCAGCAAGTGCTTTGCAGCTTGAAATTGGAAGGAAAGCCTCAGATTTAGCAGCCAGAGCTTCAGGAGGAGCAGCAGCGAGCACAGCATCGCTTTTGCAGCAGCTCCTTCCATGTGCATGTTTTTGGGAGTGGAAAGGCTTGCAGAGTGTTCAAGTAGCTTTTTCTCTCCGCTGGAAAGCTGCACGCTCAGTGCCAGTGTTCTGCAGCTTCTTTCTTCGCGTTTCAGCAGCTACCACGCTCGCCGTGTGCTGGAGAAGCGGGCGAGGCTTCCTTGCCGGAGAAGCGGCACCTTCGCCGGCAGAGAGCATCCTGCCGGCCGCGGTGTGCTCCGGAGCGGGGGCTTGTGCCGAAAGAGGCCGGGAACAGGCGCTTACCTTCGGACAGCTCCGGATGCCCGTCTAATGCGTCTCTTGTCGCCTACACGGCAGGGAAAAGCTTTTCCACTCTGTCTAGGAAAGAGAAAGTGTGCCAGCACAGCAAATGCCTCCCGGACTTTCCCTGCAATTCAGCAAGTGCTTTGCAGCTTGAAATTGGAAGGAAAGCCTCAGATTTAGCAGCCAGAGCTTCAGGAGGAGCAGCAGCGAGCACAGCATCGCTTTTGCAGCAGCTCCTTCCATGTGCATGTTTTTGGGAGTGGAAAGGCTTGCAGAGTGTTCAAGTAGCTTTTTCTCTCCGCTGGAAAGCTGCACGCTCAGTGCCAGTGTTCTGCAGCTTCTTTCTTCACGTTTCAGCAGCTAGCACGCTCTCCGTGTGCTGGAGAAGCGGGCGAGGCTTCCTTGCCGGAGAAGCGGCACCTTCGCCGGCAGAGAGCATCCTGCCGGCCGCGGTGCGCTCCGGAGCGGGGGCTTGTGCCGACAGAGGCCGGCAACAGGCGCTTACCTTCGGACAGCTCCGGATGCCCGTCCAATGCGTCTCTTGTCGCCTACACGGCAGGGAAAAGCTTTTCCACTCTGTCTAGGAAGGAGAAAGTGTGCCAGCACAGCAAATGCCTCCCGGACTTTCCCTGCAATTCAGCAAGTGCTTTGCAGCTTGAAATTGGAAGGAAAGCCTCAGATTTAGCAGCCAGAGCTTCAGGAGGAGCAGCAGCGAGCACAGCATCGCTTTTGCAGCAGCTCCTTCCATGTGCATGTTTTTGGGAGTGGAAAGGCTTGCAGAGTGTTCAAGTAGCTTTTTCTCTCCGCTGGAAAGCTGCACGCTCAGTGCCAGTGTTCTGCAGCTTCTTTCTTCGCGTTTCAGCAGCTACCACGCTCGCCGTGTGCTGGAGAAGCGGGCGAGGCTTCCTTGCCGGAGAAGCGGCACCTTCGCCGGCAGAGAGCATCCTGCCGGCCGCGGTGTGCTCCGGAGCGGGGGCTTGTGCCGAAAGAGGCCGGGAACAGGCGCTTACCTTCGGACAGCTCCGGATGCCCGTCTAATGCGTCTCTTGTCGCCTACACGGCAGGGAAAAGCTTTTCCACTCTGTCTAGGAAGGAGAAAGTGTGCCAGCACAGCAAATGCCTCCCGGACTTTCCCTGCAATTCAGCAAGTGCTTTGCAGCTTGAAATTGGAAGGAAAGCCTCAGATTTAGCAGCCAGAGCTTCAGGAGGAGCAGCAGCGAGCACAGCATCGCTTTTGCAGCAGCTCCTTCCATGTGCATGTTTTTGGGAGTGGAAAGGCTTGCAGAGTGTTCAAGTAGCTTTTTCTCTCCGCTGGAAAGCTGCACGCTCAGTGCCAGTGCTCTGCAACTTCTTTCTTCACGTTTCAGCAGCTAGCACGCTCTCCGTGTGCTGGAGAAGCGGGCGAGGCTTCCTTGCCGGAGAAGCGGCACCTTCGCCGGCAGAGAGCATCCTGCCGGCCGCGGTGCGCTCCGGAGCGGGGGCTTGTGCCGAAAGAGGCCGGGAACAGGCGCTTACCTTCGGACAGCTCCGGATGCCCGTCCAATGCGTCTCTTGTCGCCTACACGGCAGGGAAAAGCTTTTCCACTCTGTCTAGGAAGGAGAAAGTGTGCCAGCACAGCAAATGCCTCCCGGACTTTCCCTGCAATTCAGCAAGTGCTTTGCAGCTTGAAATTGGAAGGAAAGCCTCAGATTTAGCAGCCAGAGCTTCAGGAGGAGCAGCAGCGAGCACAGCATCGCTTTTGCAGCAGCTCCTTCCATGTGCATGTTTTTGGGAGTTGAAAGGCTTGCAGAGTGTTAAAGTAGCTTTTTCTCTCCGCTGGAAAGCTGCACGCTCAGTGCCAGTGTTCTGCAGCTTCTTTCTTCACGTTTCAGCAGCTACCACGCTCTCCGTGTGCTGGAGAAGCGGCTGAGGCTTCCTTGCCGGAGAAGCGGCACCTTCGCCGGCAGAGAGCATCCTGCCGGCCGCGGTGCGCTCCGGAGCGGGGGCTTGTGCCGAAAGAGGCCGGGAACAGGCGCTTACCTTCGGACAGCTCCGGATGCCCGTCCAATGCGTCTCTTGTCGCCTACACGGCAGGGAAAAGCTTTTCCACTCTGTCTAGGAAGGAGAAAGTGTGCCAGCACAGCAAATGCCTCCCGGACTTTCCCTGCAATTCAGCAAGTGCTTTGCAGCTTGAAATTGGAAGGAAAGCCTCAGATTTAGCAGCCAGAGCTTCAGGAGGAGCAGCAGCGAGCACAGCATCGCTTTTGCAGCAGCTCCTTCCATGTGCATGTTTTTGGGAGTGGAAAGGCTTGCAGAGTGTTAAAGTAGCTTTTTCTCTCCGCTGGAAAGCTGCACGCTCAGTGCCAGTGTTCTGCAACTTCTTTCTTCACGTTTCAGCAGCTAGCACGCTCTCCGTGTGCAGGAGAAGCGGCTGAGGCTTCCTTGCCGGAGAAGCGGCACCTTCGCCGGCAGAGAGCATCCTGCCGGCCGCGGTGCGCTCCGGAGCGGGGGCTTGTGCCGACAGAGGCCGGGAACAGGCGCTTACCTTCGGACAGCTCCGGATGCCCGTCCAATGCGTCTCTTGTCGCCTACACGGCAGGGAAAAGCTTTTCCACTCTGTCTAGGAAGGAGAAAGTGTGCCAGCACAGCAAATGCCTCCCGGACTTTCCCTGCAATTCAGCAAGTGCTTTGCAGCTTGAAATTGGAAGGAAAGCCTCAGATTTAGCAGCCAGAGCTTCAGGAGGAGCAGCAGCGAGCACAGCATCGCTTTTGCAGCAGCTCCTTCCATGTGCATGTTTTTGGGAGTGGAAAGGCTTGCAGAGTGTTCAAGTAGCTTTTTCTCTCCGCTGGAAAGCTGCACGCTCAGTGCCAGTGCTCTGCAGCTTCTTTCTTCACGTTTCAGCAGCTAGCACGCTCTCCGTGTGCAGGAGAAGCGGCTGAGGCTTCCTTGCCGGAGAAGCGGCACCTTCGCCGGCAGAGAGCATCCTGCCGGCCGCGGTGCGCTCCGGAGCGGGGGCTTGTGCCGAAAGAGGCCGGCAACAGGCGCTTACCTTCGGACAGCTCCGGATGCCCGTCTAATGCGTCTCTTGTCGCCTACACGGCAGGGAAAAGCTTTTCCACTCTGTCTAGGAAGGAGAAAGTGTGCCAGCACAGCAAATGCCTCCCGGACTTTCCCTGCAATTCAGCAAGTGCTTTGCAGCTTGAAATTGGAAGGAAAGCCTCAGATTTAGCAGCCAGAGCTTCAGGAGGAGCAGCAGCGAGCACAGCATCGCTTTTGCAGCAGCTCCTTCCATGTGCATGTTTTTGGGAGTGGAAAGGCTTGCAGAGTGTTCAAGTAGCTTTTTCTCTCCGCTGGAAAGCTGCACGCTCAGTGCCAGTGTTCTGCAGCTTCTTTCTTCGCGCTTCAGCAGCTACCACGCTCGCCGTGTGCTGGAGAAGCGGCTGAGGCTTCCTTGCCGGAGAAGCGGCACCTTCGCCGGCAGAGAGCATCCTGCCGGCCGCGGTGCGCTCCGGAGCGGGGGCTTGTGCCGAAAGAGGCCGGGAACAGGCGCTTACCTTCGGACAGCTCTGGATGCCCGTCCAATGCGTCTCTTGTCGCCTACACGGCAGGGAAAAGCTTTTCCACTCTGTCTAGGAAGGAGAAAGTGTGCCAGCACAGCAAATGCCTCCCGGACTTTCCCTGCAATTCAGCAAGTGCTTTGCAGCTTGAAATTGGAAGGAAAGCCTCAGATTTAGCAGCCAGAGCTTCAGGAGGAGCAGCAGCGAGCACAGCATCGCTTTTGCAGCAGCTCCTTCCATGTGCATGTTTTTGGGAGTGGAAAGGCTTGCAGAGTGTTAAAGTAGCTTTTTCTCTCCGCTGGAAAGCTGCACGCTCAGTGCCAGTGTTCTGCAACTTCTTTCTTCACGTTTCACCTGCTAGCACGCTCTCCGTGTGCAGGAGAAGCGGCTGAGGCTTCCTTGCCGGAGAAGCGGCACCTTCGCCGGCAGAGAGCATCCTGCCGGCCGCGGTGCGCTCCGGAGCGGGGGCTTGTGCCGACAGAGGCCGGCAACAGGCGCTTACCTTCGGACAGCTCCGGATGCCCGTCCAATGCGTCTCTTGTCGCCTACACGGCAGGGAAAAGCTTTTCCACTCTGTCTAGGAAGGAGAAAGTGTGCCAGCACAGCAAATGCCTCCCGGACTTTCCCTGCAATTCAGCAAGTGCTTTGCAGCTTGAAATTGGAAGGAAAGCCTCAGATTTAGCAGCCAGAGCTTCAGGAGGAGCAGCAGCGAGCACAGCATCGCTTTTGCAGCAGCTCCTTCCATGTGCATGTTTTTGGGAGTGGAAAGGCTTGCAGAGTGTTCAAGTAGCTTTTTCTCTCCGCTGGAAAGCTGCACGCTCAGTGCCAGTGTTCTGCAGCTTCTTTCTTCGCGTTTCAGCAGCTACCACGCTCGCCGTGTGCTGGAGAAGCGGGCGAGGCTTCCTTGCCGGAGAAGCGGCACCTTCGCCGGCAGAGAGCATCCTGCCGGCCGCGGTGTGCTCCGGAGCGGGGGCTTGTGCCGAAAGAGGCCGGGAACAGGCGCTTACCTTCGGACAGCTCCGGATGCCCGTCTAATGCGTCTCTTGTCGCCTACACGGCAGGGAAAAGCTTTTCCACTCTGTCTAGGAAAGAGAAAGTGTGCCAGCACAGCAAATGCCTCCCGGACTTTCCCTGCAATTCAGCAAGTGCTTTGCAGCTTGAAATTGGAAGGAAAGCCTCAGATTTAGCAGCCAGAGCTTCAGGAGGAGCAGCAGCGAGCACAGCATCGCTTTTGCAGCAGCTCCTTCCATGTGCATGTTTTTGGGAGTGGAAAGGCTTGCAGAGTGTTCAAGTAGCTTTTTCTCTCCGCTGGAAAGCTGCACGCTCAGTGCCAGTGTTCTGCAGCTTCTTTCTTCACGTTTCAGCAGCTAGCACGCTCTCCGTGTGCTGGAGAAGCGGGCGAGGCTTCCTTGCCGGAGAAGCGGCACCTTCGCCGGCAGAGAGCATCCTGCCGGCCGCGGTGCGCTCCGGAGCGGGGGCTTGTGCCGACAGAGGCCGGCAACAGGCGCTTACCTTCGGACAGCTCCGGATGCCCGTCCAATGCGTCTCTTGTCGCCTACACGGCAGGGAAAAGCTTTTCCACTCTGTCTAGGAAGGAGAAAGTGTGCCAGCACAGCAAATGCCTCCCGGACTTTCCCTGCAATTCAGCAAGTGCTTTGCAGCTTGAAATTGGAAGGAAAGCCTCAGATTTAGCAGCCAGAGCTTCAGGAGGAGCAGCAGCGAGCACAGCATCGCTTTTGCAGCAGCTCCTTCCATGTGCATGTTTTTGGGAGTTGAAAGGCTTGCAGAGTGTTAAAGTAGCTTTTTCTCTCCGCTGGAAAGCTGCACGCTCAGTGCCAGTGTTCTGCAGCTTCTTTCTTCGCGCTTCAGCAGCTAGCACGCTCGCCGTGTGCTGGAGAAGCGGCTGAGGCTTCCTTGCCGGAGAAGCGGCACCTTCGCCGGCAGAGAGCATCCTGCCGGCCGCGGTGCGCTCCGGAGCGGGGGCTTGTGCCGAAAGAGGCCGGCAACAGGCGCTTACCTTCGGACAGCTCCGGATGCCCGTCCAATGCGTCTCTTGTCGCCTACACGGCAGGGAAAAGCTTTTCCACTCTGTCTAGGAAGGAGAAAGTGTGCCAGCACAGCAAATGCCTCCCGGACTTTCCCTGCAATTCAGCAAGTGCTTTGCAGCTTGAAATTGGAAGGAAAGCCTCAGATTTAGCAGCCAGAGCTTCAGGAGGAGCAGCAGCGAGCACAGCATCGCTTTTGCAGCAGCTCCTTCCATGTGCATGTTTTTGGGAGTGGAAAGGCTTGCAGAGTGTTCAAGTAGCTTTTTCTCTCCGCTGGAAAGCTGCACGCTCAGTGCCAGTGTTCTGCAGCTTCTTTCTTCGCGTTTCAGCAGCTACCACGCTCGCCGTGTGCTGGAGAAGCGGGCGAGGCTTCCTTGCCGGAGAAGCGGCACCTTCGCCGGCAGAGAGCATCCTGCCGGCCGCGGTGTGCTCCGGAGCGGGGGCTTGTGCCGAAAGAGGCCGGGAACAGGCGCTTACCTTCGGACAGCTCCGGATGCCCGTCTAATGCGTCTCTTGTCGCCTACACGGCAGGGAAAAGCTTTTCCACTCTGTCTAGGAAGGAGAAAGTGTGCCAGCACAGCAAATGCCTCCCGGACTTTCCCTGCAATTCAGCAAGTGCTTTGCAGCTTGAAATTGGAAGGAAAGCCTCAGATTTAGCAGCCAGAGCTTCAGGAGGAGCAGCAGCGAGCACAGCATCGCTTTTGCAGCAGCTCCTTCCATGTGCATGTTTTTGGGAGTGGAAAGGCTTGCAGAGTGTTCAAGTAGCTTTTTCTCTCCGCTGGAAAGCTGCACGCTCAGTGCCACTGCTCTGCAACTTCTTTCTTCACGTTTCAGCAGCTAGCACGCTCTCCGTGTGCTGGAGAAGCGGGCGAGGCTTCCTTGCCGGAGAAGCGGCACCTTCGCCGGCAGAGAGCATCCTGCCGGCCGCGGTGCGCTCCGGAGCGGGGGCTTGTGCCGACAGAGGCCGGGAACAGGCGCTTACCTTCGGACAGCTCCGGATGCCCGTCCAATGCGTCTCTTGTCGCCTACACGGCAGGGAAAAGCTTTTCCACTCTGTCTAGGAAGGAGAAAGTGTGCCAGCACAGCAAATGCCTCCCGGACTTTCCCTGCAATTCAGCAAGTGCTTTGCAGCTTGAAATTGGAAGGAAAGCCTCAGATTTAGCAGCCAGAGCTTCAGGAGGAGCAGCAGCGAGCACAGCATCGCTTTTGCAGCAGCTCCTTCTATGTGCATGTTTTTGGGAGTTGAAAGGCTTGCAGAGTGTTAAAGTAGCTTTTTCTCTCCGCTGGAAAGCTGCACGCTCAGTGCCAGTGTTCTGCAGCTTCTTTCTTCACGTTTCAGCAGCTACCACGCTCTCCGTGTGCTGGAGAAGCGGCTGAGGCTTCCTTGCCGGAGAAGCGGCACCTTCGCCGGCAGAGAGCATCCTGCCGGCCGCGGTGCGCTCCGGAGCGGGGGCTTGTGCCGAAAGAGGCCGGGAACAGGCGCTTACCTTCGGACAGCTCCGGATGCCCGTCCAATGCGTCTCTTGTCGCCTACACGGCAGGGAAAAGCTTTTCCACTCTGTCTAGGAAGGAGAAAGTGTGCCAGCACAGCAAATGCCTCCCGGACTTTCCCTGCAATTCAGCAAGTGCTTTGCAGCTTGAAATTGGAAGGAAAGCCTCAGATTTAGCAGCCAGAGCTTCAGGAGGAGCAGCAGCGAGCACAGCATCGCTTTTGCAGCAGCTCCTTCCATGTGCATGTTTTTGGGAGTGGAAAGGCTTGCAGAGTGTTAAAGTAGCTTTTTCTCTCCGCTGGAAAGCTGCACGCTCAGTGCCAGTGTTCTGCAACTTCTTTCTTCACGTTTCAGCAGCTAGCACGCTCTCCGTGTGCAGGAGAAGCGGCTGAGGCTTCCTTGCCGGAGAAGCGGCACCTTCGCCGGCAGAGAGCATCCTGCCGGCCGCGGTGCGCTCCGGAGCGGGGGCTTGTGCCGACAGAGGCCGGGAACAGGCGCTTACCTTCGGACAGCTCCGGATGCCCGTCCAATGCGTCTCTTGTCGCCTACACGGCAGGGAAAAGCTTTTCCACTCTGTCTAGGAAGGAGAAAGTGTGCCAGCACAGCAAATGCCTCCCGGACTTTCCCTGCAATTCAGCAAGTGCTTTGCAGCTTGAAATTGGAAGGAAAGCCTCAGATTTAGCAGCCAGAGCTTCAGGAGGAGCAGCAGCGAGCACAGCATCGCTTTTGCAGCAGCTCCTTCCATGTGCATGTTTTTGGGAGTGGAAAGGCTTGCAGAGTGTTAAAGTAGCTTTTTCTCTCCGCTGGAAAGCTGCACGCTCAGTGCCAGTGTTCTGCAGCTTCTTTCTTCACGTTTCAGCAGCTACCACGCTCTCCGTGTGCTGGAGAAGCGGCTGAGGCTTCCTTGCCGGAGAAGCGGCACCTTCGCCGGCAGAGAGCATCCTGCCGGCCGCGGTGCGCTCCGGAGCGGGGGCTTGTGCCGACAGAGGCCGGGAACAGGCGCTTACCTTCGGACAGCTCCGGATGCCCGTCCAATGCGTCTCTTGTCGCCTACACGGCAGGGAAAAGCTTTTCCACTCTGTCTAGGAAGGAGAAAGTGTGCCAGCACAGCAAATGCCTCCCGGACTTTCCCTGCAATTCAGCAAGTGCTTTGCAGCTTGAAATTGGAAGGAAAGCCTCAGATTTAGCAGCCAGAGCTTCAGGAGGAGCAGCAGCGAGCACAGCATCGCTTTTGCAGCAGCTCCTTCCATGTGCATGTTTTTGGGAGTGGAAAGGCTTGCAGAGTGTTCAAGTAGCTTTTTCTCTCCGCTGGAAAGCTGCACGCTCAGTGCCAGTGTTCTGCAACTTCTTTCTTCACGTTTCAGCAGCTAGCACGCTCTCCGTGTGCAGGAGAAGCGGCTGAGGCTTCCTTGCCGGAGAAGCGGCACCTTCGCCGGCAGAGAGCATCCTGCCGGCCGCGGTGCGCTCCGGAGCGGGGGCTTGTGCCGACAGAGGCCGGGAACAGGCGCTTACCTTCGGACAGCTCCGGATGCCCGTCCAATGCGTCTCTTGTCGCCTACACGGCAGGGAAAAGCTTTTACACTCTGTCTAGGAAGGAGAAAGTGTGCCAGCACAGCAAATGCCTCCCGGACTTTCCCTGCAATTCAGCAAGTGCTTTGCAGCTTGAAATTGGAAGGAAAGCCTCAGATTTAGCAGCCAGAGCTTCAGGAGGAGCAGCAGCGAGCACAGCATCGCTTTTGCAGCAGCTCCTTCCATGTGCATGTTTTTGGGAGTGGAAAGGCTTGCAGAGTGTTCAAGTAGCTTTTTCTCTCCGCTGGAAAGCTGCACGCTCAGTGCCAGTGTTCTGCAGCTTCTTTCTTCGCGCTTCAGCAGCTAGCACGCTCTCCGTGTGCAGGAGAAGCGGCTGAGGCTTCCTTGCCGGAGAAGCGGCACCTTCGCCGGCAGAGAGCATCCTGCCGGCCGCGGTGCGCTCCGGAGCGGGGGCTTGTGCCGAAAGAGGCCGGGAACAGGCGCTTACCTTCGGACAGCTGGGGATGCCCGTCCAATGCGTCTCTTGTCGCCTACACGGCAGGGAAAAGCTTTTCCACTCTGTCTAGGAAGGAGAAAGTGTGCCAGCACAGCAAATGCCTCCCGGACTTTCCCTGCAATTCAGCAAGTGCTTTGCAGCTTGAAATTGGAAGGAAAGCCTCAGATTTAGCAGCCAGAGCTTCAGGAGGAGCAGCAGCGAGCACAGCATCGCTTTTGCAGCAGCTCCTTCCATGTGCATGTTTTTGGGAGTGGAAAGGCTTGCAGAGTGTTAAAGTAGCTTTTTCTCTCCGCTGGAAAGCTGCACGCTCAGTGCCAGTGTTCTGCAACTTCTTTCTTCACGTTTCACCTGCTAGCACGCTCTCCGTGTGCAGGAGAAGCGGCTGAGGCTTCCTTGCCGGAGAAGCGGCACCTTCGCCGGCAGAGAGCATCCTGCCGGCCGCGGTGCGCTCCGGAGCGGGGGCTTGTGCCGACAGAGGCCGGCAACAGGCGCTTACCTTCGGACAGCTCCGGATGCCCGTCCAATGCGTCTCTTGTCGCCTACACGGCAGGGAAAAGCTTTTCCACTCTGTCTAGGAAGGAGAAAGTGTGCCAGCACAGCAAATGCCTCCCGGACTTTCCCTGCAATTCAGCAAGTGCTTTGCAGCTTGAAATTGGAAGGAAAGCCTCAGATTTAGCAGCCAGAGCTTCAGGAGGAGCAGCAGCGAGCACAGCATCGCTTTTGCAGCAGCTCCTTCCATGTGCATGTTTTTGGGAGTGGAAAGGCTTGCAGAGTGTTCAAGTAGCTTTTTCTCTCCGCTGGAAAGCTGCACGCTCAGTGCCAGTGTTCTGCAGCTTCTTTCTTCACGTTTCAGCAGCTAGCACGCTCTCCGTGTGCTGGAGAAGCGGGCGAGGCTTCCTTGCCGGAGAAGCGGCACCTTCGCCGGCAGAGAGCATCCTGCCGGCCGCGGTGCGCTCCGGAGCGGGGGCTTGTGCCGAAAGAGGCCGGCAACAGGCGCTTACCTTCG